>NC_080798.1:28829434-29485684 GCF_028018385.1 Neofelis nebulosa | reverse complement strand
CATATTCACAGCCACTCACCACCGAGCAAATGATTTTCCTAAGATTGAGACATTAGAAAGGCAACAAAGAAAACAGCCAATTTAAAATGTATGACGCTGAAGTCTTGGCCTGTGAATATCACAGGGGTTAAGCAAAAAAAACATCATGCCCCGTGAATGCCACATAAAGGATCGATAAAAGCTGTCAGAACTACAGAGCGGTAGCTCCGAGCAGCACCAATGCCTTAAATTTTGATCAGGTCTCTCGGTTAAGTGGAGAGTCTGAGCAAAAGAGGGGAATTGTTAAAAAGGAGACGGTAGTTACAAAATGGAGTCACTTGTGCTAAACCCCACATTGGCTAACCAAGACTTAGTATCTAACCTAATTGGAATTTCAGCCCCTCAGGAAGATAGCATTTAACCAGTCGACACAGAATTGCCTGGTCAGCACTAGTGAGATACCCACCCAGCAGGCCCTTCTAATCCTCTTAGAAGGACAACCTTGCCTGAAATGATAGCTCCTTTGCCAATAACTTCCTTTCAATGCACCTTTCCCACCTTTGAAAACCTTTCCTTTTCTATGGCTCAGTGGAGCTCCTTTCCACCTGCTGGAGGGAATACTGTCTAATACACAAATTGTCCAATAAAGTCAATTAGATCTTTACGTTTATTAAGTTAAATGCAACTTATTTATTTATTTTGAGAGAGAGAGAGAGAGAGAGAGAGAGAGAGAGAGAGAGAAAGTGAGAGCAGGAGCAGGGGAGGGGCAGACACAGAGGAAGAAAGAAAATTCCAAGCAGGCTCTCTGCTGTCAGTGCAGAGCCCCAGGCGGGGCTTGATCCCACGAACTGTGAGATCGTGACCTGAGCTGAAATCAAGAGTCAGCCCCTTAACCAACTGAGCCACCCAGGCATCTCTATTAAGTTGGTTTTTTTTGTTTTGTTTTGTTTTGTTTTTTTATTTTTATTTTTATTTTTTTTAAATTTTTTTTTTCAACGTTTTTTATTTTTATTTTTGGGACAGAGAGAGACAGAGCATGAACGGGGGAGGGGCAGAGAGAGAGGGAGACACAGAATCGGAAACAGGCTCCAGGCTCCGAGCCATCAGCCCAGAGCCTGACGCCGGGCTCGAACTCACGGACCGGACCGCGAGATCGTGACCTGGCTGAAGTCGGACGCTTAACCGACTGCGCCACCCAGGCGCCCCTAAGTTGGTTTTTTTAAAGCAGTCCTAGTGGTGGAATTGGAAGCATCCAACTCACAGGAGGAGAAGAAGGAGATGGGAAAAAGAGAAAGATCGTAGCTTTCCTGGCAAAGAACAGAACTGTTCCATGGAAACATGACCCACTCATATGTCCCCTTCTCCTCCCTTAAGGACACTAGTGAGCAATTAGGTCACATAGAGAGGACTTACCCTCCAGAACTTCACAAGCTAAGGACTGACCTCAGGTCAGCTGGCCCTGACCCCCTTCCTCACTCTCCTGAAATTATTCCATCCACAGCCAGGTTCACTTTCAAAGTCAGCTTCCATTGTCCTAACCACTGGATGCTCAGGTACATCACACCTTCCCGGTCTATGGGAAGCGTTTCAGTCTGCTTGGGCTGCCATAGCAAATACCACACACTGGGTGGCTTAACCAACAGAAATTTGTTTCTCATAGTTCTGGAGGCTGGGAAGTCCGAGATCAAGGTGTCAGGAGGCTGGGTTCTTGTGAGGCCTTTCACAGGTCTTGTAGATGGTATCTTCTCCCCACGTCTTCACACGACCTTCCTTCTGTGTGCATCCTAACTTCCTCTTCTTACAAGGACACCAGTCACATTGTATTGCATCACTCTAATAACCTGATTTTAACTTGATTGTCTCTTTAATGTTTATTTATTTTTTAGAGAGCGCAGAGACAGAGAGCACAAGCAGGGGAGGGGCAGAGAGAGAGAGAGAGAGAGAGAGAGAGAGGGAGACACAGAACCCCGAGTAGGTTCCAAGCTCTGAGTTGTCAGCATAGAGCCTGATGCGGGGTTCAAACCCATGGACCGCGAGATCATGACCTGAGCCAAAGTCGGATGCTCAACCAACTGAGCCACGCCCGTGCCCCAAACTTGGTTATCTCTTTAAAGTCCCTGAAGCACTATGGGTTAGGGCTTCAACATATGAATTTTGGGAAGACACAGTTCAGTCCATAACAGGAGAGAAAACAGCTTGCAGAGAAATGCAGCGAGTTGAAGGTCATCTGATGATCTTTTGTCCATTGGGATCATCCCCTGGGTTGACCTTCCCCTCTCACTCTTTTCCCTGCTCCCCAACACTCTCTGAATCTTGACATATTAAAGGCTTTCACACTCGTTAGTGGTGTTACATTTTCTCTTTAAAGTCCAAATTGGAACAAATTTTTTTTTTTTTTTTTAATTTTTGGGACAGAGAGAGACAGAGCATGAATGGGGGAGGGGCAGAGAGAGAGGGAGACACAGAATCGGAAACAGGCTCCAGGCTCCGAGCCATCAGCCCAGAGCCTGACGCGGGGCTCGAACTCACGGACCGCGAGATAGTGACCTGGCTGAAGTCGGACGCTTAACCGACTGCGCCACCCAGGCGCCCCCAAATTGGAACAAATTTAAAGCATCCCTCTACGTGCAGGAGATGAGCCCTGGACAATATTGTTATCCAGTATCCGTATAATTTACCTTCCAAATTGGGCTCACCTGCATTAATTCAATAGCTCCTGAATAGCAGCCACTAACCACTGGTAGACTCTTGTCGGAAACTTTTTGTTTGATTTTTTGGAACAATCGCTCAAGACAGAGTCAACAGGGATGCACAAAATATTTTGGAATTCCAAGTGTCTGGATAAGGCCTGGCCCGGTATCACCCCCACCAAACTGAATAACCTGGAACTTATAAAACCTGAGGGTAGGACTGGAGTGGATATGGCGAAGCGAAGACAGAATGGAGTTGAGGGAGCACACCTGATCGCAACCGGGCAGGCAAGAGCAGCCTGCCCCTCACTGAACCCCAGGCCCTCGATCACCTCCCGGGAGACGCTGTCCAGAGGTGGTCTCCTCCATAATCCCAGGGGAAGCATGAACCGAGAACACTCCCCGACCGACCCGGGGATTTCAGCTAACAGTATGGCATTAGGAAGTAGCATTAGGGAATTGTTCGCATGGCTGGAGTCATTTTAAAAAGCCTTTGCCAAATTCCTGTGGACAATGGCCAAGGTATATTTTTCTTAGGGCCCTCGTATCTTGGGTCAGAGCCTCTACATACACTGTGGACAGAGCCCACTAGCCTGTAGTTGCCATTGGGTATGTTGGAAAGCTCCCATTCTGGGAAAGCATCGTCTCCACTCTACCCTCAGGATCACTTAATCGGTGATCCTTGCAGAGGAAAATGGCGCCCATCCATCTGCTGGGGGGATGCTGTCCCAAGCAAGGTAGGTGCCCAGTATCAGCTTATTGAATGAATGAATGAATGAATGACAAGATAGAGTCCAGGCAAGAAAACCAGGTAGACAGCTAGAAATTGAAGGGAACCAGGCTAGAAATTTAGAGAGAAGCCCAATAACCCATAAGGTGAATCCAAAAGAGAGGCTGGCCAATATCCCCACAGAGACTTCCGGCCAGGGATGATGTGGCTTTAGAGGGCCAGGGCTTTCCGGGGGCCATGAAAACAGGTGAGTGGCTTCACCTGGCCAGAAGGCTATAGGTAACCCTTCAAACCGGGATCCAGAAATCGACCCATTTGCCCAGCAGACTGTGTTCTTTGCGAAATAGCTGCTCCAGGTTGGGGGGGGGGGGGTGGGGGCGGTGGGGAAGCCTGGGCTCCTTCCAGGTGCTAACCTGGAGCCTGCTCTGTCCCCCATATTTCCCCATTCTCCCAAGCCCTCCTACCCCACTAGGCCCAGATGTATTCCCTTTCCACCCGCCGTCAGTGCCTCCTGCCTTAGGAGCATGTCTAAAATGCTAAGACTGAATGGTTCACATAATCCATACTGCAGCTTTCAGGAGCTGGATATGTGTAGGTTCTTTGGAAACAGTTTGGAAATGGCTGAGCTGAGACCTGCCGGCCCAGCTCACACAGGAGCAAGCAGGAGGTCTCATTAAGCTGACTACCCGCCCCCCCGACCCCCGCCCCTTCCTGGAGCCTGTTGTGCAGGGACCAGCAGTCGATAACTTGGCAGGGGGAATGAAATCTATGTTTTGAAGAAAATGGAGCTGAAAGCATTTAACCTCAAATCATAAACAGAAGCAATAAATTAGAGAGAGGCCAGGGAACAGGAAATCATAAGGGAAGAGGCCCGTTCCCAGCAAAGAGGAGATGACAGTCAATAGCCCTTCATGGAGATGTTGGTGACTGGGGCCAGGCTGGTGTGGCTGCTCGAACCACTGGGGGAGGACTCTGGCCCCGAGGGGATGTTCCGAGGCTGTCCTTCACCGAGTTCTCCATCCACCTATCCCCAGAAGCCCAATCCTAGGCAAGAACGTTTCAGGACATGAGAAAGGGACAAAGATCTCAGCGGGAAATGGACAGCCTCTTGCGACCCAGCAAGGGGTGCAGAATGTAGTAGGCTCCTGGGGGGCTTTTCCAAGAAAGGATATATTTCTAGCACTTCTCCAGCTGCTGACTTGATTTGCAACTTTGGGCCATTTGCATACACTCCCTGGCAATGCAACCAACCCTATAGCTGTTCCGAGGGCTCACTCTGGGGCCAGTGAGGCAGAGATCCATGAAACGGGGCTCTAGATTTCCAGAGCTGCGCAATGCAGTGGGAGAGAAAGAAACACCAGCCACTCAGCATGACAGCAAGCAAGGCCGCTGGAAACAGGGGGGCCCACGGGAAAATGATGACAAAATAAGTCAGACCCAGGTTGCAAACCTAGCTTTATCACATCCTGCTTGATGGTCCTTAGGCAAGTTTTTTCACCTCCTGGAGCCCCAGTTTCTTAGATCTAAGAAGCAGGAAACTCATCGTCTTTGGGAAAATGTGTTCGGCAAGGTCAAGCGCAGGAGTGTGAATCCCATGGAAAGAAAGGTTCAGAACATCGTCCTGATGCTGCTTGGGTGTGATCTGGAGGTTTTGGAGTGCACATTTAGAAGCCCTGTTGAGGGTTGCATCATCCATGAGCTAAAATCTCAAGAATTTTCTAGCAGTGAAGCTGTTTCTGCATTTGGCCCAGGATCAGCACTTAACAAGTGTTTGCTGGACGAATGAGAGAGAAAGCAAGAGAAAAAGTGGAATAAGTAGGAGCATTAATTCCGGACTGACTTCCTTACCTCTGAGCAAGACCCTCAGCTGAACCCCTGAAAATACAGATTTTATTTATTTGTTTGCTTAACAAACATGTGGTACTTAATATGCATAAGGTGTCAGTCTCAGTGCTTTACCTAAATAAGCTCATCCAACAGTCACTCCAACCCAGGGTGGTGGTGTCATTACTATCCCCATTTTACAGGTGAAGAAACCTAAGGACGGGTCAAGAACCTTGCCCAAGGTCACATAACTGAAAAAGTAGCAAAGCCGACTTTGACCCCCAGCATTCTGGCTCTGGGAAGCCATGCTGCTATTCCAGTAAAGTCTCGTCCATCCATAGCAGTCAGCTTAGATGGGTAGCCCCTGAGAGGGTTTCCAGAGCCCAAGTCCTGCCCTCCTGCTCTGTTTTGAGTCAGGGCCCTCTGTTTAGGGCCCTCATCGTTAAGCCCACTCAATGTTACTAAGTCCTCTCTGGGCCTGGGCTCATGGCTTGAGTCTACGGCAGCCTTTCTCTTCAGGTCCTCCCAGAAAAGGCCCTCTCACCCAGCTCCTCTCCAGGGCCTCGAGCAAGAATGAATGACACACAGGTCTGTCCTTGTGACAAGCGTGGCTGATCAGTTGGGTTACCCGCAGTACTGAGTGGAAAAGTACTTACAGTCGCGTCTGGACTCACCAGGAAAGATACCCTGGTCACGGATGTCCTCATGGGTATAGGACACAGGTTTGCTGTCACTGGTGTAGCATCACCCTCAACCCCATGGCTGAGGCCCACAATCCTTTGCCCTTTTGACCAACTGGACTGGACACCTTCCTCTGGTCGCCCATGAGCTGAGAGGCCATGATGCCAGGCAGAACTCCTTGGTTGCAAGTAACAGAAACCCAGCTCTATACGAACAAACACAGAAGAGGAAAAAACTGGTTCACATCACTGAACCATTCCAGGGAAGATTTCTCACCCTCTCTTTCCCTCTGTTTTCTTCTGTAGTATCTCATCCTCATGCAGGTTCTCTATCTCAAGATGGCAAAGATAAATGATGGCCAATAGTACCAAACATGTTCAGCAAAAGTTCCGGAGTGGAGTCTCATTGGCTCGAGTTGTGTCACATGGATCCCCTTGAACCAATCTCTCTGCCAGGGGATGTTCCAGCAGGCTATACCTGGGTCACATGACTGCCCCTGAAATGCGATGGGGTTTGGGGATTGGAGGTCAAGTCTACTAACATCCTATGAATCTGGAGTGGAAGAGGGCCAGATCCCCACAGGAAACATGAGATGGTTTTTCCCAAAAAGTGGGAATGGAGTCTAGGCTAGCGAACATCAGACTCTTAAGTAGTTGCCCTCATTCAATGGATATATTTAGTTCTTAGATCCCCCTCCAATTTTAGCCTATTCTCTGGTGTGGTCTGTTTCTAATAGTCCCGAATGAGAAGGAAAAAGTTGCCTGTGCTTTCAAAGGGAATAGAACCTGGTCATTTGTGTGCCTTTCCCCCTTTCCTCGGTGGTGACGTCAACTTAGCAATGCTAGAGTTGCCTTCTTCGCAAAGTTACCAAAGGAAGAGGGGCAAAATGTCAAAGGCCATGCCGCTGGAACTGATACTCCTGTACAGGGGGAAAGAACACAGGGGTGGGGGGCAGGGGGAGGGAAGTCCCAGAGTCGGTCGTGGGGCCACCACTCCCGCATCCACTTCTCCACCACCACGGCCACCTGACTCTCCTGCCGGGCCTCGTGGGGGAAGCAGGTGAAGGAATGAGACAGTAGAACGAGGCCCTGTTATGGCAGATCTTGAATACCACGACAAGGAATCTGGGCTGGTGCAGCTGAGCCAAGAAGCTCTTGTGGGATGCAACAGTGTTTTCAACAGGTCTTTCTGGGGAGAGATGTTTACAGGATGGGTTGGAGCAAGGAGTCCAACCGTCTCTGCAAACTGGTCCATCTGGACTTCTATTCTCTGGGTTTTTCCCCAGAGAACTCTGCTGGGGAGGTGGGTCCTCTGCTGACATTGCTGGTCACTCACATCAGAAGGGAGTGCTCTTCCTTCAGAATTTTTTTTTTTTTTTTTTTTTTTAATGATGGACCGAGTTCAGATACAATCACAAGTGTAGAGACTAGTCTAATCACCGCCCCAAGCCGTGCCCATCCCTGGGCTTCAACAATTATTAACTCAGGGCTACTTTTGTTTCATGTGTAGTCCCACCCATCCCCGCTCCGCCCTGGATTACTTTGAAGCTAATCCAGACATCATATATCTTTAAGATGCTCAGATTGCAGGAGCCCCAGAAGATCTGGAGATTCCATTCTTCTTGAGAAGAAAGGAATCTGGTCTGTCGTTACTACGTCACTTAACAAAGCAGCGTGTTGCCCTTCCCGCTCCACGAACATGGCCCAGTTCTCCTCGCTCGATGTGACGCATCTTTATGGGAGGAAAATGGCACTCTAGCTATGCTTGTCTGGACATGCTCAGTGGGGTGATTGCCGTGTTATCTCCCAGGGCCACCCCCATTGATTGCCCTCATCCTGCCATCTTGCCCACCGCTCCCCCCCCACCCAGCTCTGCCCACTTTCTGGTTCAATAGCCTTGTTCTCTGGCATGCTCCCCACCCCCTCCCTCCTCAGGATTCTGAGACACGCAGATGGTCCAGGGAACCACGATAGCCTGAAAAGCCTATTTCCCATTTCGGAATCGCAACACAGAACCATCTTGCTCCCATGCACCAGACCAGCCTGCAAGCTGCCGCAGACACAGGAATCAAAGAGAGACTGGCCTTCTAATGTAAACACGGGCTGACCTTGTGCTTTCAAATTATATGCTATCGCTGCCCCAGCCATACTCCTTGAATAACTAATACATGCGAAAGAAATTTGGGAGGGGGGGGGGAAAACCCAACAAAAATTATTATTATTACTTAAAGAGCTAGAGAAAGATAGCAAGGTCCTTCTAAAGTTACAACACCCTCTTTAGCAGCTGCAGGGTACATTAAAGCGAGGGGCCGGGGGAGGGAAGATAGGGCATATTTCAAAGCTGACTGTTGCAGTTACAAAACGCGAGGGGGGTGTTGTGTGGAATACGCCAAGTGTTTGAAGTGGACAAGATTTCTAGCATGTTGCCTTGATGCCTGTACATACTTAATAACAGATGTTTGGTCTCTCTAGGCAGATAATTGTCCTGCTGTAAGGTTGACTTGACCTGCCGGAGCCGTCCGGCCCCGAACGCCACAGCAGTAACAAATGATCCCGGCTTCTCTCTGTTTTACTAGGGGAATGCTCAGCCACGCTTCCTTTTAAGCACATAATTACTCGGCGGCCACTGAAGCCCATACATCCCCCTCTCCTAATGGCCACGGAGCCATTCGGCCATAATTTATGGGGACAGGGTTCAAAGTTTTAATAATATTTGGATAATATCATTGCCCACACGTCAGTGGCGTCATGATGAATCGAAGGAGAGCAGGCTTATTTCGATTCCATGCATGACAGTGTGAGCGTTAACGACTGGGTGCCCGCCATGGCCTTTATGGAAACTGCCACCAGGCCATCAGCTCATGAATTATAGATCTGGGCATGAAGGATTATAAACAGCAGTGGGGATCACACAGGGACGCTTGTTCATGAGGAACTGTCCTGTTAGCGCCTCTTCCTTATGCAGATAAATGAATTGCAGGGAATACCAAAATGGCGTAAATAAACCCTTAGTGGATAACATATTAGCACATCAACATAAAAAACCCAGTGCCGGGGCCTGCTCGGGGATATTTATGTTTATACTCTCTGCTCAAGTGGCTTCCTGGTTTTTTGGCGTCTTGCTGCTCACCTCATAATTCCTACATCCTAACGGCACCTCTGGGCACGGTTCTCGGACGCTCGGCAGAGCGTGTCCTACACCGTTTGCTCGGAGAACCCCCTCTGGGCAGGCAGACGGATAAAGGACACCCCTCCGACCCAGGACAGGCTGAGGGTCGCCCCGGTGAAGTCACGAGGCACCTACAACCACAGGAGCCACATGTTCATGGGTTCATGGAGAAGGAGTAAGCATCCCCTGTCCTTGAAAAACAGAAAGAAGAGAGACGGTCTCATCCCTAAGCCAGGAAGGGGAAGAGCCTCAAAGACGATGGAGTTCAACTCCGCGGCGGCCAAAGAGCAGGTGGCAAAAGTGAGACTCGGAGACGAGAAGGGACCCCCCCCCCCAGCCCCACCCCCCGCCGCCATGACACAACTTTGTCGCCAAGCCAAGATCCCAGACTCCCAAGTGTTGCCCCAGGCTGCCTTATCTGGCCTGAGTTTTCTCTCCCCAAAATGTAAACATTCAACACCAGTCCCAAAGGATGGCGTTAAGACTAAAACAACGTTCGCCGACCTCCTCCTGTTCATCTAGACGGACTCACCCTGGACTTTGACGGGATTCACGTGCCATGAGTAATCGTTGGACTTGCTCGATATCCATTTAATCTGAAGGATTTATTTGGAAAGAACAGTAATTATAGCTGCACCTCAGGATAACCGGGAAGCAGCACATTTAAATCTCTCTAAAGAGCCTACAGGAGTTCTGAATACTACCCCCACACCCCCTACGCCCGGGGATCTGATCTTGAGCTCTCGCACAGACCAGGAGCAGAACGGAGCAGGACGTCCCAAACATCTTGGCTTCCTTCTCTACTGCGGGGCACCCTGTACAACGCTTTCTGCTTTCTAGAACATCGAAACACAAGTGATCTTCTTACTTACATTGCCAGGGAAAAGGAGGCAGCCGAAAGACAACGACACTTATCGGGCCTCCACATTCTCTGAAATTATCACACAAAAATTCATTTCATTTTGGTTCCGAGTGTTATGAACTTACGAACGCGTATATAGATAGACCCCTGTAGCCACCACTGTAACCGGGATACGGAGCAGCTCATCACCCCCAACTCTCCCTTCTGCTAATTTTTTTTTTAAATCAAACCCTCTCCCAACCCCTCACCCCTAACCCCCCGTCAACCACCGATCTGTTCTTCATCATTATGGTTCTGTCTTTCAGGAATGTCGTATAAATGGAATGATACAGTATGTAACCTTTGGAAACTGGCTTCTTTCACACAACATTATTCCTTTGAGATCTATCCAAGGAATTGCTTGTATCTATAATGGCTCCTTTTTTTTTTTTTTTTTTTTTTTTTTTTTTTTTTTTCTGAGCAGTTTTGCTGCAAAGCCTCCGCTTAGAGTCAGGCGTGTACCAGGCACGTTATGGGATGATAATAACAGCTAATGGCTAGGGAGCCCTGGCCTGGTGTTTCCCCATATTCATTCATTTAACCTCTCAACATCCCACTGGGGCGGCTACTAGCACTGTGGGTTCGTGGGTTCCCCTTTTGCAGATGGGGAAACAAGCCATGGAAAGGTTACCTAGCTCTCCCCGAATCACACAGCAGGTAAGTTCAGGAACCACCTGTAAGGTTAGAGCACCGTCCAGCCTTGTGTTTCCTAATGGGAGAAAATAATCACAAATATCTCTGGCAGAGAGATGAAAAGTGTCAACCCCCAGGGACGTGCTAGTGACAGATAGCATTCCCTTCCAGAAGCAGGCTGTGCTGGGGACTGGGGACAAGTGACATGACCAGAATAAAGCAAGGACAGGGGCTAGGGGTTTCCCCTACCCCATGTCACCAAGGACCACTTACAGAGTATATACCCTCTCACACACACCCCAGAAGGGAATGATGCTTTACACGAATGCAATAGCTAATAAATAGGGAACATCCTATCTTCCACCCATCCTGCCTCATCTCAGCGCTTGGGAAGGGGACCAGACCTGAGAATTTGGAATTAATTACCATGAATCCCAGGGCGGCTGACCTCAGGCCTCCAGAAGGGCAGTCATCATCAACTGTCTTACCCAACATCCTTCAAAGCCCTTAATGTCACCTCTTTTTTTTTGGGGGGGGGACCATAACTACCTATAAGCATAGATGTGGGTTGCAGGAGTCATCCCAGCCCGGAATTGGGGTCTGTGGGGAAACTGAGGCCCAGAAAGACAATGGAATTGCCCAAAGACATACAACGAGTCAGTAGCCGTTTCCAGGACTATGGGTCCCTCCCTTCACTGACTCATTCATGCACCCATCCATTCGACACCTACTGGACTGACCGTGCGCCAAGCACTTTTCTAGATGCTGGAGACAAATGATGAATCAGATATACAGTACGTGTCCTCATGGGGTTATAGTTTGGGTAGGAAAAAAGACACGAAACAAAAGATCACACACAAACAGATACTTAAAGCTATAATAAAGACTACAACATTGCCTTAAGACTCACAGGCAGCATGTCTCCCTATAAGCCCCGCTGTTTTCATCTCCTAAAGGAACGAGGGTGAAGTTTCCTGTAGCAACGGACGCCTCTATGGACCCTCTACATAAGGTCATGCAAGACTATAGTTACATGGTTTGACAGCTTTGTATGATAGATGTCGAACGCTGCCTTCCAAATATCACTAACAACCTGTTGATGGGTCAAAGCGGAGTCTATTGGTCACTGCAGTGGAGAACACTGCCTCGACAGAGCTTTAATGGCATCTGAAAGAGGGACAAGCAAGGTGAGGTTTTTGCCAAGACTCTAAACTCTGGCTTCAGGAGTTTCCAAAGTGGCAGGGAGAGAGAGTTGGCTAGAATTTGGTAACCGCCATGTTGTAATAATTTAAGACTGATGGAAACAGCAGGGTGATTTGAGAGGAGGGTTTCCAAGAGTCTGAGGGTATAAAACATTGTTGGATGTTTTCTATTGAAGAGTTTATGGGATATTCCTGTAATGAACAATAAAGTTAATTGACTGGGCAAAAGTAGTCATAGAAGAGTAACGTTATGCTAATGCAGACAATAGATGACTCAAAACCATGCTATATTACTGTAGATACTAAGCCTTGTGGGAGAGATGATTTTGGTTCTCACAGAAGTAATACCTGCTCTGGGGGGGCGCCTGGGTGGCTCATTCATTTTTAAGCGTCTGACTTCAGCTCAGGTCACCGTCTCACGGTTCCTGAGTTCGAGCCCTGCATCGGGCTCTCTGCTGTCAGCACAGAACCTGGAGCCTGCTTTGAATCCTCTGTCTCCCTCTCTCTCTCTGCCCCTCCCTGGCTCATGTGCACTCTCTCCCTCTCAAAAATAAATAAACACTTTTAAAGAAAAGAAAAAGAAAGAGAAGTAATACCTGTTCATTCTAAGCCAGCCCAAAGAGGTAATAATAATAATAATAATATCCTCCATTCCATGCCAATCAGTGAGTGTTAGGAAGGCATAAGGAGACACGGTTTATAGATGTTCAACCGTGAAGTGAAGAGGGACAAAAAAAGCTCATCTGAGGCCTCTAGTTCAAAGCAAGAGAACCAGGATCCCAATGCAAGTCTGTATGTCTCTGTCTGTGTTTTATTGCCATCCAGCTAAAGAAGCAGAAGATGAAAATTACCCAACATCCCATCAGCAATAACCAACTGGAACCTTTCGGCGATTACCATTTGAGCCTTCTTTTCTGCGCATATGTGAACATACATAATTTTAATAATAGTTCAGTTACCTTTACTCAACTGTCTCAAGCTCTTTGCTCAAGCCATGTGTTTCTTTCTTGCTGATCCAAATCTTGGTGCTCTTTCTGGGAAAACACTGCAAAGTTCCTTTGAGACCACCCCCTATCCATGCCATGAGCCATGCACTGTTAGCCATGCCAGTCAGATGGGGTTTACCAATTTTCCCTAGCCTCAGAGTGACCCTGTTACCCTGGTCTGGCCAGTTGACTTGGACTTGAGTTAAAGTAATTGATTCTGGGAGTCATGCTCTGCAAGCCAGGCCCATGAGAGTCTTCCTGGAAATCTTTTTAAGACCACTGAGGAGGAAGTGCCTGCTTTTCTCCAAAATTTCTAGGCTTAAAGATTCAATAAGCTTCAAGTTGCCAGCGGTCATCTCTGGCATCAACCGGGGCAAGTCTGTGTGAAAATGAAGCCCCCAAAGAAGAAAGCAGGACCAACACACTCTATTCTGAGAAGGTGCCCGAGCCCCTAGATCCAACTATGCCTGAAGCCTTTTGAACTCTTTTGAAATTTGCAGATACGGTTTAAGCTAGTGTAAGTCAGATTCCAGCTCACACACCTAAAATCCACAGGCTTTTTCCCATTGTTTTAAGTCTTCAGATCTCATACATAAGCCTGGACTGTTGAAAGAGAGCTCTGGAATCCTCAGTAACTCACACTTCCATCATGGCCTTCCCTTACCTCCTTCAGCAGCCGTTAATACTGTTCAAACCTTTGTATTTGGGGTAAGTTGCTCATTCTTCCCTGAATGTTCTTTCTCCCAAGTCCAACTGAAAAACTTTACTTTGGACTGAAAAGCTCAAACTGAGCGTGCTCTCTGTGAAGGCTACTTGCTCCCCAGCCACCACCACCTAAACCACCATTATCATCACCACTGCCATCACCATAATCACCTCCACCACCACCACCTCCATCACCATCATCATCACCTTCACCACCACCACCTCCATCACCTTCATCGTCACCTCCACCACCACCACCTCCATCACCTTCATCATCACCTCCACCACCACCACCTCCATCACCTTCATCATCACCTCCACCACCACCACCTCCATCACCTTCATCGTCACCTCCACCATCACCTCCATCACCTTCATCATCACCTCCACCACCATCACCTCCATCACCTTCATCATCACCTCCACCATCACCTCCATCACCTTCATCATCACCTCCACTACCACCTCCATCACCTTCATCATCATTCCACCACCACCACCTCCATCACCTTCATCATCACCTCCACCACCACCTCCATCACCTTCATCATCACCTCCACCACCACCACCACCTCCATCACCTTCATCATCACCTCCACCACCACCTCTATCGCCATCGGCACCACCTGTCCTGAGCTAATCATGCAGCCTCTGTGCCATTTCAGAAAGGTTATCACAGCACTTGCCAGGGGCTTTGCCAGGTATCTGTGCAGGTTGTTTTGTATACTCACTGGACAGGTAGCTCCTCGAGGGCAGGGATCCTTTGATTGAACCCTGAGCCCCCAGCAGCTTGCACCTGGCCTTGCCCAGAGCAGGCAGGACACCCTCACTGAATGATGGGACACGAGATTCTGGTGAAACCCAGATTCCCGTGCAAGTGGCTGTCGTAAGGTTCTCAGCTCCCTCCCAAGTACTATGTTGAGGAGGAGGGGGAAGAGGTAGAGGGGGAGATTTTTCACTTCATGCCAGTCATTGTGCAGGGGTCTGAGAATTGAAAGGGAGGCCTGGGTAGGGTTCCAACCCAGGGAGTTCTCACTCAGCAGACTGGGAACTCCTTGGAGGCTGGTACCAGCCCTGATGTAATCAATGCTCCGGCCCCTGAGTCTTGCCGAACAGGAACCGGAAGTCAGCCAATATGTGTCAAGTGAAATGAGTTTTATTTCCATTTATTCGCTCTTTAACCTTAGAATGCAGTCCCCTGGTAGAGTAGTTTTTAAATTTCAGGGGCACGCCAATAATCCTCTGGAGGGAGTGTGAAAAAACCTGATTCTTGGACACGCCCCACGAGGTTCAGATTCAGCAGGTTGGGGTGGGTCTGATTACTTAAGCTCTAACAACTTCCCAGATGGTGCTAATGCTGCTGGTCCGGGGACCCCAGTGAGAACCGCTGCCCCCGTGGAAGGTGAGTGAGAAGCACTGGGATTGTGGACTGAGAAGCCCAGGAAGGCCCACACTTCCCTATTCCATCTTCTTCCAGCCCATTCCCTACCTGGAAGGGCCCCCCGCTGGGCCACCAGGGCAAAGGTCAGAGGTATCATCAGAGTCCAGCCTAGAAGCTGGGACAGGGGCTGGGGCACAGCGTACCTGGGGAAGGGGCAGATCCCTGGGTCCCAGAGGCCTCCTGTTTAGCCAACAAACAGAAGGGGCCAAATCCCCAACTGGACCTGCTTTTTCAGTAAACACAGTGCGGGGCCGCCTGTGTAAACACTCATTGTCTACTGGAGGATTAAGAGGAGAAGGGCCTGGCTTTTTTTCCTTTCCTTCTTTCTTCCCTTTTTTTTTTTTTTTTTTTTTTTTAAGCACTGAGAAAAGCCATTAAGGGATTAACACCCCGATTTATGAAAATGGAGGACGATAAAGGAACAATGGGGTGACAGCATTGTGTAAACGACATTGATTCATTTCAGAGACAGGACTGTTAACTGGGAGAAATGGAGGGATAAATGGAACAATGAGAAGATGCTTTTACCAGCTTGTCATTAATTAGCCGAGAGGACAATTGTTTTATTGTCCTTTTTGAAAAATACAAAATTGGTAGGAAAATACAAGCAGTGAGCGAAGTGATTATTCTGTGTCACCGGCTGACATCTGCTTTTCCTTTTCTCCTGAAGCTTGCCTCCGGAAGTGGTTTCCACACGCCCCCTCCCCCCCACCAACTGAAGAAGGTTCTTGTGAGGGTTGGGAATCCAATGACCACCCCCCCCCCCCAAGTCAAGGACTCCTCAAACTCCTTGGCAGTGGAGGGTGGGCTCCACCATGATTCTTTCTGGCTTTCACCAGTAAAGGAGTAGATGGGGAAGTAGGAGGCAGCCTCCTAGGAGATCTCTGCAAGCAGGTGGGGATAGGAACCAGGCGGGAAAGAGACAGGAGCCTGGTGGAAGGAACAGGAGCCTGGGGGAAGGGAGATGAGCTTCCAGGGGGAGGCCAGCATAGTAGGCCCTCATGGGTCCCCCTCCCCCCGGGCTTGGTGGCTGGGCCAGTGCAGCACTGTGGGCTCAGATGAGGTTCCCTCCCTGTACTTCCTGTACAACTGGGAGCAAAATTTGAAATACGCCCACGTTGGGATGGATGCAATGAACGGGCTTCTCCAGATCAAGAAAGTGGGCTCAAATCCTGACAGCAATGGCTTTTGCACAGAGCCACAGACAATCCCAGCCTCGCTCTGGGGAAGAACACGTTTTTGGCTCCATGAGACTGTAAACAAGACCCTACCGCCACCCCCACCCCGCACATGGGCCTAGGAGGCTTCGGTAGTAGGCAACGAAGGGACAACGCATGGCACGAGATTCAGGTCCTGAAGACGCACACACAGCCAGTCGGTGGGGACTCCTGATGGAGTAAGTGTGGCGTGTGCTGTCTGGACTGTCCTCACCCAGCCGGCCCCGGGGAAACAGCCACTGGCCGTAAGGGCCACTTGGAAACCAGAGCACCCTGTGTTTAGATGATCACCGGTCCGATCTAGAAACCTTGGCCACCTCTGGCTCTTTCTAGAGTCCGGCAATCGCACAAGGGTTAACAGCACTTGTAAAGAAGAGGGGCTCACAGAAGCAAACAGTGTGCCTGGCAAGGAAGCCGTAAACAGCTTTCCCATTGTTTTTGCCTTCTGTGACTGTTGGCCATTGTTTGCCCTTTAATCTGGAAACACGATGGATATAAATATAGCTATCTTTATAGCATTGTATCTTTGCAGGCAAAGATAAAACAATGAATCTTTGCATCTCAAAGCTTTATATTTACATAAAGCTATCTTTATTCAGGAAGATTGTATGTATGTCTCACATAGACATGTTGAGCTGTTTTGGACTCTTATCCATTCACACCACACCCTCCGTGTCCCCTGTGTGCCAGGCACTGCTCTAGTCCCGGGCATAGAGCAGTGAACAATCAAGAAACCCCCCACCCCCACCCCACCCCCTATAGAATTTACATTGCTGGGTATGAAAACAGAAAATCAGTATCTAACGGTAGAAACAGGTCACATAATAATCAGTACTGCGGAGAAAACTGAAGCAGGTCTAGAGAGTAGGGAGCAGGGACGAAGGGTTATTTTCTATAAGGCGGTCAGGAAAGGCCTCGGGTAACAGGTGAGTGGCACCCTAGGCTGGCCGCCCCGCTGGGGGAAGAGTGATCCAGGCAGAAGGCGGGGCAAGGGCAAAGGCCTGGAGGCAGGAGCCTACCTGGAGGGTCTGACGCAAGGCAAGCGCCCATTAGGCTGGAGGGTCAAAAAAGAGGCAAAGTTCAAGACGAGGCGCTTTGAAAGCCATTGGTGTTTCCTCTGAGGGCAGTGGGGGCCACTGAAGGGCTGTGGACACAAGGGGGTGACCTAATCGGATGTCTGAGGTTAACAGGGCGACTCTGGCTGCAATGCATGGAACAGACCAGAGATGATGTGTGTAAGCTAATATCCTCAGCTTGACCATATGTTCTAAGGCACCTACAGGGAGGGGCCCAACACGTGCTAAAGGGAATGGACAATAGAAAATGGCAGCAAGTGTGGCAAACAGGAGCCTGCCTACTGCTCTAACGCGGCAACCACTAAGTTCCTGCTGCTTCTTGACCCTGAGAGATACCTTGTCATCTTAAAGCGAGGCTGGATTCTTAAGTGAACTCACCTGATTTTAAGCCTTTTACAGTTAAACAAAGCAGGCTTGAGGCCAGACAAGCCATCAGTTTATATTCTCCCTCAATCCCTCATCGGGCAAGGAGAATTCACGCGATACATCTTCTTACCCTTTGTTCCCTGCCTTCCAGGGAGCTCAGGAGCAAGTCTAACTTTATTTTTTTTTTTTTTTTTTTTTTTTTTAAAATTTTTTTTTTCAACGTTTTTAATTTATTTTTGGGACAGAGAGAGACAGAGCATGAACGGGGGAGGGGCAGAGAGAGAGGGAGACGCAGAATCGGAAACAGGCTCCAGGCTCCGAGCCATCAGCCCAGAGCCTGATGCGGGGCTCGAACTCACGGACCGCGAGATCGTGACCTGGCTGAAGTCGGACGCTTAACCGACTGCGCCACCCAGGCGCCCCAACAAGTCTAACTTTAAAGCATCATGATACCGCGAATCATTTGGCAAAAACAATCCTTTCTTCTTCCGGTTCTCATAGTTTAGTACGATCTCGGGACACCCGGGTGGCTCAGTTGGTTAAGTGTCCGCATTCGGCTCGGGTCGTGATCTCCCGATTCGTGAGTTCAAGCCCTGCATTGGGCTCTCTGCTGTCAGCACAGGGCCCGCATCAGATCCTCTGTCCCCCTCTCTCTCTGCCTCCCCCCGCTCACTCGCACGCTCTCTCTCTCTCGCTCTCAAAAATAAATAATTTTTTTTTTTAAATATGACCTCAAATGTCCAGTTATGGAACGTGTGCTTTTCATTATAAGCAACCTCAAATGACGTTAAATGAAGAAAAACTTCTAGCAAAACTCCACTGCAGGAGAATCGCTACGCTCAATCTCAGCCGGGTAGCATGGGTGCTCGGGCGAAAGCAAAGTGTGGCGATAACAATACTTTGTGAAACGTTTGTGTTGTTTGTGAGGTTTGTGCTCTCGCACGGTAGGTGTCCCCAGGCAGACTTTTTGTCACCTCTCTGCATCTGTGCCCCCCCCCCCTTACAGATTATCTTGCTGCCCTTCCTCCCCTTCCTAACTATTCTTGTTCTGCCCACGATTTGAGTGGAAATGGGCCCTGCCTTCAACATTCACACTCCCAATGCCAGCTCAGCCTGCCTGCTGCTTTGATTCCCTCGAAAGGCGCCTCTGACCCATGCCAGTTGGAACCCACGGGAGGGGAAATCATTTGCATCTCGTGTGCCAATTCTGGTCAGTTGGAAGTGGCTATCAAAAGCACATGTGTTAAGAAGGAATCTGAGGTCATGCTTAGGTTAAGTAGGAAAATGCAGGCTGGTAGATTAGGGATGTCTGCTGTCATTAGCAATTAGGCCTTTTCCCATGGCGGGAGGAGGGGCAGGGCAGGAGTTATTCCCTGCCTTTCCAACAGAATCCCATACAAGGGCTCGGGTGAACCCAGAGGCCCCCAAATGCAGGCGGCCGCCATTTTGTCCGGCCCACAGCTATCGGCCTTCAGTGAGTGGTAAGAGCCCTGGATTCAAACTCTGTCCGTCACGGAGACAACTTTGCTAAACGTCTGTCAAGTTCCTTAAGCCCTCTGAGCCTCAGTTTCCTCGTCTGTAAAATGTGGATGATAGCTGTATCCTAGTTCACAGGACCAAGGGGATGATTAGAGGCAAAGACCTTGACTGGCTATTGTTAAGTATGAGTGGTCATTGAATATTATCTGTTATTGCCATTATTGTCAGGATTTTTTGGAGAGTCACTTTTGGGTCTGCCTGCCCATAGCTCTGTCAACTTTTCTTGCTCCGTGTGTCTCACCTTCTCCTTGCCTCATGCCCTATAGCCAACGTCCTACCCTCCTGTCTCACCAGTCGCCGTCTCCACAAAAGGTCATTGTCTTTTGTGGTGTTGGGCTGTGGCTAAGACTCGCGGAGTCAGGGTCCCCCTCGGCGTCCTGCCCTCTAGCCCGCCCCTGCTCTGTTCCCCAGGTTCCCTCCAGCTGACTCTCGTCCCGGGACTGGAAACCCAGTGAGTTCACTGGGCTCTCGGCCATCTTGATCCATCATGGCCGCTCGGCCACTGTGGGCAGGCAGATTCAAGTACAGCCGAGTCAAGTGTGGCACATCCTGAGACTGTCAGAGGCAGGGGCCCCCGGTGTTACCCACAGCACCTCTCCAGAGATTCCTTGTTGGAAAGCTTCTAAGAGCCTGACTGATGGGTGGTTGAGATATCAGCCTGTAGCCTTGACTGTGAAGAGCCCGGGGTAACGGACATATCACGGTCACCATGTGCCCCCCCCCCCCCAGGCACCGGGGGCCACTCAGGAAAGGTCTGGCAGGTGAAAGAAGGCCACATCTGGATTCCAGTCCCGATTCTTCCAGAAAACAGTTAAGATAGCAGGGCTGGACCACTTTGATTCTGCAGGCCCAGGCGTTTACGTCAGTGGAAAGGGGTAAAATTGCTGTTATTTCACTGAATTCTTGCAAACGCATATGATTTACTTATGAAAAAAGGGGAAAATAGGGCACACTTATGATTAGTCCTCTTTAAAGATGTTTCCTAAACTTGGCATTAGTCAGCCACTGGCTAAAGTGTATTATTAGTCAGCACCCTTCTTCAAGGGACGGTAGCCCAAAGTCCACTGCCTTTGGCCAAACCAGGATAAGAATAACAGTAAGGAATTTACTGGCTCACACAGAGGAGACGTGTCAGAGCCAGAATCCTGGCTCTGGATTGGACCCTGGAGCCAGGCGTCCTAAGTTCAAGGCCCGGCTCTGTCAGCTCACAGCCACAGGGTCTTGGGTGAGTCACTCATCAGTCTGGACCTTGGTCTCCTCCTCTGTTGATAGGGGGTGGTAATAACAGGGCTGACCTTACAGCACCCTTGCGAGGATCAGGTGAGGTGACACATGACAGTTATCATAGCACCTGCCCATCGTAAGCTTCTAGAACTATTTTTTTTTTTTAGCGGCTATTTTGAATATTCTTTTGATCAGCCAACTCATTAACTTCCTTCTTACTTGGCAAACGTTTGTCACTTTCTGAGTCTGGGAAGGAACAGGGCCCCCCTCTCTCAGGCACAGGATTCAAACAGTGACGCAGCCCCACCCTCCCAACGTCCCTTGCAGCCAAAGAGGAGGCATGTGACCTGTGTTCTACCAATCGGAAACGCCTGCTGAGGTTATTAATTTATTCCCTGTGATACAAAAAGGTTGGGCCTGGGAAGCATGCTTGGGGCAGTGGGGTCCCTGGGGGCAGCTTGTGGGTAGGTCGGCACTGCCTCCCTGGTGCACGGAGTGGTGGCATTCATCCCTCGCCAGACCTTTCTGTTAGGTGATGAGGGTGTCCGCCTGCTGCCTGGCCTCGGAGCCCGGCTCTCCAGCTCTCCCCGCGCCCGTTGTGAGCAGACCCATACCCCTGCAATAATCTTCTTCCTGCTTAAGTCAGCCCGAGTTGGCTTCTCTTGCTAAATACCCTTCCTGATTCAGTAATGCAGGGCGGAAACATTTCTCAAAGCTCTGGAAGGGCTTCAGCTTCGATTCTTCTCAATGATGAACCTCGCAAAGATGCCCCTTACCACGACCAAGCCAGAGGGGCATGCCTAGGTGTTAGGACTCTGCCACTGGCAATGAATGACACCCCTGCCCTGCTAAGAGGCCAAGAGCTCATGTGCAGTCAAGACAGTCACCAAGAGCCCTGGAATGTTCTGCCCACTACTCCCTACACCAGGGTGCCGCCCGCACTCCTCAGGGAAGAGGGGGATGAGAGGAAGTCGTGGAGGAGGTGGGGGGTGGGGGGACAGCGGAGAAGCTTGTGGCAGCTATGAGCTTACGGTACGAGAATCAAATGCGAAGATGGCTACGGCACAGAAAAATGTGGCCAGTAGAGCCTGGCCCCTGCTCAGAGAGCTCGCTGGAGAAGAAACCAACCCCAGTTTCAGGAGGCTTTGAAGCTTTTGGCAAGTTAAAATCAAGCAGCCTGATGTCTTCTACAGGGGCCATATGCACAGCTTCTGAGCCACAACCTGCCGTGGCCACTAGTGACGGTCCTTCCCTTTGAGCTGGCGGAACCACTGTGAGGAACTGTTCCTGGTGAGGGGTGAGGGGAATTGGGTTTTTTCATCGGTCTCAGGGCCAACAGCAGCCATCAGAATTACCCGGAGGGGCTGTTAAAATGCGGATTGCGGGGCCCCTGGGGTGGCTCAGTCCATTGAGCATCCAACTCTTGATTTTGGCTCAGGTCATGGTCCCAGATCATGGGATGGAGCCCCGTGCCGGGGCCCATGTTGGGCGTGGAGCCTGCTTAAGATTCTCTCTCCCTCTCTCTCTCTCTCTCTCTGCCCCTCTCCCCTGCTCACTCTCTCTCTAAAATAAAATTTTAAAAACGCAGACTGCAGGACCTCACTTCAGAGTCACTGATTTGGAAGGTCTGGGGGGAGGCCTGAGGATTTGCATTCTAGCAAATGCCCAGGTAATGCTCCTACTTTGAGAACTGTTGATTTAGGTTGAGTTTTTTCACCTATAAAATGGGCCAAGTGACCCGCCTCACAAGATGGTCCTAAGCGTCGATCTCGTTCACGGATGTGAAAGTCCTATACGCTGAACGGCATGCTCTAAATCTGAGTTGTTCATGATAACGCTAATGGATGTTTCCAGAGTCAAGCTGGCGTGCGGCTACGCAGCCATAAGGAACACGCTTGTTGGACCCCCGTAATGTGCTCGCACCGCTCAGAGTAGTGAAAGTGTGGAAATGATTCCCACCAGCCCAGCAGCAGCCTGTCCCATAAGACTTCTCATTTTATGCTCACAACCCTTTGGTTCAGTATCTTTATTTTACAGGAGAGAAAGGTGGCTCCAAGACGCGAAGAGACTTCCCAGAGGGCACCAGCAGTGGGCACTTTCCGGGCTGCCTGGGCATCTCCCACCCGGCCCTGCCTCTTCGTTTTGGAACTGACTTCGCACCCTCAGGGGTTGACTGGATATCACCTTCGTGCTTGGTGACCCTGACATTCTGGCCAGAGTTGTTGGATCAAAGGCTGACCCTTGACCTAAGCTGGTCCAATTAGTACCTCCCTCCTGGGAATGTAGAACCGCTCCTAAGAGACAGTGACCGGGTGTATTAACCAGATGATGCACATTTGAGAAGGGAGAGGAATATAGCTCACACACACACACACACACACAGAAAGCATCAGAGCCAAGATCGAGTGTGTGAGAGCTTCTGAATTCCTGTTTCCAGTAACTTCCTGGGACCCCACTACCTTCCTAACTCTGGATTCCATGTTATAGCACAGTAGAGAGTAAAGTTTGTTGTTGTAAGTGAAAGAAAACATATCAAATAACCTTCTATAACAAAGATATTGCTGAATGTCACTCGTGTAACTAAAAAGCCCAGAGGTAGAGCTGGCTTTAGATGGGGGTGGTTTGGTAGCTAATATTATATGAGCAAAGACTCAGCCACTCTCTATCTCTGTCTTCTGCCTTTTGCGGTGAAGAATTATTCTCAGGAACCATAGGGTTCTTTGCAGCTCTAGGCTTTTCTTTGGTGGTAGCAAAATGGCTGCAGTAGTTCCGGACCTCACATCATAACCCAAACTATTTAAAGGAAGAGAGAATCTCTTCCAGTTGGCCGTGTACAAATCCTCCGATTCACTGTCATTGGCCAAAACTAGGGTCATGTGCCCATCTCAGAACCAGTTGAACGGGGAGATAAGATATGCCGTTTGGATTGAATCAGGCAGGATTCTCCCTTGGGGCCAGGGGTAGGGTCTGACCTTCCCACACTACATGAATGAAGATGGAAGGAAGGGTTCCCCTAGGGACAAGCGAGCATTTTGGGTGGAGATAGGAGGCAAGGGAAGGATGTTACAAAAACAACACATTCCCACTGTATCCTATAGACTTAATAAATGTTTCTTTTTAAAAAAAATATTTCATGAGTTAATTTCTAACTTTTAACCAAGGAGTCCTAGCTAACAAGGTATATGTGATCTTCACGCTTTGACAAATTTATTCTAAATCATTCCTGGGGGCTCCCAGGTTACTCCTTCCCAGTTTATGCAAGAAGAGAAAGAAGTCAGAGTTCACTCATCAGGGAGACAAAGTCAGATTTTTTTTTAAATTTTAAATGTTTTAATTTAATATTTAATGTTTATTTTTTTTTTATTTTTTAAATACTTGTTTACTTTTGAGAGAGAAAGAGAGTGCAAGCGGGGGAGGGACAGGGAGAGAGACACTCAGAATCCGAAGCAGGCTTCAGGCTCTGAGCTGTCAGCCCAGGGCCTGATGCGGGGCCTGAGCCGAAGTCAGACGTTTACCCGACTGAGCCACCCAGGCGCCCCAATGTTTATTTATTTTTGGGATAGGGGCGGGGAGGGGAAGAGAGAGAGGGAGACACAGAATCTGAAGCAGGCTCCAGGCTCTGAGCTGGCAGCACAGGGCCCGATGCGGGGCTTGAACCCACGAACCATGAGATCATGACCTGAGCCGAAGTTGGAGGCTTAACGACTGAGCCACGCGAGCACCCCGAGAAAGCCAGATTTGATCAAGCTCCCTGTCTCTATAAAAACGCAACAGAAATGTAGTTATTGTGACCGATAATAAGATACAAACAAGAACTAAAAGAATGATTCTAAGTAAAATTATTAGGATCAATTGAAAATATTTTAAATGCAAATCCTACATATTTCATAATGGTTCATTAACTTATAATAATCCATTTCAATCAAGATTTTGTTGCTTGACTGCTACTGAACAAATCTCAGTTTGAGTCACCGTGATTTTTTTAAAAGACCTGTTTTACTAGCCGTCTTATATTCCTATACTATTCAGAGAAATATTTGCAGAGAGGAAAACTTTCAAAATCTTACTCAATGAGAATAGCACATAAAGTTTCAGAACCATCACAAACACTGAAGCCATAAATAATGCTGTGTAATTTGCAGGATGGGTGTAATTGCCCAGGGAGAAAATGCCAGAAACAATAGCCATGCACCCTTTTAGGAAACGCTGAATCACCAATGTGCACGGTGGCCGAGGACAACGTTGTATGAATAACACGCTGCAATCTGAGAGTCAAGGAGCAAATGAAAAGCGCTGGACTTTTAAGCATGAAGATATTTGAGCAGGGCCTTACCACCACACCTTGTCTCTGTTTGCTCAAGAAGGGTATGGGACTAAAACTGGGTCTCAACGTGTACAAGCGCGTTCAGTCTACTCGATTTCAAAGTTCCAACGAGAAGGACACCTCGCGTGATGTCTGCTTGATGGCATTGTTTTCCTTGCTGGTATGTGAAATGGTCCCTTAACAGCATCCTGGATTTGACAGTCTCGTAAGCTAAAAGCTCGCGTGATGCGCTTCCTTCCACATTACTGTTATTCTAGTTATAATTACCTTTGGCTGCCGGGGTCCATTCTCCAATACCCCGTACGCTACTTTCTTCCCCCCTCCCAGCCCCGCCCCCATATATGCATCACAGCCTAAGTAGAGTGAACCTTCGCATTCAGCACCTTCGCTGGTAAGGATGTTATCCGTGGTTCTGGGCCGAAGGGTACGTACATTTTACAGATGAGTTCGCAGGAGTACAAACGCGATTATATTAAAACTTTTCCTGTGGTTGAACACCCCATTTCCTCCACGAATCTAAGATCTGTAAAACAAAACTCAGCGACCATATTCACACACGCGACCATTTACAGACAGGCGCTGGTGACTCACATGCAAATGGAGAACAGTTGAAATAAACAAATGCTTAGTGTCGTCCAGTGAACTGTAAACAAGATCCGAATAAATGAGTGGGCACGTGGACTTCCCGCTCAGGCCTCGGTGCCGTATGGGTTGATCTTCGGCTGCGTCTTCACATGCCTCCAGCCGGATGGGATTCATCAGCCAAGTTGCCTTCCATCTCCGTTGCTAGAAGATTAAGGCTGGCATTAACGCTACAGCCACGTTAAAGCCGGATCGTGCCTCTTGGCAAGTCTCTCTTCTCGTTCATGGCTGATCGTTCCATTACGTCATAATTATCATACAGCTATAGCGTAAATACATAGTTATTTCCATCTCTCCATCCAGATGGTCGGTTACACGATAATTACAGTATGTTTGTACTTACTGGGTTTAATTACCAGATAATCAGGAAGAACATGCAAATTGCTAGGTTGTTGTTACACAGTACATTGAACCAAGTAAAACCTGTGTATTGCCTGAAAGTAAACAAGCTTGTACGCGGGATCGTGCACGGTAACCTGTGACGACAAGAAGGCCTGAGGTTTGCGACGGGGCCATTGTGTGGGTTAGCATTACACTTGCTGAGCTTAGATTAATGTCCAGATTATAATGAAATATAATAAGAGAGACACTCACGCTGCCACGCCCGCCACGGGAACAATGGGGGACTGGCCACAGGAGTGGCCGAATAAGGTGCCAGTTCGCGGCGCTGGAGTCCTGCTCCGTTCCAACCGAGCGCATTCCAGAGTCACGTGCAAGCATGTGTTCTCGCCCAACCGTGTACCTGCCCCAGTGTTGGCAGAGAGAGACTGCAAACCATCAACCAAGGAAGCCTCTCCCGGGAACAAAGTGTCGCTGCGGGTAGAAGCCACCTGAGAGTTCCCTGGTGTGTCCATTCTGCCACTGGTACCATAGCTAAGAGTCTCCCCAGGCCACACCAAGGGGAGCTGCTTGGGTCAGTGTCTTCTGATTCCCATAATCAGATCACCGTTGCAGGTTCTGTGATTGGGTCACTGGCATGTTTTTCTACCTTCCCCTTTTGACTTCCACTTGAAATTCCATGTTATTCTAAAGAAGCCAACTTCATCTCCTTCTCTCAGGAGTGCAACCCATGACCTTGGCAATCATTATCTGCCCTCACCCCGCCTACAGTGATTGGCTTAGAGTTGAACCTACGCTCCAAGCCACTTAATCCACTCTTGGAATAGAACATTGTCTGATTCCAGAAACAAGGCATTTTGTCTTCCCTCCTCTGTATGATCGAATCTGAAGCTTCAAAAACCACGGCAAAGCATCTGACGGCCGTAACGGAGAAAGCGGGTCTTAAAGGACATCAATGAGCCACAGGATCAAGCTCTACCTGAAAGCTAATGTGTATTTTCCAGTTACATGAATGAATAAACTCTCTTCATTGTCTGTGCCACCAACATTTGGGTCTTTATTATTTACAGTGAGGAGTAATAACTTATAATTATTATTTACAGTGAGGAGTTAGTAACTTATAAAGTGGCCACAACTTATCGGCCGGGCTTGCCACAGAAAATCTCACAAATTTTTTCAGGAATCTTCTGCCTCACTCCCTGGACATGAGCAGTCTTCATGTTCTGATATATCGTTTTTTTCCCCCCAGCTTAATGAGATTATAATTGACATATAACATTTTGGTTTCGGTGGGCAGGATAATTTGATACATGTACATATTGCAAAATGATGGCACGGTTACAAATATTTTTTCTTGTGACAGCATCCCATCCCCCACCTCTTGCAACGACCCATCTGTTCTCTGCATCTATGAGTTCAGGTTTCTTTTAGCTATCGCACGTAAACAAGATCATATTTTATTTGTCTTTCTCTGTCTTATGTCACGAAGCCCTGAAGGCTCACCCATGTTGCAAATGGCAAGATTTCCTTCTTTTTATGGCTGAGTGATATTCCATTATGCATATATGCCATATGTTCTTTACCCATTCAGCTGTCAGTGGACACTTCCGTTGTTTCTGTATCTTGGCCATTGTAAATAATGATGCAACGACCACGGGGGTGCAAAGATCTTTTCGAGACAGTGATGTTGTTTCCTTTTGAAATATAGCCAGAAGCGGAACGGCCAGGTCATAGGGCAGTTCTATTTTTAATTTTTTCAAGGGATCTCCATACTGTTTTGATAGTTGCTGCACCAGTGTGTATTTCCAACAATAGTGCACAAGGGTTCTCTTTTCTTTACATCCCCCCCAACACTTGTGATCTTTTGTCTTGTCTTTTTGATAGTAGCCATTCTAACAGGTGCGAGGTCCTATCGCAGCATGGTTTTGATTGGCATTTCCTTGATGAAGAGTGATATGGAGCACATTTTCGTGTACCATCTGTACGTCTTTGGAGAAATGTCTATTCAGTTCCTCTGGGCATTGTTAAGTCCAATTCTTTCTTTATTTTTTATTGTTGAATGGTATGAGCTCTTTATATATTTTGGATTTTAACCCCTTATCAGATATTCGATTTGCGAATATTTTCTCCCATTCCAAAGGTTGACTGATACCTCGTTTCTCGAGCTTACGCATTGGTTGCTTTTCCTGCCGACTTGAGATGGCATTCCAGTCTACCTATGGGAGAGGCAGCCCCCACCCTGGGAAAAGAGAAGCTGAGAGTTTTCTTCACCCATGGATGGGGGCTGGGCGGAGACACAGGCACCCAGGTTCTGCTCTGCTCTCTGTAGAGAAGTCTGGTAGGAGGACCCGCAGGCAAGCCGGGTTGAACGTTTCGTGTGAGTCACAGGCCATGATGGACAGAAGCTAGAGACACTCTGAGACCACAGAGACCACTGACTGAAAGAACCAGAGAGCAAAGGAAAGGCACACTGGCAGAAGTGGGAAGGGGACTTGGGACAGATAGGTGGGGTGGCCCCACACTTATGGGTGAACAGCACGCACCGGGTCACTCCTGAACAAAAGGCTTTTATCTGCCTCTGAGTCATGACTTGAAGCAGCCATATCAGGCTGGACATTGATTTATCGCCCAAACGCTCATTACATGTGAAGGTATCGAGGGACAGAACTGTCCCAGACGTCGGGTCAAAGTTACATACACCCCATGTGGCCCTTGAGCTAATCCATCTAGCATCCTCCAAGTGAGGCAAACAGTTAAACAAGCAGTTGCAACACAACATGGAGGTCGCCAGTCTAGAAGAGGGATGAGACGTCGTGGGTGGACGCAAGGAGACAACCCAGCCAAATTCAGTTTCAGGGACAACTTGCTGCAGGAAATGACATTTGCACTGACACCAGAGGGATGAGCGGGAGGGGAAGTGCTCCAAGCAGAGGTGAGAGCATTTGACAGAGAGGAAGAGACAGATTTCCGGGAACAGGAGGGGCCTGTGGAGCAGGAGAGGGGCAGCAGGAGGGGCGTGAGGGGAAGCGCAGCCCGAGACACAGGCAGGGGCCTCGTCAGCTGGGCAGGGAGTTCACGGTTTATCTCAAGGGCAGTCGCTAACAGGAGGAACGACACGATCAGATCTGCCTTTTAGTGGGCCCTCACCCACGTTTTGTCTTGGATGTATCTCTAAACTACTTTTCCAAGGTCTTCTTGGGGGGGCGGGGCATAAAGGGAAAGGGGACAGCACCAATAAGGCTCCAAACATCCGTTCCTTATAACATCCACGTGCGGCAGAAGGGAAGCCCGACCCGTGGGTTTCGGAGGCACATGCACCTCAACCAACAGCCCCCTCTGCACAGCTGTGCGGTGTTCAAGACGCCGTTGGAACACTTTCTGTAAATCTTTTACACTCTGTTTTTCCTCGAAGGAGGAAGCCTGGTCATCAGCATGCGATTAGCTTGCAAAGAGGCATTTTCCAGACTCGACTCAGGAGGCTTGGCCCGTCTCTCTCCCGGCCAGGATGGCTGTGGCCCCCCGAGGATACATCCGTCACCACTTTCTTCCTCTTCTGACACCATAACGCGTGAGAGGGACGTTATCCCAGGACGCTGTCAGAATCAGAAAAGAAGACTGTACGTTGGGGCGCCTGGGTGGCTCAGTCCGTTGAGCATCCAACTTCTGCTCAGGTCCTGATCTCGCGGTTCGTGAGTTCGAGCCCCGCGTGGAGTTCACCGCTGTCGGTGCGGAGCCCGCTTGGGATTCTCTGTCTCCCCCTCTTTCTGTTCCTCTCTCTCTCTCTCTCTCTCTCAAAGATAAATAAAAAAACATTAAAGAAGAAGAAGAAGAAGAAGAAGAAGAAGAAGAAGAAGAAGAAGACTGTTCCTTGAGCCTGGTAGCCAAAATAGTACATTCAGCCAGGGTCTTCTGGACCAAGACAGAGGACGAAGAAGGGCAGGGAGTGGATTTTCATTCCCATGACTTGGCCTCCGTGACATTTCTAGGTTTTAAATATGACTAAGTCATCGTCATTGGGGGTGGAGGAGGAGATTATCAGCGAGAGTAATGATCTAAGGGGGCATCTGACAATAACGGCCATCAGTCAACCAGTTTACGAGGTGACAGGTCCGGAGCTAAGCATCTCACATAAATTGTCTCACCTTATCCTCGCGATAACCTTGTGAGATAGCCGATATCATTGTTCCTATTTTACGGACGTGAAAACTGAGGCCCAGAGAGGTGAACAGCCGCTGATACTGTTGGGAGGGTTTGAACTCAGGCCATCTCACTGGAATGTCCACAATATGCTAGGTCCAGGGGAAATCCATTCCTTAGGGACCGGTAGCAAGTTGGTCCCAATCCCCCTCCCCCATCCCCCTCCAGGCCTTAGCTTCTGTGCTGCTCAGCATAGGACAGAAATCTGCCTGCTTCCCCAAGCATTTCTCCCTGGTGAACTCCCCTGTTGGAGCCACAGGGCTGAGCCAAGAGAGGTCCAATCACCTGGGCCAAGTTTTCATTAAAATGTGTGCGTGTTTGGGGGGCTTAATGATTATTTTCAGTCCCGGTTCCTGCTTATTTGGTTTGGGTTTTGCACGATTAATTAGGAGCCTAAATTAATGAGAAGGGAAACACGTGTCCAGCTGGTCCTCCCAGATGTTCCTGGAAACAAACTCTCCAATTTGCACAGCATGACAGTGTAAACATGACTTGGGGATCTCGCTCTGAGCTGGTTCAGTACCCAGCACTCCTGGCGGTGAGGAACGGGTCTTGCCTGGCGCGTGAGCTTTCCCAGGTCTGAAATAATGTCTATCCTGTGCTTGCTGATACGGTTCTCCGTGGTCCTGCAACAGCACGGCCACAGTTAGACTTCCTCGCCTGAGTCCTGGGAAGAAGGAAGTCTCAGCTCAGAGCAAGAGATGGGAAGGAAGGAAGCGAGAATGAAAAAAGGCACTCCTGATAAAGACGGAGGACAAAAAGTTCTCCAAATTTCCGTGGTGATGTCACTGTCGCAGGCAGCCACGGGTACAGGAGTCCAGTTTTCCTTTCCATCCTATCCCTGCCTCCCTTTTATCTTTAGGATGAGAACAGACCGATCCCTCGATTCCAGTTACCTCTGGTGTGGGGCGGTGACTGAATGAAACTAAATCAGAATCCATTAGGATCATCTGGTGTATGGCGTGAAATGCCATCAGGGGACCCTCCCCGTCTGTGGCCTCCACTCACAAGAGAAATGTCACCTGTATTGAAGTGGACAAAGCTAGGAAGTCCAAGAAGGTCAGGGAGCTTTACGCTGTCTCTCTTTGAAGGTATTGGGCACCTATTCTGTGCAGGTGCGAGACCCTAGGGCTGGGCAATGAACAAGGTAAGTATGATGGCCATCCTCAAAGAGCTTACGGTCTGGCTGTAACTCCTTCATCCGTCACAAACCTGACCAAAGACACTGACACAGTCCAGAAGCTCCCTTGGGCAGACACATAACCTGAATATTATTCAGCCTTACAAATTCATCTGGGAAAGGTAAATTGTAATCACCATGAGATGGCCTATATACCTGTAAGAATGATATGCCTAAAAAGGAAGGCTTTACCTAAAATGTAAATTCCCTTTACTTAAACAAGGAATGGAATTCTGATGCATCCTACAGCATGGATGAACCTAGAAGACATCATGCTAAACGAAAGGAGCCAGACACAAAAGGACAAACATCGTATGAGGGACCTACGGTGGTCAAATTCATCATAGAGACAGAAAATGGTCGTGAGCCGCGCCTGGAGGGGGAGGGGCCTGGGGAGTCCGTGTTTCTGGGGTCCAGAGTTTCAACTGGGAAAGATAAAAAAGTTCTGGAGATAGACAGTGGTGATGGCTGCACAACATTGCGGGTGTATACTTACCGAACTGTATACTTACAAATGGCGCAAATGCTAAATTTTCTCACTGGACACAGTCCCTGGATGGAGGGGCAAGGTGAGATCCCCCTCTCTGAACAATCTCCCGCTCTGTATCCCCGCTGCCCGTCCCTTATTCAAGTCAGACCATCACTGATACGCAAAGCACTCGTTCAACAAATACCAGCGACACATTCCCAACACTGCTGTAGGCGCTGGGAATGTGGAAGTAATCCGGAAGTAATCCGACAGAGAAGGCCCTGCCCTCAGAGGCTTACCTTCTAGTGTAAGTCAGCCAATGAGCAGGTAGATGGCAAACCCCGCCCCCAACATGCTCCGTCGTGGCCCCATTTACGCTTAACCCTTTAAGTGTATACCACTTTTTTGTCCTCTTTAAACTTAACTTTTATCGCATCTAACGTAATACCTTATGTTACCAATTGTTCCAGTGTGCCTTTATCTGTCCTCTAGAATATAAACCCTCTTACAATGATTTTGTTGGGGTAACCCTGAGCCTAGATAGAATACTACCTGGCACATAGTAGTCAGCAATATATGTGTAAAATAAATACAAGTAAACGAAAATATTAAAAGGATAATTTTTGATTATTATTTTTTTCAATAGTTTTTTTTAAGATTTTATTTTTAAGTAATCTCTACACCCGACGTGGGGCTCAAACCCACAAGCCCAAGGTCTAGAGTTATCCATTCCACCCACTGAGGCAGCCCCCGGGCCTCCCTGTCAAAAATACTTTAAAGGAAAGAAACAGTGCTCTGTGAAGCATTGGAACTTATAGAGAAAAAAACAAGATAAAATAACTTGGGGTGTAAGATTTTGAATTAGATGATGGAGGATTTTTTTTTAATAACCTTTGAACTGGGACTGGAGGGCAAGAAAGAGATTTCTGTGGAACCATCTACAGGCAGGGGAACCCACAAATGCAAAATGTCTGGTGGAAGGAAACCCTTCATGTGTTGAGGGAATAGGAAAAAAAACCCCAATGTGGCTGCGGTGTAGTGAGCAAAGGGAAGAGTGATGCCAGGTGATGTCACAAGCGAGCAGGGGTCAAGGTCCTGGGACACCTCACAGGCCATGGAAGGAAATTACATTTTATTCTAAGTGTGATAGAAAGACACTTTTTGGGGTAAGATAGTTTTGTTTTGGTTTTTTTTTTTTAACATTTTTAAAAGTCTATTTATTTTGAGAGAGAGAGACAGAGAAGAAACACAAGTGGGAGAGGGGAAGAGAGAGAGGGAGAGAGAGAACCCCAAGCCGTCTCTGCCCTGTCCACGCAAAGCCCAGTGTGGAGCTCGATCTCATGAACCGTGAGATCAGGACCTGAGCCGGAATCAAGAGTCCGATGTTTAACCGACTGAGCCACTCAAGAACCTCTTATATATTTTTTAAATTAATTAATTTATTTTGAGAGAAAGAGAGAGAACGAGTGGCAGAGGGGCAGGTAAGATAGTTATTTTTTGGTTACGTTACAACATACATAAAACTCAGCATTTTAGCCATTTAAAAAAAATTTTTTTTTATGTTTTTTTGTTTTTGAGAAACAGAGTGAGACAAAGCATGAGCAAGGGAGGGGCAGAGAGAGAAGGAGACACCGACTCCAAAGCAGGCTCCAGGCTCTGAGCTGTCAGCACAGAGCCCGACGCGGGGCTCGAAGTCACGAACCGCGAGATCATGACCTGAGCCGAAGTCGGACGCTCAACCGACTGAGCCACCTAGGCGCCCCTAGCCATTTTTAAGTGTACATTTCAGTGGCGTTACACACATTCACCTTTTTGTACAACCATCACCACCATCCATCTCCAGAACTTTTCCGTTGTCCCAAACTGAAACTTGGAACACAGATTACAAGTGTGCATTACCCCTCTTCCCTCACCCCCTAGTAACTGCTCACAGTTTTATGAATTTGCTCACTGTCTCTATGAATTTGACTACTCTAGGTACCTCGGATAAATGGCATCATACAATATTTGTCTTTTGTGCCTGGCTTTTTTCATGTCGCGTAATGTCTTCACTGCCCCATCCATACTGTGGCTTGTATCAGAATCTCATTCCCTTTTAAGGCTGAATAATATTCTATGGTAGGTATGTACCACATTTTGTTTATCTCTCTTTCTGGTGATGAATATTTGAGCTGTTTCCACCTTTTGGCTGTTGTGAGTAACGCTGGTATGAAAATAAGTGTACAAATATCTCTTTGAGGCTCTGCTTTCGATTCTTTTGGGTGTATGCCCAGAAGTGGAATTGCTGAACTATAGGGCAATTCTGTTTAATTTTGAGGAACTGCCCCAATGCTTTCCACAGTGGCTAGATCATTTTACATCCCCACTAGTAATGCACTTGGGTTGCAATTTCTCTCCGTCATCACTACACTTGTTACTTTCTGTTTTTTCAAAAATAGCCATCCTAATGGGTGTGGGGTAAGACCTCATGGTGGTTTTGATTTGCATTTCATAATAATTCATGATGTTGAGCATCTTTCCATGAGCTTATCAGCCATTTGCATATCTTCTTTGGAGAAACTTCTATTCGAGCCCTTTGCTGGTTTTTAAACTTGGTTTGGTGGTTTTGTTGTTGAATTGTAGGAACTCTATATATTCTGGATATGACTCCCTTCACAAATATATGTTTTGCAACCTTTTTCTCTGATTTTGTTCGTTGCCTTTTCACTCTGTTGATAGTATCATCTGATGCACAAAAATTTTTAATTTTGATGAAGCCCAATTAATTTATCTATCTTTTCTTTCTGCTACCTGTGCTTTTGATATCATATCAAAGAAATCATTGCCAAATTCAATGTGTCCTTGTTCTTTTCCTTTATGCTTTCTTCTAAGAGTTTTATACTTTTGGCTCTTACATGGAAGTCTGATCAATTTTGGACTAATTTTTGCATGAAGTCTAAAGGAAGAGTCCAACTGCATTCTTTTGCAGGTGGATATCCAGTTTTCTGTTTGTTGAAACAATCGTCTCGTTCCCATTGAGTGGTTTTGTCACCCTTACAGAAAATCTTGTAACCATACATTTGAGGGTTTTTCTGGACTCGCTCTTCTTTTCCATTGGTCTCTCTGTCTTTATGCCAGTGCCACACTGTTTTGTTTATGGTAGCTTCGTAGGAAGTTCTGAAATGAGAAAGTTAATACCTCCAACTTTGTTCTTTTTCAAGATATTTTGGCTCTTCAGAGTCCCTTGATATTCCATATGAATTTTAGGATGGAGTTTTCTGTTCCTGCAAGAGCATAGTTAGGATTTTCATACAGTTTCATCAAATCTGTAGATTACTTTGGGTAGTGTTAATATCTTAACAACATTGAGTCTCCCTGTCCACAAATACTGGATACCTTCTTTTGATTGATTGATTGATTTTTTAATTTTTTTGTTTGTTTGTTTTTTGTTTTTTTGTTTTGTTTTGTTTTTTTTTTTTGAGAGAGAGAGAGTGAGAGAGAGCACGAGCAGGGGAGTGGCAGAGAGAAAGGAGGACAGAAGATCTGAAGCAGACTCAGACGCTTAACTGACTGAGCCACCCAGGCACCCCTCTTCTCTTGATTTATGCCCTTAATTTCTTTCAACAGTGTTTTCACATCTTTTACCTCCTTGGTCAAATTTAAGTATTTTCCTATTTTTGATGATTTATTAATGGGATTGTTTTCATGATTTCCTTTTCAGATTTATCATTGTTAGCATATAGAAAAGAAACTGAATTCTATGTGTTGGTCTCATATCCTACAACTCTGTTGAATTCATTAATTAGTTCTAACAAGTTATTTGTGGGGTCGTTTTGGTTTTTGATACATAAGATCAGGGTTTCTGTGAGCTGAGATTATTTTACTTCTTCTTTTTCAATTTGGGTATCTTTTATTTCTTTTTCTTGCCTAATTGCTCTGGCTGGAACTCTCTGTACTATGTTGAAAATTAATGGCAAAAGAGGGTGCCCTGTTTCGTTCCTGATTTGGAGGAAAAACTTGAAGCCTCTCACCATTTAGTATGATCTTTGTTGTGGGCTTTTCACATATGACCTTTATTGTATTGAGGTAGTTTCCTTCTGTTCGTAATTTGTTGAGTGTTTTTTGTCATGAATGAGTGCTGAGTTGTGTCAAATGCTTTTTCTGTATTGATTGAGATGATCATGTGTTTTTTCCCTGTATTCTGTTAATGTGGTGTATTACATTGATTGATATATCAATGATACAAACTAAACTGGCATTCCAGGAATAAATCTCACTTGGTCATGGTATATAATCCTTTTGATACACTGCTGGATTCCATTTGTTAGTATTTTTTGAAAACTTGTACATCAGTATTCATAAGGAATATTGATCGGAAGTGTTCTTTTCTTGTTGTGTCTTTGTCTTTGATGTAAGGTTAATGCTGGCCTCATTGAATTAGAAAGTGTTCTCTCCTCTTTGTAATTTTGCAAGAGTTTAAGAAGGATTGGTGTTAATTCATTTTTTATTGTTGGATAGAAAAAGCCACTGAGTTATTTGGTCCAGGGATTTCCTTTGTTGGGATGTTTTTGATTACTGGTTCAATCTCCTCATTACTTATAGGTCTACCAAAGCTTTGTATTTCTTCACGATTCAGGCTGGCAGGATTGCATGTTTTTAGGAATTTGTGCATTTCATGGAAGTTATCTAATTTGTTGGCTTATAATCCATCATCCTTTCTTACAGTCTTTCCCCCCCCCAAAAATCAGTAGTAATATGCCCACTTTCATTTATTATTTTAGTAATTTGAGTCTTTCCCCTTTTTACAGAGTCGACCCACCAAACCATTTCTCGATTTTATTTTCAAAAACGAACTCTTGGTTTAATTGATTTTCTCTATTTTCTGATATTTGTATAACCACCTAGTCCACTTTTGGTTACTGTTTGCATGGAATCTTTTTTCCACCACTTCACTGTATCCTAGTTATGTCTTTAGATCTAAAATGAGTCTCTTGTAGACAGCTTCTAGTTGTATCATGGTTTTGCATCCATTCTTCCCACCTATGCCTTTTGATTAGGAAGATTAATCCATTTACATTTAAAATAATTACTGGGGCACCTGGGTGGCTCAGTCGGTTGGGTGTCTGACTCTTGATCTCGGCTCAGGTCAGGATCCCGGGGTTGTGGGATCAAGCCCCATTTCAGGTTCTGTGCTGAGTGTGGAGCCTGCTTGAGATTCTCCCTCTGCCTCTTTCTCTTTCACCCTCTGCCCCACCCCCCTACTTGTGCTCTCTCTCTCTCTCTCTCTCTCTCTCAAAATAAAAAATAAAAATAAGGTAATTACTGATAAAAAGAAGAGTTCCTTTTATCATTTTGTTATTTGCTTTCTGTGTCTTATTAGCTTTTTCGTTCATTTCCTTTGTTGCTGTCTTCTTTGTATTTAGCTGATTCTTTGTAGTGGTGCATTTTGATTCTCTTTGAATTTTCTTTTACGTATATTTTATAGATAGCTTCACGATGGTTATCACGGAGGTTACATATCACATCCTAAAGTTATAGCAATCTATTTTGTGTTAATACCAACTTGATTTCAGTGGCTTACAAAAACTCTACTCCTTTACAGCTCCATCCCAACTTCATTTTACATTTCTGACGTCACGCACAAATTTCATCTTTGTGTATTGTGTATCCATTAACATAGTTTTTTTTATGCCTTGGTCTTTTAAATCATTTAAAAAGTAAAAAGTAGAATTACAAACCATAATTACAATAATACTGGTTTTATATTTGCCGGTGCATTTACTTTTCCCAGAGATCTTTATATCATCATATGGTATGGCTTTGAGGCTAACATCTTTTTATCTCAACCTGAAGGACTCCCATTAGAATATATTTAGTGCAGGTCTATTGGCAATGACCCCTTTGGCTTTTGTTTATCTGGGAATGTCTTAATCTTGCCTTCATTTCTGAAGAACAATTTTACCAGATACAGAAGTGTTTGTTAACAGGTTTTTGTTTTTGTTTTTCCAGTCAGCATATTAAATATAACATCTCATTGCCTTCTGCTGAGTAATTGACCAATTATCTTTGGAGGATCCCTTGTACATGATGAGTCACTTTCCTCTTTGTTTCCAAGACTCACTCTTTATCTTTTTCTTTCAACAGTTTGATTATATGTCTAGATATGTATCTCTTTGAGGTTATCTTACTTGGAGTTCATTGAACTTTTTCAACTTGTATTCCATTTATTTCCTCAAACTTGAGAACTTTTCAGTCACTATTTCTTCAGAAGTTCTCTTGCCCTTTTTCTCTATCTTCACCTTCTGGGACTCCCATAATGCATATATTGGTGTAGTTCATGAGTTCTTAGTCTCTATTCACTTCTTTTAATTCTTTTTTTCTTTCTGCTCCTCAAACGCAATACTTTCAAATGTCTTATTTTCAAGTTTGCTTATTCTTTCTGTTTCCTGCTTAAGTATGCTATTCAATCCTTTTGTAAAATTTTCAAGGGTCTATGGAGGCCAATATGGCGGAGAGACAGGGGGATCCATATGTCCCGTGTCTCTCAAACAAAGTGTAGAAGCCATAGGACTTTGAATACCAGAGCCTGGGAGAAAAAGAGGCTGAATCTACTAGGAAGAAAATGGGAAAGCTGGAAAAAAGATAGGGCTACTCCAAGGAACAAATCAAAGCACACCTGGTGGAGGGTACAAAATATTACTACGAGTAGGGTAATAAAATAACCAAAGTCACAACAGAGAGCAAGTAACAATCCCCGAAAAAAAACACCTCCTGAAGGGCCAGGCCCCGGACAGTGTATGACTCTCCTTTAATATAACAGGGCTCACAGGTGCAGAGCACAAAAGCTTTTAAAATGCATAAGGGACAGAAAAACAGCCAAAATGACAAAACGGAAGAATTCTCCTCAAAAGAAACTCCAGGAAGTAGTGACAGCTAATGAATTGATCAAAACCAATTTAAGCAATATAGCAGAACAAGAATTTAGAATAATAGTCATAAAATTAATCGCTGGGCTTGAAAAAAGCATAGAGGACAGCAGAGAATCTATTGCTACAGAGATCAAGGAACTAAAAAACAGTCATGAGGAATTAAAAAATGCTATAAATGAGGTGCAAAATTTTTCAATTCACATGTTATAATTTTCAGCTCCAAAATTTCTGTTTGGTTCGTTTTTATAATTTCTTCTTTTAATTCATATCCTAATTTTATTCACATATCATTTTCCGAATTTTCTTTAATATTTATCTGTGTTTTCCTTTAGCTCTTTGAGAATATTTAAGACAGTTCATTTAAAGTCTTTGTCTAGTAAACCTGATGTCTTTGGGGTCTTTTTTCTACTACTTTACGATCTTTGAATGGACCATGTTTTCCTTTCTTTGTGTGCCTTGTGCTTTTGTTGTTGTTGTTGAAAATTTGTCATTTTTAAAAATGTTTATTTATTATTTTTGAGAGAGAGAGAGAGAGAGTGAGCGGGGGAGGGGCAGAGAGTTGGGGGGGGGGGGGACAGAGGATCTGAAGGGGCTCTATGCTGATAGCAGTGAGCCTGATGTGGAGCTCAAACTCCCAAACCATGAGATCATGACCTGAGCCAAAGTCGGATGCCCAGTTGACTGAGCCACCCAGGGCCCCTGAAAATTGGCCCTTTTTAAAAGGAGCCTTCTCTCCCTATCTTTGCAGACTAGGTGTGACAGAGAAGTCCTTCACTAATTAGCTAGGCATTTTCTGAGCTTAAGGAGAAAGTTTAAGGTCTTTTCAGATCTTTTCTGGGCATGAGTCTTTCCTGGACCTGTGTGCCTATTTTGAGTCCCCTGTATATACAGACCTGCCTTTAAATGTTTCTATTTCCCATAGAGTCTCTCCCCAACTGCTCCTGGGGGGTCTTGGATGGCCTATTGTATGTCTCTACCCATGATTCCTTGCTCCAAATGTCCACAGTCTTAGTCTCCCTCCAGCGTTCCCAAGTAGTACCCATTGCTTCTTCCCACCTGAGATTCATGTTAGGTGAAACGACGTTGTTCAGGCATCCTTAGACAGGTGAGAATGTTGCCATCGAAGACTGCTCTGCTGTCTCCAATTTGAGGGAAGGAGTTGGGCTGCTGATTTCTCCAGAGCAAGACCACGCTGCTCCGGGGAAGGGGTAAAACAACGGCAAGCAAAAATGCCACACGCTTTTCTAAGTGTTTGGCATGTGTACATTTGGGTACGTGTCTTAACTGGGTACTCCTTTGATTGCTGCAGAACTTTGACTATTTTCCAGAGCTCTTGTAAGGTTACTCTAGCAAGTGTGTGGCTGTGTTTTGGTTTGGGTTTGGTTTCATTTTTAACATCTCCATGGGGAACATGGGTTTGGAGCTTCCCAGTCTGCCTGTTTGCCCACGCCAGCTTCACAAAGACTGTGAATCAGGCTTTGCTGAAAAAAAAAAAATCACAGACATCTCAGGAAGACGCTAGTCTTTCCAGTAGAAAGTCTAGTAGAAAGACTAGACCGCGTGAGTTTATTTGAACCTGGGCCTCAATAAGACATCGATTAAAGTGAATGTTGGCACCAAAATGAAGGCAAAGAAGAGTAGGGATAAAAGGCTCAGGGGGGAATGGTTTGTCCCATGGACTACTGAAGCATTTTTAAAATAGTTTAACTGAGGTGTAATTGACTTGCAGTAGATTGCACACCCAAGCGTACGATCCGATAGTTCTCACACACATTTGCATCTACGAAAGCAACGCCACCATCAAGAAGACAAACATCTTCCCATACTAAACTTTCCTCCTGGTCCTTCGAAATTCCTTCTATCTTTTTTCCCACCTCCCAATCCCCACCATCCCCAGGCAACCAGTGATCTGCTTTGTCTCACCGCAGATTCACTTACATTTTCCAGAACGTGGTAATAATGGAATCGAGCAAAGTACTCTTTCCATCTTCCTCCACTCAGCACGATTATTTTGAGATTCCGCTATGTTGCAGCATATATCAATAATCAGCCCTCTTTCTTGCTGAGTAGTATTCTGTTACATGGAGATGCTACAGCTTTCTTATCTGTTTATTTGTTGATAGGTAGTTGGGTGGTATTTAGTTTTGAACCATAACACATAAAGCTGTAATGAACATCTCGGGACAAATTTCTGTGGAGCTATAACCTTTCATTTCTCTGGGGCAAACGGGAGTGGACTGACTAGGCGATAAAATGGGTATTCATTTAACTTTTTAAGAAACTGCCGGACTGTTTTACAAAGTACAGACACCATTTTATACTCCCACCAATGGTGAAAGACAGCTGATTTCATTCCTCTAAATCCTCAGTAACATTTTATCTGTTCAATCTTTTAAATTTTTGCCATTTTAATAGGTGTGGTAGTGGCATCTCGTTGTGCTTTTAATTTGCATTCCCAGATGGTTAGTGATGGCCAGTGTCTTCTCACGTGCTCGTTTGCTTTCACGCAGTCTTCTTTGTCTGTGTCCACTCAAGTTTTTCAGCCATTATTTGCTGGGTTGTTTGCTTTTTTTTTTTTTTAATTTATTTTTGAGAGAGAGAGAGAGAGAGAAAACAAGCAAGGGAGGGGAAGAGAGAAGGGGACAGAGGATCCGAAGCAGGCTATGTGCTAACAACAGAGAGCCTGATGTAGTACTCGAACTCAAAAACCGTGAGATCATGAACTGAGCCGAAGTTGGATGCTTAACTGACTGAGCCACCCGGGCACCCCACTTTTGTTTTCTTATTATTGAGTTTTGAGGGTGTGACTGTATGTGCATGTATGTATGTGTGCACTCTGGATAAAGTTCTTTATCAGATATATAATTTCCAAATATTTTCTCCCATCATATCGTACCTTTACACTCTGTTAACAGTGTCTTCTGAAGAGCAAAAGTTTTAAATTTGGATAAAATTCTGTTTGCTATTTTATGGATAATATTTTTGGTGGCGTATCTAAGAAATCTTTGAGTAACTTAAAGTCAAAAGATTTAGCCTATTTTTTCTAGGTCTTTTATAGTTTTACATTTTACATATAGATCTAAATTCATTTTGAGTTCAATTTTTTAAAGGATTTATTTTTTAGACATTTATTTTTTGATATATATATATAGAGAGAGAGAGAGAGAGAGAGAGAATGAAAGCAGGGGAGCAGCAGAGAGAGAGGGGAACAGAGGATCCAAAATGCTGTTAGCACAGAGTCTGATGTGGGGCTTGAACTCATGAACCATGAGATCATGACCTGCGCTGAAGTCAGATGCTCAACCAACTGAGCCACACAGGTGCCCCTCAAGTTAAATTTTTTAATAGGTTGCAAAAAAATGAATCACAGTTCTTCTTCTCCTTCTTCTTCTTCTTCTTCTTCCTTTTCTTCTTCTTCTTCTTCTTCCTGTTCCTCTTCTTCTTCTTCTTCTTCTTCTTCCTTCTTTTCTTCTTCCTTCTTTTCTTCTTCTTCTTCTTCTTCTTCTTCTTCTTCTTCTTCTTCCTTCTTTTCTTCTTCTTCTTCTTCTTCTTCCTCTTCTTCTTCTTCTTCTTCTTCTTCTTCTTCTTCTTCTCCTCCTTCATCTTCTTCATCTTCTTCGTCTTCTTTGTCGTCGTCTTCTTCTTTTTGCATACGGCAGTTCAATTTTTCTACCACCATTTGTTTAAAAGACTATGCTCTCTCAACCAAATTGCCTTTGCACCTTTGACCACATATGTGTGTGTCTACTTTTGCACTCTCTAATCCGTTGCTTTCACCTATTTGTCTATCTCACACCAAAACTGCTTCTCTTGATTACTTAGCTTTAAAAAAACAAAACAAAACAAAACAAAAAGCTTATTTATTTTGAGAGAGAAAGAACATGAGCAGGAGAGGGGCAGAGAGAGAGAATTCTAAGCAGGCTCCACGCCATCAGCACAGAGCCCAAGGCGGGTCTCAAACCCACAGATCATAACTTGAGCTGAAGTCAAGAGACAGATGCTCAACAGACTGAGCTACACAGGCGCCCCTTGATTACTGTAGCTTTTTAAAGAAGTCTTGCAATTAGGTAGTGTCAGTCCTTTGTTCTCTTGCATAGTTATTTTGGCTATTGTAGGTCCTTTGCATTTCCAGATGAATTTGAAAACTACCTTGTCGTCCCTTTTTTTGTTTGTTTTACAAAGTGAAAACTTGCTGGAGTTTTGATTGGGATTGCATTAAACCTCTATCTATAGATCTATAAATCAACTTGAAATGAAGAATATTGAGACTTCTCACCCATGAACATGGTATATCTCTCCACTTACTTGTAAATTTCTTACAGCAATGCTTCATATAGTTTTCAGGGTACAGGTCTTTTTATCACACTGAAGTATTTTAAAGAGAGGGTTGGTGTGGTCTACTTTAATTTCTAATGCAGAAATAAAGGGTTGGAAGAAGATGAGTGGAAACATGGAGACCAATTTGAGACTACAACATAGTCTAGGCAGGTGATGATGGTGGCTTGAACCAGTATGGTAGCAGTGGTGATGGTCAAAAGAGCTAATGTGAAATTAATTAGGCTGAATCATGTGGAATTACCTCTTTCTGTAGGTCAGAGAAGCTGTAATATTGGCAACTTCATATGGTTCAATCTAATATTTTGGAAATTAGTCAGGACTCAGGACCTTCTGGCCAATTAGATGCAGAAAACCAATGTACGGGAAGAATCGAGAGTGGTACTCTTGGGCTGAACTCCAAGAAATGAGCGGACGATGAAGCCACATGTCCTCAAAGTGTAAAGACTACAGGATTGGAGGGCAATTGTGCAGCCTCATTCTCTTTGACTTTCTTTTTATTCCCAGTTCTCTTTTCTTTTTTTCTTTCTTTTCTTTAATGTTTATTTATTTTTGAGAGAGAGTGTGAGCAGGGGAGGGGCAGAGAGAGACACACACACAGAATCCAAAGCAGCCTCCAGGCTCCGAGCTGTCAGCACAGAGCCCGACGTGGGGCATGAACCCACGAACCGCGAGATCGTGACCTGAGCCCAAGTCGGACGCTTAACGGACTGAGCCACCCAGGCGCCCCCCAGTTCTCTTTGCTCTCTCTCCATCATCTTTCGCTTTGGGGGAAACACTATTATCACAGGGCTACATGTTTACTTTTAAACGTGTGTTTTTTCCCACCCAGCTCCTTGTCTGACATTTTAATGACTTCTGCTGGCTTAGCTTTTCTTGGGCACGGCACACAAAGAGAACATATTTTCTGTGCACGGTTTGAGGTTCGTGCATACTCCCTTGATTTTAATGCCATAGCAACATGCCCCTAACTTTTTATTTCTCTGAGCCTGGCCCTCATCTGGAAGGGTTCTGGGCCACATTTTCAAGCAATTTGGTGCCCATCACCGTGAGGCTCCTGCGTTTATGAAGGGAAGGCTCAGAACGCATGCTTGAGTTCATACTCAAATTACTATCCTAAATGACTCCATGGGGGGTTTCTTTTAGGGGTCACTGAGAGCCAGAGTGGAATGTTTTTCCTTCTTCATTTTATCCCAGGCCTTGAGGCACAAGGACCATAAATGCAGGTAATGTGTTTTATAGCCAGATTCTCTAGGTTCATTTTTCCACCTCTCTCTCCTCCCCCCGTGGTAGCCATGAAACACCACAAAGCTAGCTGGAGACTTCCTTTGTCCGATGCTGCCTTCTACAAAGGCTGAGATTTGGGTGGCTAGGCAACATAGCAGGGTTCATTGGAGGAGCAGGAGACTTCCTGTCTGTGGCTCCTCCAGACATGTGTGATTACCCTCAAGACCAATAGAGAGGTCCGTATTGGAAAAAAAGTGCGTATCAGATAGTAAGCTCCCCATCACCGGAGGTGTTCCAGAAGCGCACAGACACCTGCTTGACAAGGGTGTTGTGATTGGCGGTCTATGCATCTGGCAAGTTGAGCGATAAACCATTAAATGTCCTCAGAACACAGACTTTTTTAGACTAAGATGTCCCTTCATTGCTTCAACAGATGTTAACTGAACACCTACTGTGGGGCTGGGAACTGCACCCTGAGAATACCTCCTGTGAACAGGGTGGACACGGGCCCTGCCCTTAAGGAGCTTGCGGTCTAATGAGAGTGACTATTAAATAATTTACAATGAGGTGATGGAAAGAACCGGCTGTCAGGTCTGAGGCCAGGGTCCTTGTTGTCCTTTTACAGGGTTATCTCAGAGATGCTTCCTGACCCTGGAGGGCCAAACTCCACTTTACAAATGATGAAATGCAGGCTCAAAAAGGTTGCACAAATCCTAACTTACACAGCTGTCGCCTGCTAAAGCTGGAGCGACAGGCCAGACCTCTCCGTCTCCGGGGTCCACACACTTAACTGAACCTCTGGTTGAGACTCTTAGAAGACCAAGTTAGTTCTCAGGTCCTGAAGGCCCAGGTCTCGATGCACCCTACCCCCACTCTCACCTCGAGAAAGGTAAACAGTACAGGTCCACTCACTCTCTCTCTGCTCGCTCAACATACGAGCCCTCGGGGGCTTTCAAATAAAAACCATCTCTGGGCCTTACGCAATTACGTTGGCCAGCTCCAAAAAAAATTATAACACATCTTACCTAAAACTTGAGGCTTGATACTTGCCAGAACTCCCACCATGATGTTGAAGGTGAAGAACGGAAAAGGGAAGGGCAAGACGCTTTGTGAAGGCCCTACTGTGTGCTCAGCCTGGGAAGGGGGTGAGGGCCGGGCAGCCGGAGTGTGGTACACGACTACAGAAAAAGATGTGCTTTTTGCCCCTGATGGACTTAAAATATCATGGCAGAGGGGCACCTGGCTGGCTCAGTCGGTTGAGCGTCTGACTCTTGATTTCAGCTCAGTTCCCAGAGTCGTGGGATCGAGCCCTGTATCAGGCTCCATGCCGAGCTTGAGATTCTCTCTCTCTCTCTTCCTCTGTCCTTCTCCCCCACTGTCTCTCTCTCTCTCTCCCTCTCTAAGATAATAATGCTAAAAAATTTCATTGCAGAGACACCAAGGAGGTGAGCTAAGGGTAGGCAAACAAAGAACCAAGGAAAAGGCTAAGCCCATGGCGTCGTGATAGGAGTTTTCAAATCCCGCCTCTTGCTGTGTGTCTTTGGACAAGTTCCTTTGTGTCTCTGAATTTCAAATCTTCATCTGCAACAGCGCTGTCCAAAAGAACTTTCTGCAATGATGAAAATGTCCTACATCTTCAGTGTCCAACAGGGCAGGGCGTTAGCTCTTAGGAAAGGTGTTCCGTGTGATGAAGGACTAAATTTTTTTTTTTTTTATGTGCTTTATGTACTGCTGTAGACTTACCTATTTTACTTTCATTTTTTAAATTTTTCATTATCTTAAATTTACATAGACACACGAGGCTAGTGGCAACCATACTGGCCAGCATAGATCTAGACCGTTAGGAGTTAAGAGTCTCCATCTATGCGGCATAATATGTGCGGAGGGAAGTCCAGAAATGTGCATTTTGCACCTGGAAAAAAGTACTAGTGAAACACTTGGGCTCTGGGGCCAGGGCCCTACATCCCAGTTTCAACATACCTGGTTGTAAGGCCCTGGACAAGTCCCTCAGCCTCTGAGTGCCTCATGTCCTCATCTGTAAAATGGGGATAATTACAGACCCTCATTCACCAGGTTGGTACCAAGATTAAGTAAGGCAATAGATGGGACTTTCTCAGAACAGAGCCTGATACTTGGTAAATGCTCAGCATGTGTAGCTGTTGTTTTTTGAATTTGTTACTTGTCCTTATTATTGGTGGCACCCAGCATTATTCAGCCTCCTGGAATCTCACCTTGTCCCCATAGCAAACCACTCCTTATCAGGGAGGCATCAGGAACAGCCACATTCTTTCGAAGGAGAGAAGGCCCGAGTGAATGAGGGGCAGACAGACGGAGAGAGAGAATCCCGTGCGGGCTCCACGCTGTCAGTGCCGAGACCAATGCGGGGCTCGAACTCACGAACTGTGAGATCGTGACCTGAGCCGAAGTCGGACGCTTCGCTGACTGAGCCAGCCAGGCGCCCCAGGAAGAGCCCTGTTCTTGCTCTCTGTTGCCAAAGCTGAAGGACGAAGGCTGAGTCCAAAGTCTAGGGGCACCCTCTATACCCAAAAAACATTTCTCATTTAGCAAACACTGAGAGTCTCTTCCTTTACCGCACCTGAGAAGACACGAAGAGAGTTGAATATCTTTATGGCATCAGCACCGTGGAGACTTGTGTCAAAGGGATTAAGACTGTTTTGGGGTTTCTAGATTAAATGTTAACTGCGGACCCACAAGGTAATATTTAAGATGAGACATTCAGATATGTTTATCTGGAAGGTTGCTTTTTAAGGCTGTGAACAACATTCACATGGGCCCGGCACCTGAAAAGAACACAGAATTTCCTCCTTTTCCTTTCTTTGCTCATTTCCAATGCATTCAAGAAAGGAAAAAAAAAAAAAAAAATGAAAGAAAGAAAGAGAGAAAGAAATCCTTCCAGTATGGAAATCTGTTCTTAAATTGGTTTGGATTCAATTAAATTTAATGGTTACCATGGGATTTCTGTGTATGGGCAACTCCCCGTGGAGCCTCACTGATGTCACCAACTCAGTGTGTGACCGTGGGCAAGTACTCTCTCTTCTTTGGGCTTCAGTTTCCCCGTGAATTCAGCAGGGATTTGGGCTGGATTGGAGAGTGGTTCTTTAAAGACCTTTTCAACCCTGGGAGTCTAAGATTCAATGATACTCTTTCTTTTCAAATTGACAATATGACAGGGTCATAAAGGATTCATCATTCAACGGCATTTCCACTCTCCGGGCCCAGAAATGCACGGATCAGGAATCAAAACTTCAAATGCCTCCGCGAGCCGAGCGGGTCACAGAAAGGAGCAAACTAGGGCTGAATAAGAACTAAATGGAACTGGCGAGCCCACACCCCATCCCAAGGAGGCGGTTCCTCTATGTCTCTGGCTGATGTGACCGCATGGGAACATCTGGGGACAGATCTTCCATGTTTTCCAAGCCACACCAGAAATCTGGATTTTTTTAGTCAAGCACCGGACTTTATATGTTGGCTCAAAAGGAAAAAGAAAAAAGAAAAAAACTCTTTGGGGAGCCAAGCTAGGACTATGTGGAAGATGACAGACAGGTGGATATGTTCTCACCTCTCCCTCTCCAGCACCAGCTGTAGATGGTCGAACCCAAAGGGGCCTGACTCCAGGACAGAACTCGGAAGGAGATTTTTATTTTATTTTATTTTTTTATTTTTTTTTTATTTTTGGGACAGAGAGAGACAGAGCATGAACGGGGGAGGGGCAGAGAGAGAGGGAGACACAGAATCGGAAACAGCCTCCAGGCTCCGAGCCATCAGCCCAGAGCCTGACGCGGGGCTCGAACTCACAGACCGCGAGATCATGACCTGGCTGAAGTCGGACGCTTAACCGACTGCGCCACCCAGGCGCCCCCGGAAGGGGATTTTTAAAAGAAATCGAGATATCAGGCGACTTCTTTTCATCAGGCTCTTTCTGCTAAACATCAGCACCATGACCTTTGGCCAAAATGAGCAAAGTCCACCCTGGACTAGAAACCGACAGTAAACACGACTCCGGCTGATTGCAGGGACTTGTCTCTCTTGCGTCAAGAGTTGACTTTCAGAGCTCTGTATTGCGCTCCATCAAATTTCCAGGTAACTGGGGGCAAAATTTTGCTGGGTCATCTTGAATTCCTGGGCAGCCAAGCAATCAAGAAATTCCCACCGCTGAGTCATAGAATCGCGTTCCCGGAATGGCTGGGAAACAAACACCCGGGAGTGGTGTCCAGTTTCCATCGAAACCATCCCGGAGGTGGTGAGAGCGGGACCACCTTTCATTCCCGACCGTGGCAGCCTGTGTCCTTCCCAGCATGCACCACTCTCCACATTTTCAAGAATAGTTTTGTTTGGTGGCTATGGTCCGCGGCCTCCACCCACCAACATAGAAGCTCCGAGACAGCAGGGCCCCTGCCTGTGTGGTTGGCGGCTGTCTCCCAGCTTGTCTAACAGAACTGGGACAGTGGGGTTCCAGCTTTACGCTGTTAAATAATAAACTAATGAATGACCATCCAGGCTATATTTTACTGTCTCCAGGAACAGGGAGCTATCACTTCCCCAAGGCAGGCCATTATTTCTTTGGACATTCTTGCCAAACAGAAAACTTTTCTAGGGGCGCCTCAGTGGCTCAGGAGGGTTAAGCGACTGACTCTTGATCTCAGCTCGGGTCATGATCTCGCGGTTCTGGAGTTCGGCCCCAAGTCGGGCTCTGAGCTGCCGGCGTGGGGGCCTGCGTGGGATTCTCTCTCTCCCTCTCTCTCTCCCTCCCCTGCTCGTGATCTCTCTCTCTCTCTCTCTCTCTCTCTCAAAAATAAATAAATAAAAAAAAAAGAACTTTCCTAAAACAGATCTGAATCTACATGCTGATCTCGTTAACCCCAGTTTTATCTCCGGCGTTGCACACAAACGAAGCGTATATTATCTTCCATCTCACGGGTTCCCAGATGTCTAAAGACCAGTGTCATTTCTCTTGGGGTCCTGCTTTCTCTTGTGGTACGAGGCAAAACCTGCACCTACCTTTTGATCCCTTAGAGGGGGAGAAAAACGGCTGGGGTTGGGAGAGAGGTGGGAAGCGGGGAAGGAGGTCAGTAAACCGCAAGTCCCGAATACGGGCCGGAGTTGAGAGCTTCACTGGCCCTGTTGCTTCTGGTGTGTATTTTCAAGCCAGGCGATTCCATTTGTTAAGATGCGTGTTTCGCATGGGGCGGCTGGGTGGCTCAGCCAGTTGGGCTCAGATCATGGTCTTATGGTTTGTGAGTTTAACCCCCTCATCGCGCTCTCGGCCGTCAGCGCGAAACCCGCTTTGGAACCTCTGTCTCCCTCTCTCTCTGCCCCTCCCCCGCGCACGCACATGCTCTCTTTCTTTCTAAAAAATAAACACTTAAAAATAAATAAATACATAAATAAATAAATAAATAAAATGTGCATTCCTTGCCCACATTTCGACCTGCACGTTGAAAAAGAAGCCTGTGTCCTTGGGCCCAGCCGTATTTCCATGTGAACGTCACAGAAGGATCCATGAGTCACACTATGAAAGAGAATCTTGGGCCCTGCCGGCCTTGAGATTCTAGAACAGCATGAAGGACACCAAGCACTGGGCCCAAGAACGGTGGATGCTGGCTTTGAATGAGCCACACCCCTGCAGTGTCCAGAGGAAAATTAATCTTTATGGAAAACAAGGCTATGCTTCTATTAACGGACCAAGCTCGCTAGTTATCTGACAGGGTCTGGACGGGAAGCAAGTTGGGAGGCCCAGCCAAGGCCCTCCCGAGACGAGGACATCAAGCTACATGCCCAGGCAGCACCCACAGAAGACTTTGCGTTCGCAAGGTCCGGTGCCCTGGCAGGGGCAACTTTTAAAACACCGGAAAGCCAGAGAAGAAGAAGAAGGAGTAGCTAGGGTTCCATCAGCTAAGCCTCTTTACGAAGGAGAATGAAAACAACTGGATGTACAGCTGGAGACTGTATATGTCTGAATATTCGGCAAAGTCACTTTTCTCTAAAATTATTTATTGATAAGAGAGGGTTGGATTATACTGGAATCTGCTTGGAGTCTCTCGCGTTGTAAAAGGCTCTCTCAAATATTTTATTTTGAACAAACAGTACTATTTCAGGAAAACAAATTAGCCTGAAATAACCTCAGCCAGCTGGTTTGGGATGCTGAGAGAGGTCACCTGACAGAATCAATAAAGAAAGAGGGCAGAGACATTTGAAACAGATTTAGTCATTCTTCCTGAGGGTATGACTTTACAAGAACAAGTTTTGAATGTTGTTGTGCACAAGCCTTTGAACGATTGGTTCAAAAAGCAATATAGTAAGTTATTAGTACCAGGAGATCAGAAACAGTTCTTGTGCATTGGGATAAAATTTCCAATGACAGCATCATTCAAAGATTCAAAAAGTGGAGTATCTAGACATAAAGAAAGACAGTTTATAATGCTAAAAGGGCCAGTCCAGCAAGACGCAAAAACCATAAACATACATGCATCTAAAAACAGAGCCCCAACGTTTCTGATGCAAAAACTGATAGGATTGAAAGAAAAAAATAGATATTTCAGTAAGAATAGCTGAGGATTTAAATACCCCACTTTATACAATTGATGGAACAATTAGAAGATGAAGGAAATGGAAAACTTGAAGGACACTACGAACCACGAGACCTCCCAGACATCGCCAGCACACTCTGCCCCCAAACAACAGAGTAATGCACATTCCTCTCAAGTGCACTTGGAACATTCTCCAGGATAGGCCATATGTTTCAGGCCATAAAATGAGTCTCAGTGAATTTAAGAGGATGGAAATCAGGCAAAGTATATTCTGTAGCCATGATGAAATAAAATTAGCAGTCAGTAATCAAAGGAAATTTGAAACATTTGTGACTATGTGGAAATTAACCAGCACTCTCCTAACCGAACAAAGGGCTAGGTTTGCACAAGAGAAACTCAAAAATACTTTGAGGTGAATTAAAATGAAAGCATACCATACCAAAGCTTATGGGATGGATGCAGCAAAAGCAGTGTTTAGAGGGAGAGTTATAGCTGTAAATACCTATATTTAAAGAAAAAAACAAAGGAAGCTTTCACATCAATAGCTTAAACTTTCATCTTTCAACAGCTTAAACTTTCCAGACACTGGAAAAGGAAGAGCAAACCCAAAGCAAGCACAAAGATGGAAATAATAAAGAGTCAAGTGGAAATAAATTAGAGAATTAAAAAAAATTAGTAGAAAAAGTCAGTAAAAGTGAAGATCAGTTATTTGAAAAGATTAACAAAATTAACAAACCTCTACTGAGAATGACCAAGAAAAAAAGGGAGGAGATTTGAGTTACTAAAGCCAAAAATAAAGCAGGGGACATTATGACTCACCTTACAGAAAAAGTGCCTTTGTAGGTTTTGGCAAACTAGTTCTAAAATATATATGACAAGACAAAGGAATTCAAGGAGCCAAAATAATTTTCAAAAAGAACAAGGTTGGAGGACTCACGTTCCCTGCCCTCCAAGATTCAGGACAGGTATCAGATTTCTTGTGTGGCCATCTTGGATTCCCTTCAATCAGATCCCTCTGAATTCCCAAGGGAAACTGCAAACTTTCAGCAGGCACTCATCACACTGTATTGTGTGAGGCACTTCTTGAGGACACAGAGGACACCTTTCATTCTTATACCCCCAGGATCTACAAAAGATCAAAACAGAAAAGATAGTTAATAAATGTTATTTTAAATGGATGGGTGAAGGATGGACGGATGGATGGATTGACGGATAAATGGATGAATGGGTGGATGGACGGAGACTGGATGGATGGATGATGGGTTTGGAATCCTTTACCTGTGTACAAATGAATGAGTCAGTGTGGTTTCTCAGATGGTTTACCACAGAAGAAACACTAAACTGGGAACGCTGGACCTCCAGTTCTGTGATGAACACCCTATGTGATTTTAACGGAATTACTTTCTCTGGTCCTCAATTCCACCTGGAAAGTGTGTGAGTTTTACTAAATGATCTCTAACCATCATCCAGATTTAGGTTCTATTACCCTGGGACGATGTAGATTCTTCAGGCCATGTCCAGTACCTTTAACATTTTATGGAATTGGCCTTTTAAAAGCGAACTTGAAGGGGCACGTACATTAAATGTTTCCAAGTGGTCAAACCCGCTGAGTACCTACAATAATCTATCTCTCTCAAAACATTTTGCACAACTGGAACTCAATGCCCTTTGAGCTCCTCTTGTGGAAAATGTACATGGCACTCCAGCAGCCGATGCGACAAATTCTCAGCATAGATAATGTGTCAGCCACAACACTGTCTGTCACTCTATAAACTAGCCCTAAATTCCATTTTCTGTTACTCATGGAAAAGACTATGTAATAGGCTTTATGGGGTGCCTGGGGTTTGACAGTCACATGAGTGAAAGAAAAGGGCAAAGGTGTTCTCCTTTGGTATTTAAAATCATGGGTCCCCCTGGAAAACCTGGGAATTGTTGCTGATGTGCCATAGCGAAGGAAAGAACTGCTCAGTCTTTTTTTTTGCCTCAGTTTTAAAGATAATCTAATTCAAAATTGTATTATTTCTCAGATTTTATTTTTTTTAATGTTTATTTATTTATTTTGAGAGAGAGAGAGAGAGAGAGAGCATGCGCAGGGAAGGGGAAGAGAGAGAGGGAAAGAGAGAGAATCCCAAGCAGGCTCTGCACTGTCAGCCCAGAGCCCAGCTAGGAGATCGATCCCACAAACCGTGAGATCATGACCGGAGCCAAAATCAAGAGCCAGACGCTTAACCAACTGAGCCACCCAGGCGCCCCTCTCAGAGATTTTCTTAACACAGGGGGAAAAAAGGCTTGGTCTCATTTCAGAATTTTAACACATTTTACATTTTGACCAAGATATCTCCTCTATTTCTCATTCTGATTCCAACCACAAGAGATTCGAGCAGGGCTTATTTTTCACCATCCTTGTCTGGGCCAACATGGTGATTTAAATCTAATATTTGGACACAGACTCTTGAAATTACGTAATTTATCCCACCTTTGCAGTAATATTAGTCAGTTTTGCATTAGAACATTTTCCAGGGGTGCTGAGGACCACAAAAGCTCCTAAAATAAAAGCATAACCCTCATTAGTGAGGGAAAAAAGTCATCTTTCAGTTTAAGGAGTTGACCATTTTTCCACTGGTTTTCTAGAATTCATTGTTCTTATTCTAGCAATGTTATAGTTAAGAACGTCTAGAGCTAGAATCTTCTTTTTACACAGCATCACTTTATAGTGATTTTGCAAAGTGTTTTTTCTTTCAGTCACTATAAGAAATTCTTACACATCACTAAAAACACCTACAATTTTTACACAAAGTGATTTTGGCTTATCATTTCTGTAATTTGATTTCTCACAGAGAAAGACAAAATGGGACACTGGGCTAAAATGGGGGGAAAATGTCTTTCTCTGACTTTCAAGGGAGCTCATCAAGAGGTTATTAGAAATCAACGGGCATGCATTCATTCAAGGATACAGACCCATTAATGAATGCCTCCATATATATTTGGTTGGTGGCCTTGGGACATATTTTCAGACTTCCAACTCCACCATACATCCCATACCAGGAGGGTAAGAATTTAGCTGGAGAGCGAGGTGAGCTCCCCAGTGCCTTCACACACCAGTGCTCTCACTGACCAACTCTGTGTCTGTGTACAAATTAAAGGAAGGGATGTGAGTATCTGGCTTCCTGGGAAATAAAAGGTCAGAGGGTTTATTAGAACCATCGAGCCTTGATCATCCAGATCCATGGAAAGGAGCAGTACCCCGGAACCCCAGGCGACATTGACACTCCCTCTGCAACAATTTGGAGTATTTTCCCTGCCCCATTTTTTGTTCCATTACCCTCAAAATACCCTCTGGTATTTTGTTCTATACCAGCCTCCTCCTCCGGGAGGAAGTAGTTTGCGGACCCTGAGAACTGATCCAAGGAAGAATCCTCTTTGTGTTGAGGAGTCACCTAGCAAGTTCTGGGTACACCCTTAGCATGCGGTCAAATAAGAATTAAAAAAATAAAACAACAAGTTGGGCATGGTCTCAGCACAGATTCGGGAGGCGGAGGGTAGAAGGGATGGGGCCTACCCATGGGTCTAACACTACGACACTTGGGCAGTCATTTCAAGTCCTCCCCAGCAAGGGATCCTTCTACACTTCTCAGTCAGGAAAAGGTCATGGTGATGACGTCCCTCACATTTACACCAATGCTTCCCATACAAGGTTTCTCATAATTTCTCACCATCAGAACCCAAGCATCATCCCACCCCCATGATAGAAAAGATAATCCCAGGGCCACCTGGGTGGCTCAATCGGTTGAACGACTGACTCTTGATTTCTGCTGAGGTCATGATCTCACAGTCATGGCATTGAGCCCCATGCTAGGCTCTGAGTTGACAGCACGGGGCCTGCTTGGGATTCTCTCTCTGTCTCTCAAAATAAATAAATAAACTTTGAAAAAAGAAAAAAGATAATCCCAGCAGGTAGGCAGATTTTGTACAAAAAAAAAAAATACGTTATAAGATAGATGATAGGTAGATAGATGAATAGATAGATGGGTAGGTGGACAGAAAGGTGAATGGAGGGGCGCCTGGGTGGCGCAGTCGGTTAAGCGTCCGACTTCAGCCAGGTCACGATCTCGCGGTCCGTGAGTTCGAGCCCCACGTCAGGCTCTGGGCCGATGGCTCGGAGCCTGGAGCCTGTTTCCGATTCTGTGTCTCCCTCTCTCTCTGCCCCTCCCCCATTCATGCTCTGTCTCTCTCTGTCCCAAAAATAAATAAAAAACGTTGAAAAAAAAAATTTAAGAAAGGTGAATGGATAGATAGATGATAGATATAGATGATAGATGGATAGGTGGATGAAGACAAATGGATAGAAAATGGATGGATAGATGGATGATAGATGATAGATAGATAGATAGATAGATGATAGATAGAAGATGATACATAATGGAAAGAAGGAAGAAAGGAAAGCAGTAATAAAAAAAGTTGAAGAGTATGGTTTCCCCTCATTGCCCATTGGGATTACAGATCATAAACCTTATCTTAAGACACTGTACCTCATCCCTGGAAAATTACGGAAGAACATATACCATTAACAAACATTTACTATACACCACTATTTATAGAGTGAAATACCTCATAGGCTGTAGTCTGGCTTAATCGTTAGGCAAGCTTTTCAAAAATGCTAATTCCCAGCACCTCCCCCGCCTCCCAAGATACTGACTCTACAGATCAAAGGCGAGACTCAAGCATCTTCTTTCCCGGGTAATTTTGCTGATCTGGGTACCTTGAGAACCTCTGCTATAGAGCACGCAAAAGAAAGCCAAGCCCTAGGGACTTCTGTCCCAAAGAAATGTAAGCATGATCCAATTCCCATTCCAACCCAAGTACATCTGAGGAAATGCTGGAAAAAGACTAGGTTGGAAGCCAGCGCTGAACCTAAGTTCAGTTACCTACTCACACAGACATCTTGGCCAAGCACTTTGAGCTTTCTCAAGTCTAAAATGGAGGCTACTCTCAGCCGCCATGCCATGGGGTAGTTGAATGGGTGGAATAAAACACCACATATAAAGCACTTGGCACAGGACCTGGGACAAATAATGAGAGTTTTTAAAAATTGGACTATGTTGTTGGTATTCTTTTCACAGCCAACTTAGGAGGGTCAGGCCCTATTTAAGGGCTGTGAAAGACAACAGAGAGAAGTCTAGAAACTGATACTAGTCAAGGAAAATATAATAGTGACGACAACAACAATCGTGTGTTCCTCGCCGTGTACCAGGCGCCATGCTTGAGAGATTTTGGAGAAACACTGTTACGAGTCCCAGAGAGTAGGGTCTTCTTTCCAATTCTCCCATGGTGTCCCTTCTTTAGTTATCATAACTGGGGGCCAAAATAAGCTCTACCCGTGCTGAAGACAATGCTTACAAGACAAGTAGGGACTTTGGCAAAACTCTGACACTGGGCTTAGCTTATCCCTGCTTCTTCCATTGGTCATCTTGGCCTGACACCAGATACTTCTCCTTTTTTTTTTTTTTTTTAATTCTTTTAATGTTTATTCATTTATTCAGAGACAGAGCTCAAGTCGGGGAGGGAGACACGGAAGCCAAAGCAGACTCCAGGCTCTGAGCTGTCAGCACAGAGCTCAATGCAAGGCTCGAACCCACAAAATGTGAGATCATGACCTGAGCCGAAGTCAGACACTTAACTGACTGAGCCACCCAGGCACCCCCAGACACGTCTCCTTCTTAACCATGCTTGGGCCTTGCACTCCTTTCCAGGAAAAGACTAATAAACTCAGTCCTGGGGTGCTATACTTGGCACATGGCCCCAAGAGAGATCACCCCCCCCCCCCCATGGCCACCTGGAAATTCGCATACTTTCAGAGAACTAGCATCCTTAAACCCAGGGGATTGTCTCTGATTGTGGAACTGGGGATAGTCACAGATCAGAAGGCAAAGTGTCCTTCGGGAGGCTGGGGCCCTGCCTCTCAGGGCAAACATTAGCCTGCCCTCCGGAAGCGAGCACTGGGGTGCAGCACTTGCCTTCTCCTCAGTGTCTCTTGGCCTTTTTTGAGATATAAACAAGAAAGATGAAGCCAACGACTGGAGCCCAGAGAGCCCTCCAGGACCAGGAAGTCCGGGATGCATATGCACGTATCCCCCGCTCTCCAAAAGTTTGCATTATGCCACCTCACTTTCACAAAAGACCTACATTAGTAGCCGCTTTCAGTAACCAAAAGAAATCTGGACAGGGTTTTTGCTTTTACAAAAAAAAAAAGGCAAAAAGCAAAAAAAATAGCATTCATTGTTTTACAGCAAGTATTATAGAGGCAGTGAACACCTTGAGCTGCCAGAAGGCCTGGGCCAAGCTCTTTCCTGGGAACTATACTCAGCATCAAGCCACCAGACGTTTGAACTGGGCCTGTGAGCATCTGTGCTTTAGCCCGGTTTATTGTGTGCATCCGTTAGCAAGATGTGTTCTAAGGTTTCAGAAGAGCCTAAGAGAATTTATTTGTTGGGTTTGGAAACGGTCAAAAAATTTTCCATATAAATTAATGGTAATTGTTTCTTTGCTTTATTCCATTCTGGTTGTTTTTTTTTTTTTTAATGCTTATTTGTTTATTTTTGAGAGAGAGAGAGAGAGCAGAGGCAGGGGAGGGGCGGAGAGAGAGAGGAAGACACAGAATCTGAAGCAGGCTCCAGGCTCCAAGCTGTCTGTGCAGAGTTCGACAGAGGGCTTGAACCCATGAACTAAGCACCCACGACCCGTGAGATCATGACCTCAACTGAAGTCGGACACTTAACCGACTGAGCCACCCAGGTGCCCCTATTCCATTTTGGCTTGGGCAAATTTTCACAGGAACACTCTACTTTCAGATATTGTGGGAGACCTATGATACAAGAGCCAAGGTGAGGGGCTGTACAGGCACCTCAGACCTTCACAAGACTCCCTTTCAGCCCTCATCCCTTCCCTCTGATTAGCTGTCAAGCAAAAATAAGTCTCCATGGGTCCTAGTGTGTCTTTTCTCCTTCTCTAACACTGGCCCATCTCTGTCTTCAAGAATGAAAGGTGGGTCTGTGGCTTCGAATACTTAGCAAGCCACAGCATTGCATTAGAATTTAATAACAGTCTTTTTGTTTCATTTGCATTATTATTATTAATTTTTAAAGTATTTTGAAGCTTATTGATTTATTTTGAGAGAGAGAGATGGAGAGGGCACACATACGAGTGGGGGAAGGGCAGAGAGAGAGGGAGAGAGAGAAGGCAGACAGAGTCTGACACGAGGCTCGGTCCCACAACTGTGAGATCGTGACCTGAGCCAAAATCAAGAGTCGGACGCTTAACCAACTGAGTCACCCAGGCGCCCTGCAATGTACCTATTTCTTATATTATCTTCTATGTATGCCAACTAATTTTCCATGTGTGAAATGAATAAAACGTTTCAAAAACGTTTTCAAAAAACGTTATTGAGTAAATTTAGTGAGTCAATCCAAAGACAAATAGTAACAGTATGAATAAGAGTACATGTTCACACACCTGACCAAACTTGGGAAAAAATGATATAATCGCATGCTTTGATTCTAGAAAACCCCCACCAACCCAACCCATCACTCTACTACTAATGGAGAGCCAAGGCTAAGGCCAAGGTCATTTGCTTTCTAGTAGCAGAACTGATCTGAGGCTCGTGCCAAACACACAGCCAACTCTAAGATATGAACAACTGAAGAAATACGTCTGGCTTGCATTGAGCAGGATGATGGGGCAGAGGAAACAAAAGGCAAAGGCCACAGAGAGTCTCAAATCTGATCGGTGGTGAACTTGGGAGAGGAATCTGTCTGCAGGATTAATTCTGCCTCAGGCGGCCAAGTTCAGGGAAGGAACTCAGCTGAACCCTGGAGCTCAAGGCGTTTTTCCTTCTGCAGAGAATCTATCTGTCATGAAAATAGAAACACCTCAGGTCCAATCTCCCTGGCTCAGTTGTTGGATTTTAGGAAATAACATATGAAGGTGTGAGTGTAAACCAAAAAGGCCAATGTGGGGCATCATTTTGTAACAGCAGAGATTCTCACCAGAAGAACAGTTGCCAGACTATACTGGACTAATCTTCAACAGCGACTCCACGTGGCCGAGATAAGCAATAGCAATATTATGTTGATTACCTCATCCTTTCTCTTTGCTTGGTGTTTGGGCTAGAGTTGACCCCCTGGGATTAAAGCACGGTTTCTCGATGTTGGCACAATGAACACCTGGGGCCAGAGAACTCTTTACTGTAGGAGGCTGTCATGAGCACCATAGGATGCGTAGAAGCATCTCTAGCCTCTTCCCAGTAGATGCCGAGAGTAGCCCACCCCCTAGTCCCAGTAATGACCAAAAATGTCTCTAGACATTGGCCAGTGACCTGGGGGCAGGAAGGGGTAATGTTGGCCCTGGTTGAAAACCACTGGACTAAAGTAATCCCAAGAGGCTCTTGGACAATATAAAGAAAGCATAGAGGAAGTCTCAAGAGGAAAATATCATACACCTTGATTCTGAAGGATGCAGGAGCTCAAGCAACATATTAGAAAAACAAGAGTTTATACCACAGGACCCTCTGGATATAAATATAAGGAGTCTGACATATAGTCGGCGCTCAATATTTTACTTTTCCTTGCCATGATGTTGGCCCTTTGCATGTCTATTTCTTCCATAAGCTTTAAAAAATCATTGTGAACATGTATATGTTCATTTCAAAATCAGCAAGGGAAACTGAACGGAGGGAAATCAGAGGGAGAAAATCTTATATAACTGAGACTGTGGGGGGCATCATGGTTTCTCTGCCTTTGTCAGCTTGGTATTCCTTCCCTTCTTCATCTATATGTCACTTCTTTGAGGAAGTGACAGCTTAAGACACCTCACTTAGTCTTGGCCACGAAGCGAGAACAGACTAACCAAAGCCAATCAAAGAGTCTTTTCCTGAGAGTTTGGCTTTTAAGTAGAGGTGCATAGGGACAGGTGTTTGGAGTTTGGCCACGTGATGGTTGCCCTTGAGAAAGATAGGTCATAGCTGAGGTCACTGGACATGCTTTGCATCTAGTCAATGGCCCTCCCACAATTCTTTTTCTTGCTCCTTGTTAATGAAGCACAGTCTATTATTTGCAACCGGAGGACGCATAATACAGTCTTGGAAACTCAAAGAGTGACTGACACAGATGGAACCAGCTTCCTATAACAAGAACTTCGGAAAATTAAATCTATTCAACCAATCAGAAATATGGTACAGTCAATGACATATACGGTGGAAGTAAATTTATTAACTCTCCAGGGAATCCGATGGCGGAGGAGGCAGGTAGTATAAATGCAAAAGAAGAAAAAAATGAAGTCAATACGGTCAGCGCCGAGCAGCTATCGCAAACATTCTGTGCCAAGAATCGTGAGCGTGTTACGCTACCTTGGCTGGGTGTAGTTTGCTTCTTGTGTTAGGGAGTAGAGTTCGTAAATTTGTATAGAACTGTTGGACCGTACAAGAACTGACGTGGCTAAGAAAGCTCGGGAAAGAGAGAGAAGGAGAAAGACAAAGAGAATTCTAAACAGGACTGGATGCCCCAGAAGGGGCGTGAAGTGGGATTCATGAATCAGCCAGCCAGCCCCTCCGCCGGCCTCAACGTGTTCAGGCCGGGTGAGCATCGTGCTGCGGGGTAACCTCGTATCGTTCACACACAGCCCCCAACCTACTTCACCTACCGCTTCCAACACGTGGAGGAAATTCGAAGAGGGTTGGATTTACTGAGAAGAGGGCAGAGCAACTGAAACGTGTTGCTTTGACACCACTGTCACCTTCCAGCAGCTTTGACTCTGATTGGAGTGTTCTGCTGTGGCTTCCCGAGGTCTCAGTGGGAGTGAGTCCCATCTCCCTGCAGTGACCACTCCTCCTCGTTTTGACTGCCTTTTCTTCCCCGCCTCACTTATCCACCACGTGCTCTCCAATTCTTACCTCGGGCTCTCCTTCTAGAAGAACCCAACCCAAGACTCGTGGCAGTTTTTCACATCTATGATCGTCACCTCACTGCTATGCTCCAAAAAGGAGAGGCGGTCAACTGGTCAACCTCATGTCGAACAGCTTCGTGTGCAGTTATACCTGAATTATAATTAATGCGGGGTGTGGGTTTTTTCGAGCGCGTGATAGGAAGTAGGAGCAGAGCCTGAGAAGCGTGCGGCTGGGCAACGAAGGTTCCCGACGAGTCCTGGGGGTTGAGAGTGCAACCCACATGTCCGAAATGACACTCAGCCTCTTCAAAACAGAGGCAAAAATGTCTTTCCCGCTCACCCTGCCTCCCCCAGAGTTATAGATCACTATCTGCAGACAGAAATCACTTCTGGGGAGAAGGTGTCACCAACGTTCAGAATCCGATATTTGCCCTGGCTTTGTTCTGCCTTCGCAGGAATCCATACTCGGAAGCAGTTCTGAGGGAGTCACAATCTTCCCAGCAGGCTTCTGACACCCCTGGCCCCTCCCCCACGTTAGCTTGATATCCAAATGTGACTCAGGAGCTGGCCAGGCTCGAGGGGATCAATGACAGCTCCAATCAAAGCCACCCAGATAGGCAGTGTGCTGACTGCTCCTTGATATAAAAGGTGTTTTATTTCTCATCCCTTTATTTTTGTCACTGAAAGAATGCTTCCCATGTGTGGATTAATTAAAGTGTAAACATTAAATATTGATTGATGCATTATCAGCGTGGAGCAGTGGCCTCCCGTCTGATTGATTCCTGCAGTGATTTATTGTCATATTTGGGGAGTCATTTCGCTTGATAACCAAGAGGGATGGCCTGCCTCCCCCGCCACGCCGGTTCTGCTCCCCCCCCCTTTTTTCCCTGGTACCTCCTCTTATTCTTCTAGGTGACATCTGAGTTCCAATAACTAAAACACCTTCATCTTACTGTCGAGAGAAAAGTGCGCGGCCTGACATTTGTTTTGCGTATGTGTATGTGTGTGTGTCTCCCAGGGCAATTATCAAATCAATTAACAACTTAACGCTGAAAATAACAAATCTACTGGCTTCTATGGGATATTTCTGATTAGCAGAGCTTGTCCCTACAGAGTGCTGGGAAATATAATTATGGGCAAGGAGGGGGGGAGAATATAAAATGAAACAAAGAGAGAGAGAGAGAAAAAAAAAAAAAAAGACCCAAGTTCGGTCTTGTCATTTCCCTGAGGTTTGCTTCACTGTGGAACTAGAAGGTGTGGAGGGAATAAAGTAACAATTCTTATTTATAATTGGTTGTGAGTCCCGATAGGTGGAAATTAAGCTACCACATTTCATCAGATTGACTCACACAAAATTACTATCTGTATAGGGCAAAAGTGATCAAAAGTTGACAATTTCATATGGCTCGACCATATATATATAATGTATATCTATTATATACATATTATATATATAAATATTTTATATATTATATATAATATTTATATATACTTATTTATATATACTTTATATATTTATATATAAGTATGTATAAATAGGTATGTATATAAGTATATATATATATACCTATTTATATAAGTGTATATATATTTATATATATGTATATATATATACTTATATATATATAAGTGTATATATATATATTTATACATATAAGTATATATATTTGTATATAAATAAGTATAAATATATATACTTATATGTATATAAGTATATATATATATACTTATATGTAAATAAGTATATGTATACACGTATATACATGTAAGTATATATATACTTATATATACACTTATATATATACACTTTAATTATATATATTTATTTATATATATTTATATATAAGTATATATAAATAGGTATGTGTATATAAGTATATATATACCTATTTATATAAGTGTATATATTTATATATATAAGTATATATATTTATATATAAATAAGTATAAATATATATATTTATATATATAAGTATATATATTTATATATAAATAAGTATAAATATATATAGTTATATGTATAAGTGTGTATATATATATTTATATATATAAGTATATATATTTATATATAAATAAGTATAAATATATATATACTTATATGTATATAAGTATATATATATACTTATATAAATAAGTATATGTATACATGTATATACATATAAGTATATATATACTTATATATACACTTATATATATACACTTTAATTATATATATTTATTTATATATATTTATATATAAGTATATATAAATAGGTATATGTATATAAGTATATATATACCTATTTATATAAGTGTATATATTTATATATATAAGTATATATATTTATATATAAATAAGTATAAATATATATACTTATATGTATATAAGTATATATATTTATATATAAATAAGTATAAATATATATATTTATATATATAAGTATATATATTTATATATAAATAAGTATAAATATATATATTTATATATATAAGTATATATATTTATATATAAATAAGTATAAATATATATATTTATATATATAAGTGTATATATTTATATATAAATAAGTATAAATATATATACTTATATGTATAAGTGTATATATATATTTATATATATAAGTATATATATTTATATATAAATAAGTATAAATATATATACTTATATGTATATACGTATATATATATACTTATATATAAATAAGTATATGTATACACGTATATACATATAAGTATATATATACTTATATATACACTTATATATTTACACTTTAATTATATATATTTATTTATATATATTTATTTATATATATTTATATATAAGTATATATAAATAGGTATATGTATATAAGTATATATATACTTATTTTTGTAAGTGTATATATATACTTATATATATATTTATATATAAATAAGTACAAATATATATATACTTATATGTATATAAGTATATATATACACACTTATATAAATAAGTATATATATATACTTATATACATATAAGTATATATATATATACTTATATATATATACTTTAATTATATATTAAGTGTATATATAAGTATTTATATATATACTTATACATAAATACATAAAGTATATATAAATATTATATATACTTATATATATACTTATATAAATACTTATATTTAAATATATACTTATAAATAAATACTTATAAATATAAGTATATATACTTATATTTTATATATATACTTATATAAATACTTATACATATAAATATTTTTTAGGTTTATTCATTTATTTTGAGAGAGAGAGTGAGGGAGGGGCAGAGAGAAAGGGGAGAAACAGAATCCCAGGCAGGCTCTGTGCTGTCAGTGCAGAACTTGATGCGGGGCTCAAACTCACAAACTGTGAGATCATGACCTGAGCCGAGATCAAGAGTCGGATGCTTAACCGACTGAGCCGCCCAGGTGTCCCTCCACCTTATATATTTAAACTCCTTTCTGAACTCGGACATGACAGTTATTCTTTACCCCCTTTTGTTTTCCGAAGAGAAAATTGGCACAAAAGGGCTAAGTCACTATGTAGTTTGAGTTTGGACAGAAACCAGGCATTAATCTAAATGCTTTATGTAATTTCCTCACGGAAAACTTACCACAGCCTGTGAGGTAGCACCATGGTCTGAATGTTTGCATCCACCTCCCAAATTTATACGTTGAAATCTTAATCCCCAATGTGATGGTATTGGGATCTGGAGCCTTTGGGAAGTGATCAGGTTGTAAGGGTGGAGTCCTCATGAATGGGATTTAGTGCCCTTATAAAACAGGCTCCTGATGGGGCACCTGGGTGGCTCAGTCGGTTAAGCATCCGACTTCGGCTCAGGTCATGATCCCATGGTCCGTGAGTTCGAGCCCCGTGTCGGGCTCTGTGCTGACAGCTCAGAGCCTGGAGCCTGCTTCGGATTCTGTCTCCCTCTCTCTCTGACCCTCCCTCGTTCATGCTTTGTCTCTCTCTATCTCAAAAATAAATTTAAACATTAAAAAAAAAAACAAACAGGCTCCGGAGAAATCCTCTCTGTCACTCTGCCACCCCCCTTCCAACACTCCTGTGTTTATTTCAGCGCTAATTACGATAGCCAAATTATGCAGTCAAATGCTCCACCACTGAGCTATACCCCCACAATAGCCAAATTATGAAAGTGCCCATCGATAGATGAATGGATAAAGAAGATGTGATACACACACACACACACACACACACACACACACACACACAATGGAGTATTATTTGGCTGTAAAAAAGAATAAAATCTTGCCATTTGCTACAACATGGATGGATCTAGAAAGTACAATGCCAAGCAAAATAAACCAGCCAGAGAAAGACAAATGTCATATAATTTCATTCTTATGTGGGATTTAAGAAACAAGTCAACAACGCGGGGGAAAAAAAGAGAGACAAACCAAAAAGCAGACTCTTAGCTGTAGAGAACAGACAGAAGTTACCAGAAGGGAGGTGGGGGGGGGTGGCGGGTGGTGGAATAGGTGATGGGGATCAAGAGCACACTTATCACAATAAGCACTGAATATTATACGGAATTGTCAAATCACTATGTTGTACACCTGAAATTAATATAACACTGTATGTGAACTACACTAGAATTTAAAAAAAAGAAAGATTTAAAAAAAACTCCCACAAACAACAATGCAAAACAAAACAAGGCTTCAAGAGGTTAAATAAGTCAGTGCAGGTCCCATTGGGTCCCCAAGTCTAAAGATACCAGCACCCCTACCGTGTGTCTGGTTCCAGACACCCGCCAGTTAAGGGGAGACTCCAGTCACCCCGGGGACCCGACCCCACTCAGTGGTGCACAGGAACCAGCAGCCCCATGCATGGGTTGATGACTTAGGCTTGGAAAGCTTCCTGTTTCTTGGTTCCTCCCTCTTGGCAAGAGAGAAAGTGTTGGCACTTTCTGGTGCAGACCAGTGTGGAGAAAACATTGAAGAAAGGTGTTTGGCCCAATTCTCTTGCTGTTCTGAGCGAGTCTAGAGTCAAGCGTTGTTTAAAGAAATGGGAGTTTAAGGTCTTCTTTGCTCCAGCCCAAATAACAATTTCTAGTGGTCTCCTGTCTGGATGACATCCTCAGGGAGCTAGGGGCCTGGTTTCCTATTAGTCACCAGATTATCAAATGGAACTAGAAAAGGAAGCCAGCACACTGTTCCCCCTCTACCTCCTTTTTACCCCCATGGAACTTTTGGCTGGTGGCTAAAGGTCCTCTCTCCCCACAGGACCCTGCATATTGCACTCTGGTGTCTAGGTGCTCCTCGATGCCATTATCACATTGTACAAATTGCATCACGTAGCAAGATGCCTCTTCACATGATCAAGGGTCTGCTCCCCACAATTCCCTTCGTCTTCCTTGATTGGTGCTTTTCCAAGGAGGATGTAGATAAAACATGACTGACTATTGCAGAATAGCTATATCGTCTAGAAAGCTTCATTCTCTCCATGGGGCACTGTATAATTACAAATTATTGACTAATGGAAAATGTATCAATTGGTGACCACTTTCAGAAAATCTCCTGGTATAGGTGCTGATTCATACATGTACCCCAATGTTCATAGCAGCGCTTTCAACAATAGCCAAATTATGGAAAGAGCCCAAATGTCCATCAACTGATGAATGGATAAAGAAGATGTGGTTTATACATACAATGGAATACTACTCGGCAATGAGAAAGAATGAAATTCTGCCATTTGCAACAACGTGGATGGAACTGGAGGGTATTATGCTAAGTGAAATAAGTCAGTCAGAGAAAGACAGATATCACATGTTTTGAGTCAGATGTGGAACTTGAGAAACTTAACGAAGGACCATGGAGGAAGGGAAGGGGAAGAATAGTTTCAAACAGAGACAGAGGCAAACCATAAGAGACTCTTGAATGTGGAGAACAAACTGAGGGTTGATGGGAGGTTACGGGGGGAAATGCATGAAGGGCAGTGAGGAGGGCACTTGTTGGGATGAGCACTGGGTGTTGTATGTAAGTGATGAATCATGGGAATCTACCCTCAAAACCAAGAGCACATTGTGTACACTGTACATTAGCCAAATCGACAATAAGTTGTATATAATAAATTAATAAACAAATAAATAAAATAAAACTTAAAAAGGAAAGAAAAGAAAAGAAAAGAGAAAAGAAAAGAAAAGAAAAGAAAAGAAAAGAAAAGAAAAGAAAAGAAAAGAAAAGAAAACATCTCCTGGTAGAAATATGTCCCACTCTCCTAAGACTTTTCTATGAAAAAATTCAGTTGGAAACTCTTCTTCCTTTGTGTGTGTGCCTGTGTGTGTTGTTGTTGGTGGTGGTGTTTGTTTTCCCATTTCTTGAGTTGAATATTCAGTTCATGTATTTCCTTTCTTTTTTAGTGTTTATTTATTTTAGTTTTGAGAGAGAGAGAGCACAAGTGGGGGAGGTGCAGAGAGAGAGAGAGGGAGACACAGAATCTGAAGCAGTCTCTAAGCTCTGCACTGTCAGCCAGAGCCTGATGTGGGGTTGAACCCATGAACTGTGAGATCATGACCTGAGCCGAAGTTGGACACTTAACCAACTGAGCCACCCAGGCGCCTCATCAGTTCATCTATTTTCAATCTTATGTTTTGATAAATCCCTTTAAGGCTATAAATTGTTCTCTGAGTACTGCTTTAGCTGCATTCCTTGGGCTCTGGCCTGTGGTGCCATTAATTCCTAAATAGTGCAATCACTTCAGTTTTGGCTTCTTAACCTAAGAGTTTATTTGGAAAGGTGTTTTTGCATTTCTAAGAGGGAAAGTTTGCAGCACGTTTTCTAGAAATGTTATCCACTGTAAATTCTAGAACCAGCTCGATCTCCTTCAGTTATTCTTTTCAAGTCGATTTCATAGCTCTTAAAATTCAAAGATCCAGTAAGAGTCAAATGGTATTATCCCAACCCTGTAAGGTGGAGCTGGTGTCCCCCGCATGCTGGATGGATGAAGTCCATAGGGGATAGGTAGTTTTTCCAAAGCCACAGAGCAGAGAAAGGACACGCCTTAAGACCTCTCGGCACGTAGTGGGGTGCTTGTCCCTGCCACATTCATTCAGTCCTGGCCCTTGCGAGGGCAGTGATGAACAATATAGACTAAACTCTCTGCCCTCCCTGCCTTTGCTTGGGGAGTTTACTTTCAAGATAACATGGCCATAGGTGTGAAAACAGGGCATGGAAACAGGAGAGGATCCCGGAGCACAGAGGAACCACCGCTGTAAAGTCAGAGGAACGAGTCCTTGTCTACCGGGGTCCCGGGAGTTCTTGCAAGTTCCCTTCCTCACTTCCTTGGGGGCGCTCAAGGTGGTAGCAGTGCTCCACACGTTGCTTCTTTCCAGAGTCCCCGAGAACTGCCTTCTTCCTGCCCTCAGACGTATGCCGGGCACCTACCCCTCCAGCCACGCTGCTGGGAACTTGTACCCAGGATCTCTGTGTAATCCTGACACCAGTTTTACGGACGAGCACACCAAGGCTTAGACAAGCGAACTCACCCAAACTTGGTATCTGACTCCAAGGTTTTCTGACTCCAAGGCCAATGCTTATTTCAGGACCCCCCCACCCAGGGTTTGGGGTTTGGGGTTTTTTAGGGGTTTTTTTTCTTATCAGAAGGAGCCCACGGGGAAGAATCTTACCAACTTGCATGAATCTTGTTGTTTCTACCTTGTTTCTGACATCACTTTCATCATGTCAACAGTGGGATAATCATCTTCGCTGCTACTGTCCCATGAGCACCCAGGGGCTGTGCTATGCACAGGATGGGGGTTAACGCCGGGATTCGGGAACGGAGGTCCTGGGTTCAAATGCTCGTTCTGCACCTTATCACCTGGGGAGGGTGGCATTGGGCTTAAGCCCATAGCCGCTCTTGCAGGGGAAGTAAATGGCAGTCTGGGCCAAACCCAGGTCTGTTGAACTACAAAACTCATGTTATCCTGCCTCCCCGAGGCTGGTCATGGCCTTCAGAGGCCTTGAGAAAAGAATTCTGGCATCCTGAGGGTCACACAGCGCTCTGTAACTCTTCGGGCCCACGGATGACGTTAAACGCGCCCGAAGAGTCCAAGGCGGTATCGGGAACCCATTTTGCGATTGGCAGGCGACGAGGAAGAGAGGAGACGTGTAGACACGCTGGGACTCCAGGTGGACCCAGGAAAGCAGAGGCCAAGTTTTCTCGCGGACAGAGCGTTCCTGCCCGGAGGTCAAATGACTTAGGGAAGGTTCCCGGGTAGCACAGCCTGAGACAGGAAACTGAATGCCTGGGATTTGTTGGGGGTGTGCACGAGGAAGGGAAGGAAGCAAGCTCTGGAGAAATGAAAGGGCTGAGCAAGACTGTGGTCTGCAGCCCGTGGAGGTGAGGACTTTGAATGGTCTCTGTGTTTTCCACCACCCAAAAGGATTTGCCCTGGAAACGCATGAGGGCTGCTTGAGGTCTCGTCCTCATGGCTTTTGAAAGCCATTGAATCAGAGACCCCCAATTCAGACCCCTGAAGAAACAGGGGGTTGGGAGAGGATCATCCGATCTCGGCCCTCAAAAAGTTCAAAAAGAGTGTCCAAATGGCGCAGCGATCATCTCCATCAGAAGACACAGAAACCTGGAAGGTGGATTCTTACAGACCTCACCCCGGGATGGTCAACTCCTTCCTCTTGGGAAGGAAGCGTCTGATGCAAAGGCACAAGAATCTCCTTTTACACAAAAGCTGCATCTGTAACAAACAGCTGGTCTCTTTTTCACTGTCCAGGGAGAAATGATGACCCGCAAGAAAAAGCAGCCAATATTTTACCTTGTTGTCCTCCCCCCAGCATGACACAAAAGGCATCCTTACCACCCAGGCTCCGTAATTCTACTTGACTTGGAGCCTCTTATCATGCAAGCTTACCTAGTGTTCCAAAAAGGAGGGTCTGGAAGAGAAAATGGCATTCTTTCCTCTTACAAAAATGGCTTTCCCATTTTTTAATCAACAAGCAGGAACCATCTTCTAATGCTGGTGTGTTATTTCCTGAAATTGTACATAATGGGTTTAGAAAAGGTTTGCGGGGGGGGGGGGGGGGAAGAGTTTTGAAGTTTGCTAAATGCCCACCATCTCCATAACCACTCAAACGAGGTTATTTTTTTTGGTAATGCCTTTAAATTAAATATCTTTGATAATAAATGCAAATCAGGGAACAATAAATTATAACTTCTAGGCTGACCAGTGACTAATTATACATATTATAATTAACTCCAGTTTCCAACACAAGGTATTTATCTTAATAATCAGCCCATATACATTAGCATATCTTAAAGGGGTTTGTAAAACAGGCTTCAGCATCTGAAGATCCATCTGAACTTCCTCCCTCGGACTATGAAAGGGTGTAGATGCAAAAGAGACGAAATTACTCTAAAAAGAAGTTTGGGCTTAAATATAAGTTGAGAAACTCAGATTATAGGCATAAAACCCTGACTTAAAAATATTTATCCTAAATACACCCTCTGAGCATCACCAAAGAGCCTTCAGATTCTAAAAATCTACAATTTCCACGAATCCTGCTCAATGTAGCCTTAACCCTGCAAGCCTCTTAAAATGCCATCGAAATTTGGGGTTAAGATTTGAACTTTCTCGGAGGAGACAGATTTTTCAGCAGCCCCTGACCACGTTCTTTGAAAATCGCGAAGGAGAACCCACTTTGGGCGGGGGCAGGACAAAACGGCTGCCACCGATTTCATTCCGATGCCTGCCTTCCGTTCATGCTAGAAACTTAATTACGTCTCTGACCTGCAGTCGGCTGAGCTCTTGGGATTATAAACAAGGCAAGGAGGGCCCGCCTGGGCTCTCTGAAGCCCAGTTATCTGCCAGTTTTTTGTAAAATTCGAGTTTTGCTTTCTAGATGGGCTACGGTGTTTAGGGGTTCACTCTTAAGTGTGCAGGAGAAGAGGGGTCCGAGGTGCTCCCCGTCTCTGCCTGCAGCCTGCCTTTCTTAAAGACGATGCGAGCCTCCTCCTAAGGCTTTTTCTCTGGAGCTCAGGAGTCTCTGGGGTGAGCAGTTAAGCCTTTTGATACAGCTGGTAATCCCAGCTCTGGCCATTATCTGTGCATTTTCCAACTGTCCCTGGGTAATTGTCCAAGCGACTTAGACAAGTCGGACCAGCCAAAGGCACCACGAAGGTCAAACCGCAATAGAGCATGCCCTGATTTTATCCAGGAGATTGATGCGCAAATCACCTTGATTTCGATTTGGCACGGGGGTTATAAAACGCACTTGCAATCACCGATAACACGTAAGATCAGGCCCAAGCGTGGGACACTGTATTTTATACCCTCTGTGGAGTTTTCCCTAATGCAACCATAAATCAGCCCGCAAAGCAGGGCGTTTGGTCCATGCTAATAGAGACAACAGCGAGAAACCCAGGATGCGTGGGGGAGGGAGACATTTTTGGAACTTGGGATGAGCTTGAAATCCTTAGCGTGCATAAGGGCTACCCACCTGTAAACTTCAAGGGGGACAGGGAACAGAAGGGGCCTCAGGGGAAGCCACAGAGGAAATCGGGGTCACCCAGCGAGACGTGCGTGCACAAGTCCACTGTGCGTGCGTCAATTTATATCTCCGAGCACTGGAGCAGAGATTCAAAATCTTGAGGCAGGAAAAAAAAAAGGAATGAAAGAGAAGGCAAAAATCTTTCTAATGGACGCATGCGAGCGTGGAAAGGAGAATAAAGTATTGTAAGCAGAAAAAAAAAAAAAAAAAAAAAAAAAAAAGCAGTCCAGAGCAGAAAACCACACAGATTGTGATAACTTTCAGCAATAACTACCAAATCCTGCCTCTGGTATCTTTCCTGCCCGACTCCACGAAAGGCTAGCATCAAAGTAATTAAAAAAAAAAAAATAGGGCACAGATTCTGCTTTTTAAAAACTTACCAGCACCGGTCACTGTAGTTTATATGACCATATTATAAAGCATCCTGACTGGGAGATTTCACTGGTCTTGAGATGTTGAATTCAGTATCAGAGAAAGAAAGAAGTAACTTGTCCTCCAGACCCATCTCTCCCTTGGCATCGTGGCTAAAGTTCAGCCCCCCAATCTGCTTATAGGAATTGCTCTGCTCCCCAAGTCTGCCTCCCTTCCCTGATCCCCATCCCCTCCCCCCATTCACCTGTGGGCGTCCAGGCCAACAGATATCTGGTCTTGCTCTGTGCAGGGCATGGGGGGGGTGACGAGGAATGGGGGGGGGGGACGTCGCAAGGTCTACCATGTCTGATGGGGAGCTATCTAGAAAGAAAGAGAAAAATCCAGGTTGGAAAAAAGACACAGAGATGTAATTACTTGCATTATTTTTTTTTCTGACATTTTTATTCTTCTTGAGCTTCAAGACATCTCCCTCCGTGTAAGGCAAGTTAAGAATACCTCTAGTGAAAACGATTCCTCTGCTTGGGGTTCCACAGTCAGGGCTTTCCCTCAAGTGAAAGAAAAAGCAGCAGACTGAATTTGCGGGGAAAATGGACTCCACTTAACACAACTAAAATTCCCTTAAACTCGAAGCAATGCTCCTTCCAATCCTGCACATATTTAAGCCTTTTGTAAAGTTTCACATTTGTATTCCTGAACTGTTTAAGAGTGAACACGATTAGGGGTGGAAATTGAAGATACTGGAGAAACCCAGAGCCCTTGTACACTTGCAAATAACCCGGAGGGTGGCACTGGCCGAGCAGGAAGCCTATTTTTCAGCAGACTATCATTCCACGTTTTACCTTTTCTTTTAATTAAAGTGGAAAACACACACACACACACACAGGCGCGTGTGCACGCTGTTTCTTTTTTATCCATCCTTTCTCTAGTGATATCCTATCAAGGAAGGAAAATAAGTTACCAAATGAAAAATTTGTACTGAGGTTAGAAAGGGGAAGAATCCTACAAATTCTTAAAACTCCGAGGCTTGAAGGTAATTTCTGTGTCTGATACCTGGCTTCATCGTCCCCAAATGAAACTCTCCTGGTTTTGTACAGATTAAAAGAATGCAAAACAAACCAAAAAGATAAGAATGAAAAAGGAAGCTCCCTGCTGCACTTTGCCCAAGGTCACCATGTCAACCCTAAATAACCAAAGAAAGAAAGAAAGAAAGGGAAGAAGGGAGGAAGAAAATTAGAGAAAGAAAGAAGGAGCAAAGGAGAAGAGAAGAGAAGAGAAGAGAAGAGAAGAGAAGAGAAGAGAAAAAAGAAAAGGAAAGAAAAGGAAAGGAAAGGAAAGGAAAGAAAAGAAAAGAAAAGAAAAGAAAAGAAAAGAAAAGAGGAAAAGGAAAGGAAAGAAGAGAGGAGAGGAGAGGAGAGGAGAGGAGAGGAGAGGAGAAGAGAAGAGAAGAGAAGAGAAGAGAAGAGAAGAGAAGAGAAGAGAAAAAAGAAAAGGAAAGAAAAGGAAAGGAAAGGAAAGGAAAGGAAAGGAAAGAAAAGAAAAGAAAAGAAAAGAAAAGAAAAGAAAAGAAAAGAGGAAAGGAAAGGAAAGGAAAGAAGAAGAGAGGAGAGGAGAGGAGAGGAGAGGAGAGGAGAGGAGAAGAGAAGAGAAGAGAAGAGAAGAGAAGAGAAGAGAAGAGAAGAGAAGAGAAGAGAAGAGAAGAGAAGAGAAGAGAAGAGGAGAAGAGAAGAGAAGAGAAGAGAAAGAAGAGAAGAGAAGAGGAGAAGACAGGAAGGAAGGGGTCATATTCTCCTTCCAGGAGGCAGAGGCTGTGCTCAGTGATTATAGAAAAATCCAAACCCCTTTCGTGCACAGGGACTCTCCTTTCTCCCTGCCACTCTCCTGCGCAAGGGGGAACCGTTTAGGGACATCTGCCCACCTGTGGGCAGGCTGGACCACCCCAAACCCACAGCCTTCTTACCGAGGGGTCCCTCCCCGACCCAGCCAAGTGGGCGCACAAAAAATTCTTCCTTCTGCTTCCAGACAGCAGGGATCTTTCCAGATGGTGCCGCCCAGAGGGTACAGGCAGAATCCCGACAAGCACAGGGGGAGAAGGCCCGCTGGCCCCGTGCTCCTGCCCTCGGCCCCCTGGGAACCCAGGCAGCCACGTGATCCCCCCCCCCCCCCCCCCGCCGCCCCGCTGAGGGCCGGGAGGCTGACCTGCTTGTAAAATGTGTCAGCTACGGCTGGAGAAGGTGACAAGGGAAGGCGGGGGTTACATCCTTCGAGGTAGTGGGTGGTGGGTATGAGGCAGGTTTAGGGCCGGCGGATGTGTGAGAAAGGCCCTGGAGACCCCCTAATGCAGGACGGGATGTACTGTGCGACCCCCATCTTCTCATCAACGTCTCCTCGGGGAAGTTGGGGGGGCCTGATCTAACCTACTCTGGTCCACTTACCGTGAGCCGTGAGGCCTTGGGAGTTAACGTGTCTGGGCCTTAGTTTCTTTGCTGGGAAAGGGGGTGTTGAGCCTGTACTTAACAGTGCAATGCTGATGACCCGCCTGGACATCCTGGGGGCTCGGCCACCTGCGGGCTCTGTGCCAGGGAGGCGCGGACTCCGTCCAGCACCTCCGCCCGCAAACAAGGGTAAATAGGTCCTTTTGGCACCACTGAGATTAGGCCGGCTGGCTGAGACCCTGCTTGTAGGACACAGCTCAGCGCCTGGCACGCAACAAAGCCCAAGTGAGACAAGCTTGTTCGCATGCATTTGCCTCCAAAAGTATTGTCCTTAAGAAAAGGCAGGCGGGGACTCAGCCTACTGGAGGGAGGGTCACTAAGACGTTCCTCCTGTGAGGGTCCCGCTACTGCAGTCAGGAGGCACGTCAACCCCCAAGGGCCTTAGTCAATGCCAGTTGCGTGCCTGTAAAGGTCACCAGATCAAAGGGGTGGGGGGTGGGCGCCAGGGCGGGCGAAGGAGCAAGAAAACACACACAGACTGTCTGGGGATGAGGCCTCACAACGGCAGGTATTGCGGTGGGGAGGTCAGAGAAAAGGCAACTTTTGAGGAGGGCTCATTAGCCGAGCGACTCGCCAATGGCCAGGGGGCCCTTGAGGCTTGCCTTCAACGGCCGGCGACAGAGTCACACACAGATTCCAGAAGTTCTACAGCAGAAACTGCATCGAGAGGAGGGCCCCGGAAGGAGCATTCAGTTCAGAGACGGTGACGACCCTGGTGATGACACAAGTGGCATTTCTAACCCCATACGTTACAACCCAGACCGTCTTACGGTCTCAGCAGAGCTGAATAGAGGAGGCACTGTAAGGGGGCCTTAGAAACTTCCATCCTCCCGTTGAAGAGTCAATACGGTCTCTTTAGGGATATTGTACTGAGGCTCTCGGGTTTTTATTAGTAATTCAGAGGACTGGTGTGGGTGGGCGAGGACCTGGGGGAATTAAAGAAATGCACACGGTCGTGTGGATAGACACACGGATGTCAGGGCTGCACAGAATAGGCGAGAAGCTCCCACTCCCGCTGCTTCCGTGCTGCCCACAGAGGCAGGCCCGCCCGCCGGGACCGGAGGGCCCGGACGTTCCAGACGCTTCCAGCTCTCCGTGCGAGCAGATGCTTGCTCCCATGCACGCTTCCTCTGCATCCATCAGGATGCGCGTGTGTCCTTCTCTCTGGCACCTTCCCGCCCCTCCCCTCTCTCTCTCTGGCCCCAGGATGCTCCACCTCCCACGGACACCATTCCTGATAATTATAGTTTATTGATTCTCCTGGTGTTTGTCGCCCCTGGCGTCGTGTTCTTCATCCGGCCGGGCCCCTTCTCGTCCATCACAGCCTGCATTTCTCGGGAGGCAAAGTGCTCAAGGTTCCAGTCCGGAGAGAGATTGCTGCTGCATCGACCAAGGCCGGGAACCTCTCAGAGGTGGGCCTGACCACCTCCCCAGCCCTCCACTCCCCTGCCCAGGCCCTGGGGGCTGAGTCGAGGGGGGCCGTCGACATAAGAATCATAGCACTAAACACGTATTGACACCGCATGCCAGGCGGGTCGCCACTGCTGTGCACGGGCACAGTCTCCCCCTCCTCCCAATCCCTCCTGTTCATCACCACGCGTGACGCCGGCCCAGAGAGGTTCAGGGCTTGCCCCGAGCCACACAGCTGCTAAGTGGCACAGCTGGGATCTGCACCCAGAGCCTGTGGCCACAGATCCCCAGCTGCCCCCCACCCCCCGCAAAGCAGCAGGACCAGTAATGTGGGTGAAGCAGATGGTGTGAGGTGAAGGGAAAACATCCCAAGATGCCAGTAAATAAAAAACAATGCCCCCTGAGGCTAGCGTGACTGGCAGATCCCCGCCCGTTGCCACCCAGAAAGAGAAGGTCCCCAGCCAGCTTGAGCCAGTGCCCCAGCTGCCGTCAGAGACAACCTGGCTCCCGAGCTGTTTACTTCTAGGCCATAAACAGGAAGGCCATAAAAGGGGCCCCTTTTGGTCAACCACTCAGGGGCTCCTCTCCCTCCTCCTCTTCCTTTTCCTCCTCCCCAGTACATGTCCCCAGGCAGAGGGAGTGTTTCCTTTCGACTGCTGCTACCTCCCAAGTGCCTTGAAGTGCCCCCCCCCCCCCCGTGGGCTGGAAATTCCCTCTGTGAAAGTCACTCCTGAGTGGAGAACTGGGGAGACGCAGTGCAAGCCCAGAGTGCCCAGGGACAGGCGATTCAGTGACAGATCGGCGGTGACATCCCCCCGGTCTCCACCGGTCCCCCTGATCTTTTAAACTAACGGATGCCTAGGAATGACCCATTTCCTGGAAAGAGAAAACTGCAATTCTTAAAGAAACCTGAAAGAAAGAGGCAAGGATATCCAGAGGTGAGGAGAGAAGCCACAAACGAGAAATCAGACAGCGGGTCTCAAAAGAATGTTCTCTATGACATGCTTTGCTAAGAGGTTCTGGAAAAAAAAAAAAAAAAAAAAAAGATTCCATGACAAGGCAGAGGGTGCATGTTGCCCTTGGAGATGACCGGCGCTCGTGGGATATTCAAAGTCTGAGAAGTCCTGCAGTGAAGGGGTTTAGGCTTTGCCGTGCCACTCAATTTTCCAACTGTCTTTGATCACAAGATTCTATTTCCATAGATGGCCCATTTATTCTTTTTTTTTACTTTTTAAGTAACCTCTATGCCCAATGTGGGGCTCGAATTCGCGATCCCGCGATCGAGTTCCCATGCTCTGCTGACTGAGCCAGCCAGGTGCCCCCAGCCCATTTATTCTTATGGCATTTCGTGTTCCCCTCTATGCTTTGGGAACCTCTGGGTTAACGCAGGAGGTCAGATGCTCTCGGATGCGTGCGAGTCTCATCTGACCATGACTTTCCTTGTCAGAGCCTTAGTCTTAGGAATTATGGGTACAGGACCTTCTTATTCTTCACTGTCCCGCTCCCCGGGAGTAAGCGGAGCCCCACAGACAAAGCTGAAGAAGAGACAAGTCGGACGTCAACACCTGGACCTCATCAGGGAGCGGCCAGTTTGGGGTCCGGGCCGATCTCCAGTCTGGAAAGACTTGCTTCGTGATAGCCCCCTGTCTCTCTGGCTGGGTGACAACCCACCAGAGCATCCTGCTTCACCCCCACGTTCACAGTGACAGTCAAGCTTCCAGATACTCATCATACGGAACAATTAGTGTTTCCTCAAGGACTCTTAGCATGTGAGTATGGCAGGCTCATAGAGAAATTTGAGTACCTCTGACAAGACGTTTTCTGTGTGGTCGAATCCCTGAAAACGTATGTTAGTCTCTCTACACCGGGAACACCCTTAACCCTCATCATCTTGCTACACGAGACCTCTCTTCTCCAGGCTGCATCCGAATGCAATCGTTCATGGCAGGTGCTATGTGGCCTTGAAGCACTCCGGAACTGCTGTGTCTGTTACAGCCCTGTCATGTGGCACGTACCTGTTACCAGCGTGAATTCCCAGTTGTCTTTGTTTGTTTCTTTCCAAAAAAGAAATTTTTTTTGATGTTTATTTATTTTTGAGAGAGAGACAGAGCATGAACAGGGGAGGAGCAGAGAGAGAGGGAGACACAGGATCCGAAGCAGGCTCCAGGCTCCGACCGTCAGCCCAGAGCCCGACGCGGGGCTCGAACTCACGGACCGCGAGATCGTGACCCGAGCCGAAGTTGGATGCTTAACCGACTGAACCATCCAGGCGCCCCTGTTTGTTTGTTTCTTAATGAGAGGTTGGGTGTCATAAGATCTCAAACTGGCGAACCAAATCAAGGTCACTGATGCCTTGACCTCATGGTGTTTAAAAAAAAAAAAAAAAAAAAACAGACTTCAACAAGTTGCCTGTCTATAATAATTGGGATTTCACATGGAAACTCTGGGTTGACAGCCTTTCTTTTAAAAGATCTGGCAACCGGGGGTGCCTGGGTGGCGCAGTCGGTTAAGCGACCGACTTCAGCCAGGTCACGATCTCGCGGTCCGTGAGTTCGAGCCCCGCGTCAGGCTCTGGGCTGATGGCTCGGAGCCTGGAGCCTGTTTCCGATTCTGTGTCTCCTTCTCTCTCTGCCCCTCCCCCGTTCATGCTCTGTCTCTCTCTGTCCCAAAAATAAATAAAAAAACGTTGAAAAAAAAATTTTAAAGATCTGGCAACGGGGCACCTGGGTGGCTCAGAGGGTTGAGTGTCTGACTCTTGGTTTTGGCTCAGGACATGATCTTATGGTTCACGAGATCAAGCTCCGTACCGGGCTCTGTGCTGACAGTGTGGAGCCTGCTTGGGAGTCTCTCTCTGCTCCTGAGTAGCTACTCTCTGCTGAGTAGCAGCCTCTAGATGAGACCAATATCTTCATTTAATAAAGCCCCCACCCTTCCCTGGTGTCACTGGGAGACCAGGACACTTCATCCCAAGTCAACCACTAACCAGCTGTGTGATCATGAGCAAGTTACTAAACCTCTCTGTTCCTCGACTTGTCGTCTAGAAAACGGGAACAATGATAGTACCCTATCTATAGCAGTTAGGTGATGTCAGGTTTGCTGTGGTTAAAAAAAAAAAAACTAATCTCCAAAATCTTGGTCAATTAATATAACAAAAGCTCATTTCTCACTGAACGCTCTGTGTTCACTGCGGGTTGACGCGGGGCAGGGTAGACACGGAGAGATGCTCCAATCATTGTAATGATTTGGAGTCCCCCGGGCAGAGGCAATTCTTTCCTGTCACAGGCTTCCACCATCAGTGCAGGACCGTGAACAGGAAGAGAGGGGAGAAGAGTCGGGAATCACACGCCGAGGGTAAAAACTTCCTCTTGGAAGTGACACAAAGGAAGCTCATTCACATTCGGTTGACCAGTGTGAGTCAGGTGGCCTTGCTGACTTCACAGGGGGCAGGAATAGGCAAAGCTAACATGTGCCAAGGAGAAAGAGGGAAACCAAGGCAGATTTACTATAACGCTTCAGAGCCCCTCTCTTCCTTGGGCTCCTTCCAAGACCGTCTACCTAATTTTATATTTGTAACTTTTTTTTCCCCCTTCCAAAGGACCGGCAAGATTGTATAAGCTTCGGAGCCTACAAAACCTCGACCTCCCTCTGGGCAGAAACATGTTTAGGAACCCGGATGGCTTCTCCAGGATCTCGTGCGCTCGCTGTTAGAAGTGAGTTAACCAGCAGACTCTGAAGACAGTGTCCAGCCCTGGGTCTGCACTGTATCAGGGTTGGACTTTATTATTATTAGGACAATAGTAAACACATAGTTCTGACTCATGCTGGACACACGCACACTAAATGTGCTTGGTAAGGAGCTCTACTCCATCAGGAAGTGATCAGTAACCAACATGGAGAGTTGCCATGATATTACAGCTAAGTAGAGAATGTGTGTGTGTGTGTGTGTGTGTGTGTGTGTGTGTGTGTGTTGGAAATAGAAACTCAGGGTCCACTGGCGCCCATGAGGGGTGGTCCCAGATGACTTGTGTGCTCCATGATGCTAAGTCAGGGACCCCTTAGAGGGGTGCGGCTGCCTAGGTAGGAACTAGAGGCAAAGAAGGCAAACTAATTATGCGGGCAATCCCACCTCTGCAAACCGCCCATCTGGGAGGTCAGCCGGCAAACTTCGTTCCTCTTGGTATTCTAGGCCTGTGTGTCTTTGCTCTCAGTCACCCAAATAAAGCTTCCCAGCAGTCCGCTTCCGGCGGCCTCCACACCCTGCCCCCACACATTGTCACTGGCTCACAGCTGTGAGCCCTTTTTCCTAACAAGCTTTTCTGGTCAGACACAAGCGATGAAGAAAGGGCCTCTCTCACCAAGCCGCGGAATTCTTTGCCCGGTGTGTCCCTCTATGATTTTTTTTTTCACCCTCCTTTCCAAGCTCCTTCTTGCAAGGCAATGCTCGCGTTTTTCCCATTTGAAAGCAAGAGAGAGTAAAGGAAACTTCCCCACCCTAAGTCACAGGAAAAGCCCCATCCAAGCTGCCTTGTCTCCAATTACTGGCTGAGTGTCCTGGGCAGGCCCCTCAGACTCCCCGAGTCTGTTTCCTCACCTGCCCTGCCCATACCTGATTAAAGTGCTTGCTACGGGTAAAACACTTTATAAACGTCACGGGGTAAGGACAAAGGTACCACAATTATTTCTGCTTGGATTTCTCTGAACCAACAGTCACGTTTTGTTTTGTTTTTTTAACATTTTATTTTGTTTTATTTTCTGTTATTTTTAAAGTTCATTTATTTTGAGAGAGGAAGTGCAAGCGGGGGAGAAGCAGAGAGAACGCACGAGAGAAATCCAAGCAGGTTCTGTGCTGTTAGCACAGAGCTCTATGTGGGGCTTGATCTCACAAAGTGTGAGATCACGACCTGAGCCCAAATCAAGAGTCAGACACTTAATCGACTGAGCCACCTGGGCGCCCCCACAGTTATGGATTTCTTATTGCTGTACAACTAATTAGCACAAATCTAGTGGCTTGAAAGAGCAGGCATTTAAAAAAAATTTTTTTTTTGGGGCGCCTGGGTGGCGCAGTCGGTTAAAGCGTCCGACTTCAGCCAGGTCACGATCTCGCGGTCCGTGAGTTCGAGCCCCGCGTCAGGCTCTGGGCTGATGGCTCGGAGCCTGGAGCCTGTTTCCGATTCTGTGTCTCCCTCTCTCTCTGCCCCTCCCCCGTTCATGCTCTGTCTCTCTCTGTCCCAAAAATAAATAAAAAACATTAAAAAAAATAATAATAAATAAATAAAAAATAAAAAATAAAAAAATTTTTTTTTAATGTTTATTTATTGTTTAGACAGAGAGAGACAGAGCATGAACGGGGGAGGGGCAGAGAGAGAGGGAGACACAAAATCCAAAGCAGGCTCCAGGCTCCGAGCTGTCAGCACAAAGCCCGACACGGGGCTCGAACCCGCAAACTGTGAGATCATGACCTAGGCCGAAGTCAGACGCTTAACTGACTGAGCCACCCAGGCACCCCCAAGAGCAGGCATTTTTTTATCTCACAGCTCTGTGGGTCGGAAATCGGGCGGGCTCACCTGTGTTCCCTACGCACGATCTCACAAGGCCCAAAGCAAGGCGTCAGCCAAACTGGACTCTTCTCTGGGGGCTCTGGAGGGATCTGCCTTCGAAGTCCTGCGGGTCGTTGGCACAATTCCGTGGCTGGTAATTGTGGGTGTGGGGTCGAGTCCCACTTTGCACGCTGCCAGCCAATGTTGTTCTCTGCTTCCCTGCACTGTTCACATTCCCTCCCGCGTGGTCCCCTTCACCCTCAAAGCTGGCGAGGGGACTTCAGATCCTTCTGACTCTTTCAATCAAGGGCTCAACTGATGGAGTGAGACCCACCCAGAGAACGTCCCCATTGCGAAGTCAAAGGCACTTGGGACTTTAATTCCACCTGCAGAATCTCTTCCCAAGAGTACCTGCATTCAGGTTTGCTTGAATAATCTGAAGAAGAGAATGTGGAAAAGGGGCAAGGGGTATTTTTCGAACTCTGCTGACCCCAGGGTGCTTCTTAAACTGCATTTCACGATGGCAAAACGATGACAGACATTCTGACAAGAAAGGAATTCATAGTCCAATCATCGTGGAAAACACGAAGTTAAACAGTGAAATCAGTGCCGTTGGTGTTGTTTTATTTATTTCGCGTCCACACCCCTTCCTCCAAGAGTGAGGTCCATGGAACTGGGTACCTCAATCACCCTCACCGCCTCGGAGGCGTTGCCCCTGAACTCAGTTTGCCCTGGGTTCAATGTGGAAAGTGGGAGTGAGATCCACACTTACAAAGACCAGAGGGAAGAGACATTGAGGGTAACAATCCACTGAAACCAGGCATCTATCTGCCCATTGCCCTTTCCAGCTGGGCTTCTCCCGAAGCAGAGAGGAATGCTTCTTCTTGGAAGGTGGATGTCCCTAGCAGGCAGCCTCGCCCCCTGCTGCCCCTTGTCCCCTCCCCTGGCACTCCCTTCACGACTGTCCCAGGGCCATTAGACCAGGGACGGTTTAAGCCAGACCTATGGCCACTCTATCTCTTAACCCTGTGCATCTGGGCACAAATTTTATATTACGTCCCCTGACATCAACTCCAAAATAATTTTGGTTTTCAACCCCATTCATTGGTAGCTATGTGCCTGAATTCAAATTATGGTCCTTATTTTCCCTCTAAGGATCCCCTGGCCATCTTTTGGGTGGACAGCAAGTATGTTCCGGGCACTCTAATAAATCACAACTTCAGGTGGAAGGTTGTTCTTGCTGGAGGCAAGTGATTAAGCATCTTAATAGTGCAGCAAACTTATCAACAGACTCACCAAAAAAAAAAAAAAAAAGGAAGCGATTTTATTCTCCCAGCTTGTGTTTCAGGGTATTTTACTACCTGCTTGCTGTCAAATGTCTGTCAAAGATTTTTGAAGCCCAAATTTGACTTGGAACAACCTCAAACGGTTTCTGTAATGCACCCTGCATCAGGCCCTATAAACGGCCAAGGATTCTGTCTGCACGATCTAACTATCCAGTTCAATATCACCATGGCGCCTAAAAGGTTTTTAACATAGATATTAAATATATCCATATCATCGCTTCGGCGAGAGCGTGAGCTGTGCATTTTCCTCTGGGATCTTCCGGGCTATTTGCTGCTGACATACACTATTAAAAATAAACCTACCCCGAGGAACTAGTCATTTTACACGGTATTAGGACTAATGTTATCATTTAAGTAGCTGTGGAGATTTGCCAACTACAGAGGCCCCAGATAACGATGGAAACATGATCGTGTGAGATAATCTTCTGTGCGGAAATGACTTTCATCATCTGTAATATGTCGTTTAGACGCTTATTTAAGACTTATACTATTGAACAAATATTGATGCCTTCAACAGAATAAGAAACATCAATGCCATGGTTAGATAAAGCATCAGTTTCACTTCTGGGGCCTGGGACCAGACTGGGTACGAAATGTCCTGGAATCTGTGTAGTGAGGAGGGGAAGGAGGGTGGAGGGGAGTGGAGGGGAGGGGAGGGAGGGAGGAGATTCACTTCAGTCCAGCCACCTTCCTTTTAGACACATGCCGGGCACTGACGTGTGCAAGCTTAAGGAGCCTGCACAGTGATCTTATAAAGAAGGCAGTATTTTTATCCCCATTGTACAGATGAGGCAAAGCGATGGTCAGCAGGTTTTCCTAAACCGCAGTTCAAGCACGGTCACCGCTAGGATGCGGCAGAACCGCGATCTGAATGTGGTTCTGACCCCAGAGTCCACCCGCACCGTACAAGCACTGTCCCCGCCACCGGCCGAGGGGCCAAGACTCTGACAGCATTCTCACCACCCCCCATGGGGCAGAGAGGTTAGCTCATGGTGTAGGTCAGCGGCCAATCAATATTTTTTGAGCGTCTACGACGAACTAGGCACTGTGTTAGACACAGAGCGTACAGAAGTGAAAAAGGCCTGAGCCCTGACCCCCAACCCAAAAGTCAGATGTCGCAGTTTGGTAGAAGCAGCTGGATGCCCATGTTGAATGCCTGCACGGCTTGGAAAAAGTCAGTGCCCGTGCTCTGTGCCTGCACAGCTTTCTAGTGCTTTTGATGGGCTGGATGGACCTCTTCAACGCCTATCAGACTCAGAGCTTCACAAGCGAGGCTCTCCCCAGCACAACAGGCTCGGGGCTCCCCGAACACATTCATCCTCCACATGTACAACTAGCTCCTGTCGTTTCCTGTTATGCGAAACCACGTCACCCATCCACTGTCTATGTGACCCTCCCGTGGCCCGGGAAAGTGGGTGATATTCGCCCATTTTACAGATGGAGACACTGAGGCTGGGAGAGGTAAAGTGACTTATCCCAGAGCACGCAGACGGAGGGACACGGTGGAGAGTATACTGCCTTCATCCCGCCACGAACCCACGGTAGAGGATCACATTAGCTGAGGCTTACGGCTTACCAGACCCTTTGAGGCAGGTGGTATTATTTTGCCCATTTTAGGGCGACGAACCCAAGGCCCAGAGAGGTAAGTCACCGGACCTCCAGGCCCTCCTAACGAGGTGAGCCTTTTTGAAACAGGCAGCTCGGGTTCAGCAATGATTGGCCAGGTCCCCTTTGGTCCAGTCGCCACCACTCTGGGGACAGAAGCCTTCTCAAAGGCCAAACGGGGAAGAGAGCTAGCTCTCTTCTTGTCCCGCTTTTCCTCACTTTCTCTGGGATGCGGGGAGCCCTGCAGCCTCATAGGAGCTGGAGCGATCTATTTTTATGTGGACAGGACACATAATTTGCAGGAGGGGTCCAGGCTGGGGGAGACAGAGGGATGATAGGAGACACCTGAGCTGATTCCGGGGCGGGCACGGGCCTGATGGTGTCGCCGCTGGTTAACCTGCACCGCCGGCCTGACGGGATTTGGCAAAGTCAAGCCCGGTCTCACTGCTAGTCATTTCTACCTGCTGCATTTGCATATACATATGATATCCGTTATCCTAATTATATCTATTTTCCCAGGTATGGAGAGACATACCCCAGAGTTGGGGTGCCCATTAGCAGATCACACGGGCCTCTGCAGCTGTGTTTTGATCAGCGGAAAAGGTTCCCTGGCATCGGAGAACTGAAATCACCTTTTAGGGTATGACAAGCGCAGCCAAGCGTCTCGCAAGTGAAAAATCAGAGGTTTCTCCGAGGAAGGAGTGAGAACGACCACAAAGAATTAAAAGGAGAATACCCTTTAATGGTTTCCACTGTGAAAGCTCAGTCACGCTTAAGGCCTGCCATCCATCAGGCAGCGTGGCACTGGAGTGCCCTCGGAAGCCCCCATACTCGCTTCTGGAAGGAGGGGGCGGCCGCGGGAGCCCCCAGGGGAAGCCCAACCCGCCATTTTTCCAGGCTGGGCTCCAGCAGGGAGGCCGTGAAGGTGAAGGGGCCAACGATGGTTGCCAGAGTATTATGGATCCTGATGTATTCCCATCTGCCTCCAATGACTTGCAAAGGCTCTGCAAATCCTTATGCAAATCAGCAGAGCCGTCTTTTAGACCCTGAGGCTCAGGGACTCTTCACAAGACCAGTGGTAGTATTTTCACATCTGCGGGCTCCCACCACGGACTTGTATGCCCACGCTCCGGAGGCTTCCTTGAGGGTCTTGTGTCTCTGTGTCGCACATGCGGCTTATGGGTCAATACCTCAGGTGGGAAGCTTGTGAGTCCTTCGTAATACGCGGCATGTTCCTAAGCTCTCTCCCATCTCACTCTTGACGACTCTTATAAGCAGGTTTGTGACCCCAACTGCCCTGGGCCTAAAGGCACTCAGAGACCTGCCCAAGGTCAAATGGCCAGGCCGGACTGAACTCTGTGTGTAACCCTTGTGCCCTAACTTCGAGTCTGGTGCTACTCCCTCTATATTTTCCTGGTTAAGATATTGCATACGAAGAATGGTGGAGGACAGGGGAAGCCAGGAATCGGGACAGGGGATTCTCCATATCATCCCCAAAGGACCACACCGCAGAGGGGGAGCGGGGCTTTGTGGATTGAAGATGCTCCCCGGGTGATCATGAGGTGTTCCACCAGGTCCGTCGGATTGAAAGGTATTAATCCATTCCTTCCTTCGACAAATATTTACTGAAGACCTACTATATGCCAGGCATCGTTCCACACAGCTTACCTTCAACTGGAGGCAGACAGGTATCAGCTGTGTTAAGGGCTCTACCAAAAAGGAAACAGACTGGCCAGGGCAGTCTCCCTGAGGAAGAGCATCTAAGTCACGGCTCCTTCTAGAGCACGAGCAAGTCCTGTGAGAGCCGCAGGGAGAGGCTCTCGGCAGGGGTGCAACATGGCAGAGGTTCAAGAGCTTCTAGAAAGGGCTGAGTTTGAGAAGCAGAAAGGAGGCGGGCTGGCTAGAGCAAGGTTGTCAGGGGCAGATAGTACGAGATGAACTTGGAAAGGGAAGCAGGTGGGAGCCCACAGAGAGCCTCAGAGGGTTTCTTAGGTAGCCTTTAGACTACCCCCAAACTTGTAGCTTAAAAATAAGGCGTTTTTTTCCAGGGCGCCTGGGTGACTCAGTCGGTTAAGCATCTGACTCTCGGTTTCAGCTCAGGTCATGATCTCGTAGTTCATCAGTTCAAGCCCCACGTCAGGCTCTGCGTGGACAGCATGGAGCCTGCTTGGGATTCTCTCTCTCCCTCTCTTTCTCTGCCCTTCCCCCACTCATTCCCCCCCTCTCAAAATAAATAAACTTTTAAAAAATAAAGTTTTTTTCATTAATAGATTAGAATAGCATAGTATATTATATGACAATGCAGTGGTTCTCAAGCTTTAGAATGTATCAGAATCACATGGAAGTCTTGGTAATGTTCCAATAACCCCCCATAGAGCATATGTGGGGTGGGGCCTGGGAGGCCTCCTCTCCAACAAGATCCCAGGCGATACCTGCTGCTGGTTCGGGACCACTCTCTGAGCACCACGATGCTAAGACTGTTCCACCTCTATTCTGGGCAAGTTTTGGCTTTTGAAACCCTTGTTTCAGTGACGTGCGTGTCCATGTGTCCCAGATCCTGCTATAAAATGTGTTCTTTTAAGAGCGGGTCATACTTTCAGAAGCAGAAAGCCCTTAGATGAGAAATTTAGGACCTTTCTTTAGAAATCCTCATCCTTCGAGGGTCCAGTGAACCCTGCTAGGAAACCGTGGCTTCCCTGAAAGTAAACAAACCAGCAAATACCTGAATGAAAACCAAAAATAAATGAAAGAAAATCTATGTGGAATAGGAAATAGGATTCATTCATAGCCTCACCTTGGCCTTGATTTGTCCTAACAAACCTTTTAAAATATTTGGATATAAAGCCCGGGTTCATGCTTGTCCCTTGTCGCCCTGGCTCCTGACTTCAGTTCCCCGGGGGTGGGGGTTGGGGGGGCACTCTGGCTGCTGGGACCATGTTTTGCTGTCCTGGGGCCATCCCCACAGTGTCGCCATTCTGCAGAAGGCCCACCAGGGTTCAGTCCTTCAGAAGCAAACCCACTCACCTGGTTCACCCTGCGGCTCAGGTGGTTTTCCACACACACCTTGACTGGTTCCTCTGTCATCCAGCCCTCCTTCTCCTATCAGCTGCACTGGTTCCAGGTCCCCATGGGACACTGGGGCTCAGTCCCATCCTGGCCAGTTCTGACACCAGTTATAAAAGCATGTCTCATCCCCATTCAGGAGCAGGCCAGCCTCGGGGGGGAACTTGAGGGCCTCTCTCTGAAAGCCCAGTGGAAAGGCAGCAGCCTCTGCGATCTGTGCTGTCTTGGTCGGTCCAGCCTGCTGTGACAAAGTGCCATAGACTGGTACTCATCGTGAAGATGAGTAGGACTGGCTGGTTGGAAACACCCAGAGCACCCGGAAGGCGTGGCATATACCGGCAGATGTTGGATCTCAGGGACAACTCGGGTTTGATCGCTGTGATTCAGATAGCGTTCTGGGGAGTATGTTGGGTTGTCAGAGCCCAGGCCAGGGACAGAAACACCGAGAAGACTGCAGAGCCGTTCAGGAGGAGCTGACCTCCCACCTCACCTCCTCTCAGTGGCCATTTCTTCCATCTATTGGCCCCTTGTGGCACAGCTCGGTGCAGGCCACATCTGTGATGGCCTCCCCAGTCCCCGGCTCCCCTCTCACAGGCAGCCGGCTTGCACCTCTCTCTGGCAATTCTGATTCTGCCTTGAATGGGGGGGGGGGGTATTCATCCCATCACTTACCTGTCACAGCGGCACAGAGCCAAGTCCAGGACGTGGCAGAGATTCTGCAGAAGCCCCCACGCAGGAAACTGCCATGACGCCTGGTGAGTGTCACAGCTGACGTCCCCAGGAGTCCCAGTGAAGGCTCCAAAGTTGTGTGCGCATCCGTCTCCCTGACCCGTCTCTAGTCTCCTTGAGGGCGGGGACTGTGCTGTGTCCATTTGTCCAGCTCTGTCAACCACCATTTCCTGAGGGATCCAACAGCTTCCAGAGAATCCTCCAGAGGAAGGGGTGAGATGAGAGAGAACTTGAGTCTCCTTGGGAAATTCCAGGCAGAGCCAAAGTCCCCAGACTCACAAAGGAAGCTCCCTTCCCCCCACTCTCCCCTCAATGTCACTAAGATAGTTGTGATGGAATTCATGGGACCACCCTCCCAGAACTGCCCCACTCCCCATTGGGAATCACTTTGTAAGTACTGCGTGACTCCTGACCATAGGTGACTGGCCAGGGATTGGCACTGAGCCACACTGAACCACAGACAGCCCTTTCAGGGATCCTTGAAATGAAAACTGAAAAAGGGGCGCCTGGGTGGCTCAGTCAGTTGAGCGTCTGACTCTTGATTTTTGTCTCAGGTTGGGGTTTTCTCCTTCTCTCTCTCTCTCTCTCTTAAAAAAACAAAATAAGCATCTAATATCTTGGCATAAGGCAGAGAGCGTTCCAGGCAGCCGCATTTCTGTCCACGAGGGTATGTCAGAAGTGGAGGAAGCCGGTCTAGTGGACAGGAAGGACAGTGAGAAGCAGAACGAGAGGGGAATGTGTGGAGAGGCCTCGTGAGCCCCTCGTGTCATTGGTTCCTGAAGTCTGCCTGCACCTTTGCCAAGGTACTCCAGCCCCTACTCAGTCCCTCTCCTCCTTACACAGGGTCCACTTGGACCTTTGTCACTTGCAACCCACAGCACACCGACCAACGGCGCAATCCCGCTCTGAGAAGCCTCTCCACCGGGGAGATGTCATGCCTTCGGCGAAGTTTCTTCTCTGCCCTATCTTCCCCCTTCCTCCAAACCACCCTTCCTCATGGATGGCACCAGTGACTGCACTGGGAGGCAAGCTGTGTTTTAAAATGATGTTGACAAATAAAACGAGCCTGTAAAGGCAATGAGAGGTGGTTAGGAGAGCTCCAGGGCGGGGTGTCTGTGAGAGAATGTGCGAGCCATAGTCTGGTCGGATTCTAAAGTCCAGGCTGGAAAGAACAATGAACAAATAATGTATCTTCGTTCTTTTTATACTGCTGCTGTGTAGCGAAAGCATTTATTAACTAGAGAAGGAGATAAACCTGATCACAGGTATCAGTATAGGAAATCTAGTCACCAGCCTGGGTCCTCGTTATAAATAATGGATATTTAAATGCATTGCTATTCCCTTTAGTGGACCATGGGCAACTCTCTAATATCTGTATCTCTCCTCCGTCATCTGGGAAAGGCCATGCAGTTTGGGGTTTGTGGCCATCTCCAGGGACAGGTCTGAGGTTAATCACACCTAGCATGTGTTTTAATAGTGCTCATGTGACCCAGTTCTGGCCAGTGAGACTCCAGGAGAGGTTTGCCAGAGGCTTTTGAGAAAGTTCTTTCATGTACTTGAGAGAGAGAGAAGAGAGGACAGCCTACTCTCACTTTCCCCAGTGGGACATGAACGAGGGAGCAAGGAGACTTGAAGCCCGTGACTGTCACCCTGTAGCCACAAGGGGACCCAGCCTTACAATGAGACTGGCACGGGTCCCTGATGTCATGACTGAGGCTCTGGATTAACCCACTCTGAGAAGGGGAGCTAGTAAATTTCCTTACTCTCAGATCACTTGGAGTAGACCATCCTGTGACGGTCAGCCCTGAGCTCATCCTCATCGATGCAAGGAAGTCCCTAACAGGAGGCAGACTGCTCAGTGGTTAGCAGCTTAGTGTCTGGAGGAGGAGAATTCTGAGGGCAAATCCCAGCTCTGCCATTGGATGCCCGTGGAAACTGGGCAATTTGCCCAACCCTTTGAGCCTCAGTTTATTCATCTATACAACGGGGCCATCAATGTTCCTGTGGTGGTTATTTGCCACGTTGGGCTATGGAGAATCCAGCCCTCCCCGCCACCAACCGACATTCAAAACTCCTTTTGGGGACTCCCCAGTGGGCATTATTAGTGCTTGAAAGGCAAGATCTTTTGTTCCTCCCCTGGCCTGGCCAAATGGCAAGTCTTTTTTCTTTTTTTTTTTTTTTTTTTTAGTAAACACTAGTAGAAGCCAATATGGACCTTGAACTCACAACCCCAGGATCAAGAGTCGTATGCTCTATTGACTGAGCCAGCCAGGCCCCCCAAACGGCAGGTCTTGACGTAAGCACAGCATATCCTGATTGAGTGGACTCGGAGGGGATTGGTCAGCTGAGCCGGCACACAGAACAGCCTTCCCCTGCTGCCTGGTCCTCTGGGATCCATCGCGCCCCTGCCCCTTGCCGCAGCCTTGTGTTTCAGCCCTCCAACCACTCTGGAAGCCCCAGTGTCCTTCCCACAAACTCCGTCCTTCTGGAATAGCAGGTTGGCTTCGGTTGATTGCAGCCAAGAACGCTGCCATATAAAAGGGCCTTCTTTGTAAGGCTGCTGCAAAGCCTATAACTGAGATTGTACTTGTAAAGCGTTTCAGTGAATGCCTGGCTCAGCACATGTAGCCATTGAGATTATTACGGACTCAGATGGCCCCATGAAGGGATGATCTGAGTTAAACACAAGGTTTTAATTGACCAAAAAAGGGTACACAGAATCCTAGTTGCCGAATTGGCAACCTTCCCTCCACACGCAGGCTCTGGCTGCTTGGGGTCTCCCGCCTGCCATATTCACCATGAATTGGCAACACTCGGTGAACACAACAGAATGAAGACACAGACCATCCAAAGGCCAAAATACCACGCAAACAAGAATGCTGAGTGACGACTTCGGTGACCAGTGTCCTTTACCCAGAGTTTGCTAGCGGTAGGTGAAAACCACGTTACAGCCTCGGGGCCCCACGGCCAACAGACCGCCTGAGGAAGTCAGGGCAGCGAAGGACAGGGCTCTAGGGCAGAGGTCAAGACCAGATCTGGAGTTCAAACAATCATCCCACCGCGGGCGCGTTCTGTGACCGCTCTGCCTGGCCTCCAGGCCGCCAAGCACGCTTTGAAGCAGGAGAAGAGGCTGCTTCTTACCTGACACAGGGTAGTAGGAGTCAGGTGAGGGCATGTGACTTTACTTTGTAATCTGGTACCTTCCAGGCATCAAGTGATCCCTTGCCACCAACAGCAACGTCATCAACGGCATCGTCATCTCCCGCCTGACATTCACAGAGCCATCGCTAAACCCCAGGGACGGGCTACACATTTTATACACATTAGTCCAATAGATCCTTCCAACAACCTACGAGGCCAGGTACTATTATGGTCATTAATAGACTGAGACTTGCAGAAACTGAGGCGCTTGACCTGGCCCTTAGCCACTCAGCTGTACAGCCCGATCGCCAGGAAGGCCCCTCTCCCCATCACCCCACTCACCCCTCCTGACTCATTTCAGGCAGCCTTATCCTCCACAGACCTTTCTCTCTCTGCAGGCTGAACAGCCACAGACAGAACTTTTGCTAAAGTGCCTTCACGTTTTTACTTGGAAGATGGGTTTTATGCCCCGGTTGTGGCCGATGGCAGATCCTGTCTCTTCTACATTATTAACTCTCATGTAGATGCCGTAAACATGTCCCCTCGGGGCTGATGGCAATATATTGATCCAGACTGTTTAATCCCACACGCCAAGTCAGAGGAGCGGGTACGCACTCTCCCCCGTGAGTGTGGCCTGTGGGCTCCAGGCGTGTAAATCTCCCCGCACACCCCACGGCTGGGGGGACCCAGAAAAAAAAGGATTATTTATGAATGGGATCCTCAGGTGTTCCGCTCCAGATGAATGGCTTTCGGGCCCAGCGTATCAAGGGTGGAAAAATGAATCACGGCCACACCATTTTGATGAGGAAAACAAATCAGAAGACGCATGCATCTTTCTGAAAGGTCACCGTGCCTGCAGACCTGGCTTGTCTCTGTGGGGGCACAGCGTGGCGATCGGAGGGAGGAAGCCGTAAGGACCATCATGTATACTGTCACCATGGGGGGGCAGCCGCAGCCCCCAGCACCACACTGCGGGGGCTGTACTGCAGCCCCTGAGTTTTTCCCTTCTCTCCCCTTCCTCCAGGGAGGTGGGACACAGCCGATCAATAAGCTGCACGGATGGAAGCGCCTGCAGCACGGTCGTTTCTCAAGTCAGACCCAGATGGCACCTATCACTCGCAGTAAAAGGCTGCCAGAGACAGAATCAAGGCTCATCCCGTCGTGGGGCCCGCCCGTCTCTGCCTCTGTGACAAACGTCTTCTGCCTCTCGCACGAGCTTGCAGCAAAGAAACCATTTCCAGGATGCAACACGCCGCCTGCCTGGCACCTGCCCGCCACCTGCCCGCTGACGTTTCCTTGTGCTGTGAAACAGCCTTCCCCGGGGTCCCTGGCGCTGGCCGGGCCATCCCCAAGGGTTCCCCCCACCGCCCCATTTTATTCCTACGCGTTGGCAGGAGAGCAGAGCCCCCAGAGCCTGCTGCCGGAGGGGTTCGGGGCAGCTTCCCGCTGGAGGGACCCACGTGCTGCCGAGAGGCATTCCAAATTCAATTACTCCAGGGAGGCCACACCTCATTAGGCGTGCCTCGGTTTTTGGAGAGGAAAAGGTGTTTTTCTGCCAAACGAGTTGTCTAGCGTGCGTTCTTCTTCTTCTGTCTTGGGGGAGGGGGGGCGGGGGGGTGGGAGCCAAGTCTGGCTGTTGCAGCCAAGGTGGCTCTAAGCACTTTGCTTCCTCCTGCTGATCCGAGCCAGAGAGAGACGGGCAGTGGCCAAAGCGCTCAGGGCCTAGGTCTGAAATAGACGGCACAGGCACACACCCAGCGGGGGCTCTTGGCTCCCTTCCTCCCTCCACGTGTTGGACGGGAAAACCAAAATCTCACCCCACCCCCACCCCCCCACCCCCCCACCCCCCCGACCCACAACACCCTCACTGTACCAGGCAGAGGGGTAAGGTGCGGAGATGGCCGGGAGCTCGCTCCCACCGGCCTTGGTTTGAACCCACGGCCCCAAGAGGCTATTGGCCTTGAAAGTTAGAAAAATAACACACGGACGGGGTACCTGGGCGGCTCAGTCGTTACGCGTCCGACTTCCGCTCAGGTCGTGATCTCGCCGTTCCCGGGTTCGAGCCCCGCCTCGGGGGTCTGTGAGCCCTCTGCCCCTCCCCCGCTCATGCTCCATCTCTCGCTCTCTCGAAAATAAATAAACATTAAAAAAGAAAGAAAAATAACGTGACATTTTTTTTTTTTCTTCTCCCACTCTGCAGTCAGCCAAGAAGCCTATGCAAAAGCATTCTCTGGAGGAGGCGCCCTCTGCACCAGGGTTTCTTCAACCTCAGCGCTATGACATCTTCGGCCCGGTGACTATAGTGGGAACCATCCCAGGCGGTGTTCGGCAGCATCTGCGTCTCCACTCCACTATGTGCCAGGAACACACCCCAGCCACGACGACCCAAAATGTTCCCACCGGCTGCCAGATGTCCCCGAGGGTGGAGATTGCCCCCAGGAGAAACCCCTGCCTCCAGCAAAGGGGCAGAGGTGGGAATAAAGCCCGGGTGTCCGGGATCTGGGGTAAACATTCCAGAGCCCACACAGCTGATACCCACGTCATTGCCAAGAGAACGGACTCAGGAGATGTGAAAGGGTCTCATAAAACAATCAGCAGCAGCCACCTTTGCTGGAATGGCAACAGGACGTGTCAAGGGCGGACCAGCCGCTCAACACACACCATGTCTAACAAGTATTAGAGGTTATTAATGCTGGTGCCACGCGCTGGTGACTCAGAGTCACGGGCAGCCAGAGCCACATTTTCACCAAATATGGCAAACGCGAGCTACCGTGGCCAGGCCACCCTCGATGCTGCAGGAGCACACGGGAATGCGCTTCTGGCTCCTTCACAGGTGCGGTGCTGGAGCGGGGACATTTCTGGACACTGGACGAGCTGGACCTCTGAGCCACGCTCCTGTTGGAAGATCTCGTTGCCGGCCGCTCACTGAACACCCTCGCTACACAGGGCGGTCCGGGGCCCCGGAGGCACCTGTATCACCTGGGAGCTTGTTAGAAGATCTGGAACCCCGGGCCCCACTGCCGACCTCCCACTGCATTCCAACAAGATCCCCAGGTTTTTTCTTTTCTTTTTTTTTAACTTTTTAAAATGTTTTATTTATTTTGGAGAAAGAGAGAGAGAGAGAGCATGAGGAGGGGAGGGGCAGAGAGAGAGGGAGACGCAGAATCCAAAGCAGCCTCCAGGCTCTGATGAAGCCTCATCACAGAGCCTGACGCGGGGCTCGAACTCCCGAACCAGGAGATCATGACCTGAGCCGAAGACGGACGCTTCCCCGACTGCCCACCCAGGTGTCCCCCTCCCACCGCGGGTTATTTCTGAGAGCACCGAAGGCTGAGACACTACTACTCTCTCTCTCGTAACAGTACGGGGCTGCTAACATCTGTCAGCATTTTAGAGCGTGCACAGATGCCCTTCACCAGCCTGTCTCTCCCCAGATCCACTCATTCAACAAATATTTACCAAACACCTACCATGTGTCCCGTCCTTGGGGAGCCAACAGTCGGGCACCCTCGCCAACACCCCCAGACAGGTGACTATACAGAGGAAGTCACTTGATTTACATAGATAATGACGCTCCACCAGCTCACCTACGAGCCTGGGGTGTAAGATCCTGCTACCAGTAACCAGAGCAGAAGGGTTTCAACTCCAACACCCTTTTCCTCAATTCTATAGCTCTTTCTTCTACACCCGTACTACTCTTCAACCACAGCCATCAGGGCAAAAAGAAGAAACAGAAGTTTCTGCCTGTCTTAACTACGCAGTCATCCCGAAGGCGGGTTTGGGGGCTGGGGTGGGGGGCGCTTGGCTCGATTGCCAGCTTGCGTCATGAGCTCATCTAGAGGGGCGCCTGGGTGGCTCAGGCGGTTGAGCGTCTGACTTTGGCTCAGGTCATGATCTCACGGTTCGTGGGATCGAGCCCCACATCGGGCTCTGCACTGACCGTGTGGATCCTGCTTGGGATTCTCTCTCCCTCTCCCTCTCCCTCTCCTCTCTCTCTCTCTCTCTCTCAAAATAAATAAATAAACTTAAAAAAAAAGAACTCATCTAGAATCAGAGACAGTTTAATTCATGGGGGTGGATTTACTTAAAGCTCTCCAGCAGCTGCACAGTTCGAAATCAAAGGCATTTAAAGACCATCCATAAAAAAAAAAAAAAGAAAAATACAAAGCAACCACAGCTCTGTTATCTTAAATCAAAACAGAGGTCCAGATTGTGCCCACGCCAACTCCTGTCCCAAGTCCCCTCCTCACCTGGGCTTCCTAAAACTCGAAGACGTTTTTTTGTTATCACTTTGTTTCATTTGGTTTTATTAACTTTTGTCCTCTCATAAAGATGTCATGAGACCTGGCATGAGGCACCCAGTGGCTCCAAACCCCTGTGATTCCAGGGCAATTACTCAAGTGCCTCGGTTTTCTCATCTGTAAAATGGGAAACATGGGAACTGCTTTACAGAGTTCCTGGGGGGATTCAGGTAGCTAATTAATGTGAGTACAGTGCTCAGCCCCAAGCCTGAGTCCTGGCAAGGATGCAACCGTGGTGGTTATCTTCTCCCTCCCTTTTTTTCCGAGAACATTCCAGCAGGTGGCTGAGGGCAGATGGATGGTGCCTGAGGAGTCTTTCTGAGGGATCCTCCGACATGCTGGGTTGAGCTGGAAGGGGTATGATGAAGGCAGAGCCCCATTCAAATGCAGAGGATGAACTCAACTGAAGGGCTGTTGCTGGGGCGTCTGGGTGGCTCAGTCGGTTGGGCGTCCGACTTGGGCTCGGCTCATGACCTCGTGGTTCATGAGTTCGAGCCCCACGCTGGGCTCTGCGCTGACAGCTCAGAGCCTGGAGCCTGCTTCGGATTCTGTGCCCCACCTCCGCTTGCATTCTCTCTCTCTCTCTCTCTCTCTCTCTCTCTCAAAAATAAATAAACCTGAGAAGGGCTGTTGCTGCCCTAGATGCCTGAAGTAAAGCTTGCGGCCATCCCCAGCGTGTGTTCTGGGGACCTCCTGTGATGTTCAGGAAAATAAAAAGATTGCGGTGAACATCTCAGGTGGAGGATGGGGCCGTACAAGTCATAGAGACACCTGACATTCTTCTGGTTCTCAAAGCTCAGGGAACTCCCCACTACATGAGCCTTAGATCCCCCTGAGACAGAAGCTGAAAATGCCAGGCATCTATTCCCCCAGGCTCCCTTGCAGCTATGAAGCAGCCCCCAAATGCCCTGCCGAAGACTTTCACTCCGGAGCCAAGGCCTGTAGGGAATCCAGTCTGCTGAAGACGTCACAGGAGTGGGAACTACAGCCAACGCCCAGAAGCTTCTATGGCACCCAGCTTCTGCAGGGTCAGCATTGGGACTGCTTCCGTTGGTGAGAGCGATATCTCCTCAGGAGCTCTTCTGGAGACCAGATCTAGACAGGCTGAGCCTGATTCTCTTGCCCTCTTAAGGAATCTATGAGCACCCCCCAAGCCCCTTAAAAAGTGATTTGTCTGTTGAAATTAAAGGGTCTTTTGCTGAAGCTAAGAACACAGAGGGAAGCACCCCCCAGCTTAATTTCTGGTCCTCGATTTAGCTTGTAGAGGGTCGCAAGGACACGCTGATAGAGAAAGCCCCACCGCCGACCCACCTTCCCTGTCTGCGTGAGTGCGTCCCAAAATGGGAACTCTGGGACACCCACGTCAAAGTCAACTACGGTGTAACTAGGGTATTGATGAAAAGGCAGAGCCCTGGCCCTCACTGTGTACATACTGAATTAGAATCTTTGGAGCTGCAGTCCAGAACGGTTTTGAGGTGGTACAACTTCGAGCTTACATTTTGGGTGACTCTGTTTTCTGTTGCGTGTTTCTTCTTCGTCATGTTTTTCTCGTAACCTGTCCGTGGCAGGCTGGAAAGAGACACCTCGTTCTTCACCCGAGATGGTCCTTCCTGACAACTGCATCGCGGCATCTCGAGCTAATCCTCCCGTCAGCAAACTACAAGTCAGCGTGAATAGTGTCGGTCCAGCTTCAGACTCTGAAACTCCATCTGGATGCACCAGCTGCTGGGGCTCAAACCTTCTCTCTCTCACCAGCCATGGGGCCTCTAATTCCAAGACTAGATTAGCACCTGGCATTCAAAGGGCTTTTTGTTTCTGGGTAGAATCACAGAAAAAAGTCACGACAACTCAAAAACACCAGGAAAACTTTATGCTTTTTCCAGGGTCAAGGTAGTTGGCTCAGTGCCAACCCCGGTCCCAGAACTACCCAAGCAAATACTTGTTCCCAGATCAAACATGACCAAGCCCCGAAGACCTTATAATGTCTATCCCCTTCCAGAACCCATACGACAGTGGAGACTTCCATTTAAATGTCTTTCTAAATTCCTTATCTCTACCGTGCATTTCCAGCATGTTCCAAAATGAGAAACCTCGTTTTTCATCGTTGTGGAGATACGACTGAAGCAAACCGAGCCGCACATGTGTGAGGTGTACAATCTGATCCGTTTTGAAATGTGTATGTAACTGTGCGACCGCGAGGACAATCAAGAACACAAACACATCTATTACCCCCACAAGTTTCCCTGGACTCCTCGACAGTCTCTCCTTCCCTCCCCCTCTGTCCCCAGGCAACCATTCAACCGCTAATTTGCTTTCTGTCCCCACAGATTGGTTTGCATTGTCTAGAATTTTATAGAAGTGGAATGATGCCCTGTGTACTCTTTCGGTTCTGGCTTCTTCTTCTTCCTCCTTTTTTTTTTTTTAAGTTTATTTATTTTGAGAAAGAGAGGGTGAGCAGGGGGCAGAGAGAGAGGGAGAGAGAGACAGAATCCCAAGCAGGCTCCACGCTGTGAGCACAGAGCCCGATGTGGGGCTCGAACCCATGCACCGTGAGATCATGACCTGAGCCGAAATCAAGAGTGGGTCGCTTAACTGAGCCCCCCCAACCCCACCCCAGGCGCCCTGGTCCTGGCTTCTTTCACTCAGCATAAGGCTTTCGAGATTCAGCCACCTCACTGAAAGTATCAGTGTCTAATTCCTTTTTACGGTTGAGTAGTATTCCATTGCGTGGACCTTCCACAATTTGTTTTACCCATTCAACTAGAAAGCCCAATACAAAAAAAAGGGACGTATTTAATTTCTCAAATCCTCCTGAAAGTAGAATAAGGAGGAGAGGAAGCAAAGGGAAAAGGAGCACACTTTTCCGAGCCTGTCCCTCCTCAGGATGTTTGCAACTGCTCTCTCCTCGGCCCAGAATGCTCGTGTCCCCAGATCGTGGCATGGCGGACACCTTCCCCTCGTTCCTGACTCGGTGTGAAGGTCACTTCCTCGGAGGCCGTCCTGACCCCCACCTCTCCCTCCCTGTTCTGTCACCCAAGTCACTCTTCATCATGCTATGCGGCGTTAGACTCTCCAAAATGCTTCCCAGTCTTGGGTTTTAGCCAATCTATCTTTTTTTTTTTTTTTTAATGTCTATCCCCTTCCAGAATGTGGACTCCGGAACACCAGAGACCTTCCCCATCTGTTTTCAGAGTTTGTTTATTTATTTGTTTACCTTAATTTTTGTAAGTTTATTTATTTTTGAGAGCGACAGAGAGAAAGAGACAGTGAGCAGGGGAGGGGCAGAGAGAGAGGGAGAGAGAGAATCCCAAGCAGGCTCTGCACCGTCAGTGCAGAGCCCGACGCGGGGCTCGAACTCACGATGCCTCGAGATCATGACCTGAGCCGAAAACCAAAAGTTGGACGCTTAACTGACTGAGCCACCCAGGGGCTCCTATTCATTTATTTTTTTAATATTTATTTATTTTTTTGAGAGCGAGAAAGAGACAGAGAGGGAACGTGCACGAGAGGGGGAGGGGCAGGGAGGTGGACAGAGGGTCCAAATGTCTCTGTGCTGACAGCAGCGAGCCCAACGCGAGGCTCGGACCCACCAACCGGGAGATCGAGACCTGAGCCAAAGTGGGTCGCTTAACCAACGGAGCCACCCAGGCGCCCCTGGTTTATTTATTTATTTTCAGAGAGAGAGGGCATGAGCAGGGTAGGGGCAGAGAGACAGGGGAGAGAGAGACTCCTCTCTCTCCGGGCTGCAGTGCCTGACTCAGTGCTCAAACTCACGATCCGTGAGATCGTGACCTGAACCGAAATCAAGAGTCCGACGCCTAACTGACTGAGCCACCCAGGCGCCCCAACCTTCTCTTGTCTTTCCACAAGTCTATCCTTCATGCCTAAAGTACTAACCGGCATAGGTAGGTGCCCAATAACGTTGGTTCACTGAATGAGTGAATCAGTGAATTGATGGGAAGGTTGAGTTGCGCTTTTGTAAAGTTTTAAGGCCTTTCTCGTTTCGAAAAATCTCAGAACTCCTTGATACAGCAGTGACTTTTGGGAGGCCACCCACCAATGCTGGGAGCTACTCATAGATCAACTCAGAGGCCTGGAGGAGAACGGAAGGAGCAGCCGAGACATGGAGACCCATTTAATGCACCGGCGACAAACCCAGCCTGGGCTATCCCCACCGCACTGGCTGGCTCTAACTCTCCTACAAATCATCCAAAATGCTAAATCATGTTGAAACCCCTCTGACGGTGACCACCGGGAACTATGAAGGACACTCACGCATAATTTACATACTGCCAAGCTCCTAAGAGCCTCTAAATAAAGCCCCTGAGGGCCCCCGGGCACTATTTTTGAGGAGAAGGACATCCAGTGACAGATTAAATCGAGTCTGTTCCTTCAACACCAGAGAAAAAAGAAACCTCGCCGTCCCCGCGCTGACATCTGTGAATGTCTTAAGCTGCATTTGCTGTCAGACGCTTCCCGAAGAAGCCGCGATTCCCCTGAAAACGTACACATGGGTTACGGTCTCCCATTTTACAGAAGACGCCGCCACCACTCACGGGTATTTTTTGCTCAGACTTTCATTCTTACTCTACATCTTAACCGTACAAAGTGTTTTCATCGCGAGGCAGAGCAGAGGGGAGGGGAGTTCACAAGAGCACTTTGCGTGCATTCCGACAGTAAATGTGAAATTACCTTTGATCACAACAGGGTTCTCATACGGATAACGAGGCGGGGGCCGCAGCCGTAGAGGGTCGGCATCCAGACCCAAAAGACACACACCTGGCGGGGAAGGACGACAGGGACAGGCCGATAGGAGGATTTCCCGCCCCGACCATTAGCTTTGGCTACAGAATGCTCTGTCGTTACAACCATGCTCAATTTTTATAATCCGACAAAAAAACGGAAAGCCAGAAAAGCCAGCGACACGAGGCCTGAGTCAACACTGCGCACGGTTTATACCTTGCAAGGGGCCCAAAGAGAAACAGCACCTGTTTCATTGTTTTGTTTTGTTTTGTGCCCGATTCAGAGGAGTCCGCACAATCAAAACACAAATGTGGGAGCCAAACAAAACGACGCAGTGAATACAGGCAGGGACCTAAGCGACAGGCCGCATGCATGTCACTAGTGCTCAGGAACCTTCCAGAAGCAGGCGGATGACCTGTCCCTGGCCCACATGAACAGTTCAGCTTGGGCTCATGCACAACCTGCTCTAGTTTCAACTTCCGGTATTAGTTGCGAAATGGGAGACGTGCCCTGAAATCCAGCACTGTTTTTACCCTTGCTCCTATGCCGTTCCATTCCCCTCCCCAACACTGAGCCAGGCAGTAACACCCTCCCCGGAAACAAACACTCTGACTAACTGCCCTTAAGCAAGGGAGGGATTAACAATGTTTCTGTGGTCTCCCCCATGCCTGGCATGTTACCCTGCAGAGTAAATGAATAAAGGAATAGGTGGGCGGATGGGTGAACGGGGAATGATATTTTTAACCATCCCGTAGCATCCGATCCTAACAACGTGTAGGGGAATAACAATAATAGTTAACACTTATATTTATGCTAATTATATGCCAGCCACTATTCTAAATTCCTCATACATATTAACTCTTTTAACCCTCAAGAGCTCTATGAAATAAGGACTATTATTATCTCCATTAAACAGATGAAGAAACTGCTGGAGGTATTTGGAGGTCACGCTGCTCAAAGCAGGCAGAGATGACTCCTTGCTGGATGCTTTGAATGAGGCACCGTGCTTCCTCTCCATCAGCTACATTTTATGAAGCAGGAGACAGGAGGGTCATGATACTCCCTGGACCAAGCGTATGTACCCACTGTGTCCTCAGGACACGGTTAAATGACAGCCAGGATGTGAACCCCACCAGCCTGACTCCGATGCCCGGGTAGGCCGTGCGAATAAAGCCGGCCAGGGGCAATTACTGGAGATGAAGCAATCAAGACACTGTCGAGGGGCCTGGGATAAAAGGCCAGTTTTCTTAGCGCTGTTCTCCCAAACTGGAGGTGCTGTGGGGTCCAGGAAAGAAAGAGAAAATAAAAACAAATCTGGAAAGTGGAGGCTGCCCCCCAACTCTCCCGAAACCATTTTGTTTGGGTTGGAGAAGGAGAGGCTCGCTGGCGTCTTCCCGTCTTCAGTCCCTGGGCGAAAGGCCACAGCAAGACCTAAGCAAAGGTTACGTCCATTCCGGCCTGAGCACAGTTCTGAGCAGGGCTGCTCAGGGACTGGAGTTTAGTACAAAACAGGTCAGAGAGTCTGGGGTGGGGAGGGGACGCTCTGGATGAAAGAGTGGAGGCCAGGCCGGAAAGAGAAAGAAATGACAGTGCGATCATTAAGAAACTTCACTGAGCTGGAAAAGGGGAGAGAAGAAGAGGTGGGTGGGCTATCCATCGCCCCCCCCCCCTTTTTACTCATCACACACAGGGAGCCAGAAAGGATGGAGGTGTTAGCAGCGCGATGGAATTGAAGTTGCTTGTGAGCACGGGGTGGGGGCGGGGGGTAGTCAAAACGCTGACAAGCAGCGCCCTCCAAGCAGAAGCACATCTCTCCCTCACGGAGTAGAGAGAAAGCCAGAGAAATATCTCCCCATGAAAGTCAGAGCGCAGCTGAGATCGGTAGGGTTTGTAAATTCCCAATAATGTGAGAGACAGGCCTGGCTCACAAGGCTGCTGGGCAGACAAGAGCCAGGACCCCGGGACAGTCCTGAAACCAGAGTTGGCCATCCGGATTTCTACCAAACAGAAACCAAAAGGTGCCTTGCCCCCCCCCACCCCCCATAAACGCTTGACCATCCCCAGGCACATGAGCTTTTTTGTAAAATCAAATGCACATCTCTTTGGAAATCGTTGATCTATTCTTGAAAGGGGCACATTGTGCTACAGAAAGTGGCAGCCGATAATTTTTTTTTAAGTTTGTTATGGGAGATTGGCTAAATGAGTTTATCTAGGAGTTCCCATTGGGACTTCTTTTGAGAGGATCTCCTGTATGAAGGAAAATGAGTTTCCTGGCAGACCCCTATCACACCCCCCAAAAGCACAGAGTCAAGGGCTCCACAGATCTCACACCTATTCCCAGCAGATGACACAAGATCTCACCATTTTTCACTGGATCCAAAGGTCCTACGACCTCTAGGTTCCAGGAATTAGCTACACTCTATTCATTGCAGGAGGATGATTTTTTTTTTATTTTTTACTTTGAGAAAACCTCAATGGGATTTTAACCGAAGGGAAGCAAAGGTTTTCTTTTTATAAATTCGATTAGTCTTTCCCACTTTCTGTACCTCGAGACATTTCCTTTGGGAAGAATTTTATACCCAGAGACCCCCTTAGCGAGGCACTGTTGCATGCGGGGCGCGGTGAATTTCAGCGCAAGACGCTGCATGTGGACGGAAAGCAAAAATCGCGGGCACTTGCAGTCGCCAGCAAAGTCAGTTTGTGAATGCTGCCGTGGGGATGGCCCTGCCAGAGAAGGAAGATGAAGTTTGCCTCGGGCAGGCTGTGTGGGACCTCTGGCTGGGATGCGTGCGGGTGGTTACCAAGCCCGCCCTTCGCTCGCCACAGCTGACTTTCCCGCCGGAGCCGGCGCCGGGGCGCCTGGTCCCCGCGCTGCACCCGGCGCCGGTCTGGAGATAGCCCTTGGCTGTGGGCGGCGGGAGTCCCCCTGAAAGTGCGCCTTTTCGCCGCCGGGACTTAGCTGCTGGGGACCGAGCGCGCCGAGTGCGCACTGCGTCGATCGACTCCGCCCGAACCGGGGGTACCCACCCGAGCCTGCTCCCCGAGGCCTCGGGTTCGAAGCCTCTCCCGTGGCGGAGGAGAGGTTGGGATTTGAGCAGCAGCCGTTCGGTTAAGGAAGGAGTTTCTGAAACTCTCGGGAAAGCGAAGTCCCGGGGCGTGGAAAATAATCGAGCCGATGGTGGGTTTTCCAAACTTGATCTTTGCTCTGGGACATTTTTTCTGCCCTCTCCCCCAGTGCTCTAGCCCCCACCCGGGGCAAGAGTTCTAAGGGCTAGGGTAACTAACTGCATCAGTCCTTGCTCTCTCTGCCCACCGCCCCCCAAAACTTTCAGACCAGAAAAATACAAATAACCCCTAGGAGTGGTTCCTGCGGGCGCGTTCAGGCGTTTCCATCCCAACACACACACACACACACACACACACACCACCACCACCACCACCACCACCACCACTCCGTCCCTCCCACCTCCTGGTAGAGGAGGGACTGGGAACCTGATCTCCGGGCTCCTGCCCCAAACGTTTCCCCATCAATAATGCTGATACCATCGATGTGCCTCCACCCCCGCCCCCCCCCCCCCCCCGAGCACCGCTGCCGCCTTTTCGCCGCTTTTTGCTTGACAGAAGAAAACGAAACCTCCCGTAGTGCCCTCCTACCCTTGGCCAGGGGCCCGCGGGGACTGGGGCCTGGGGCAGAGCAAGCAGGGGCACCCGTAGGGCGCGGGGAGAGGGGGGCGTCCTTCAGTTCTGGGGTGCTCAACCAGCGCCGGCGGAAAGAGAAGGAGGGTCCCGGGCGCAGGCCAGGCCTCATTCCAGGCTCCATCCCAAACCTGGGGTCAGACTGGGCCGGCATAAGATTTTTTTGCGAGTGGGAGAACCAGGCCTCGGAAAGGGGAGGCTCGACACCCTCTCCCCTGCCCAGGATCGGGATGACGCGGGGCGGTCCGGCGAAACCCCTTGTTTGGGGACTCAGCGGTGGCCCGTGGCCTTGGGGCACAGCCCTTCGGTCTGCCAACCCACCAAGGCGTTCTAGGTCTTGGGAAAACCAAGGAGACGCATTAGTAGAAACATGGCCATTGAGCCCCCAAAACGTGAGTTCGCCCACCTCGCCGAGCGCCTCCCCCGGGTGCGGTTCTTGTTGGCCCACGAGGTCACGACCCTGGCGCAGCAGCAGCCACACTTCGGGCCACCCCCCATTCCCTAGCGTGGATCAGCCCCTAAGTGCTAAGTCCTCTGGTGGAAAGGGCAAGTCCGAGCCCCGTCGGCCCGATTCGCCCAGCAGCTGCCCCACCTTAGGCTGGGGCGGCGCGACCCCCTATACAGCGCGCAGGTCACTAGGGTGAGCAAGGCGTGGGGACAGGCTCCAGCTGTGGCACCTCACTTGCACTCGCTGCCTTCTCTCGACCGGCTCAAAAATAAAAATCAACCCCCACTCTGTCTCCGTTTTCATTAATTTAATTATTTCTTTGCCTCGCGGCACGCGAAGCTTCACCCGCGCCCTGACATCGCAGCGCCCGCGTCAGCGAACCACGGAACTTGGGCCCCAGACAATGGCCCGTAATTGATGTATTGCCATCAACAATAAAGACCAATTCTCTCCCCGCCATCCCGACCATCCCCCCTCCTCCCATCCCCCCCCCTCCACCTCCCCTCTCAGCTCTCCCGGCCACAGAGGGAAAGAAAACAAACAAGAAATTAGCGGGGGACGCTGCGCACAGAGCGAGACGCCCGCCTCTACGCCGTCGAGGACGCAAAAGAACGAAAAAAGTTATTAAAGTTTGGATCCCCCCAATTAATTCGTCTCTCCTCGCCCATTTTTAATTAAACATCGCGAAGCTGCTTTGGCGTGCGCGTTTCGTTTGGTTGTTTGTTTTGGTGTTGGGGGGGAGGGAAGGCTCTCCCCCCCCCCCTTAATCTTAAAACACAGAGCAAGTAACGAACACGTGTGAAGCTATTCCGGGAGCTTCCGTGGCGCACGCGGCGCGCACGGGGAAGTAGGGCTTGCGGGATCGCCAGCTCGGCTCGGTTCCTGGCAGCACGCGGTGCCCCGGAGGCCCGGACTTTCAAGAAGCCAAGAGTGTTAGAGACGGATGCGGCGGCTCCAAACGCGGGCATATTCGGAGAAACGAGTGTGCAAGTGCACATGTACGGACACATTAGTGTACCTGGGATACTGAGGGCTGGTGTGTGCGAAGACCGCCGTTTTGCAAGGGTGGGGGGTGCGGGATTTGCACGTGCTCCGGTACACTTTCCCGGGGGTCTGGGGAAAGCGAGCGGCTCGCACCCCAGGAGCACGCAGATCCATCTTTGCCGAGGGATCTCTTTAAATATTCAGTGAGAAATAATGGCATTTGAAGCACCACCTATGGAAACATTATTATCTTCATTCTTCAACATCAGCCCCACTGATAGCTTCGTTTGTCTTTTTATCAAAATCTACTGTAACCAACAGGACCTGGGGAGGAAAGGAGAGCGAGTGGAAAGGGAGTGTAGCCTCTGTGTGTGTGTGTGTGTGTGTGTGTGTGTGTGTGTGTGTGTGTGTGTGTGTTTCAGGGACCGAGTGAGGGCAGAAGAGAGGAAAAATAAGAGAAAAGGTGAAGAAAGGGCGAACAGGAATAAGAAAGAAGGGAGAAGTTACACCAAGGGGGGTGGGGGGAAGGTCGCCAGGAGGAAAACAAAAACATTCATATTCACCCGCACACAAAAGATTTAGAATTAAAAAAAAAAAAAAAAAAAAAAAAAAAAGACCAAAGACCAACGTAACTAAGAGAGAAGAGTCATTTGGGGGAGAACGGTAAGGGTCCAGAGCACCCGAAACTCCACTCGAAAGATTGGTGCCCACTTCGCGCGAACCGACTGTGGTGCTCTCCGGACTCCAGGGCGCTCTCGAATTGGGGCGTCCTTATGAGCCCTCTCCTCTCCTGATAGCGAGATAGGGCAGGGATTGTGTATCTGCACCCCCCTCCTCCCCCATTACTCAAACGAAGTTTGAGTTTGTCCTTCGGGCGCAGGACTTCGGAAACCTGGGAGCGAGGAGACCCTGAGGCGCAAGAGGAAAGAGCTAGGCTGAGCCGAGGACTGAGCCTCAGGTTCGCGGGCGCCCGAGCCCAGCGGAAGGAGTGCGGGACCCGGGTCCCGATTCCGGACCCCGGGGTGCGGGTAGGGAGGCTGCATCCCAGCCTGGGGAGATGGAGCTGGTGCGAAAAGTTTTGGGTGCCGCGCTCGGCAAGTGCCGGAGAGATGGAGACGAGCTTCTGCCGGGCCAGACACTGCGGACACCCCCGCAACCCCCCCCCCCCCACCACCACCACCACGCGCGCCGCCACCATTCCCGGCTCAGCACGGCCACCTGGTTGCCAGGAGCCTGGGGCGCGGCCCCCTCCCCAGGGCGGAGAGCCTAGGGGTCCTGGGGACAGGCTCTGCCCAAGGCCCGGCCGGCCTGGGCCGCGCCTCCCGAGGCCAGGGGCGGGTTGCAGCGTTCAGGGTAAGCGGCGGCCCCTCCCCTCCCCCCGGCTGGAGCTGAACTCGGATCCCAGGCCGGTCCCTGCTCTCCGCCCGCCCCGGGCTCGGCGGCGCCACCGCCGCCGCCGCCTCCCCGCGGAGTGACGCGCCCTGCAGCCAACCGGGGCAGCCGGGGGGGAGGTCCGGGAGGGGTCCTGGGCGGAGCCGGGCCGCCCCTTATCCCACGGGCTCGGGGCTGCTTCTCCCGAAAACTTCAGCCCTAATTGTCCTGGGAATGTCCGAGGTAGAGAAAGGGAGCGAGGGAGCAACGAGAGGCTGGAGGATCGGGGCCCTTTGAGAAGGAACGGGGTGGCGGGAGAGTTGCCCCTCCCCCCCTCCAAAAGCCCCAAACCCATCACGTTCCCAAACCTTTCCTCGGTCCTCTTCTCCGCGCCCCCGCGAGCCCGCGATCCAGGGGATGGAGAACTCGGGGCGCAGGAGCGCCGAGCCAGGCGGCGAGCGGGAGGGAGGCCGGGCCGCGGGCGGGAGGCGGACCGGCGTGGGGCTGGCTCTTCCCCACTCGCTTATTTTTTTTTTTTTATGGGGTGGGGGTGGGCTGTTTTCTGGTAGCTCTTAAAGAAACGAAGAAACACTCACGAAACGGGACTTCCTCCCCCCAAATCCCGCCACGGGACTCCCTCCCCCCGCGGTCCGGCGCGCCTTGCGCCGGAGTTGGGAAGTTCGCCGCGCGCCCGCAGCCTGGGTCTCCAGCCCCCGCCGCCCGGCCCCACCCCCCACCCAGGAGGCTTAATTCCGGGGAGGGCATGCTAATTCGGGTCGGCCCAGCCCGGGATGGGGGGGGACCCGGGGGGGGGGGCGCGGGCCCGGGCGCCGGGCGCGCAGAGGCGAGGAGGCAGGCCCGCGGCGGCCGGGCCGCGGAGTCCCGGGCGGTCGCGAAGAGGGTTAACCCAGTGTCGGGCGGCGCGGCGCGCAGAGCCAGCCCCGCGGCCGGCTTATTGGGCCAGCGCGCGGAGAGACAGGGGTCTGCAGCAAATCACGAACTAATTGATTAAGGCGAGCGGGTTTGAATAGCGCTGGCCCGGTGCCAATCGCCTTTCAAAGAGCCCCTCTATGATTAATCGCAATGCATTATTGATAATCATAATTATAGCAGGACACATGCGCGCTGCGCCCGGGGCCGGGGAGCCGGGGAGGGGGCGGGCGGGCCGGCGGGCGGGGGGAGCCGCCGCCGCCGCCGCCGCTCGATTTCCGTAATTTTGAGAAGATTTTTTTTTAGTAATTTTTTATTCTGCCCCAGCTGATGTTTGAGCCAGCATGTCGCGGAGGAAGCAAGCGAAGCCTCAACATTTCCAATCCGACCCCGAAGTGGCCTCGCTCCCCCGGCGAGATGGTGAGTGCTCCGGCCCGCGCCGCGGACACACACACGCACACACACGCACTCGCACTCACACTCACGCACACCCGGACCCACGCACACGCGGCTGGTTTCCGCGCCCACCGCCCCGCCGCCGCCACCGCCGCCGCCGCCGGGTCCCTGTTCGCCTTTCCCACTCAGCGTATTTCTTTCTTTCCTTCCTTCTTTCTTTCTTTCTTTCTTTTTTTTTTTTTTTTTTTTTAATTTCTTTTTAAATTTCCAATTTGCCTGCGCCGGGCTTCCCTCCCTGGCTCGGGGAGAGCAAACACTTCTCCCGGCAGGATCTTTCCGGAGTTGTTGGGTCTTCCCGGGTAGGGGGTGGGGGGTGGGGAGGAGCTCGGCCAGGCCGGCCCGGCTCCTCCGGCCCGGCTTTTCCGGGGAGCCGCGGCCGGGGCCCGGGGAGCCGGTTGGACGCGGGGCGGGCGGAGGTCGGCCGCGCGGGGCCCCTTGCGCTCCCCGCGCTGCGCCCGGGGCCCCCGGGCAGGCCTCCGCCGCGCCGGCCCTGCCGCCCCGCGGGAAGGAAGTTTACTTGGTGCTCCGGGCTGAACTCCCAGCGTGGGGGAGCCCCCTTGTGCCGCGCCCCCCCAAAGCGCTCACACTCCACCTGGGCCGGCGCGGCGGAATGGGGTGACTTTAGGGGCTCAGAGCTACCAGAAGACGGGGACCTGTGTCGGGGCGCCCGTGCCCGACCTGCTGGGGTCGCGGCAGGGGTGGAGGGTGCTCTTTGCTGCTGGTTCCTTCCGAGACACAGTGCAGGCGGACGGGGGACAGTGTTGGGGGCCGGCTACCCAAGTTTATCCCGGCGTCTTTTCTCCCAGTACATGCACCCCCTGCCCAGCCCCGAAAAAATCTCTAGATTGGGTGTGCTCCCGCAGAGGATGGTGGTACCCCGTGCTTCCAGGAATCGTAAGGGTCTTTTTCCAGGGCTGGGGTGGGGGGGGGGGGCTCTCCGGCCAGAGGAGAACACCCCCTCCCCCCCGAAACAGAGGCATTGGCTTTCTCGGGTGGAGGCGACCACTGCGGGGTCCCGAAGGGAATGAACAAGTCTAGAACAAAGTTTGTGTGAGAGCGCTGAGGCCGAGAGTAGGAGAGACCCCGGCAGGGGATTTAGGGTACGGAGGGAGGACACCTCGAGTCCCTCCTTGTCCCTGAGGGGGGTTCACTTTAGGGGCCTCCGATTTCCCAGGCCCAGCGCCGCAGGCGAAGGAGCGGCGCCCGGTTCGGTCCCCGGGCCGATGATGCTCGCCTCTCGGCCGCGGGAGGACGAGGGCAACCCCCGCGGGGGCTCCGCGGCTCCGGATGCCACTCGGAATGCTCAAGTCCCGGGCGGCTTTTTGGGGGATGGAGGAGGGAACTGGACCCGACAGGGCTCATAAGTGTGGCCTGGGATCGGCACCTCTGTCCACTAAACTCTGCGGCCGCCCGGGCCCCGCGGTTCCCGGGCTCCTTCCCCAGAGGCCTGCTTCTCAGTAGAGCTGGGGCTCGGGGACCCACGCAGAGCCGAGGCAAAGTCGCCGGGACTCCCACTCCCCGCACCCCGGCTGTCGGGAAAGGAGACTGCTGGCATAGGGATCCCTGTGAGAAATTGGGGAGAACTGAGACCCGTTAAGAAAATGGCTTTACAAATATTTGCACCCCCCAACCCCAGTACTTTCCCCAGCTTCAAGCCTTACCCGAGTCTCTGCGATTTTAGTCCGCTCAGCTGAGCCCCCGAACCCCGCTTTCCACCCGAGGCCAAACCGGGGATGCGAGGTAAAGCGGGGTGAAATTTACCCAAGGCCGCAGCAACAGCTCCGAATATTTTCCCCGGTTTTCTCAGCTGGTTTCTTCTTCTCGCCCCCACACCCACCTTTCCTAAAGTTTCTGGTGAGCCCTTCCGCCCCGGAATACTGTTCAAGTTCCCAATATTTGTAGGAAAAACCAAACGGGAGGAGAAGAAAGCGTTTTTTCGGGTTTGGTTTGGTTTTGTGTTTTGTTTTGTAAATTTGTACCGATTTCACACATTTTTAAAAAGGGAGCCAAAGACTCGGGGCTTCGGGCTTGGGGAAGAAATGATGTCTGGGTACATCTTTGCCTTTTCGCCTGTCGCCTTCTGAATCCAGAATTTTTAATAGTTAAGGCTTCTCATAAAGCGATGGCATAAAAGGAGTTCACTACCTCTTACCATTATTATTTATTAGACTTTTTTTTTTTTTTTTAGTTTCTTTGAGCTTTGAGGTAAGTTAATTAAGTAACTGAATCAAGTTTCCTTTTCTTTTTTTCCTCATTCTTTCTTCCTCCCTCCATCTCTTTCCTTTTTCTTCCTTTTTTTTTTTCTCCCCTAAAGCTGATTCATTGTCCTAAGAAGCAGTAAAGTGTTAGGGGCACTGTGTCCAGAGCCGCTCTCCTCTCTTTCTCACCTCTCTCCACCCCCCACCCCTTTTTTCTTCCGTGGTAATGGTTTTAGGTTATGACTGTTTTTACATGGTTGAACAATAAGTTTGGGGGAAGCTGCCTAGAGGGTAGATTTTGTAATAGGGTTACAGGATTTAGTATGTTGTAATGATATTAGTACACAACTAATCCTTCTCAGCGTCTGACTTACAGGAGGGCCTTGCACTCTCCCCATCTTTTTATTTGGGTGCAGTTGAGAGATAAACGGACTTCAGAGTAGATGACATCTCTGGGAGTTCCCTTTCAAAAGTCACCATCTTTCCCACAAGGAATTCAGCAGTGTCTGTTCACGTCCCCACACATAACACACACTTGAAAGAGTTGATGGGGTTGGAGTGTTGTCTTTGGTTTGTTTTGGTTTTTGGTTTTGTTTGGGGGTTTCTCTTGTCACATCTATACAGGTTCCTAAATTTTTAGAAGACAGTGCCTCACTCAGGCATGAGTGTGTGTGTGTGTGTGTGTGTGTGTGTGTGTGTGTGCGCGCGCATGTGTGTGCACGCGCATACAAAGAAAGCCATAGCCATGCTCAACAGCCACACGGATAACTCCATCAGAACAAGTTCAAGAAAACAAGATTACTTGGTCAGTCTTCCAATGTTCATGTTTTAATTCTACTTGGGTGCAGCTGTAATGCCACAGACACCCTACATTAAAGTTGGGAATTTTTCTATGTCTTATGAAACCAGCATTATGGCACATATTAACTTGTCTTTTAAATAATATTCAGTGAGCCTGGAATCATTTGTAGAAAGATGACTGCCACTGGAAAAATTATGTACTGAGATAAATCATTCTTGAGGAAGGGGACTATTCGAATCTAATGATTTCTATGTGGGTTCTTTACTAAGCTCTGGGTTTCAGAGGGGTGTGTGTGTGTGTGTGTGTGTGTGTTTTGGGGTTTTCTTCCTTGGGTAGTGGTTCTGAGATTCAAGTAACTGCAGGGATGGCCCCATTCAGACTCCATTCATTTATTAAAGTATTGTGGCGCTCAGTTTTTCAAGGAGAAGATAATATTGGAAGAAAGATAAAAACCTCACGAACTGGAGATAAAACACTGAGTCATATAAAGTATCATAAACATTCCTCTTATTTATATTAATAATGAAATTCTATTATTTACCAAAGTAATTTACTCATTGTGAGCAGCTTAATGGCAACACATTGATTTCTGGGCCCAAAAGGTTACAGAGAACTATAATTAATTGCTTTTTTTTGAAAAACGGACACCTGCAAGATAAGGCAGTTGGAAAGAATTCATGGGTAATCAGGCCTATTTTAAGTTTGTGGCATAATGGAAGATTCTGGGTGAGAAAATGCAGTTTTGGGGGATTTGCTTCGGGCCACAGATACTTTCTAAAAATGGCAAAACCACACACAACAAGCAAAGTGTAGTGGGGCACGAGAGACTGGATGCAAAAGTAAATCTGTGATAGTGAACAGCTCATGGTTTCTTGTACATCAAGTTTCTCCTATGGTTTGTAGGTGCAAGTGCCAGTTTGTAGGTTATTCTTTGGGGACTTTATTTCACTTCTGCGTTTGCAGGTAGCAGTTCATCTCCACCAAGAGCCCTTTAGAAGGCAGAAACCCACATTTCTCATGTGGGGATCTCAGTGCGAGTGCGAGAGATCCCGCCCCGACTCGCAGTTTGCTAAGTTTGTTGAAATGGTTAAAAGCCAAGCTCATAACCGGAACAAAGTCCTCGTGCGGTCTTAATTCGGTTTTTCTGAGACCTGTCCTGGTACAGCTAGCCACGTCGTCCAAAATATTCTTCGATTACCAAAGCTGCAGTAATTTAGCAGTTTAGCAAAGATGGTAAATTATCCTAAGCCCCAGCACCCCTCCCCCCAGCAGAAAAAAGTGTGTGTGCCAGGCTTTACAAAAGCTAATGTGTCGAGCTGTTTTAACCTTTGCTAGCCTCCTCCCATGCAGAGGTGACAAGGTCCAGATCATAATATGTCCTTCAGTATCTTCCCAGTGACCCCCAAATTCAGTCTTCCTAGTCACTTAGCAGGAAGTTAGTAGTTTATTTTAGTTTCACCTTATCAGCTTGGTGTCTTTTCCTAACCTTATTCCCCTGTCACCCTCAGATGCCAGACCCCCAAAGGGGAAGATTGACAGGTAGTTCCCATAGCTCAGTTTTACCCTCAAACAACAGGGATTTAGTTTCTTGTGCCTTTGCCAATGTTTATGTAGTCAAAGTTGAGATCTCGCCTTAAGGAGTCTCTCTTTTTACGCGTCACTGGAATAGGAAAGCCACAAAGAAGTTTTTGAACAAAAACCCTTGCAACTGGAACCCCATCTAGCGTTCAGTTTGATTCATCCGAGGGGAAGACATTTTCCCCCAACACAGATTGTGTACGTTAGGTGGGCTTGTATCACTGTTTAAAAAGGCGTGTCTGGACCGTGTTGTTATTTTTTCCAGAGCCTTCGCTTGTAGTCTTCCACTCAAGAATCCACTAATCCCGGCCAGAACACGGAGGGAGTTGAAGCGGGCCAGTAAATGTGTCATTTGGTTGCATATCACATAGAGGAAACTTCAGACATTACGGAGAATATACAGAGCATATGTGGCAGTGTTTAAAATTTCTTTGGCATCTTGAGCTGGACATTCAGGTGGAGGCTTTTCCCGGATCGGTGCAGAACAATAATGATGATAATAAAAAGGTGAAAGACCAATCAGTCAGAAACGGTGCTGATGGCCTCTCCAAATGGGTCTCCGGGAAAGCACAGCCTGTTAAAATTATAGGCTCCACAATCCCAATCACAAGGGGTTCCATTAAAAACGTTAATGTGATCTTAAGGTCGTGGAAAGTAAAGGGAAGGATCTTTCTGAAGAGCTCCAAAAAAGAAAACTAAATGTGGTAGAATAGGGTTGTTTTGTTTTGTTTTGGTTTTTTCCTGGCTTGGCTAAACCTTGCCGTGTGGGGCATAGTTTTATTTTTGTTTTCACAGTAGACAGATACACTGGAACACTTCCATTTTCTGCCTCCTGTTCTGCAATGTTTGGTTGAGATGATGAAAAACTGACAAATTTGAATTGGGGGTCAAGTACCTAAATAGTACGAGAACTGAAACATCCGGGGTTTTAGCATAAACTGAATGCAGCTACAAGTTCACCCCCTTATCCTCTAAAAAAAAAAAAAATCCCAGAAAAATGCCAGAGATCTTTGTGTGTGTGCATACTCAGAAAACTACTCCTTCTTAAATTCTTCCTTTGTGACTGGGATCATAAAATTAATTTGGATGCAAAACCCATAGAGAAGGAACTGGAATGTTATTTTCACCATAGCACAGGGAACAAGGCAACTGTATTTACTATAATGGGATCACCAGTTGCAATCCTGTGTAACAGATTATTGAGAAACAAGATAGCAGCCAGTCAGAAAAATGAATTGGAACACGTTTGTGTGTGTGTGTGTGTGTGTGTGTGTGTGTGTGTGTGTGTGTGTCTCTTACAACTTAAAATACTCCCTTTGGTAGTTAAAGATTCAAACTAGTCCTCATGTTTTGTCTTTGTTGCTGTTGAGCGTCTTTGTTGGAGTTCAGTTCAGAATGTAGATACATTTAAAGTTAAGAGCTATTAACTCTTAGTACAGCGACACCTGCTTTTGAAATAAATCAAAATAGATACCCAGAATTTTTTTTTTTTTTTGGTGTTCATAAACATCCGGAAATTAAATTAGTTGACTCGGCAGTGGAATCACATGTCAGCTTATTAAAATGTTGTGAAAATCCAAGCTGAAACATAGGCAGCTTTTTAACACCGTCTTTCTTCGAAGCAAGCAGGCATATTTTTAAGCACCTCTATTTTCCGTCCGGTTAGCACGGCCCGAAATACAAAAATGTTCAGGTTGGAAAAACTTGAAAATTCTCAAGTGAGTCTTGAAGCAGCCCAAATGTAGAATTCAAGCCCAGGAAAGTAATAATCAGCAAAATCCTGTAAAGTAAGCTTCTTTTCATTTTGTCTATATATTATGAGAATATCAGATGTTTGCGAGTTATAAAGAATTAAAATGCCCTTTAATCGTGAACACAGATGTGCTAAATATTTGAAGGCAACTACATTGTAATGTGTACAATTGATGAAGTCAGTTTTCTGATTTCCCTTGCTAGTTATTTAGTCCTGAATCTGTCATTATTTGTCTAAGCCCAGCTGACCAAGCAAAACTGTGTTTTAAAGTGGCTTTATGTTTTGATAAATGTGAGCTGGTTGAAAAGTATTTTCCACTGAATGCAGAGCTTAATAGAACATGCTGACATAATAGTTTTAATGCATTTTGTTGAAAATGTGTGAACAAACAGAATAGCTTTTGTTCCTTCATAATTGGCTGTAAAAGTAGATGGAAACATAACCATTACATATGGAAATGTGCAAAGAGAAAGAAATAACATTTCTGTTGAATATATTAGGAATTGCATTTCCTAGTTTAAAATAAGCATCTGAAATGGATGCATCATTTAAAATTGGTTGTCAAAATAAGAAGCTTTAAACAGAATTTTTGTCACATTATTTTTGTCCCAAGTTAAGCGACGTAACTGCAGCGAATTTCCTTTAATATTTTGTTTACATTATTTTAAGGCAGGGAGAGAGACAGAAAGTGCTTAAAACAGCACCTTGAATGTGCACAGGAACCCGGTGCCAATTAAGATGATTAAACATTAAATTAAAACTGAATCATTATTGGTATTTTCTGCCACAGCCAAGATTTGTTTGGTATTGTTACTGCATTTTGCTGCATACCCTTGTGGAGATTAAAAGATGGGTGTTATTAGAAAAGCTAGCTTGTTGAGTATAACTTAGCTACTCAGATAACACTCACAGTGAATAAAGTGTGCCTACATTTGGCATACTTCACCCGGGTTCCTCATCAACTCGGGCACCACGCAAGGCCAGTAGAGTTAAAGGAATTTCCAGAAGTTAGTATTTAGGTATTAATTGTATTTTCCGGAATGCCACACTACTGAAGTTTTTTAGGATGTTTACTACAAAGAGGCAAATGGCTGACCCTTAGGAGCTGCCTCTTACGTTTACCGAAGAAGCAACATTTTGAGTTGGTATTTATTCATATTTGCAGTTAGTTTTTTTCTTTCCCCCCCGCCCCCTGCAAGTTTTCTTGGGAGATTCAATTTGGAAGTCATGGAAACTAACTATTATCTGATTCAGTTCTGCAGAAAAGCATGCAGGGAGGTAATCCTTGAATTAAACAGTTTTTTTTTTTTTTTTCACAGCCTTCGGAGATGACCACACACCATTTGTACAACAGAAGTTGGTGTTCCCCATGCTGGGCAAACAATAAGGCTCCATCCTGTCTTTGAATAGGATGTTAGCTTGCAGTTGGAGATTTTTATGTTTAATTTACAAATGGATCTTAGTGAGAAGAAATCTGAGCAACCAGTGGAAACAAACATGAAATAAAGGGATTTTTATAATGAAAGGTTCAGGACAATCTGTTAAACAATTGATAACACCGAATAGCCAACTGTTTTTAAAGGCATTCAGACAAGGAGAATGGCACAGAATTTGCAAACTCGAAACCAAGAATTATTTCTTCCCTTCCCCTTAACTGCACATCCTTCTATAAGTTGACGTTGAATCAGAAATGTAAATCTTGTGCCAGTTTTTTATAGATACAGAGAGCACTCTTGATGAAATATTTAGAGGCGTAACGTTGCCATTTGGAGCACAATGGCATATATAAGTTGAACAGTGGAATGGTAGCCAGGGTTGCATTCTTTAATTTTAAAAATAAACATGCCACGGGGTGATATATAGGTGCCAGGCAGGCCTTGTAACGGATTATGATCACTGTGTTTCTCTTCGTTGTGTCTGTGTGTGTGTGTGTGTGTGTGTGTGCGCGTGCGCGCGTGCGTGTGTGTGCGCGTGCGTGCGTGCGCGCTGCTTTCTTGTTTGTATTCAACTGAGTCTTGAGCAGCCTGGAGGATTTGTTACTGGTGTGGCTAAAGCGTGTTTGTCACGGGTAGGCCTCAGCTCAGGTTCTAGGTAGGGGCTGGAGGTGATTTTTAAGTTGTCAGTCTCCAGCTTGGTGATACGCATTTCGCTCCCCTCCCTTGTCAACAACTGATTGGAATCTGAATGACTACAAATTAGTTTAGTGACAGAACAAACTGTCACAGATATCTCTGAATCAGTTGAAAATGAATAAGGTTGACAGAAACTCAAGAGCCTAATAAGTCCTCAGAATGGTTGCTGGACCCTCTCTGGATGAGTAGACAATAAGGTGTATAAAATATTGGAAATCAATAGTGGCCTATGGAATTGCATTATGCACTGATGTCTTCAGTTCGTAGTATTTTATATTTTGATGGATTATCTGAAGACCGTGGCTCTCTGAGATGCCGGATTGATAGGGATTCCTCCACACCCCTAAGATTTAATTATGAACGTTCTTGGGTAATATCGACTGCTTTTCCAGGGGCACGCGTGTTGAGTTTTGACGACCGAAAACAATGGACCAGCCTCCCTCTTGTTGCGAAGGCGCGGGTGACCCTGTGTGGCCCGGCCCCCTTTCTAACCCTGCCCCTTTTGATGTTTGCAGGAGACGCAGAGAAAGGTCAACCAAATCGCACCACCAAGAGCAAGGACGCCCACGTGTGTGGCCGGTGCTGTGCCGAGTTCTTTGAGTTATCGGATCTTCTCCTCCACAAGAAGAACTGCACTAAAAATCAATTAGTTCTCATCGTCAATGAGAGCCCGGCCACCCCGCCCGACACCTTCACTCCCAGTCCCCCTCCCGATAACCCCGACGAACAAATGAACGACACCGTGAGCAAAACGGATCAGGCCGACGGCGGCGACCTTCCGGAACACGGCGGACGCGACGGGGAAGAGTCCATGGAGGTGGAGGCCCCGGTGGCGGCTAACAGAGGTGGCGGTGGCGCCCTGGGGGGGGGCGGGAGCGGGGTCACCCCAGGCTGCAGCGGCGGCCCCTCCACAGGTACCTCAGCGATCACAACCTCTCTACCTCAACTCGGGGACCTGACGACGCTGGGCAACTTCTCCGTGATCAACAGCAACGTCATCATCGAGAACCTGCAGAGCACCAAGGTGGCGGTGGCCCAGTTCTCGCAGGAGGCGAGGTGCGGCGGGGCCTCCGGAGGCAAGCCGGCCGTCCCGGCCCTCATGGAGCAGCTCCTCGCCCTGCAGCAACAGCAGATCCACCAGCTGCAGCTGATCGAGCAGATCCGTCACCAAATATTGCTGTTGGCTTCTCAGAACGCAGACTTGCCAACATCTTCGAGTCCTTCTCAAGGTACTTTACGAACATCCGCCAACCCCTTGTCCACACTAAGCTCCCATTTATCTCAGCAGCTGGCGGCGGCGGCTGGATTGGCACAGAGCCTCGCCAGCCAGTCTGCCAACATCAGCGGTGTGAAACAGCTGCCCCCCCTCCAGCTACCTCAGAGCACTTCTGGCCACACCCTCCCACCCCACAGCGGCGCTTCCCCCAGCATTAACATCTTGGCGGCAGCGGTGACCACCCCGTCCTCGGAAAAAGCGGCTTCGAGCGCCGGCGCCTCCCACGCCAGCCACCCCGCGGCCTCGGCATCGTCGTCACCAGCTTTTGCAATAAGCAGTTTGTTAACTCCTGCGTCCAGTGCACTTCTACCTCAGCCGGCCCCCGCTAACTCGGTTTTCCCCAGCCCTTTGCCCAACATCGGAACGACTGCGGAGGACTTAAACTCCTTGTCCGCCTTGGCCCAGCAAAGAAAAAGCAAGCCACCAAATGTCGCCGCCTTCGAAGCGAAAAGCGCTTCGGATGAGGCGTTCTTCAAACACAAGTGCAGGTTCTGCGCGAAGGTCTTTGGGAGCGACAGTGCCTTGCAGATCCACCTGCGCTCCCACACCGGCGAGAGGCCGTTCAAGTGCAACATCTGTGGGAACAGGTTCTCCACCAAGGGGAACCTCAAAGTCCACTTTCAGCGCCACAAAGAGAAGTACCCTCATATCCAGATGAACCCCTATCCCGTGCCTGAGCATCTGGACAATATCCCCACGAGCACCGGCATCCCGTACGGCATGTCCATTCCTCCGGAGAAGCCGGTCACCAGCTGGCTAGACACCAAACCGGTCCTGCCCACTCTGACCACTTCGGTCGGCCTGCCGTTGCCCCCGACCCTCCCGAGCCTCACACCCTTCATCAAGACCGAAGAGCCAGCCCCGATCCCCATCAGCCATTCTGCCAGCAGCCCCCCGGGCTCAGTCAAAAGTGACTCCGGGGCCCCCGAGGCGGCCACGCGAAACCCGGGTGGGCTCGCAGAGGAGGCCGAAGGGCCCCCCGCGCTACCCTCCGGTGGCAAAAGTGAGGACGGCACCATGGCCCCTGGCTCCGCCCCGGCAGCCAGCGGCAGCTCTCTGAGCTCCCCGGCGGTGGCGACGGCCGACGGTGGCCCCGGGAGGGCCACCGCTTTCACCAACCCCTTGTTGCCGCTCATGTCTGAGCAGTTCAAGGCCAAGTTTCCTTTTGGGGGGCTCCTGGACTCGGCCCAGGCATCAGAGACCTCCAAGCTTCAGCAGTTGGTAGAGAACATTGACAAGAAGGCCACTGACCCCAACGAGTGTATCATCTGCCACCGGGTCCTCAGCTGTCAGAGCGCCCTAAAGATGCATTACCGGACGCACACCGGGGAGAGGCCCTTTAAGTGTAAGATCTGCGGCCGGGCTTTCACCACGAAGGGGAACCTCAAAACCCACTATAGCGTCCACCGTGCTATGCCCCCGCTCCGAGTCCAGCATTCCTGCCCCATCTGCCAGAAGAAGTTCACGAACGCCGTGGTCCTGCAGCAGCACATCCGAATGCACATGGGAGGTCAGATCCCCAACACCCCAGTCCCCGACAGCTACCCCGAGTCCATGGAGTCCGACACGGGCTCCTTTGACGAGAAGAATTTCGACGACCTGGACACCTTCTCCGACGAAAACATGGAGGACTGTCCTGAGGGCAGCATCCCCGATACGCCCAAGTCCGCGGACGCGTCCCAGGACAGCTTATCTTCTTCGCCTTTGCCCCTAGAGATGTCAAGCATCGCTGCTTTGGAAAATCAGATGAAGATGATCAGCGCCGGCCTGGCGGAGCAGCTGCAGGCCAGCCTGAAGTCCGTGGAGAACGGCTCCGTCGAGGGGGACGTCCTGACCAACGATTCGTCCTCGGTGGGCGGCGATATGGAGAGCCAGAGTGCGGGCAGCCCGGCCATCTCAGAGTCTACCTCTTCTATGCAGGCTCTGTCCCCGTCCAACAGCACCCAGGAGCTCCGCAAGTCCCCCGGCGCGGAGGAGAAGCCCCAGAGGCCAGTCCCGGGCGAGTTCGCCAACGGCCCGTCCCCCACCCCGGTGAACGGTGGGGCTCTGGATTTGACGTCCAGCCACGCAGAGAAGATCATCAAGGAAGATTCTTTGGGGATCCTCTTCCCTTTCAGAGACCGGGGTAAATTTAAAAATACTGCTTGCGACATTTGTGGCAAAACCTTTGCTTGTCAGAGTGCCTTGGACATTCACTACAGAAGTCATACCAAAGAGAGACCATTTATTTGCACGGTTTGCAATCGCGGCTTTTCCACAAAGGGTAATTTGAAGCAGCACATGTTGACACATCAGATGCGGGACCTACCATCACAGCTCTTTGAGCCCAGCCCCAACCTCGGCCCCAATCAGAACTCGGCGGCGATCCCCGCCAGCTCGTTGTCGTCTCTCATCAAGACAGAGGTCAACGGCTTCGTGCACGTCACGCCTCAGGACAGCAAGGACACCTCCACCGGTCACGTCCCCTCTGGGCCTCTGTCCTCCTCTGCCACGTCCCCAGTTCTGCTCCCGGCTCTGCCCAGGAGAACCCCCAAACAGCATTACTGTAACACGTGTGGCAAGACCTTCTCCTCGTCGAGTGCCCTGCAGATTCACGAGCGAACTCACACTGGAGAGAAACCCTTTGCTTGCACTATTTGTGGGAGAGCTTTCACGACAAAAGGCAATCTGAAGGTACCTCACTCTGTCTGTCCCTCACACCCCCCCCCCCGCCCCCACCCAGCCAGCCAGCCAGCAGCCCCGATAACCACGCAGGCAGAGGGCGTTCTCGCCGGGGCACCTGCCGCACGTGGCCCACCGCGGCCAGGCGCCCGCGCGGGTCAGGGGCGGGCCGCAGCCTGCTGGACGTGAGAGCACATTGAATAATTTGGTGCCCCAGCGAAGCAGCTGCCCATCTCTTGCTGTCTCGCTAAGTGCACCAAATGAATTGCCTCACCTACCAAGTGCGACAGCCCGGCGTTGCCATGGGGTATTGATTAAAGACCTCCACGTGGCCTGCGAGCAGCCCGTATCACTTAATAATTACAGTCCTCCTCGGCGGATGCATCTGTTTTTCACAAGTATGCAGCCCAGCGTGGCTTGCTCTCCTAAAAACCATCACGTCACTGCTCGGCTAAATGGGTATTATGATAATTGATTATACATTTCCTCCCGATATGTGTTGGAAATAAAGCAAATATGCTTAGGTTCTAGAGCAACAGTTGAGTGCTCTCACTGTGTACATCTTTTGTTGACAGAGTATCTCTCTAGAGATCGCTGCCAGTAATGTGAGATGAATAATTACTTTCTGGCTCTTTCTCGCCGCGCGCGGGCCCTCCGATGGGCAATCTGCGAGGGGTACTTTCTTCCCATCTGCAGAGGACGTTTATAGGGTAAAGGGTGTCAGATACAATACTTACCATTGCAATGAGAGTGGACATAACAATTCTAACCCTGAAAGGAGCTATCTGCGACAGACTGGCCTGCTGGAGGCCATTATAAACTAAATACGGGTAATAAAAAAAGAGTAAGTAAGGCCGGCATCTTTGCCCAGGAAGAGGGAAGGCGGCCCAGGCCTGGGGAGAAGCGAGCGCGTTACTAGGAGGCGGCCGGAGTGGACAGCTCCCGTTACCTTCTCCACTATCTGGCACTTAATAAGAATAGACATGTAGGCCACTTGCTTTGTCGGGTGTTGGGATATGAGCGGAGACAGATTCGACTATTAAGCTTCTCCCTTCCTCTCTCTCTCTCTCTCTCTCTCTCTCTCTCTCTCTCTCCCCCCCCCCCTTTTTTTTTTCTTTGCCCCCTTCCCACCCCCGCCCCTTTGCCCTCCTCTCAGGTACACATGGGCACTCACATGTGGAATAGCACGCCTGCACGACGGGGTCGGCGGCTCTCTGTGGATGGCCCCATGACATTTCTAGGAGGCAATCCTGTCAAGTTCCCAGAAATGTTCCAGAAGGATTTGGCGGCAAGGTCAGGAAGCGGGGATCCTTCCAGCTTCTGGAATCAGTATGCAGCGGCACTCTCCAACGGGCTGGCGATGAAGGCCAATGAGATCTCCGTCATTCAGAATGGCGGCATCCCTCCAATTCCTGGAAGCCTCGGCAGCGGGAGCAGCTCACCTATTAGTGGGCTGACGGGAAATCTGGAGAAGCTCCAGAACTCAGAGCCCAGCGCTCCGCTGGCCGGCCTGGAGAAGATGGCCAGCAGTGAGAACGGAACCAACTTCCGTTTCACCCGCTTCGTGGAGGACAGCAAAGAGATTGTCACAAGTTAAAGCAACCCTGGCTGGAGAAATAACAACCCCCTTCCAGAAGGAGACCCACTGTTGCCTCCTCCCCCCCCCCCACCCCTTCCCTCCTGGTTCCCCCAGATCTATGAACTACAACATGATGAAGACATTCTTTTGTACTTTGTTCAACTTCTAGAGTTATAAGAAAGCTTATTTATTAGTGATATAACCTTGCTTTGCAAACAGAATGCAAGCGTTAACTTTGGTCTTCTGTATTTTGGACTAAATACTAATTGACTAGAGCGCTGTAACATTTATGGCAATCACAAGTTGCCCTGCTAGGCGGTCTTAATCTGGCATTAACTTATTTTCTATATCCGGTTTAATATGAATCTGGTGTTAATGCAATGCCTCAGTGATGCATTAGATCTCTAATAAAGTCTGTATATAAATGTACACTTTGATCCTGCTGGAAAATTTTATCAGCAAACACATTGTCTAATCTTTCTAAACAAATTTAAGCAAAGGACTGGAAGTACAGACTGATCAATGTGGTTCTTTGAAAGGTTTGGGGTTTTTTTGTTTTGTTTTATGGCTTTTTTGGTTTTTTGGGTTTTTTGTTTTTTTTTTTTTACTCTAAAATTCAACCTGCTTTTTTTTTTTTTTTGGTAGATTTAACCATTTCCGTTTTGAACTGCGATTTGTATTGTGCTTTTTACTTGAGTCGTCCTCAATGTTGATAAGTTTCTGTACAGTAATAAGCACGCAGAATTCTTTAGAGAAAATACAAGTGTTGTTTTGGTAGTTGAAACTGAGACGTAACATTTTGCCTTGTAGGTATATTCACAATAGAAAATTTGTGCTGGAATTTCACAATGCTGCTAAGTATAGCATCTTGAACAACCTTCAGTGGAGAAAATGTAGATGCTCTTGTATATACAATAAGAAATATCACTTTCATTAAAATGTACATATGTTCCTTACAAGAGCAAATGCTTCTTCTTGATCAAGAGAGCAGGTATAGTGTTCGTTTATTTTGTATTAGGTATGGAAGGAAAAAATTGGACTGTTACATGCACTTTCTTGGAAAGTTGAAAGGAAAGGGGGGGTCCAATTTCTTTAACATTTAATACTTACTAACAACAGAGATACTGTAATTTTACTCAAGTAATCAAATACATTTTTTTTTTGCAACAGATAAAACAAAATACTGTGTCTGTGTTTTTAGAGTGCATTTCTATGTAGCCAGGGCCTGAAATGTATTTTCACATTTCCCCAGGCACTAGTAAGTAGTGTATGTGAGTGTGTATCTCTCTCTCTCTCTCTCTCTCTCTAAATAAGGAATTGTAAAAGGCGTCACAGAAACAGGTTTGCATGACCTGTGGATTTTTTTTCTTTTCCTTTCTTTTTTCTTTTTTTTCCTTTTTCTCTTTTTCATTTGGAGGATCTCAGTATTTTCCCAGTTCTCTATGGCTTGTTTGGGCACACGGCTCACACACACACCCCCCCCCCCCCCCCCCCCGCCCCAGAAAAAAACCCCAGGAAAAATGAAAGGAAATAAAAAGTGGTTATGTTAACCGGGACATGTGGCGCATTTAGACTTCAGGTTTATTTCAAGTATGTTGATTTCTCTTCCTTTGATTCAGTTGCTTTTTTCAGGCAGGGAGAGCAGCGTGGCCGGAGAATTCCCGATGCAGTGGGGGGGGGGGGGGGGGGGGGGGTTATATAATCTGACTCTGAAACTAGGCCTCAACCCAGAGAGGTCAACACGTTCTTTAATTAGGCTTTCAAACATTTAAACACACATAAGTATTTGAAAGAAAAAGTCCAGTAAGATTTGAGCATTTCATCATCAAAATTCAACCTGATTCTTCCTCTCTCCCTTTTATTATAGGGGAAACATGTTTTCTTCCTGAGCACTATTTTGGGGTGAGCAAACGGACAGGGTGGAAGTTAGTGTCTTACAGGGGTCGACAATTTGTTTCTTTCAGGGAGGTGGTGAGCCGCCGGCAGCCGGTGGCCCTGCACCCAGGTAAGGGACACGCTTCGGGTCGCCTCCCACTAGAAGTCTGCACTGGGACACAGGCCACTCCAAGCTGTGTGACTCAGCTTGGGGGGCCAGGGCAGGACAAAGTGGGGGCCTGCGCCCCCAAAGCAGGAGAGCGTGCGGGTGGGGCTGTGCTCAGAGTCCGGGTGTGCGGAGATCTGCCCGACACTTCACCGCGCGAACACTGAGGGACTGCGCCTCCGCGGTCCCGGCCACGCGCCCCAAGACAGACGCCTTTGCTCAAGAGTGGGGACGCCAGGGAAGGCCACAGTTCTGGCCAGAAGCTCTTGTCCTACGCGGGCCAGAGGGGACGTTTCCGTGGCGGAGGGGGCGTCCTTCCCCTTCCCAAGCCTGGGCGCGGCGACGCGGGGGCGCCCCGGGCCGCGTGGCCTCAGGGTCGGGGCGCTCCTCCCGGAAGCGGCCCCTGCACCCCGGGCCGGCGCCTGGGGACAGGCTGTGGGGATCGGAGCCGCGGGCCACCAAAAAGGGCGGGCTCGCAGTGCCCCCTGGGCGCACTGCGCTGCGGCGCCCCTGCGCCCCTCCCTCCGCTCCAGGGGGTGGGGGGGCCGCGGACTGAGCCCCGACAACCGTCCCAGGCGCACGCCCGCCGGCGGCCCCCGCTCGCCGCCCCCCAGCCCGGGACTCCCACCCGCCCGGCCGCCCGCGGGGTCAAGGCCCTGAGCCACCCTGGGCTGCGCGTCCGTTTCCGCGAGGCGGGCGGTCCGGGCCGGGAGCAGGGCAGTTGTTTCTTTTTCCCTGCTCACCACCAACCTCCTCCCACCTAGGTTTTTCTGGAAGGGGGTTAAGGGGAGCAAAGATAACTTTTTGGTTAGATAGACTTCCCCAGGCAGCCGAAGCCCTTAACGGAAGGTCGGAGCCCTGGGGTCCCGGTCTCTCCCCACCCCCCCACCCCCACCCCGCTTCCCTGCGCCTTTGTCCCTGCCTCTCCATCTATCGATCCATGGACTATCTCTCTAACCTATTGATCATTACCTGCCCACTCGCCTTGCCCTTCATTTCCAATTCATTTCCAAATCGAGGATCGTCCTCAGCCCTGCTGCCCCCCTCACTCTGCCATCCCTACACTCGGCCTTTTGGCTCAGCCCCGCAGAAGAGAAATGGATTCATATTTGTAAAGCAACACAGTTTCTTTTAAGGCGGCCCACGTTAACGCGCCGCCACACCCCGCCCGCTGCCCCTTCTGACACTCGAGGTGCGTGGAGGCAGTTTGGAAACCAAGGGGGACCGAATTCCCTGGGTTGCTACCGCCCAGAATGATGATAGCGAAGTCCCCAACATTTTTGAACTAAAAATATTGACTTTGGTGACAAGTGCCCCCCCATTCCTTCTAAAAAAAAAAAAAGTGAATTGGAAAAATATAGGAAAGTACAGCGAATAAGGGAACAAACCGCCTTGTGCCCACGGCTCAAATTTGCAATCGTTAGCAACTTGTCGGGGTTTCTTCTTTTTTTTTTTTTTTTTTTTTTTTTTGACTATGCTTTTCTTTTTCTCCCTTGTGTCTCTCTGTGTCACTGTCATTCTCTTCCCTTCTTCTCTTGCCCCTTCTCTTCCTGTGTCGGTCTTTCCCTATATCCCTTTGTGTTCCTTCTTTCTTCCCCCCTGCATGTGCACTGCGCTCCCCTATACACAACACAGACACGCACGCGCGTGGGCTTCCTTCTTTGTAGCAAATACTCTTGCAAGAGCAGTTTAGTGATTGACAAGGACCTGGGGAGGAATAAGGAAGAGAGAGACCAATCACAGACCCAAGCTGCCCAAGACACCCCCAGGAGCCCAGGGGCTGTGTGGGAGTGGGGTGGAGTCAGGGAAGAAACAGGTTCCCGCAGATCAGTTAAGAGACACCTGAAGCTAACCCTCAGTTTTTGATTTTTCTATCTCAGTCCTCATGGGCCAGGTTTAGTCGAGTGACTTTCATAAATTGGGGGAAAGGGGGACAGGGGACAGTTGTTGGTTTTTGTGGTTTTTTTTGAATTAGAAAAAGGGTTCATACAGAAAATCCGAAATGATTTGCAGTTGACATAAACTTCTCGCCGTAGATTATTTGCTTATTGTTTTTGGCGTGTTGTGAATGTCAAGAATGAGAGAGCCTAAAAGGGAAAAAAAAAAGGTGGGAGAAAAGAAAAAGGTCCCACTCTGTTAAAATCTAGCAGCCCTGGTAGAAAAATAAAGCATCAGAACCTTAACTAAGAGTCACACACTCTACCCCAAGTGAAACAAATGTCAGAGGGGTAACAAAGTGGGAAAAAATGCAAAGTGAATTTCAAAGGGTTGCCCAGTAAAGCGCAATCTGAGATTCACAGAAAGTGGAGACGACGGATAAGACAGGAATTAGGTCATCTCGTCCAGACCCCAGGAAATATGTTTAGATCAAAGCCTGCTCCGTTAGAATAAACAAAACAGGGCCCATTGGGCCCTACCAATATTTTCATGGCCGTGCTAAGAGCTGCTAATCTAACTGGCTGTATTTGGTGACAGGGGGGGTAAAAATCACAACTGTAAAAATGACTAAGTAAAAAAAAAAAAGTCCTCTCAACTATAATAGGAAGATAAAGATTTAGATTTGAGCTAAAAAGTAACAAGATCCAGGCCCCAGATCAACACAAACTTCCTGGAATTTTCGCGCTAACTAAATTATCTAATCTCAAACCTATTGTTTGTCCTCTCCCCGCACCCCCACCCCCACCCCACAACCCATGAATTGAGTATACCAGATGATTTACATAAAAAATTGTTAAATTTTAACTGTGGTCTAAAAGCATGGGCAGGAGGCCGACTTTTGGGTTCACTTACTTTACATTCCTTAAGGACCTACCCCCCACTAACCCCACTGTTGCCTGCCCCCACCCCAGGCAGTCGTTGGGGGTCCCACGCTGGCCTTTATTGTTACGGATCGTTCTTTAAGGCCAGTCTTCTGAGTGTGGGCTCTTTCCACTGAGGGCTGATAGACAGAGACTACGAGCTTCTGTCCTAGAAGCCAGGCTTGGGGCCACACCATTCAGCAGCCCTTCATATTTTAGCAGCTAAGCCCAAGTAGTGTGTAAGGCTTTCTTTCACAGCGGAGCTGATCGCCTTAAACCAACTGCCAGCGAACATTTGATAGATAGAAACATCCAGAAACGGGACAGGAAATCCCAGAGAAGGAAAATTCACCCAGGCTAAATCCTGGGTTGTAGTTCCTTGCTGAGCCTGGTTTCCTCTTAACTGTTTAAACATATGATTTGGCTCCACTCGTGTTTCTACATCCATCTGAGCTCTCAAGTTTAACAAAGACTCAGGGACCGCCTGTCTGCCCCCTCTAAAGCCAGGACGATGGGGGTGGGGCGTGTGACAGGCCTTTATAAACACCACCAGCAACAGGCCGTCTTATGTGTGGGGCCTGTGGCCACTCACCTTGCAGAGGGCAAATGCAGGATCGGCTTGTTACCATCCGTGGAGGGCTTTGAAGACCGTGTTAGAGGCCCCACAAACGAGTCCTTCCTTGTAAGACCCAGGGTAGGACCCCATCCAGCTTGCCAAGTGCAGCTGAGTCCCCATGCAGCGCGGGTGATTAGGGCCTGGATGTGGAGAGGTCAGAGGTCCCATCATCTTGGTGTAACCACAGCCACATCCAGTATGAGGCCTGGACAGTCACTTACAAACGTGGGTACACATGTACACGTGGCAGGGCCCCACTCCTGCTTGTAAGGGCCAGCAGCCTGTCTCACTGCTTCCATATTCAGAATGTGGGGGTGCTTCTACGTGGCCACTGTCACCAGATGACAAAACTGAGTTCCAGAGAGTAGAGAAGGGAACACCTGGACCCCAGGAGACCTGGAGCTGTCACTTGCTTGATAACCAGCTCCAGGGTGCAGGTCTGACTTGCCCGGCTCCCTGGGCCACTTTCCCCACCTGCACCACGATTTCCATCAATATTTCCAGTAGCTTCCATCGGGCTCTTTACCATGTTCCCCATTTCACATTATCAGAGTTCCGCTTCTCCTCTTACTTAGCTGATGATTTCATTTAAGTTACTCCCTTTTAAAAACTTAAGCATGTTTGTTTTCAAAGGAATAGGAAACACCGAATTTGACTCTCTTCAATAGTCTTTCCAGTCCCGTGCAGGAGAAATCTTACCATTCATATCCACTCAGTGCTGTGCCCCAAATCCGAATAGCTCCAACACATCCAGCTACTCTGTCCTTTCCTAATTTTCCAGCTGTCTCTTGTTTTAGACAAGTGTGAGGTCTGTGGGTCTTAGAGGGTTTTTTTCCCTGGTCGCCAACCCAACCCTCTGCTTGTCAGCACGCCTTGGCACTGGCCCAGTGTTTCTCAGACTGTGGGCTGGGACCCGCGAGTGCATTGTAAAATCAGTCTAGTAGGTCATTATTTTTAAAACGTAGTTATTTTTAAAATGTAATAGGATAGGGGCGCCTGGGTGGCTCAGTCGGTTAGGCGTCCGACTCTTGATTTCGGCTCAGGTCGTGATCTCACTGTTCCTGAGTTCAAGCCCTGCGTCGGGCTCTGCACTGGCAGCACAGAGCCTGCTTGGGATTCTCTCTTACTCTCTGCCCCTCCCCTGCTCGCTCTCTCTTTCTCTCTCAAAACAAATAAACATTTCAAACATGTAATAGACTAGAAACTGTCAGGACACATCACACTGGAGAGTAAGGGTACATAAGTAGTGTCCTACTCATTTCAGATGTGTGTGTGTGTGTGCAGGTGCATGGCTGGGCTAGGACACGTTGACAAACGCACTCAGCATGGATTGCCATCAGAAAAGTTGGAAAGTCACTTACAAAGGCCCTGGGAAATTCGGTTCTCCCCTCTCTTAGCTGAAATCACGGCACCAGGGGCCTTAGAGGAGACCGGCAGTCAGGGGTGGGGTGGGGAACAGCGGCGTAGCCTAGATGTTCTCTGCAATTGCTCGTCCCTTGGGCAGAGTTTTCTAGCTGCCACTCCCGCAAGAAAAGAGAGGCTGGCGGCCAGACTCACGGGCCAGCCTGTGCGTGTTCCCCTCCTGGGCCGCGCTCCCCATGGAAGATGTTAAAAGCATTTTGCTGTAAAGGGGATTTCTCCCTAAAGGCGCACAGGAGTGCAAAAGAGAAAAACCAAGGCTGAGTACTGAAGCTTAATTGGTGTGCGGGAAGATCCCTCCCCCTCCTTCCCCCATTAAGATCCCTCCCCCCACCAGTGGTCATTGGGTCCTGGCTCTCGGGTACCTAAAATCACTTCCCTTCAGTATCGTGCCATTTCTGAGCATCCTTAGTCACTGGGCTCACTGTGCGGCTTACCGTGGCCTCACAGTATGTGGTCCTGAGCAATCGTCCCTAGAAGAGTCCTTTCCAGAAACACCGCTCAGGTAGGGAGGTTGTCTGTGGACTTCAGCAGAGATCTCACGCTTTTTTTTTTACAATTTCTTTTTAACGTTTATTTATTATTGAGAGACAGAGAGAGACAGAGCATGAGCAGGGGAGGGGGAGAGAGAGAGGGAGACACAGAATCCGAAGCAGGTTCCAGGCTCCAAGCTGTCAGCACAGAGCCCGACGCGGGGCTCAAACTCATGGACTGCGAGATCATGACCTGAGCTGAAGTCGGGCGCTCAATTGACTGAGCCACCCAGGCGCCCCAACAAAGATCTCATTCTAACAGACACCTGCATGTGCCTGTGCGTGCGCACACATTGACCGAAGTCTCCAGAGCTAGGAGGGCCCGGGAAGGCGCTTCTTTGTATAGAAGTGAGTCTGAGAGCTGGGGCCTGAGTTATTGATATTTATCCTTCCCAACCTCAGTCCAGTGCTTCTAATGTAAATTCTAATAAGAAGAGTTGCTACGGTAGCTCACGGTTATGGGCACCAGTTTTGGGCTTGGCCACTTGGCTGACTTTGGCCAGTCACAGGAGGCAGATGTGATGGCGTGAGTTCCAAACCCGAGGCCTCAAGATGGCCACCTACTGGTGCCCTTTGCCTCTGCATCAGAGCCAGAAGAATGTTCCCACCGATCTCGGGAAAAGAGTAGAGTAGAGGCGTCATGGAGCAGAGCCACCGCCCACCCCCCTCCACCCCCCACCCCCGGCCAGGTCCAACCTAGATCAGCCAAGCCCCCGCCAGCCTCCGTGCCTCAGTGAGCCCAGCTGAGCAGAGCCTACCCACACATCTGTGAGCATAGGTGGGTGTTGCTTTAACCCACCGACCTTACAGGGGGTTTCTTACTAACCATCGCTGGGGCCGTCGTTAGCCATTTTTCTGAGATGTATTTAGTAATTATGAAATGTTAGATATCGTTTTAGGTGGCTTACTTGAATTAACTCGTTTAATCCCTGTAAGGACCGCATGGGGTGGGTCCGATCGCTACGCCCATTTTATGGATAAGGAAACTGAGGTACAGAGAGATGAACTGAAAGGTCTAAGGGCACACACCTGGTAAAGGGAATTTAAACCCAGACAGCCCCGCTCCAGAATACGCATGCTTAGCTTTTAACCACCATGCCACCTTTTCACCCTGTCTCAAATCCTTCCACCTGCCAGGACCAGAATTATAAAATAAATAAATCAGAATTTCTGCCGCCCTTCTCTTCTTCTACTCTGTTCACAGGTCTCCGGAGAGGCAGCCTCCTGCAGGATTCACAGGCAAGTGCTCTGCTCCCCAAACACCTGCTTTTGCTGGGAGAACCCTCTTGACCAGGGTCTTTCATCGTCAGCGTGCGGTGTAGACAGAAATAGCAGGCATCCACACTAATTGTAAATCCACACGCTAATTCCGGTACCTCCCCTCCGTGAGCACTGGATGCTTTAAGCGTGTAATAATCATTCTCTCCCCTATAAAGACCTTGTTAATACTTACAGATCAAAATATTGTTGTATCTTTTCCATAGAGGAAATGATCCATCCACCTAGCGGGGTGGATGGATCCTCTTTCCCTCCCTCTTTCCCTCTCTCATGGGAAAACAAATCAGCTGGCCTTCCGTTTCCTTTGCAGACACTACAAATCACGCAAACTTTCATGGGGCGGCGGCAGAATTTCATCTGATATAGCACAGGGAAGAAACAGTTTGCAGGCAGGAGTAGCTGGTATGTGCTTGTCTCCCTGTGCAGAGAAGGGATGACATTCACGCTGTCTTACGTGCACACAGCTGGATTTGAAAATCGCCGGAAGATCAAGGGAATGTTGAGGGAAGTGGTTAAAGTTTTAGGAGGAGGGTCAGGTTTTCCTGATGGGAACGTGCTATGGGTGTAGAGAGAAGGACGGGAAGGTTGGGGCTGCTAATCTTCCTTCCCCCCTGGGTGTCGACCCCCTGACTGGCTGGTGTATTCGTTTCCCAGGGCAGCTGTAACGAATAAAACAACAGAGACTTATTTGGTCACAGTTTCGGAGGCAGGAAGTGAGGCAAGGTGAGCCACGTCCCCTCTGAAGGCCGTTGGGGAGAACCTTTTCCATGCCTTTCTCTCAGCTTCCGGTATTGCCGGCCACTTTGGGTGTTCCTTCGCTTGGAGACGCGTCACTCCGATCTCTGCTTCCAACAGTACACGAGCCACATGATGCTCTCCTGTGTGTCCTCACATCGTCTTCCCTCTGTGCGCCTTCTCTTATAAAGACACTGGTCATATGGAATTAGGGGCTGCCCTAAGGACCTCATCTGATCCTGATTACATCTGCAAAGACTATTTCCACATAAGGCCTCACGGGCAGATACCCAGGGCTAGCCGGGAGGCATCACAGTAGCCCGGGTGAGGCACAAAGAGAAGCTGAGAGGAAAAACAAGATGGAAGGAGCTTTGGGTATTTTTGAGCAGATTTCACAGCCTGGAAAAACCACAGTTCTCGGAGCTACAAAGTCACCCAGAGGCCCTGGGTCACCAAGTGGAGACTCACAGGCTGACTTCGGCCTGCATATGTGTTTTATTTGGCTCACGAGGCATATTTAACAAATTTGAAAGCATTGCCAACATTTGAAAGTCAGGAGATCTCATATAAAAGTTCAAATTTCCAGATTTTTTTTTTTTTTTTTTTTTGAATGTCAAATGATCTAGTGTTCTCGCCTTCCCACATTTCAACAATTGGCTGGCACAAAGGTGTGACTGTCCCGTTTGGATGGAGCAAACCTGTTCTGGGCTTTTCTTCGGTTCTCACCCAAACCACGGGTAGCTGTTCTCACACAGCTACCAGCCCGCTGGCCTCTGCACATACTTGACTTTTCTGCCTCGATGTGGTCCAATCCGCTCATTTTGTAAGTGAAGAAAGGAAGGCCCAGAGACAGAAGTGCCTGGGCTGGTGGTAAATGCCACGCAGGTTAATCCCGGGGGGAAAGGTGGAAAGGCAGAAGGGCAGACCCCTTCCAAGTAAAGAGACGGAGATATCGAAGAGGGTAAACCACAGCAGAAAGGCATTTCGGGAGCAGGGATCCATCCGGAAGCAAATGTTTGGGTTCAGACAGGCCCCTGGATTTCCTGCAGACATTCTTGCTGGAAATGCTAGGTGGAGAAGGGGAAAGAAAGAACACAAAGACTTGAAAAGGGGCTGCGGAGGCCAAAATAGATGTCCCCGGTCACCCTTTGCACGCCAGAGGCTTTGTGCTTTGCAAAGCGCGTCCGCATGTATCGTTTCCTTCAACCCTGCCGGACGGAGCAGATGGCAACAGCATTCCCTTTAAACAGATGGGGAAGTCGAGGTCTAGAGAGCTTACAGAGACCTTTTCCAGGGTTGTATCCAAAGTGGCCGAGAACTACTTCAATCCAGCTGTTCTCCCCGCTAGCCCAGTGCTCTTTCTAATGACCCGGCTCTTTCGGCTCGGCTCTTTCGGGAGGTGTCATTGCCCTCTGGCAAAGAGGCTCTCCCACCTTTGAGTTTGGAAGGTTCAATTCACACCCAGCCACAACACAGGCTAAAACAGGTTAGCTTTCCCCAGATCTACACGGAGTTATACACAGAGAGCAATCTCTAATGAACCACTTACTCTTAGCCTCCCTTCCTCTCCTCCCTCCCACCTTCTCTCGTTCCCTCCTTCAGCAAACGGTTATTAAAGCTTATTAAACTATGAAGCACCTCTAAGTGCCAGGCAGTTTGGTGAGCCCCAGGATTGCCCTCTGGTGCTCACAGAGCAGTGTGGAAGCCCACGAGTGCAGTGAGGTGCTCTGGGAGCCGGCCCGCAGGACAGCAGAGTCTGGCTGCTGTGGGAGGGGAGCTCGGAGAGGCCTTCCCAGGCGCCGGGAATGTGCCTGCTGCTGGGTTCATTCATTTACTCATTCATTCTGTCAGTCGGACAACATTCAGCGAACGCCTGCTCTGTGCTGGGCACTTGTTCTGGGTTCTGGGACACATCAGTGGCCAAAAGCAGAATGCATCTCTGCCTTCAGGTTGCTTGCACTCAGCCACTTTTCTAAAAGCTGTTGGACTACCCAAGTGGTATATTACCACGCCCTCACCACACCAACTGCCATAGAGATATCTGCACCCCGCATTACTAGGGCACAGAGAAAAGCAACAACCAGTGAGAGAAGTAGGCCAAACTGCCATTGGCTACGCACTGAGTGACTGCATTTCCTGGGGTCTCTGCTTCCAGAAGCCCAGAGGACAGGAGAGCCCTCCCGCTAAAGAAGTCCTACAGGTTTTGGGGCTCCTGGGTGGCTCAGTCGGTTGAGCGCCTGACTTCAGCTCAGGTCATGATCTCGCGGTCTGTGAGTTCGAGCCCTGCGTCGGGCTCTGTGCCGACAGCTCAGATCCTGGGGTCTGCTTCAGATTCTGTGTCTCTCTCTCTCTCTGCCCCTCCCCTGCTCATGCTCTGTCTCTCTCTCTGTCAAAAATAAATAAAACATTAAAAATAAATAAAAATAAATAAAAAGAAGTCCTACAGGTGGGAATGGGTTTCTTCATAAGAGCTTAACGAAGACAGTCACAGACTGTGCACCTAGAAACCGGAATCAAACAACCCACGTCAGTCTTCCAGGTGTGGACACTCTCCCCAGGCAAGGTGTCCTTGTCTCCTTCCGGTTCAGATGACCTCCAACCAGGGTCGGGGCCAAGATCAAACCTTTTCTACAAGAAACATCTCCATGACTGATTCAGGCAGAAAAAGAACAACAGCAGGCCCATGTCCCCAAATAAAGAAAGAAAAAGTAAAGAGAGAAAGTGTTCCTTACTTAGGGAACCCTCGTTCGGAGTTTAGGGTAAATCTGCCGACACCCAGGGGTAAGTGGCTTGACCTTCCTCGCTGCAGGAAAGTAAGTCTAGGGCTCATACAGACGTGGTCTCTTCCCAGCCACTGAAGGAAAAGAAGGAAGACGCGTTTTAGAATCCGTGAAAGTTGTTGCGTTAAAAGAAACAAAGACCAGGGGCACCTGGGTGGTTCGGTCAGTTGAGAGTCTGACTTCACTTCAGGTCATGATCTCGCGGTCTGTGAGTTCCAGCCCCGCATCGGGCTCTGTGCTGACGGCTCAGAGCCTGGAGCCTTCTTCGGATTCTGTGTCTCCCTCTCTCTCTCTCTGCCCCTCCCCACTCTCACTCGGTGTCTCTCTCTCAAAAATAAATAAACATTAAAAAAAAAAATTTAAGAAGAAACAAAGGCCAAATGAAATCCAAAACTGTATTCATTAGGAAAGTGTGCAAGACAGAGGAATTTTATGGGGTAAAAGAACACGTAGATGTTCGCACAAAGTAAATGATATACGTAAAGTATTACGAAGCATCCCGGGGAAGAGAAAGAGGGAACACGAGAAAAGATTTATGATTGTCAAAAATTAATGACATCAGTTCTATTGATATGATAGTGTTTGTATTTCTTTGCCATACGTATTTTTAAAAATATTTGTACAATACTAGTATATCATAATAAATATTTATGCTCGGTTGCTTTAATAAAGAACCTTTCCTCCCTTAAAAAAAAATCCAAACGGTAGGGACGCCTGGTTGGCTCAGTCAGTAGACCATGCGACTCAGCCTCGGGGTTGTGAGTTCGAGCCCCACATGGGGTGTAGAGATTATTACTCAAAAATGAAATCTTAAAAAAATAATAAAATCTCTGAAATCAATAAATCTAAATGGTAGAATAATTTTCAGCGTGTCGATTGCTCAGTTAAGTGAAACTTTATAAAGCCAGCAAGTTCAGATTTCAGGGTTTCCTTCGTTCAGACACTACAGTTCACTCCAAAGAAGATTAACACAGGCATAGCCTATGACAAACTTTTACTCTGCTTTTTTCCCCGGGGCTTCCTAATCCCAGAGAAAAATGATGGTATAATCAGGTATTTTCTCTGTAGACGGTTTATTACGATATATATGGCACTGGCTTAAATCAGTGTTCCTCAAACTGTCCCACGTATTCAGAGGGCTTGTTATGGTGTTGAACTACACATTCAGATTCAGTACATCTGAGGAAGGGCCTGAGAATCTGCACTTCTGAAAAGCTCTTCGGTGATGCTGATGTCGCTGGTTCATGGCCCACACTTTGGTACAAGGCTCTGAATTAGTTCCTCACGACCTCTGTCAGAATCGGTCCCACAATTGTCGAATAAAGTGAATACTTGAGAACCACAGTTCTCAAAATGTCCAGTGCATCTAAATCACCGTGAAAACTTGCTGTGGGGACGCCTGGGTGGCTCAGTTGGTTGAGTGTCTGACTTGGCTTGGGTCACGATCTCACAGTTCATGAGTTCAAGCCCCACACCGGGCTCTGTGCTGTCAGAGCAGAGCCTGCTTCGGATCTTCCATCCGCCTCTTTCTGCCCCTCCCCTGCATGTGCACACATGCTCTCTCTCTCTCTCTCTCTCTGTCTGTCTCTCTCTCTCAAAAATAAACACTAAAAAAACTTGTTTTGAGTTGCAGATTCCAGGACTCCGCCCCCAAAGGTTCTGATTCATTGCCTCCACCCCTCAGTGTGCCTACACCTGAGCCTGGCTGTATAATCCAATACCAAATCTGGGTACAATCAGGGTCCTGCCAACTTTCCAACCCAGGCTCCAACCTGCTCTCCTCCTTGCTTGCGAAGCTCCAGGCTCAGTGGCCTTTCCTCTTTTCCTTGAATGTTCCATGCTTGTTCCGTGCGTTTGGACATAAAAACTCACACTTAGAAAACTGCCCCTAGATCTTCCCATCTTCCCCATGACTCTCTTCTCTTGTCCTGCACTTCTCAGCTCAAATGTCACCTCCTCCGTGACGGCGTCCCTGATTGCCCTAAAGTAGGGCGGTCTAAAGTAGCCTGAAGGAGTGCTCTGCCCCACGTTCTTTTGCTTAAACACATCAACGGGTTGTAATGCCCTCACAGCTCCTATTACTATCGGGAAGGATCTTGTCCACGTATATGTGTATCGATTTAGTGTCCGTCTGCCATGAAGCCGGGGACCTGCACCTACCTTGTTTCCCCCTGGATTCCCAGCACCTAGCCCAGTACCCGGGTACTGAACGAATGAATGAGTGAATAGATGAACCAGGTTGAGATACCCAGGTATAAGGCAAAATAAACAATGCCACGAATTCTGGTCTTAGAGGCTTAGGACTACAGAGTCAAGCGGATGTGAGGGTTTAATGAGCAGAAGATCAGATAAGCAGGAAAGGAGTCACTATGCTCGCTTCAGGGTGTGGAAGAAAATGAAATTAAGAATACAGGATGGCAGTGTGTTTGCAGCTTTTGCTCCTGTGCCTTCATAACACCAGATCCTTTGTCCTTCTTCTGGGTCTGCTTTAAAATGATAAAAATAGATGCTCATGGCAGGCAACTTGGGAGAACAGAAAACTTTAAAGAAAAAAAAATACATACCCGCAAACAACAATGGTTTTCATTTTTGTGCTTTTCCTTTTAGAATATTTTCGGCATTTTCAAATACATACATCTGACGGTATGTGGATACGGCCACAGACTCTTATATTATTTATCATTATACCCTAATATGCTTCACGCCTAGGAAGTGTCTTCAAAAAGCTATTGTCAGTGGTTGTTTAATACTCCATTAAGGGGCGCCTAGGTGGCGCAGTCGGTTAAGCGTCTGACTTCAGCTCAGGTCACGATCTCGCGGTCCGTGAGTTCGAGCCCCGCGTCGGGCTCCGGGCCGATGGCTCGGAGCCTGGAGCCTGTTTCCGATTCTGTGTCTCCCTCTCTCTCTGCCCCTCCCCCGTTCATGCTCTGTCTCTCTCTGTCCCAAAAATAAATAAAAAACGTTGAAAAAAAAATTAAAAAAAAAAATACTCCATTAAATGGATGGAAACCCCTAATTCAGACTCTTTGTTTCTTTATTTTGTTGTCCAGAGCAGCGCAATAACTTTGTGCCATCTGTCTCTTAAGTGGGCCAGAAATGTCTGACAAATGGCTCTTTCTTTGATGGGAGTAATAATTCTCAAGTGGGGACGATTTTGCCCCTGGGGGGGCAATCCACCAGCTCGGGAGACAGTTTTTGTTTGTCACAACTAGGGGAACAGAGGATGGCTAATAACATCGAGTGGGTAGAGGCCAGGGTGACTGCTAAACTTTCTACAGCACCCAGGACGGTCCCCTACAACAAAGAATTGTCCAGCCAGAATGTCAATAGTGGTGAGGTTGAGACACTTGCTATCCAGAGCCGTGTCACGGTTAATATTCAACCGCCACTTAAAACTGGAATTAGCATTCTACCACTAAAGCACAGGACTTTGCCCTGGAACTCTGCTTTAGGATAATTAAAACTGCACTTACTAGAATCTGGAATAACTGGGCATTTACTTTCACAGTTTTTATTTTATTAGAAATGCTTAAATGACCACAAAGGACCGGGAGACGAGAGTTTCTATTTTAAAAATTCAATTCCAAGGATGAACTTCTCGCTCCTGGTGTTGGTCGTCCTCTGGACCCATGCTCCCGTGTAGACACTGAGGCCCCGAGAGTGAACAATCCCGGGCTGTTAGACGGGCTCCGGAGAAAACAGTGTCTAATGCAGAGACGTGATACGGCTGATACAGAAATAGAGTTTCCAAATTCCAAAGGGGGTTTTGATGAGCACTTAGTTAAATGCAGATACTGGGATCCTCTCCTCTGCTCCTTCCCTCGAATGGTGGTTTTTACTTCTTGACAGCTTTTGTGATATGTGAACTCATCGAGGACTTCCACATTTAATAAGCACAACCACCGAAACCACCCCCACTTCCCTTGTGTTGAGAAATGTGTGCCTCCTTTCATCCCGGTTGCGATCTTTGGGACTTTACCCGCCCTTCGCAGAGACAATCGGTGTAGAGGCAATGTGTTATGATGGATCCCCACGGATGATCCAAATACCACCGGTTCAGTGCAGAACAAAGGGAACGTTTGCCGCTCCTTTTCTCCTGCCCGCATTGTCTCTGGGGTTGGTTGTGAATGGAAGAGAGGTCTGACCTGGAAGTGTTTGGATCTGTGTTTCAGATATTCGAAAGACGACACAGCAAGCCTTCCCACGCAGGTGCTCGGGGAGACATCTACAACAGCCGAGTCAGGAATCACTTTCTGAGCCGTAGCCATGGAAATGCGATCTTTAGTTAACAGGGACTCAGAATCTAGAGTGGGCGAGCCGGGACCAAGGTCAGTGATTCGCGCCTTGAGATCGATGAGTGCCCCTGACCTGGATCATTTCTGTGTGGCCATTTGTTGGCAGCTTTGCCTTCTGCAGTATTTCCTGTGGCTCATCCAGAGAGCCTCAGACCTGCGGCGGGGGGTGAGCGGAGCTGCACGTGCGGTCAAACCATGTTCCGAGAGGACATCCTCGCTTCTGCTCATCGCCTCCGCGCAGGGTTGGCTGAATCCAAGAATCAGCTCCAGGCTCTGAATCGGCGGCATTAGCTCACCGAACAGACTGTATCATTCTAGGAGGCCTGGGAGAAAAGGCAGGGGTCGGGGAGGACCGGGCCTCGAAACCGGAAGACATCACGGGCTGGAAGAGATAATGTTGGCTTTACAATAAGTACAGGAATAAAAGAGATGGGTGGGCAGTCAGCTCTTGGGTCTCTCCCTCTTCCAGGTGACGTACAGCCTTTCATTTTTCTGCTCTCGGTCGGCAACCTTTGGTTTCCGCATCCTCCTTTTCTTTGTAATTTGCCATTAAAGTATCGCTTCAGCTGTTGAAAATGTACCAGCCGATGCTTCAAGACTCACAAGGCTGAAGGGAGGCACCCCTCCGCTGGCAGGAGATATGCCTCTGCAGACAGAAATGACACTCAGACACGCAGGTGGCCACACAGAATGCACATTCGCACACGCACGCGGCGAAGACGGCTGTACACGCAGGCCACGTGGCAAGTGGGATTTTTGTTCATCGTCAGCTGAATCCAGGGTTCAGATCGTTTGGCCTGAATCGTTTGGGTCTGGGGGCGGGGGACGGGGGTGAGGGGGGACAGGTGGTGAGACGGGCGGTGAAAAGGAATGAACTTCACCTTCCACTGCACAATCCCTCCCAACGTTCTCCAGCGCCAGTAAAAGCCGCAAGGTCAGGTGTTGATTTATCATTTCCAACAGTTTCACCTTTGAGTGAACACACACTCGCACGTCCATCAGTTTCATCTTTGAGTGAACAAACACTCGCACGGCCTGCCAGATACCACGGCAATGCCCCTGAGTCCTGAGTAGGGTATCGGCACTGCCCCGGAGAATGAGAATCCTGGTGGGGGAGAAGACGCTTTCACACAGAGTTCCAGCTTAAGTTACCATGCCCTGGTTCGGACGGACTTTTCTTTCTTTTTTGAATTGCTTCATTAATTTTTTAGTAGGGCCCTTTGCCCAAGGTGGGGCTGGAACTCCCAACCCCTAGATCAAGAGCCAGCCAGGCACCCCTGACTTTTCAGGGGTGAGCGCATTAGCACTGGCAGCTAAGATTTCTTGCAAGCAATTCCCATCAATGCTACTGGGCCTCCCGGTGGGCCAGGCGTTCAGGTTGTGGGGGACCCTGTGGCCGGTGGGACCTGTGAGTTGGATTCCTTGTTAAAACAAAGGGAGCTTCCTCATCGGTGGAGTTGCTAATACTGCAATGCTAGCGTTTTTAGCCCTAATTTTGCCTGATGCCACAGGAAACTGAGGCCCACAAAGGGCAAGTGATGTAACCCACAGCTCATTTTGTGAAAGGGGTGGGAGTGGAGTACAGGGTTGCACGTTTTTTTCCCCATGTTTCTATGTTCTTCCTTCAACGGCACGTTTTATTCGCACCCGGGAAATCAAGTAAAACCAGGATCTTCACTGTGTCAGGTGCGTGTGCCTGTACATGTGTTCTGATCCAGGCAGGGAAAATGGAAGACCATTCCGTGACGAAAAATGATGTGGGTTACGCGTCTGACTTCCGCTCAGGTCCTGATCTCGCCAGGTTCGTGAGTTCGAGCCCCGCGTCGGGCTCTGTGCTGGCAGCTCGGAGCCTGGAGCCTGGAGCCTGCTTCGGATTCTGTCTCTCTCTCTCTCTCTCTCTCTCTCTCTCCCTCTCTCTCTCTCTCTGCCCTTCCCCTGCCCGTGCTCTGTCTCTCTCTGTCTCTCAAAAATAAATAAATGTTAAAAAAAATTTTTTTAAGAAGAAAAATGACGTGAAGCACAGGGCAAAGTGCATGTTCCCTGACAGCTCTAGGGACATGGATGGCCGTCCTCATCACCGTCATCCTCTGTGTTTCTCTCATCATTTTCCGTGCCAGCCTCTACTTCAAACACTGGTCGATTTAGTTCTCAGAAAGGTTCTTCACTTTACAAATGCATCTTCCATAGTTTTCATTTACATTTTTTACCTGCCCTCCAAAACATTTACACAAATTGGGTACATTATTATGCAGGGGAAGATCTGTTTACTCTCAACTTGAAAACATATTTGCATCACATAAGAAACGTTAAGTAGATTTTCACTTGTGCTGTCTACCAGACAGTGATAATAAATCGAGTCCGGAAATATAGATATTATTAGTTGTTTTTAAGACTGAAGATGTTCTTGACCACATTATTTATATTTGCCTATGTTCCCAGACTTGATGGACATCCTGTAGGTCATAAGCATAGTAAACAAGAATAAATCGCTTGCCATTTTGGAGGAATTCCTAATGTTTTGCGTGCTTGGCTTAAAAAAAAAAACATACATTTTTATGATGAAATCTATGTGTTTATAAACAAGACCCAAAAAAATTATAGAGAAAGAAGTCATTGTGTCTTCCTTACTCAATAGTGGTTTCATAAACCATGACCCAATTATGGCAAATCCCAACTTGAAGGATGATTGAGTTATTTTGTTTAAGTGAGTTCAATATGTTCAGGACTGGGCATTTTTTGTTGTTGTTGTTGTTGTTTTCCCTAAATGTCATCCTTCTCTGAAGTTCTAAAATTCAATCATCAGGGTTAATTTCTCTTTGGCATTCCGAGCTCTACAATATGGAAAATTTTGCTATGCAGGATTTTTCTTTTAGTCTCATTCCCCAGGCACATGCTGGAAGTGAAAACAATTTCATTTTAAAAAACATTTTTTTAACCTAAAAACTACAGAACAGATGACTTTTGAGTTTGGTTCGTAAAATGGTCAGATTATCTGCAGCTATGAGGCTGAATAGAAAACATGACACCCCTTCTTGGTTTTCTGTGCCCAAATTACACTGGTTTTCAGGTTCTGCAGTGACAAAAATCATAGCCCGGGTGACCATCTGCCTGGTCGATAAGTGGCCAGCGTTGGCCTGAGTCAGCTAATTGTGCATAATTGGGATTATGTAGTAGAGATGACACTCCCCTCTCCAAACAAAGAAAATCACATTTGTGCTGTTTCATGTGACCACTGATCTTTTCTGGCCAGCAAAAGCAGAAACTTGGGTGGTTGGAAAGTCCGCGCCTGCAAATGGCCAAGACCCTAGGAATGATCAATTCTGGGACTCGCGCGAAAGCGGGAGACAATAGCGGTGGGGGGAGGGAGGAAAGAGAGCCCCGGGCGACAGGGGAATGAGAGCAAGATCGGAAAAGATCTAGCGCTGGAAAAACTACAGCCACTCGCTTTCGGATTCTGAAATGCAGGCGCGTTCAGGGTCGAAGACCTGTATTCAGACTGCGGAGTCTGAAATGGTTATCCAAACAACTTCAGAAGCCAAGTGTATTGTGGGGTCCCTGGTAGGGGTGAGGCGAGGGAGTTCTTGCGTGCGCGGAGGTGTTGGAGGTGTTGGGGCCCGTGTGAGGAGGGGGTTGGGTGTGCCTGGGGCGGGTGCGGGGTGCAGAAATGATGCTACTGATTGCAAACTGGATGATTTATCGATGCAAGCCCTTCCGATGAGTCGGGTGCCTTGGAGGCCAGGCGGGAGCTGGGACAGCCAACCCTCAGTATGAAGGGAACTGGTTGGTGTGTTGGAAGAGGTCAGAAGGAGGGCTTGGGCTCCAGGGGCCCTGGAGCAAAGGCCCAGAGGTGTAGGGGCAGCATCATTGTGGGGACAATGGCTGTCGGGGGTTATAGGGTGGAGGGCCAGAATGAGGTCCTGTTTCCCAGCCATGATACCAAGAGAGGGGCATGGGGTCTCCTGGTCCCCATCCCCCTTCTCCTAGAGAGAGTATCAAAGGCCCTGTGGTTCAAAGAGGGCAGCAGCACGATTAATTCCGGTAAGACAAAAAAAGCCTTGGGGCAGCCTTAGTCCAGAATGTCTTAGTCTCGGCACCATGGTCATTCGGGGTTGGGCAGTCCTGTGCCGTGGCCCCGTGCTGTGCACCACGGGCTACTTAGCAGCCCCCTTGGCCTCTACCTACTAGATGCCAGCGGCATCCAATCCTCTCCTCTCTGCCCCCGGGGTGATGGGTGAGGGCAAAATCACCCCAGGTCGAGCACCGCTGTTCTGGGCCCTTCTGCCCAGCCCTGCTGGTACCTGCTGAGGCCGAGAGTCTTTCCCCAAACCCAGACGCTCTGAGGAGGTGTGGCTTCACGCACCTGGCCGCGCGTGCGCATTTGTTCAGGAGTGAGGCTTTGCGTGGACCCGCGGCTGTCCGTGTTTCACTGACCCCCCCTGAGAATGCTCTGGGAGTCAACCAGCCCTTGTTGTAACGGTCAGTCCAACTTCCACACGCTCGGGGCAAGGCCACGGGGCCACCTCCGTGGCTGTGTCCGGAGCCTGCAGCTCCAGGGCGGACCCCGCAGCGCAGACCCCTCACCCGATCCCCCTGTCCACGGTGCACCTGTTATGCCACAGGCTCTGAGCTCCGAAGACACAGAGGGAAGCAAGCCAGGCAAGGCCACGGTCCTTCAGGGGGCTTACATTCCGGAAGGTGGAAGTATGGAAATGCGTGGATCTGATGATTTCGGGGGGGGGGGGGGCCTGGCCTTTCTCTGGGTCAGACTTGCCCAGAAGCTGCGAGGGCCCCGTTGGGGGCTTCCGCCTCTCAAGCCCCTCCTCCAGGCCCAGGAGGGACCTCGGCAATGTGTTCACGTGTTTTTACAAAATTTGCAAAAAAGCGCGGTGGCTTTTCTTGACAAGGGCCCTCAAATTGCATAACCTTCCCTGGTTTTTAGCTTCCTGGACCTTACGGAGCCCAGGTCCTCTTCTCAAAATCTATTAAGAAGGAAGAAAATGCATGCAGTTTTAATTCACGGACAGCAGGGGAAGAAAGAAAATAACATCCATTCGGAAAGAAAAAAAAACAAAAAAAAACCAAAGTAACGAGGAAAGAAAGGGTAGATCACCCATTGGCTGGTGCCCTGGGTTGCTACCTTCAGAGACTGGGGTCATCAGATTCACACACACCAGGGTGGAGGAAGCAGGGAAGCCAGGATGTCCCCACCCCGAGGCGGGGTGGTGGGGGGGGGGGGGGAAGCGAAGCTGCCATTGCTGGTGGGGCAGGGCTGAGCAGCTGGCCAAAGCCTCTTGCTAGAAGCTGACCACGGGGCTCGGGGCGGGAGCCCTCCCCCGCCCCAACCGCGTTCTCCGGGCCATTGTACGCCCGTATTGATCAGGCAGGGAGGCAATAGGGCTGGGGCAGCTGAAGCTCTGGGGTGGGCAGCATTGATCCGGCCCCCTCCCCGGGTTATTTATAGGATGCGCCGGCCTGGCAAGGAACCGGGAGAGCTTGTTTAACGAGGGTTCAGGGCGCTCTTCGCTAGCTGGTTAACTTTAAGTATTGGAAATGGGATTGATGCGCACATAATAATATTATGATTCATACAAACCACTTCGCCGGCAACTCAATATATTTCATTACCTCCTTTCTAGCAAATGTATTGATTTCTGTTTTGCGGTTTTATAACACAATTTCAAGGCTGTTGTGGGCTTAATGAGCCGTGTTCTTATGATGTTTAAAAAGATTTGAAGCTATTGTTGAAATAAATATTATGGATCACCCCCTCCCGAGGCACCCCCCCCTCCCTCTCTCCCTGCCCCCGCCCTCCTCCTCGCCCCCACCCCCACCCCCACCCTCCCAGCCCGCCCCTCCCCTGCCCGGGCGGTGCCGCCAGCAGAAAGCAGGGGGGCTGCAGCTCTGCGGCCCTTTGTGGCCCAGATCAAAGGACCCGAGCGCCACAAAGGCGGCCCCACTCGGGCCGCGCGGCCACACACAGCCGCACCTGCAGCGCGGCCAAATGTCTTTGTCGCTTCTGCGGGGCGAGCGCGGGGGACGCACCTCCGAGGCGGCAGATGACTCTAATAACGCTTGATGAGAATTGATGGGGAAGGAGGCGCGCAGTGCCCAGGGCTTTTTATTAGCTGCCCCGACTGCCCGAGCCCCAGCCCGAGCGCCTGCACCTGTGGACCCCCTTCCTCTCAGCCTTTATGGAAGTTGACAGATTTTATTAACTTTAAGGAAGAACTTTCCAGCGTGTGGAGGGCCGCAGTTTATTTTGTATTCATGCGAAACGGAAACCGAAAAAGCCATGTTTACATATTTACCGGGCCCACTGACTTCCCTCTGGGGCTCCATAAGTCACGTTCCAGATTAATTTTGTCATAAAATTGACTAGTGTGCTAAGGGATCTTGGGAGTTTGGGGGCTGTCGTTGGATGTGTGAATTTTTTTCTTCAATGGGAGAAAGCTATATTCAATTATCTAATATCTCAGAGGAACCCCCAAAGACTTCCCAAATCGTGCAGAAATTGGAATTCTTTTTAAAAGCGTTTGCTCCTGGGGAGAGAGCATTTGCGAGAACCGGAGTAGCTTTTGCTCACAGCGAGGCTTCCCAAATCTTTTTGATAAACTAGAAACAAAGGCAAGGACCAGAAGCATCTTCAAACTTTGTAAGAGTGGCTCTCTTTGGGGGTTTTAGGGTGAGGGGCTCATTAACGGGCTGTGCTCCAGCACTGGAGGCTAAGCCCCAACACATTTGGAAGAACAAATTTTAGTTTTAGCAAAATGATACGGTTGGTGGGGGAAATATTGGTACGTAAGCCAACACGGGTTTACACGTCTACACTATTAGAAAGATCCTAACGGGGGGGGGGGGGTCAAAGTTGTAGAATTTTGCTTATATTCCTGGTTGTCCCCTGGTCTCAGGATATTTTGAGGGTTTATGTCTCATGACAAATGGAAGTCTCCGACTATGAAAATTCATGTTATATTAATGGCCCAGTGTTGAAAATTCAGCCACAGAGTCAGCTGGGTATATTGCTTATTAGCTTAAAAGCATAAAGCTTTCTAGAGCTTCCTTTTGTGTGCCAAATAAACTTCAAATGAACCGAGGATCATTTTGCAGGAAACTCTTAAGTTGAACGATAATACAAAGTAGTTAGTAGAATATTACACTTTTCATTTGGGCAAACAGATGGGATGCCTGCTTTTAGATTTAATCAGGGGCTGACAGACAGGTAGGACGCCGGCATATTTTAGTTGGAGTCTCTTTCTTTTCAGGAAAGAATGAGACTACTTAATATTCAGTATATTCCCCCCCCATGCCCCGTGATCTCTAATGCCTAACTTTTCCTCATTTCTGATGACATTACAAAGTACAAAGGGCATCTAACTGCAAGTGAATCCGTTTATTAACACATCTTTTACTCTATTCTTCCCTTGCAAAAAAAAAAAAAAGTTATGAGTGTGTGTGTGTGTGTGTGTGTGTGTGTGTTAAAAAAAATAAAGGCTGTTTAAATCACCGAGAGCACACCCAAATCTCCATTTACATAGACACAGACGTAAATAAATGATTTAACAATTTGGGAGTCATGAGTCTCTGACCTCATGCTTTCTCAACTAACCTTTTTAAAAGATTTTGATATCAATTGTTTCTCTTTTTTCCCCAGAAGCATAATACGTGGTAACCTTAGCATGCGCAATCTGTTTCAACAGAAGCATACAGACAAGTGTAGCCAGTGGTGGATTTTAATATCGTGGTAGAGCTTGTATTACCTTGCTGGAAACCAAATATCCCCCCTCCTTCAAATGCAAGTCCCTGGACACCCCCATCGGAGATCATTTGTTATGCAGAGTTTTGTGAGGCAATCAAAATTAATTCACAGTGATCTTTTCACCCAGAACCTCCAGCCTCGAATAATGGTCCTTCTCAACAGGTGTTCATTGTGGCCGTCTGACTCCAAATTGCCAGACTAAAGGTTTTATTCTGTCATCATTTCTTTTTTAATCTCAAACTTGTAATTTACTAACCTGTAGCAGCTGCCAAGAAGGGCCCAGCTGCTTTACGAAGAGGGGAAGTGTAGCTCCAAGAAGGAGGCCAGGGAGAGGGGAGAACGTCACCTCTGGACAACCAGGAGGGCAAACTTGAAATTCACAGGCTGGGCGGAGCCCGGACAGGGTCTCAGTGGCGTCTTCCTTCCTTTGAGGCTGACCTAAAATGGGTGATACCTGATTGGTGAGAGCCGACCCCTCCAGAAAGCCTTCAGAAACGTTGTGGGTTTTGTGCAAGTGAGTAGAGAAGAGATCTTAACGGCGGCAACACCAATCGCCAGAAAAATACCATGCAGAGAGAAAAGATTTTGAAAACTTGCATATTTCAGTTCAGCCAGGCTAGCATACTGTCTTCGTCAGCTTTCACATCTGCCTCCTTTTAAGGTAACCCTAGAGTGGGGAGGGAGGAATTAAGTTTTACTGCGAAGATTCTTGGACTTCATGGCTCATCATCAGAATCAAGCTGGCTGAGTGTGTGTGAGAAAGCAAGAGACCAGACTCGCCATTTCCAGATTGCTACAGCTATAACTGCCAGGGTTCCGGCCCTAGAGATTCTGATGTAGTAGGTTGGCACCGGGCCTGGGATTATACATTTTAACAAGCATCAAGGGCTTCCGACGCTAGGGGCCTTGAATCCCTTTCATCACGGCTAGCTAGCTGTGTCACTGCCTCAGTAATCTGATCTCTACAATGGGCTCCTCCTCTTCGGTCTCCACAATCACTTGGTTCCCACCACATGGTTCCACCTCTGAGCAGGTACCCCTGGGGGCCACCGTTCTGCCTAACAGGTGTCTTCTTCCTAAGGAGATGACATCCTGGAAGAACATAGGCCAGGTTGTCAAGCAGTAACCAACTTTGCCGTGTTGCCAATTCTTGGCCTCCTGGTTTTTTTGGTAGATGATGCCTGCAGCTTGTTTATGACCCCTGGGCTGACATCTTAGAGGATGCAGCCTCGGCTGAAGTGGGTGCTTTGTGCAAAGACTGGAACTGGAGGCAGATCCTCCCTGATGTGGAGGGGGGGGGGGGGGACGGAGGCTCACCTAGGGTTAAGAGGACCTCGGGAGGGATCCGTTGCAACTCTCCGCTTGGGTTTTGTTGTAGCCTACGAGTCAGCATCCTGCAAGGGTCAGAAAGGAGGCAGGGTGACCGGCACTGCTCTGTCTGGCCCCAGACTTACAGGAAGAGGGTTTGGATTCCTTTGGAATGTGCTGGAAGGAGTGGACACAGACCCAGGCGACTTCAGAGAGGCAAACCAGAAGGCTCATGCGTCCCGAGGCCATGCCTCCGTGGAAGAATCCCCAGTTGGGAAGCAGGATGCGCCTTCCTTTCCGGAGACAATTGCTCCTTAGCATTTTTGCTTGGTTCTTCGTGAAGGTTCCCCTGGATTCATTCAAAACTTAATTACGGCTGTAAAAACTGCGAGGGGTGAAGCCAGGTTGACGAGTTTGTTGCACCGTGTCCCCTCCGGTACATTTGTCCGCACGGAAGGCAGTGTAGCTGCTCTGCGCACTGATGGGCATCGATTTTGTAATACACGAGCGGCTCTGTTCTGCTCTCGGGAGCCTCTTTTGTTTCATGGCGGCGCGGAGAGGTTTCTTGGGCCCTGGACGCCAGGGAGCCCCCTCCCTCACCACGAGCCTATGGGTGAAAAATCGTGTCTCCCAGCCTCATTTCTGGATTGCACAAGGCACCATTTCAAGTGAGAAGAGACACCCAGTAGACTCTTTAAGAAAGTGTGCTGTTTTTTTTCTCTTGGCCTCACTGTAGGCCATTGCGGAAAGGCACCCCAAAGAGGTTTCTAAGTGGGAACTGACATCTGAGGTGCGTTAGACCACCTTGGTGACAGACACTTCCAAAGCTGCTGGAGAAGTACAACCGGTGATGGTATTGTGGTCTAATTGTCTGTCCAGCATAAGTCTTATAATAAGTATTTATAAAACACGTAAGTGCAGGGCGCGTGGGTGGCTCAGTCGGTTAAGTGTCTGACCCTTGAGTTCAATTCAGGTCATGATCTCACGGTTTGTGGGCTCGAGCCCCCCCCGCATCAGGCTCTACACTGGGATTCTCTCTCTCTCCTCTCCCTCTGCCCACCCTCTCTCTCTCTCTCTGTCTCAAAATAAATGAACTTCAAAAAAATACATAAAGGCATACTTCAACGTAGCCTTACCCCCCATATGGAAGCTCCCAGAAATGATTGCCTTCATTTGAGAAAGTCAAGGCCCAGAGAGGAAAAGACTCTTGCTTGAGGTCACACAGCCAGTTTGAGACAGGGCATATAGCTCAGAGGGTAGGAGCCATCTTTTGGCCAGCCAGTCAGAGATTTTAATCTGTTGAATCTGAATCATCCGCTTGTTACGAGAACATCGCACTTTTTTTGGTTTTGGGCCTAATGTTTCCCACGTGCTTGTATTTATGTTACTGTTTGGTCACCTGAACCATTCACTCGTTCATTCAGTCACTCAACAAATGTTATTAAGCATCTGGCAAGAGCCAAGCATAGGAGCTGGAGATACAATGGTGAGCGAGGCAGACCTGGTTGAGGCCCTCATGGAACTTTTGGCCTCGTGGGGAAAACAGACATTACGCAGATTGATACACATAAGTAAGAGATTGTCGCCACGATAAGTGATCTGGAAGGAAAGTTCATGGTATCAGACGGAGACCTGACCAAGTGTGGGAGTAAAGCTGGGTGTATCAGCCCGGTCAGATTATGTTTTGCTGTGGAACAAAGAGCCCCCGCAAACTCAGGGGTTAACGAGGCATATGGGCTTCTCTCTCACGCGGGCCTTGACCCTGTGCTCACTCAGGAACTGGCCCACAGAGGCTCCATCTCGACCCGGTTCCCACAATCACAGGAGAAAGAAATGCACTTCCGCGTTCCTTCCCAGAAGCCTCCATGTTACCTCTGCTCACCTTTCATCGGCCAGTTCAAGTCCCAAGGCCACACGGAACTTGAAAGAGGGTGGGAGGGAATCCTCCCTGCGCCCGGAAGGAGATCCGGAATGCCTACCGCGTAGGGTTAGCGACCGCTTCTCTGGTTTTTCCCGAGGATCTGAATCGCGAGCGAGTGTCAACCAGGGAAAGGTTAACATAATGGAAGCTCGAAAGTGCCATCAGCGTGTCTGCAGGCCCTGAGGTAGGGAGAATCGCAGCCTGTGTGAGCAACGGAAGGAAGTAGCTGGAACCCAGTGGGCAAGGGGGACGCGGTTCCCAGGCAAACAGGACGTGTGGGGACTTAGCCACCGACGGAAGACTGTTAGCCCATACCGGAGAGAGAGGAGGGTGCAGGTAGGTAGAGAGAAGGGTCTCAGGGACTGGGTGTTCATACATCACCACACACCTGTTAGGTAGCAGAGTACCCATTGTGTTGGAAGGAAATCGTGGCCCAGAGAGATTGAGTTGCTTGGCCTAATGGTTGCAGCTCGTAAGCACTAGAACCAAGATTCAAAGCCTCTCCCTTAGACTTGGACCCTCCCTGGTCCCCACTGCCCACAGGGGCCTCCCCCTGATGCTGGAAGAATCCACAACGTGTTACGTCCCCCCCTCAGCCCTTTGTGGGGCAGTGCCTACACTTGCAAGTCTCACGCACGTGTTACGGAACGGAATTTCTGGTCAAAGCGAATTCCGACGTTCGTATTTCCACTCGCTAAGGAGCTCCTCCGTGTCACGCTTCTGAGAAAACTTCCGAAAGACGGTATCTGCGTGTCAACGAGAATGAGACGTTGGAGACGTCAAGGAGAAGTTTCAGCAGTGGCTGCTGGGGGAAGCAGGGAAGCCTTCTCCAAGCTGAGCCCCCATCTCCCAATTAGCATACGGAAACATTTTTAAAGGAAATAACCTTCACGAATAAAATGCTATAATCTCAATAAGACATTTCAGCAGGGGAATTATTAGATATTAATTCATGCCCAGTTGCACTGACAGCTCTCGGCCGTCAATGCAGGCCTAATAGCACACTAGGTGAGAATTAATATACCATAATTCACGCTCTGTCATGCATTATTGCTTAAATAAGATACATGAAGAATAACCTATTCTGGCGAAAGAACTGGGATTCTCAGAGTTCTCCCGGCCAAGTTATAAATAGTTACGTTAGGACCCAGAATTTTTTTGTATTACTAAATTTGAAATAAATTGCATATATGTATCCTCATCTGTAATTACTGTGAACAGTTTTCGTAAGTACTGACATTAAGTTCAGTCATATTCCATGTTTTAAAATTGAACTGAAGCAAAATCACATAATTTTCTTGAGACCAAAATAGAAATTTCTCTCCTCCATATATAATTGTATCTAGTGCTACAGCACGCGTGACAGAGCGTATCCGGACGTGGCTTAGGGACGACGAAATGGGTCTGACCTGGGGGTACAAAATAGAAAGAGTGGGGGTCTGGGGGGGCCTACGGGGTATTCTAGTTATGTTTGTGAAGAGTTTGAGTCTCGCCGGACAGTGACCATTACTCGTGATGCCTTGTTTTCCTAACAGGGGAATGCAGTAGGAAGCAATCCCTGTCTTCCGGAAACTTCCAGCCTCCTGAGAGAATCAGTATCGACCCAGGTGATAAACTAACCTTGTCCTCACGGGATAGCACCCAAGAAAATGCCAAGGTGTGAAGAGGAAGGCCATGGAATCCTTTGCAAGAGCTCTGTTGGCAGAGTGGTAGGATCCCAGAGTTGTGTTTTTTTTTTTAAAGTTTATTTTTGAGAGGCGAGGGGCAGAGACAGAGGGAGAGAGAGAATCCCAAGCAGGCTCCGTGCTGTCCGCGTGGAGCCCTATGTGGTACTCGAACTCATGAACCAAACCATGAGATCACGAATGGAACCGAAATCAAGTGTCGGATGCTTAACCGACTGAGCCACCCAGGCTCAGTCCCAGGCTCCCAGAGTTATACGATGAATCATTAATAAACCATTCATGTGTTTATCATATGGTTCTCGGGCACCGTACTCTATGCCAGGCCCTGGGATGGACATCGAGCCCACCAAGAAGCTGGCAGCCTGGGGAGGGAGCAGGCACTTAGAGATAACCACAATGTCAGGCGACAACAGCAAAAACCAGGGTAACACAAGGGCTCAGAAGGAAGCAGTGCCTGTCTCAGACTGGCAGTGGGGAATTTGACCACGGAAGGCTTCAAGGAAGAGGTGACACCTGCAATGAGTCTTCAAAGAGAGGAATTACGGGCACCTGGGTGGCTCCGTTGGTTGGGCGACTGACTCTGGATTTCGGCTCAGGTCAGGATCCCAGGATGGTGAGTTTGAGTCCTGCGTTCGGCTCTACACTGAGCACGGGGCCTGCTTGGAATTCTTTCTCTCTCCTCTCTCTCTGCCCCTCCCCCTGCTCATGCACTCTCTCTCTCTCTCTCTCAGAAGTAAATAAACTTAAAAATATTTATTTAAAGAGAGAGAGGGAGAGGAATTAGATAAATATTGAGAGATGTGGGCAAGGGTGAGCCGAAAGGAGATGGAGGTAAATGCAGGGAGAGCTGGCAGAGGGTGGTGAGGGGCTCGTGTGCTGCCCTGACATGACTCGATCTTACTTTGAGACGCAGCCATCAGCGGGATCTGTGAAGTCCGTACCCAGGAAGACACGTGGGGAAGCAAGGAGACCAGGTAGGAAGCTGCTGTTTCAGTTTGGGGGAGAGGGGGTGAGGGCCAGGACGGGAGAAGACAGAGGGACAGTGCAGGTGGTTCAGGCAGGAAGCAGAGGGGACACGTAGAGACTAAAGGGAAAGAGAATGAGTTTAATCGTGGACGTGGTGGGTTCTAGGCCTTGAGCTCGTGAGAGAGAAGTCTGGGCTGCAGGTCAGGTCTTGGGGGGTCCCCCACATCGGTAAACCTGGATCATCAGGGCCGAAAGAGTCACTGGAGAGCATCTTACCCACCCGTTTCAAAGATGGGGCAGCCCAGTTCCAGAAAGGGGAAGGATCTTGTCAAGATCACAACAGACCTCTGAATCCTTTTCCAGATGGATTACTCCCTGCAACAGAGAGTTTTCCACCTTAATCGGCAAGTGACAGAAGTGACTAAAAGCAGGGGACAGAAATCACAAGTGGAGCGATGGCTTACGACAGAGTGCCCTAAACTTTGGTCATCCGCAAACAGCACTCATAAATTTCACCATGTCAGTTACTAGTATTTTATTTATTTATTTTTTATTTTTTAACGTTTATTTATATTGAGAGAAAGACAGAGCATGAACCTGGGAGGGACAGAGAGAGGAGGAGACACAGAATCCAAAGCAGGCTCCAGGTTCCGAGCTGTCAGCACAGAGCCTGACGTGGCGCTCGAACTCCTGAACCGCGAGACCATGACCTGAGCTGAAGTCGGACACTTAACCGATTCAAGGTTATGAAGTCATGTGACCCGGTATTTCCTAAAACATGGCATACCTTGGGAAATACCGGGCTAGAGAAAAAAAAAAAAAAAAAAGAAACAATATAAGGTATCGTTTCCACATGGTCCGAAGATGGGCTGTTTTATGATTTATCAGAGTGAAAGAGGGGCACCTGGGTGGCTCAGTGGGTTGAGCTCCTGACTCTGGCTTTTGATTCAGGTCATGACCTCGTGACCCTGCGTCCAACCCCGTGCTGTCAGCACAGAGCCTTCCTGGGATTCTCTCTCTCTCTCACCCTCTCTCTGCCCCTCCCCCACTCACACATGTGCTCGCTCTCAAAAGAAATAAACATTAAAAAGATAAAAAGTAGGGGCGCCTGGGTGGCTCAGTCGGTTAAGCGTCCGACTTCAAGTCAGGTCACGATCTCACGGTCCGTGAGTTCGAGCCCCTCATCGGGCTCTGGGCTGATGGCTCAGAGCCTGGAGCCTGCTTCCGATTCTGTGTCTCCCTCTGTCTCTACCCCTCCCCCGTTCATGCTCTGTTTCTTTCTGTCTCAAAAATAAATAAATGTTAAAAAAAAATAATAAAAAGTAAAAAACAACAACAAAAAAAAATAATGAGAAAATGCCGAGCCGCCATGCATGTGCTCGATGACTTTATGGGAGATGCTGTAAACCTATTTCGAAGAACTCTCCGGTGCAAACGCTTTGGTCTTGCCACTTTGGGTCAAACAAGGGGGATTCCCTGTCCTGCCCCTGCCTCCTGGTATAGTCACAGCTCAAATGAGAAGGTCGTACACCCAAGAGCTGTCCTTGTGCCCATGAACTTTCCGCAAAGACGTCCAGATCTTTCCTGGAGGCCGCCCCCACCGCAGGAAGGAAGCAAGGACACAACCATTGGAACAACACCTTCTGGGGAGTTAAGCGTTGCCCGCTGTGTGGGGTCTGCCGAAGGCACAGCACACAGCCTGGCTTCGTCTGGGGCAAACGAGGCATCTGTTGGTTCTCAAAAGTATGTCCTGGGACCCGCTCCCCATCTTTTGGTTTCTCATGCTTCTTACCTTTGGATCCCACCCCCCCACCCCAAAGCACAGCCTGAGAAAAGGACTTGGGTGCCGAGAGTTTATTTGAAAAATGCACCAGAAGCCACGAGTTGAAGGAGCAGGGAGAGACAAAGAAGAAAGGAATAAAAGCCAGAGAAAGCGATCGAGCTGGTCACTGCTGTGGGCCTGTCTGGGAACCGGGCGGGACGCACTCGGCAATGTCCGGCTCACAGGACAAAGCTGGGGTAGCTATCGTCTCCCACCCCACTGGCGGAGGGTCGGCCTTGGCTGTGCCTGCACCTGAGTTGAGCGCTGTTCTCGCTTCCAGGCACACTGAGGCCGAAAAGAGGAGAGGTGGCCCAGGCACGTGGGCATCGGACGTCGCACTGTCCACTACCCCTGCGCTGAAATTAGCGGGGCCACGCGGCTGTGGCTCGGGCCCCCCAAAGGCTAAATCCCACACCACGTCCTCCCCAGCGCTGAGAAACGTGGCTCGTGTGGAAGCCACTGGAAGGGTGCACCCCAAAGTGTGACGTGCTGTACCTGTCCCCCACGTGGTGTGAGGGAAGGTGGCCGAGGAGAGGGGCAGAGCCCTGCCTTGAACCCCGGCCCCACGTCTCCCCACGCACCCCACCTTTCTCAAGGAAGCCGCCTCACCTTGTCTTCTGGGAAACGTTCCAGGTTGGAGAAACCCTGCTTGGGCACCCCCCCCCCCCCCCCCCCCCCACCCAGAGCTCCGCTGTCGGTTTCAAGTTGACCTCGATTTTTCGTTCTCTTTGCGGTACTGCTGGCTGGAGGGGGCTTTTCAGGGCCACCGGCTTTCAGGGCTCAGCGGCCTCTTCCTGGGTGTAGTTTGTGGTTTCCACAAGCCGGTCTTGCTGCAAGGGACAAGAGGAGCAGGAGGGGGAACAGACTCAGGGAAGAAATGCATGAACGTCAGCCTCAGCGGGCCCGTGCCTTTGACCCTCCCCCAGACCGTGGCCAGGTGACCTCTCCACGTTGCTGAAATGGAGGCACAGGTGGAAACTGCAGGGGCAGGGGGGAGGGGGCGGACAGTGGTGGAGGGTGAGTTCCCCACCAAGCCTCCCTGCCCAGCTTGTCTGAAAGGACCACAGAAATGTCGATGGTCTCCTAGCTGTTACTTTGCTAACCCGATCAATCCATATGAAAAGAACAGATTAAATGGACTGATCCTCATATATTTAATGATTGCTGCTGTTTGACCAGGATGCTTTTCTCAGGAAGCGCTTGTCACAAGCCATTGATAAGAGTCTTTTAATCCCGCCTTGCTGCAGGTTGGAGCTTTCTGGCTCCCCAAGATGGCCAGTCTGGGGCGACTCCTGAGCTCGCCCCACAAGAAAATGAGATGGCTCCTCTTTACTACTGGGCGATTGGGTTATTTATTTTTGAGCGAGAGAGAGAGCAGAAGCAGGGGAGGGGCAGAGAGAGAGGGAGACACAGAATCGGATGCAGGCTCCAGGCTCTGAGCCTTCAGCACAGGGCTTGAACTCGTGAACCACGAGATCATGACCTGAGCCGAAGTCGGACGCTTAACCAACTGAGCCACCCAGGTGCCCCTGGAACTTTCAGTTGAACACACACGCTGACTGCCCACGTTTTAAAGACCTCTTTTGTATATTCACCAAACAACCATTTACCAAGGACCTACCGTATGCCAGCCACTATGCTAAGAAAAAGAAAATGACACGGTTCCTGCTCTCAGGAAATGAAGTCTCATTTCTGCAAGTGCGTAAAGACACATGCAAAGGTAGGCTAAGCCCCGTGACGGGTACTTGGGGTCCTGCGGTGGCCCAGAGGCAGCGTGGGCTGCAGGCTCGGAAGTCTTCACGAAGGAGGTGGCATCTGTGCTAAGCCTTGAAGAGTATGTGGCAATAGCCAGTTGGAAGAGGGCTTGCATTCAAGGATGATTTGGGAGGTTTTTTTGAAACCTTGGCTTTTACTTTTGCTGCGTAGGGTTGGTTGGTTGGCACATGGTGGCAGGACCTGGCAGGGGGCCGGGCAGAGATGTACTAGAAAATGAGACCGGAAGGGTCAAGCAAGTTTCACTTCCATCCAGGCACTGGGCTCCGTGGAAGGATTCTAAGCATCCCAGGGATGGGAATCTTACAGCTTGTAGCATAGAGTCTGACCTCAGGCATCCGGGCTGCGGTTCAAGTTCAACTCTCACTTAAAAGCCACGTGGCCTTGGGCTACCGTGTGTTTCACCTCCCAATCCTTGCCAAGTAATACCCATCTCGGAGGGGAGCTGCAAAGCCTCAAGGAGAGGGGCGGGCGGGGGGGGGGGGGGTGCGGGTGAAGTGCTTGTTGAAGAGCCAGGCACATCGTAAGTGCTAAATAAACAGCTGCTTTTGTGAGCCGAGGTGCATTTTATTTTATTTTATTTTTTAAGATATTTTTGAAGTGTGTTTATTTGTTTTTGAGAGAGAGAGCAATCAGGGGAGGGACAGAGAGAGAGAGAGAGAGAGAGAGAGAGAATCCCAAGCAGGCTCCTCACTGTCTGCACAGAGCGCTCTGTGGGGCTCGAACACACTGTGAGATCATGACCCGAAATCAAAAGTGGATGACTGAGGGGCGCCTGGGTGGCTCAGTTGGTTAAGCGTCCAACTTCGGCTCAGGTCATGATCTCATGGTTCACGAGTCTGAGACCCGCATCAGGCTCTGTGCTGATGGCTCAGAGCCTAGAGTCTGCTTAGGATTCTGTGTCTCCCTCTCTCTCTGCCCCTCCCCAGCTCATGCTCGCACTCTGTCTCTGTCAAAAATAAATAAACTTAAAAAAAATAATAACTTTAGGGAAAAAAAAGTGGATGATTGACTGACTGAGCCACCCAGGCTCCCCCCCGATTTGCATTTTGGACGGCTCCTTCAGGGAGGGGAGTTCAGGCTCCTGTGTGGAGATCACTGATAGGGTCCTGCGGCCAGAAATGCCAGGTGCCTGAGCGAACACTGCCTGTGGCAGGAGATGGGGACGCCAAGGGGCAGGTACTAAGGAGCAGGGATGTTAAAGACGTCAGATCGGCAGTCAGCAATTAGCAGTAGACGAGGGAGCCCGAGGTTTGCTGATGGGGTAGACAGCGGTGTCACTCTCGGGGACAGTTATTACAGGAGATGTCACAGGCTTGGGAGGGAGTGGAGAGGTGTTGGGTTTGAGGGGCTGAGGGCCCCTCACTGACGCTGCCTTAGAAGGTTCTTGGACTGGCGGGGTCTGGACTCCTGGCAACGTCCTCCTCTCCAAAGGATTGAGAGTGCCTCACAGCCTGGGGCAGAATTTGTTCTTTTGTATCTTCCAGAGAAAGGCCCTCCGGTCAGGGTTTAGAGAGCCCTGTCCGTCTCCTAAGGATTCCCCCAGAACAGATGATCACCACTTTCTAGAAGCTTCTCAGACCACTCCCAGCCCAGAGCTCTCTCTCCTCTTAATTCTTACAGCATTATTACTTTTTTTTTTGGGGGGGGTGCATTTTATAATTGCTGCTACGTACTTAACAAATATGTGCCTTGCCTCGGCTAGATGACAGACTCCTAGGTAGGGAGACGACCCCCTTCCTGCCACCCACCCATGCCTGGCTCACGACTGGGGTCTACTGCCAGCTCACTGCTGGATGAGAGAATTCTGCCCCCCGAGAAAGCTCTGGGGCTTTCTGCTTTGTCCTCTGTGTCTACAAAAATGGGGACCTTGCTCAGCCCGCTCGGAAGGGGACATCTGATCAGGGAGGCAAGGCTTTGCGGGGGCCCCGAGATGTCTGCTTGGAGCTCACAGTGCCGGCTTATGATGTCAGGGAAGCTGGCTTTGGGGGAGCCCCTACCTCCCTCCACAGGGCTTTCAGGGGCTGATGCGTTTTTAGCTCACCCCAGCTCCTGGTTTGTAAACACAGCATCAGAGACCCGTGCTCTGAGAAGGTGCAACCCACATAGGGGCCGACTCCTTTTATGGCTTTCACCACCCCTCTTCCCCAGCCATCCTGACCTCCCGTATTTCATTCTTGACTCTCTCCCGCCCCACCACATTCCTGAGCATTTGATCTATGGTCTATAAGTAGATGTAATAAAATGCCAAGTTTCTTTAAAAAGAAAATCACACCCCCCCCCCCAAAGATTTAACCTGGGGATCGTCCAATGACAAACAACAACGCTCGGCTCACTGGGGTTGGGCTGGGGCCTGTCGCCTGCCTGTAGTCTCAGACTCCCCAAGTCCCTGCCTGCGGCTCGGGTTTTGCTACTCATTTCTCTCTTAACCTGTATTTATTTTCAGTTTGCTAAAGGAAGCCACAAATAATTCCAGAGTCACATGAAAAGCCTGAGCTAAAAGGCTCTCGTCTCTCCCCTAGCAACTCCTGCTTCAGCAAAGAGACAGATCTGGAGGGGAGTTGGTCCCTTCCGGCTTGTGAGTGTGACCTGTCCAGGTAGCATAGGACAACTCTGGTCCTTTACTTTGGGGGAAGGTGGGAGGGCACATGGCCCAGGCTCCCCATCAGCCTAGACTGTCTGCCCCTTTCTTTTAAAAAAAAAAAAAAAAAATTATTTATTTATTTTGAGAGAGAGAGAGAGAGAGAGAGAGAGAGAAAGAGAGAGAATCTCAAGTAGGTTCCATGTTCAGCATGGAGCCCAACATGGGGCTCGAACTCACGAATCGTGATGTCATGACTTGAGCTGAAATCAAGAGTCAGACGCTTCAATGGACTGAGCCACCCAGGCTCCCCGTCTGCCCCTTTCTAATCAGGGACTTTAACGTCCTTCATTACCAGAGGGCTACTCAATGTTCTTATAGTCTACTCCCTTGTCAGACCTCAGCCTCTCCTTCTAGAAAGGGATGCATTGGAATAGGATTCCTATGAGAAGGGTGTGCATATATTAGGGATGCCTGGGTGGCTCAGCCGGTTAAGCATCCAGCTCTTGATTTCCGCTCAGGTCATGATCTCACGGTTCGTGAGTTCGAACCCCACCTCGGGCTCCGGGCTGAACATGGAGTCTGCTTGGGATTCTCTCTCCCTCATCCTCCCCTACTCATGCTCTCTCTCTCTCTCTCTCAAAATAAATAATTAAATAAAGAGAAGGGTATGCATCTCTGAGTGGACGAGAGGGAGAGAGGGGTAGTGGGCATCCAGAGCCCTCGTTCTTCTGGCCTGATTCAGAGGGGACTCCAGGTGTTAAGGCTGTGCACTGCTCTGTGGTTTTCCACCCTTTCCGCAAGGCCTGCCCAGACCATCGGCCCAGGGCCTCCCTTCACCCACTCTTTGCCTCCACAATTAATTCTATATACGATTCTTTGTCTATACCGGAGCTTCTCAAACCTGTGCGCGGTTGACATTTTGAACCAAAGAATTCTTGATTCTTTGCCTAATTCCTTGTGCCTCGTGGGATGCTTAGCATCCTTGCCCTCTGTGCACTGGGTGGCCAGGAGCACCTCCCCCGAGTTGTGACAACCCAGAAGCTCTCCAGACATGACCCGGTAGGCAAGGGAAGATGAGCTGTGAATAAATGGACACGTGAGCAAGATAACTTCCAGCAACGGTCAGCTCTATAAGGAGAATGGTTAAAGGGCCAAAGACAGTGCAGAGAGCAGACTTAGAGGGCTGGTAGGGTGACCTCTTGAAGTACTTCTATAAAGTATTCATCTTTGCTTATTCATCTGCCTCCTCGTGTCTGGCACTTAGTAGGTACACAATAAATATTTATCGGTAGAGCAAATGCTCTCTCCTCTCCATGCAGAGACAGCCAGGGTCGCAAACACTCACCACCCTTCGCGTGCTAACGGGCAGTTCCGGAATTATCAGCCAGTGAAGAGGATGTGAGCGCACAACGTTTGTGGACAAAGTCTGAAGCAACCCCCGAATCATCCTGCCTCCCCCCGGTTCTATTTTTTACAAAGCGAGTTTCTCTAAAATAGACTAGACAGTAATCTCCCCACCAAATCGATCATTTAATCGCATATCCATCATCATCGTCACTGAAAAGCTGAAACCACATCTATACACTCTGGCCATTTCCCAGCCCAGGTGTGAACCCCAGGACCGACCGCAGGGGGGGAAATAGGCGAGCTTCCCACCCAGATCTACCTTGCCGATCAAATGTGCTCCGAGGACAGGGTAACATTACCATTGTGCCCGGATAAGAAGGTCCCCATTCCGGCCCCCACCCCGCAGCAGGGGGGGAAGGAAAAAGAGCTTAATCATTAATAACACTAACTTGCATTTCTAGAGCCTTGAAAATGAGAATTTTGCCCTTTTTTCCCTGAGAGTAAATTGGGTCAGAGTGTTCCCAGAATTTACATTTCAATTAAAAATACAATAATAACACATTGTGCTAATAGTGAATGATTCCGACTCAGGGGAAGATGACACCGCCCGCTACTTTGTTAATGAAAAGCCCCCTTCATTCGGACGGGCCACACATCAGCGGTCACAAATCTCCTGTCTTGTTCTGGGTCTGGCGGGTGGAATGGGCAGGGAGGGGTGCGGCTGGGGGAGGTGAGTGAGGCATCTCGGGCCCGCTGGGGCTTTCAGAGGAGGCTGTCTGTCCGGCAGGGCAGCACGGCCCCGGAGCTGGGGCGTCCGTCCTTCCACCTGTCAAAACCAAACCTTGACTTTGCCTTTAAATCAAGCCTTTAAAAGCAGGGTTGTTTGTTTGTTTGTTTTCTTTTCTTCTCTTTCAAGTTTTGTTTTGTTTCTGTTGTTTGGTTGGTTTTATGTTTTTTTTGTTTGTTTGTTTTTTGTTTTTTGTTTTTTTTTTTGCTTTCCTAGGCAATCATGGTGGCACCAGAGAGTTTGCCACAGACAACCCCCCACCCCAAGGCCTTTGGGAGTGGATTTGACTTTAAAAATATCCCCCATCAGCCTCTGGAGTTGGAATCCGAAAGAGACTTCAGCTCACGGTGGCGCATAAACCTCAGTGGCTGGTATCGCTGAGGCTCAGAGCAAAAGCGATGTGTCGATCAAGGGGCTGCGGGCTGCGGAAGGACCACCACGGCTGTCTTTGAGAAGGCCCTCTGCCTCAGTGGGCTTCAGACTTGGTCTGAAAATCCCCCAGACGTGTCCTTTGATCTAGATGCAGGACACCCAAGGAAGGGAAGGGGGACGTTGCCCCGGCAGGTGCGGGCCTTGGGGGCCTGCTCCCAGGACACAGCAAGGAGTGGGGGGGGGAGGTCTGCTTCCCAGACACAGACTGAAGGTGTTCGCTCACAGATTGTTTCTGAAAATAAATAACCCGGCTCAAGCCTGTTTTCATCAGAAAACGACCTTTACGTGTGGGGAAAGAGTCGCACTCTGCACCCTTCCTACCGGAGTGGGGGAGCCTTCAAAAGCAGGCATGGGAGCAGGGAGGGGGCGGGCGGCAGTTGGGAACCATGGCTTTGTGGGCACAGAGCCCCAGCTGGGAGTTTTCGATGGGCCCCTTGTGGGCTCAGCGACTCCCATCTGTGCTAGGCCAGGTAGGGTGAATACTAAGCACATATGCACATGTGGCTTTTTGCCTGGCATTGCATATTCTTCAAAATCTTTTAGTGGATTAAATATATGATATAATGGGCGCCTGGGTGGCTCAGTCGGTTGGGCGTCCGACTTCGGCTCAGGTCATGATCTCGCGGTCGGTGAGTTCGAGCCCCGCATCGGGCTCTGTGCTGATAAGCTCGGAGCCTGGAGCCTGCTTCGGATTCTGGGTCTCCAGGTCTCTCTGCCCCTTCCCCGCTTGTGCTCTGTCTCTGTCTCTGTCTCTCTCTCAAAACTAAACATTAAAAAAAGTTTTTTTTTTTAACAGGCAGGCCACGAGGTGATGGGACTTGGTCTTAAGCTAGCAACCCCCACATCTGTGAGGTAACTGCCATGCCCTTGACAGCCCTGAGGCTGGGCCTCTCTCTCCCTCTCTCTCTCCTGTTTCTGAATCACTGAAGGAAGACAAAGACCATGGAGGTTCAGGCCCGCAAGTGGTGAGTTCCGATAATTACCAAGAGTGTAATTAACATTCCTGATAATAACACTTCGTTTACTGTGATACTCGTTTTATCCCAAAATGTGGGCCAAAGAACGTTGGGTACAGTTAATACACAAAAGTGACATTCATCATTATTGGTCAGTCATTCCTTTTCTCATTTTAAGAACTCAAACCATCTTCCAACACTTCGCCTGACGCTGAGAATAAGTCACACTCTCCTACCCAAGTGAACGTGACTTTGCCATTCACGGTCTCCATTGGCCTACGTTCCAAGACCGTCCCACGCAGGCAAAGGGTTTGAATGTTCATCACTTCCCCGAGGACCCATCAGCTCCGGTGAAAGCACATAGTTTGTGCCCTAAGATTCTTTTGACTCTGACCTCTCAACGTCCTTGCTTTGCTGTTTCCACCAATGCCGAATTGAAGTCTCAGTGGATTCTAGCCCCACTTTCCGTGCTCAGAGACACCACCAGAACTCTGCCAGAGGGATCATCTCCTTTGCTGCGGTAACAACGAACTCAGAGTTGTCTGAGCACCAGGTTGTTTGGGTCATGTTTTGGGAGCCCAATCTCCTTTTTACAATAGAGCGTTGGCCTTGAGGGGCAGAGCTCTTTGAACTGGTTTGAATGTGCTCTCTTGTGAAAATGTTATTTTGTTTTAGTTGTGTTCATTTTTTGATTCATTTAAAAAGTTGTGTCAGAATCATACATCAATATTACTTAATACATAGACGCAGGGCATAAGGCTTATAATGAACCGCAGACCCCTTGGTCCATCCCTCCCCCCCACCCCCCGCAGCCCCCAAATTCAAGATCTCTGAAGCAACCTCTATCAATTCTTATGGCAATTTCTTCTGGGTTTTTTTCCCTCTATACTTTTATTTTTATTTTTTTAAGTTTATTCATTTTTGAGAGAGAGCGAGAGAGAGAACAGGGGAGGGGCAGAGAGAGAGAGAAACACAGGATCCGAAGCAGGGTCCAGACTCTGAGCTGTCAGCACAGAGCCTGACATGGGGCTCGAACCCACAAACCGTGAGATCATGACCTGAGCCGAAGTTGGACGCTTAACTGACTGAGCCACCCAGCTGCCCCTCTCTCTGTACTTTTAAATAGCACAAATGTGCTATTGGCTCCTGGTTTTTCTCACATATCAGGTAGTTATTAATTTCCAAATATGAGCAATGAGCAGTCTCTTAGACCACTTCTTACTCACATGTATTTCCTTTTCCTTCCAACTTCCCGCCATGGGTCTGTTGTTTTTTTTTTTTTTTTTAATTGAATCCAGATTTAGTGTTTTCATTATGATGAATGGGTAAATATTATTCACAGCTTAGTCGGGTAGTGTCTTAGGATGTCATTCTCCCCTGGCCTTTGCTTCCTTTGGCTTGGCTTTCTTTGAATGTCTGGGTGACTCTTCCCACACCCTCCAGTAGCTCTGTACAAAGGCCCTCAATCCAATTTTACACCCGGCCACACCTGTCAGTTAATCTGTCAGTTCCATTTTTTCCTGGAGACATCCCTCCTGGAGCCATCCCTCCTCCTGCCCCATCTGATCCCGTTGCTCCCCAGGCCTACAGCACAGCTGTCACCTGGGACTTCCCTTGCTGTTGTCCTGTGCAAGAGCCCCTGTGCCCTGGGTCTCATGTCTTCATCTTTCTTGATTTACTCCCTTGTTTTGGTGGAGCACACCCTCTGATATATTCCTGAGAAAGGGTGCATATTTTTGACACCATATGTACCTTTAAAAAAAACATTTATTATCTGCCCCAACTTTGGGTTGATAGTTTGGCTGTGTATAAAATTTAAGCGTTGAAGTTATTTTCCTTCGGAATTGTAAAGGTACTATTCCACTGGTTTCTAATGTTGCTGCCAAAGTCCGTTGCTTGTTAAGAAAGCCTGTTGTTCATGAAAAACAAAGAATTCTTAATTCTTTATATATGTGACCAGGTTATGGTGTTGTTTTGTTTCATTTCTATTTTTCTCTCTGGAATGTTTTAGGCTTTTCTATTTCTGGTGCTCTGAAATGTCATGATGATTTCCCTTGGTGAGGTTGTCTGTCCATTCCTTCTGTTGGGTTTGCTGTGGGGCCATTCAACCAGAAAATCAAAGTCTTTAGTTTCTGGGAGATTTTCTTGTATTATTTCTGTGATAATTTCCTCCCTTCTGTGTCCTCTGGGATTTTTGTTTGTTCGTTTGTTTTTGTTTTGTTTTGTTTTGTTTTGCTTTTTTGCCTCTGGAATGTCTATTATTTATTATTTTTTTTAACGTTTATTTATTTTTGAGAGACAGAGAGACAGACCACAAGTCGGGGAGGGGCAGAGAGAGAAGGAGACACGCATCCGAAGCAGGCTCCAGTCTCTGAGCTGTCAGCACAGAGGCCGACACGGGGCTCGAACCCACGAACTGTGAGATCATGACCTGAGCCGAAGTCGGACACTTAACCGAGTGAGCCACCCGGGTATCCCTGGAATGTCTATTATTTAACTGGCAGACCTGAAACGATCCACTTGTTTTCTTATCCTTATTTTCTCTCCCCTATCTTTTTTTTTTTTTTTTTTAAACTTTTCCCTCTTCCCTGAGTGTTCCTTCTTACAATTCTGTGTTTCTATGTCGTGGACATAATATCTTTTCTTACCTGAGGACAGCAGAAGCCGCAGTGCCCACAGTGTCCCCACGAGTCTTACCATTTTAGCTCACACAGGCCCAATACCTAACGATGGTGTACCATACAGGTAGTAAAACACTAAGGATTTGTTTATGTTGTTAGTTGCATTTTTCGACTTTTAGAATACGTGCCTTTTAATGAATGGAAGGACTGATTTTATCATCGGCCTTCCCAAATAATAAGCTTTCCATCTTCCCCTGGGATGGGGAGGAGTGGTCCCTGGCAGGAAGTTGGTGGGAGAGGGAATCTAGGGCTCTGAGAGACCATTTCATTTACAGGCTCTCTATTCATTTTACTGGCTTTAGCCCTTCTGCCTTTCCAGGAGACTTTCCAAGGCACTACCGGTCAGAACAGCTTATCTCTTTGCGTCCTTTATCACAGGCCTAATTAACCTATTTTCTCACTAGTCTCTAAAATTTGGTTGGCATCTGTCATTTGCTGTCTACTCTTCTATTCCGTTTCTGGTCCTGTGGATATATGCCTTTTTTTGTTTTCTTATCACTTAACTACCATTTTATCGAGGTTTTAGCGACGAGCAGAGTAAAACGTTCGTGTTTAATCCACCATGAACTCCATTGTGGTTATTTTAATAGTCACAGTCTATTTATGGCATGCAGTATTGGTTTTCCAGTTTGGGCAGTGATAAAAAGTTTTCCTTCAAAAATAAATATGCTTTTCTTTTCCTACAAAAGTGAGGCGAGTTAAAGAAAAATAAATAAATAAATAAGATGCGGGGCATGGCCCAAATCACGATGGTAATTTGAAAATGACAGAAATTTGAGATTTACGGGAACTCGTGGGTCTGTTGCAGCAGATAAGACAGACTTATCTGCGGGGCTCTCTTCTTGGCCACCCCAGGAGGGAACACTGACATGATGCCGAGGTGCTTACTGGATTCATAGTCTGATGACACCACTGCCCCATAAGTCAAGGTCGAGGTAGGTACGGGAATGTGTGTCCCCTGGAATTTTCCCTGAGACCAACTTCGGAATGGGTCCGTGGGGAAGTGAGTCGGAGTTGGGAACACAACCAAAGTGAGAGAAGGTGGTTTCTGGCCACTCCCCATGGATCCCTCCTTGGTCATTTAGCCCAAGGTTCCGCATGGCTCCTGTCCCACTGGGATGCATTCACTGGGAAAAGGAGGGCTGTGTCTAGGGCCCTGCTAGCAATTGTCCCCAGTCACATCCACAGGGTAGACTCTAGAGACTGGTGTAGGGGCTACTTCCCGGTAGACCTGATATTTCTGCACGCACCACGCGCCGGCTCCAGACAGCTGACCGGTGGCGATGGAAGATGACCCCCATGTTTTCTCACGGAATATCCAACTCCCAAGCTGCCCTTCATGCGTCATGCCCCGCCCCCACCAATCGCAGCACATTGGACTGTATCCACCCTCTTACCCAGCAGAGAGCCCTAGCTGCGGGCAGTGGGGCTGGTCTCCTCTCCTGATTACCGCCCTTCCATCCTCCAGGGGGGTGAAAAAGGAGGGCTGTACCTCGACTCTGTGCGGAGTAGATGGCCGGGGATGTGAGCGTGCTGTTTGGGCACGTGGTGTGGCGATTAAGGGGCATTGATTAGTCTTTGCGTCTAGTGAAAGGAAATCGTTCCTGCAGCTGCTGAGGTTCTGGCGGCTGATTGCCTGGGGGTTATTTGTTTATTTAAGTGAACAAAGTAATGGGCAGTGGAGATGTCTGAAAATTGCCTGGGTTTGTTCCCTTTTTGCTTACCTGTCCCTCCCGGGTACCATTACTCTCAAGCACCTATTGCGAGGGTGATTTTGCTAATCTATCTGTGTTGGGTTAAATCAATCCGCTCACAGGCTGGGTAATGGGAGTGGCAGCAGAAGGGGGCCGATTTCATCTTTAGGCACAAGTTGAAGAGCCACAAAGGAGGCCCAGTCCTCCCTGGGACCTGGGTTCTACCTCGAAGGCTTGCAGTTGTCAAGGCAGGGAAGGTTCCAGCTGGAAAGGAGCGTAGTGCCTCAGTGAGGAAAGAGGAAGCTAAATGGACAGGGTTTGGGGGCGTCTTTATTCCAAGGTAACAGCTTCATCGTCACCCATTCTCTATTTTGAGTTTCAGGAAAAGATTTGTTAGATAAAAGCTGCTGCTACGAATACCGGCCTGACCCCACTGGCTCTTTGTACAGACAGGGCCACCATGCCTCTGAGCGATGAATATTGTCATCCCTTCAGCTTGGGTTTTGGTTTAGGCGGATACAAGCTGTGGGCAATTGTGTTTTCCAAACGTGGCCGTGGTCATATTTCAGGTTTCCGGATGCTTTTTCCAAATTTTTCTGGTCACCGTCAGTATGTGGGGTCTATTTCCCCTCCCCTCGATCCTGGGCCTTTGACTGCCTCAGGGAACGGACCGTGGTGGAGACCCTGCCTCAGAACTGCCGAGGCTAGGACAGAAAAGGTGGGAAGACTTCCTTCCGGCTTGCTTGCTCCTTTTCTCCACCTCTTTAGACACGTGCCTTTAAAGACCTGTGCGGTCACGTGAGAAGTCCGTCTACCCTTAAGCCACCACGCTGGAGAGATCTCAAGGAGAGAACACCTCGAGAGATGGTCTAGTGACCCCAGCTTTTCCAGGTCCCCAGCTGGTCAAGCTCACGCACAGGACACATGAGTGAAGAAGCCTTCCAGATGACTCTGGCTCAGTCACGGCTTGACTGTGACTAACGCCACCCTCACCTCCCATGCCAAAACTGCCCAGTTGAGCCCAGGAACCCCCCAGGACTGGGAGAGATAATGATAAATCATTGCCATTGCTTTAAGCACAATTTTGTGGCCGATTGCTACGCAGCTATAGATAGCCAGAACGTGTTACACCCATTGCAAAAGAGGATGATCAGACATCTTTACCCCTTGAAGGGAAAGCTCTAGTATTTTCCCTCTTCCCCATTTTCTCCTCTCACGTCTGTCTGCCCTATAGAGGACAGTTGAGTCTGCAGCCTTGGAGTTTCTGAATAAATTCCTTCTATGCCTTCACTTGCTCCAAAGGAGAAGATTCTCTCTGGGCTTCACATTGGTCTTTTCTTGAGGTGTCGGCATATTTCAACAGGGAGTGTGCATGCGGGTTAGAGACCCGCTTACTTTTCAGGCTGTACGCTTTCTTGAAAGACCCACTTCATCTGTTTGAATGACACTTGCTAGTCGCTGTGCTGTGTACCCCAGACATGGTGAGGCAGGCGGAGTTCAAGCCCTACCTTCAAGGGGCTTTTAATCTCCCGGGGGACACGGAGATCACAATGACTAACTTCAGGAGGTGATGCGACGCGACAGGTGCCAAAGAGAAATGCAAGCGAGGTCATGTGCAAAGGTGGAGTCAATGAGAAGGATCTGGGTGAGGACTGGCCTGGGGGAGCGCACAGGGAGAGGGCATACCAGATAGAAAACGGAAGTAGGACTCAGATGTGGAATTAAGTTTTGGGGGATTAGGGGGAAAATATCTAGAGGGGTTAAAAGTGACAGGTGAGATTAGTAGGCAAGAGAAGAGGACTACCATAACAGGGAGGAATGTACTTACGACATCAAAATTAAGCATTTTGGTTTGCTGAAAGTCACTGAAGACAGTCAGGAGGGGGCGACAGACTAGGAAAATGATGACTGGGTAAACCACGATGGGTAACATGCCTACGGAGAGGTTCTCAACCTTCTAACAATTGGCAAAATAAAAAGCAAAACACATAGGCAACGTTTCCAAACCATCGAGATTGGTTAAAGAAAATTGAATAGACGTTTTTTTTTTTCCAAAGAAGAGATCCAGATGGCCAACAGACACATGAAGAGATTCCCAACATGACTCATCATCAGGGACATACAAATCAACACCGCGGTGAGATATCACCTTACGCCTGTCAGTGGAATGGCTAAAACCAAAACCAAAAAGATAACAAGTGTTGGCGAGGACGTGGAGAAAGAGAAACGCTTGCCCACTGCTGCTGGGAAGGCACCCTGGTGCAACCACTGTGGAAAACAGTTGGAAGGCTTCTCAAAAAATTAGGAATAGAATCACCATGATCCAATAATTCCACTGCACCGAGCAATGTATAGAAATGTTGAACGATTATATTGTACGCCTGAAAGTAACATAACACCGCATGTTAATTATCCCTGAATTAACCAAAAGAAAAACTGAACAATGTCTAGCATCGGGAATGATGTGGGCACACAGGACTCCTCCGGGACTGCCAGGGCCATGTAAACTGACATGGCTACTTTGGAGAGGAAGCCGGGAGCACTTCTGAAACGGAGCATGCAGGTATAGACAGACCTCAGGCTGGTGTCGTCTCAGCCCTGGCCTCACTCCCAGAGAAACTGTCAAGGGGAGGGGCGTAAGGATGACCTTTGCTGTGCAGTTTCTGAGGCAGGGAGGTAGGAGTGACCTGGCTGCCCATCCCTAGAGCAATCCCATCGATCCAACGTGGATGCGTGTGGAACATGAGGCAGCATTCAGAAGCGGGCTAGGTCGCTCTTAAAGACACACACTCTTAAAGACACCAAGTTTTTGGTGGAAAAACATAGGTAACACAAAGAATTCCCTAGCGCCACACCATTTATACCCTCGTGAAAGACTACGTATCTAACAGGTGAGTAGGGATGCCTCAGAGGAGGTGAGGGACAGGTAGGGGGCTCAGAGACTTGAACAAACACAAGACCCCTGATACAGTCAGCCACTTCCCGAAGAGTAAACTATCTCAATTCTTTGTACTTGAATTTAGAAAGAACAACAGGAAGGAAGCAATAAAAAACGACACCTCGCGGAGGAAGTCGGGGGTCAATGGATGGGTTTTGAATGGGCGGAGGCTGCCCCCCCCCCCCGGGGGGCGGGTAGCTTCAGGGCCACTGTCATTTTAGAGACCTATAGGGTGATCTGCGTCCCTCAAAGAAAGGTGAAGCCATTCGCTGCGCGTTCACGTGGAGGCTTCTGGAGGCTTGCGGTCCCTTTGGGGAAGATTTCCGTGGTTAAAATGGCCTGGTGCCTCTAGGGGGAAGCAAGCATTATCTGAAAAAGCCACTTCTGTGAAACTGGTTCTTCCTCTGACAGGGGCGGATAAATGAAGCCTTCCTGTAATTGTATGTAAATTGGGCTTCTAAAGTGCTTGAAAAGTTTGGTGTGTGGAGCTGGCTAAATGTCACCCCCTGCAAGTTTCTTCACCCTCTTAATTTGCCTAGTAAATCCCTTTTTTTCAGAGTGTGAATTACAGTAAAAGAGGTTTATCTCCCCGGCAATCTGTCAACCAGGCCTGGGGGGGGGGGGGCGGTGCGGGACCAGCGAAATGATAATGGATGTCGCTGCTGGTGACCCCCTCCTCCTTGCCGCAGGCTTCTGAGTCATCTAAGAAAGTTGAAATGAATTTCTGCGGAGTCTTAGCATTAAGTAGACAAGACAGAAACCAAGCCTTTGAACGTTGGCCTTGAGGGGCGGTGGTGCGTGTTCAGTTGGGGATTCGGTTTGCCCGAATGCCCGTCCCCGCTGCCACGGGCTCACGAGCGGTTCTGACGCGTGGAACCTGCCACTGCGACATTCCAGCTCATGGAGCTTTCCTGAGTGCTGTCTTTTGATAATCGATGACTAAGAATGAAAATCATGGAGGAACGCTCTTGCTTTCTGGCACAGCTCGGTCACCTCATGGTGGACGAAAGACGGCCACCAAGTCTTGTCACTCTTTGAGAAATGGAAACTGCTTCTCTGCCCCGTGAAGGAGGCCTGCCTCGGGCTGCTTCACCCCGGGACCGTGACAGAAGTGACGAGGAGCAGTCCAGGCCTGGATGTAAGAGTGCCGGTGACTTCCGCCGTGACTCTCTTGTAGCCCTCACTCTTGGGATCCAACCACCACCTGAGGGAGCCCAAGCTGGCATCACCGCCACGTGGGGAGAGAGAAGGCCCAGGCCACCAGCCATCTTTGCTCAGGACCCAGGCATGGGAGAGAAGCTCTCTAAGGTGACGCGTGCCCAGTGGCCACTTGGTCGAATCCGTGTGAGGGACCCCAGGCCAGGACGACGCCACCAACTCAACTCCATTTAGCTAGCTTTTGTGGTTATTTTTTTATTTAAAAACTTTCATGGTGTTGGGGCATCTGGGTGGCTCGGTCGGTGAAGCATCCAACTCTTTGGCTTGCGTCTTGATCTCACGGTTCATGAGTTCGAGCCCCGCGCCGGGCTCCGCGCACGCAGACAGTCCTGCTTGGGCTTCTCTCTTTCTCCCTCTGTCTTTCTCTGCCCCTCCCCTGCTCGCACTTGTGCTCTCTCACTCTCTAAATAAATATATAGACTTTTAAAAAATGTTTTTGTTGTGTTAAAATACACATGACATAAAATTTATCGTTTTGACCATTTTTGGAGACATGCAGTTCGGTGGCATTAAGGGCATTCACGTTTTTGTACAACTGTCACCAGCAATCATCTCCAGAACTTTTTCATCTTCCCAGACTGAAACTCTGTCCCCGTTAAATAATAGATTCCCATTCCCTCTCCCTCCCGCCCCTGGTAACCACAATTCCACTTTCCCTCTATGGATCTCACTACTCTGGGTACCTCATGTAAGTGGAATAATCCTGTGGGTTTTGCTTTTATGTTTTATAAAACCTCTTACCCACTGTGATGGTTAATTTCATGTGTCAACTTGATTGGCCCAGACAGCTGGTCAAACATTATTCCGGGTGTTTCTGTAAGATGTTTTTGGATGAGATTAACATTTAAATTGGTAAACTGAGTAAAGCAGACTCCCCTTCACAATGCAGGTGGGCCTCATCCAATCAGTGGAAGGTCTGAATAGAACAATGACCCTCCTCCCGGGAAGAGAGAGTTCTCCTGCCCGATGACCTTCAAATTGGAATATCAGTCCTTCCTGCTTGATGGTTTTCAAACTGGGACATCAGCTTTTCCTGGTTCTAGAACAGCTTCCAGCCTTTGGACTCAAACTGAGATATGGGTTCTGCAAAGTTTGGACTCACCAAGCCTCCATAATTTGTGAACCAGTTCCTTGTAATTATCTGTGTGTGTGTATGTGTGTGTGTGTGTGTGTGTCCAATAACTTCTATTTCTCTGGAGAACCATGATTAATACATTCACAATGGCCCGAATTGAGATTTTTGCTGCAACAGAGACTATTTGGAAACCAAGTTGGGTGTAATGTCTCTAATTAATACTTGCTACTCTAATTCACGTGTGATATATTTAGCCATAGATGTCTCCCGGGGGCTTCCTTGGTGGGAAAAAAGAAGCTGTGTTTTCTAGGAGGCGCCTAAGGAAAGACTATGGATATTGTCCCATTTCGAACTGAAATGTATGTCTCCCAGGTATGACTTCAAATCCTCCTTATTCAGGCCTGTTGTCAGTTAAACAGGAACAGACACCCAGAGAAAGGGAAAGTGAAGGTCAGGGGCCCAAGAGGTTCAGATTTAGAATTACTACATTTTTTTAACTTTATTTATTTATTTTGAGAGAGAGAGAGAGAGTGGGAAGGGGGGAGCGAGTGGGGGGGGGGCAAAGAGAGAGGGAGACAGAGAACCCCAAGCAGGCTGTGCACTGTGAGTGCACAGCCCGATGCTGGGCTCAAACTCAGGAACCGTGAGATCGTGACCTGAGCCGAAGTCAGATGCTTACCCGGACACCCCTACAATTACTACACTTGTCTGACTGTGGTCAACAGGCTTGTGTCAAGCCTTGCTGCCCTTTGTAGTTCATTAAAGAAGCCTTGAGGGGCACCTGGGTGGCTCAGTCGGTTGAGCGTCCGACTTCGGTTCAGGTCAAGATCTCACAGCTCATGAGTTCGAGCCCTGCATCGGGGTCTGTACTGACAGCTCAGAGCCTGGAGCTTGCTTTGGATTCTGTCTCCCTCTCTCTGCCTCTCCCCCGCCCATGCTCTGTCTGTCTGTCTCTCTCTCAAAAATAAAGAAACACTTAAAAAAAATTTTAATAAAAGAAAAGAAAAGAAAGAAAGAAAGAAGCCGTGAGTCCGGTACAAATTCTATGGGGGTTCTACCCATCATTCTTCCCCTTCAAGAAAGTGGAAGTCGCTGCTTCCTGAAATACACTGAAATATTTTATCTTCATATCTGCCTGCACATGCGCTGTATTCTCCCTGCCTGAATTCCTCTTTGGTGAAGTCCTGCTTTGCCACATGAGAGATGAAGTCAACAAACATAATCGGCTCCGTGCCATTCTAACTGTGCCTGCTCTTGTGTTTTTCTTAAATGGTCTCAGGTGTTCTCATCTCTGTATTGGTCAGACCAGAAAGGCAGAGTCTAGTCTAAGTATTATAAACAGTAAGAATTTAGTGTAGGGGTTTGGTTTGCGGGTGATGGAAGAGGTGAGAAGCCCAAAGGGCCAGAGGAACAATCTGAGATTAGAAATTGCAGGAATCCACTGCCACCTCTAGGAGTGGGGGAGGGTGGTCAAAGGGAGGAGATGGACTGCTGGAATCCAAGGTGGAAGCTGTTGGGTAGATTCTGGAACCACCCAGGGCACCTCCATTGGCTGAATGCAGCCAGAAACCAAGAGATGGGGGAGTCTGGGGTGCATCCTGCGGGGGGGGGGGCAGTCTTCCAGCCATCGGGAGCAGAGCGGATCACAGGAGGGGTGAGGGAGGGCCCTGAGAGCACACAGCCTCCTAAATTAAGACCGAGCCCCAAACAGGTACCCTAGTCACACAGGACCAAACACCAAACAACAAGAACAGAACCTTTTTTTTTTTTTTTTTAACAGCAGCATTTCATCGAAGATTCACAGGAGGACCAGACTTGGCGAGTCACCTCTGGCTTCCTCATCTGCTGGCTGTGTGACATGGGGTGAATTTTTCCATCTCTCTGAATCCCAGTTGTAAATGAGGATAATTACGGTACATTTCTCCAAACACGTCAGGAGATCTTGCAGGGGAAAAGACCAGACTTGGGAAGTGTGGCTTCTCACATTTACGCAGAACGTGCAGGCGGGAACAAAGGGCCCCAGGGTGAGCTGGGGGGCTTCCTTACCCCCGTGGACACGTGCCTTCCACTGGCTCTCTAGTACGAATAAACGCACGCATTTGCACCTGCTACTCACTCCGTTATACAGGCACTTACCCATCAATAACAGTGATTTGAGACATAAAGACAATACATAAATATGATATCCTCTTACCTCCACCCCCCTTACCAGCTTCCAGAAAATGCTCTGGAATTCAGAAAAGAAGGTCCTTACACTCCCAAGAAAACCGACTTCAAAAGGCTATTACATTTGAAAAGACATTCAAATATACATTTTGAAAATAAAGGGAGTCACGGTAAACGAAGTCAGATATACATTTGAAAAGAAATTCAAATGTCCCTTTAGAAAAAACAAGGAGGCCCTGGCTTCCTTCAGAAGAACAAAGGAAGCGAAACCTTGAAGGTTTGTAAGGGGTCCTGGGGGTTGTTCTAAGAGGTGCAACTGGAAGGCATACTTTTTGTTTTTTAAATGTTTCAATTTTCTAATGTGTGACAGGAAGTTTTGTTCATTTTGAAGGGGCTGATTTTAATATCAGAGGGTTAAATGGGATCGTGTAAAAAGCACAGGGTCTGGGAGGGGGAAAAGTGCTTAAAAATGCTAAAGCGTGGGGCGCCTGGGTGGCGCAGTCGGTTAAGCGTCCGACTTCAGCCAGGTCACGATCTCGCGGTCCGTGAGTTCGAGCCCCGCGTCGGGCTCTGGGCTGATGGCTCTGGGCTGATGGCTCTGGGCTGATGGCTCGGAGCCTGGAGCCTGTTTCTGATTCTGTGTCTCCCTCTCTCTCTGCCCCTCCCCCGTTCATGCTCTGTCTCTCTCTGTCCCAAAAATAAATAAAAAACGTTGAAAAAAAAATTTAAATAAAAAAAAAAATAAAAATGCTAAAGCAGCATCATTGTCGTGTGTGTGTGTGTGTGTGTGTGTGTGTGTGTGTGCGCGCGTGCGCGCTCTCATGCGTGTGTGATTTTAAGGAGTGTGAATCGGGGGTTTTTCTCCTCTGCGGCCGTTCTTTTCGGGATGTCTAAGGTGATAGGAGAATTGGGGCAGCACGGGTAGGAGGGAGCAAATGCGTGGCTACAAAATTTTTGGCAGCCTGGAAGCGAGACATATTTTCTGTGGCAATCAGTTGGAGGTGTGAGACAAGCGCGTTTGGCTTGTTTTTAAACTTCAGCAGTTAACATGCCAACGTTCGCTATTAATTCTCACACACCAGAGCTAGTCAAGTCTGTGCACACGCAGTTGCCACTCACTTGCACGCTGTGGGCTTCGTGGAACCATGCCTGGTTCACCCAAGGTCGGACGTCGCTCATGGAAAATCATCCGTGTTTCTGTGGATGTTGGTTGCTGTGAATGTTCCAGGCACCAGGCTGGGAGCCCTGAGGGTCAATGTCACAAAAATAACTTTGGGGCTTGTCTCCAGTGCCTTTTTCTCACTTTCAAGATAACTCGCAGCTCGGCTCAGAGGGCTCTAGACTCATTTTCTTGGCGAAGGTCTGGCAAGATTTTCCAGGGAGCTGGCTTACTCTCTTTGCCAAGGGAAGGTGAGGTAGGAAGGGACCAGAGATACTTAGGCCCTCTTGTGATCGACAGATAAATCCTCCCTTGTGAGTTTTCTCCCCTTGGGGCAGCCGGGTAACCCAAACCCATCCCCCAAACTCGAGTCTGGCCAACCAGTGTCCAAAGGCTCAAGTCAACGCCAGCTCCAGCTCCTGGGTGCAGATGAGGACTAGAACATTCCAGGCTTGGCCCTCACAAATGTCTTTGATGGCCATCAATTCTTGCCAGGTCCAGCTCTGGGAACCCTACACAAACAGCTGCCATTGAAATCCACCTGTTACTTTCATTTATTCATGTATTGCTTTTTAAAGCAGCAAAACCTTGGGGTGCCCGGGGGGCTCAGTGGGTTAAGCGTCTGACTTCGGCTCAGGTCATGAACTCACAGCTCATGAGCTCAAGGCCTACATCGGGCTTTGGACTGACAGCTCAGAGCCTGGAGTTTGCTTCTGATTCTGGGTCTTTCTCTCTCTCTGCTCCTCCCCTGCTTGTGTTCTCTCTCTCTCAAAAATAAATAAACATTAAAAAAAATTAAAGCGGAAAAGCTTTTCTCTGAGCATCTCATCACTCTTTGGTGCCTGTTACCCCGCATGGCTTAAAGGCTCAAGGAAGGAAAATGAAAAACTTTGTCAAGAGAAGAAAGGGATACTCAAAGTTCCAAGATTTTAGCTGAAGAAAGGCAATCCCACGTTCCCTGGTGAAAGAATCTAGAACTTAGAAGAACCGGCTTTATGTCTCATTTTGGTTCACAACATTCATCCCCCTGGGTGGCTTATGTCATCTCGCATAGGTCATTTGTCTTCCCCACCTGTTTCCTCATCTGTCACACGTGAATAATCATAGCACGGCTCCCGCCAACCACGCGCGGGGGGGCAGGGGGGGCACAGCAAGGATTTGGTGAGAATTTCAACAGTGCTTTGTCAACTTGAAAGTGTGGCCACATGAAAGGGATTATTATCTTGTAATTAGTATTATTAGGCATTGTTCCTGCCCAGGTTGTTTTCACTGTAGTTGGGGAGATAAGACAGCCAGTGAAATGGTGAGGCCCAAGACGGCATCTGATTAATTGCAGGTTAGTTTGGTGCCCACTGTATATAAGAATAAGACCTAGAAGAATATTCGAGGGAAGCTTCAAGAAAGTGGCAGTCCGGTCTGTAGGGTCCTCGGTCCTCGAGGTGACCAGAGGAGTGGGAACTGGCTGGGATATAAAGTCTGGAATGGTGGGGGAAATGATTGCTGCTGAATGATTTTCTCCAAGGGTAACGGTCATGGGGATCCTGGGGCCACGTCCGCGAAGCTCCGCCTTCCAAACTTGCGCACCTCTTCCTGACCTTGCACATCCTGGGGGATTCTGAGGGAGTTTCCAAGATTCCCTCTGATTCATACTGTGGTTTCGCTGGGGGCAGCCAGGCCTGGCGAAGTTATCTTGTGGCCACCAAAGATGTGGACGCAAGTGTGAGTTTTGTTTGCCCCCAGACATGTGACTTTAAGCAAATTTTTCATTCCCTGACCTTGAGAAGCAAGCTCCCGTAGACCCCTTCTGTCAGGTTTGGTCTCAGTCAGATTCTGACACTTCTGCTCATCCTTTGGGTCCACGTAGCCACGGAAAGTGAGGTTAATTTTGGTCCTCTTGGGTAGAGAAGGCATGATTCCAGAGAGTCACAAATGAAGAAGACCACCCAATGCTGCCATCCAAGCTGAAAATAAGGCAACGTTGTTTCTCTTCTGTATCTTTTGCCTGGTAGTTCTTAGACTCTCAGCTCAAAGAACTCCCAAGTTATCTAGTCATTGTTTGTCTTTGTTTTTCTTTTATGCAACAAATATCACTAAGTTCTTGCTATACGCCAGGCTCTGGGCTAAGTGCCGTAGATTTCATGATAGTTAAAGTTGACCATACCCTTGCCTTCCTGTAATTTATACTCTAGGGAGGGACAGAGACAACACTTAACTGAATACAGACTTAATATTTCAGGTGACTAAAGGGTCTTTGAAAGAAACTGGGAATATCTTAGACTTGAAGGTTGCTTTTGGACGTATGTTCGGAAGACTTCCATGAGGCAGAGGCATTTGAGCTGAGAGCTAAAGTCTAAGGAGGAAAACTTAGGTGAAGAGTTGGGAGAGAGAAGCATGGAGAACGACAAGTGTAAAGGCCCGGAGGCAGCCAAGGGTTTGGCATGTTTAAAGAGTTCGGAGAAATCCGTGTGGCTGAAGAGGGAGAAGAGGGGAAGGATAGGAAGGTGGGACGAGGAAGCAGGGCCAGGTCGTCATGGAAACTGAGGTGTGGACCGTGTTCCATAGCTACTAGGAAGTCATTCAAGGGTTTCAGGTATAGACGTGATATGAAGTTCAGGTTGGAAGTTTCTTCCTTAGGGCTTCCAACATCCCCTGTAAGTCCCGCATCGTAGCGCTCACGGGCACTCAGCATAACTGCCTGGTTCCTGGGCTCCCCCACACCCTGACCCACTAGAATGTGCGTTTCTCGAAGGCAAGCTCTGTGACCCTTTCCTTGCTGAGTCTCTAGCAACTAGTCCAGTGCTATTCAAGAATATTGATTGAATTGAACCAAACTGGAAAAGATAACTAAAATGCTCAGGGAGCAGACAGCAGACGCCAAAGGAATCCTATGCTCAGCGTTGAAGGGGTTCAAAGCAGAAGCCCATCGCTTCCAGTCGGAGTAGTCAGGGGAGGCTGCCTGGGAGAGGGGGCCTTGAGCCAGAGACCTAAAAGATGAGGGGGATATAGGTAGGGGCAAGGGAGGAGAATCTAGGCAGATAACGCCATGCGTCCAAAGATTGCCAGCCTCTTAAAGAATTAAAACCCGGTGCATGCTAATTTCACCAAGCTTCCAAAGCTACGGGGACTGAAATATACACAGCAGACGATTCTGGGAGAACTGCAGGAGCATAAGCTACCTCCAAGCGCATAGATCCACCCTCCGGGTTCATGCAGTTGATTGCGCAAGCCCTGGGTGGGAGGGGGAGGGTTCAAAAAAGAGTCTCCCGTTCCATCATCTGGTAAATCTCATCCTCAGCCTTGACAGCAAAACCACCAACCAGTCCCATCCCTCAAAACGTCCCAATATTTCTTGATAGACACTTTTGTTGTCTTATGTGCAATAGAATTGTAATCACCTGTATTTAAAACTAATGGATTTGAAATAACCTGCAGGCTTCCACTTTAATGAGAGTTAGATTAATGAAAAAGGACCTTTTGCCTCAGATTGCATGACAACATTTTCAAATTACATTCCTGGAACAGAGAATTCACTTATTCAGAGTAATTGGATGCTGACTTGGGTTAATACGTACAATGTCCTTAAATGAAAATGTTCTATTGTAAGTGGAACTGTATGATACCTGAGGCTTTCTCAATAGATTTGGTTGGGCTCTGAGTTAATTATACTGCATGCTATTTTTTGAATGAATTCAAGCATGAATTCTACACGGTAGAGATTGGGATAATTATATTCAATTCTGTTCGGTGCCCCGCTGAAAGAATTGACCTTTTAGATAAAACGAGTCTCCTGAGCAAGAAACCTGAAGAAAGTCTACACAAAGCCGGGGACGGAAGAGCAGAGAAAGTCTTAAGTAAGAGGGGAAATGGGGGCGGGGTGGGGGAGGCGAGCTCAAGGGCCAGTAGCATCAGCAAGATTGATTTTTTGTCACGGGAAAGTATTTCTGTTTTGTAGCTTGTTTTGTATCCTTGGTACATAAAGGTATAATTTAAAACCATTGATTTTACTAAGCTGTTTTCTCATCAGTAACACGGCTAAAAAGTAGCAGCATGAAGAATGAGAAGCGGACAAAAAGCAATTTCTGGAAGATCTCCGGTGCGAGGCCCCCAGGAAGGAGCAGGGGCGGGGGTGGGGGGGCAGCACAGTCCTGACCGCTAGGCTCTCCTGCCTCGCACCGTGCCTTGGGGCTGAGTGTGGCCTTAGAGGTCAGACCGCTGGGGCTCTAAGTCTGGCCCTCCTGCATACTAGCTGTGTGGCTTCAGACTCCATGCTTACCTTCTCTGGGCCTCGGTTTCCTCATCTGCCAAATGGGGGTGAACCTCGCAGCGTTGCAAGGAGGATTGAACAGCTATAAAACACTTTGCGTGGTGTGAGTGCCCAGGAACTATTCATACCATTCTGCTTGGTTGTGAAATCTCTCTCCCCGAGGATGAGGGAAAAAAAGACAACCCATTAAGAGGATTAAACGCATCAGGAGGATTAAAAATACTTTGCCCCTTGGGGAGAGGAGGAAACTGGAAGGAGGGGGACCTTCTGGACACCGGGTGTCAAAGAGGTGTCCTTTGAAGGCCTGCCACAGGACGGGGTGAGATAACCCAGCTCCCTTGGCCATGCTAGTCGGAGGGCAGCCTGGCACTCCCAGCCAAAGGGAGGCTCCTCACTCCAGCGGATTTCTTGAAAGGAGGGGAGGCAACCGTGTGTTGCCTCTTTGGTCCAAGCTCCCCAGTTAATAAACCTCACTATTCCAGGTGTAGGAACCAGCCTCATAACCCACGCAGTACCCGTCTTTAAGCAAGTCCCGGGCTCTGACCACCAGCGGGGGCAGAAAAACGACTTCATCCTTCGATGGGATTCTTTCAGTGCTGGTGAAACTCGCTTTCCTGACAGTGTGGCCATGCTCCCCGGCCTGGCCGTGTCTATAGTCCCCCTTCCCAGTGAGGGTTTGGTGACCCCCTTCTATCCATAACCTAACCATCCTGCTGCGGATTATCCGCTTCTCTCACACCGTCCTCATCAGCTTCCTGGCGCTTCTCTAACAAATTGCCACAGACTTGGTGGCTTAAAACAAAAGATACGTATCCTCGCAGCTCACGGGCCCGAAGTCTGAATCGGTGTCATCGGTCATCACGCGGCATTGGCCGTGGTCCCTCCGGAGACTTTAAGAGACAAACCGTCTCTTGCCTCTTCCAGCTTGTGGTGGGTGCCTGCCTTCCTTGGCTTGTAGCTGCCTCCCCCCGACCTCTGCCTCTGTGTCTGGGTCCAATCTCCCTCTGCCTCTCTCTTAAAAGGATGCTTGTGAGGCCATTCAGAGCCCCCTGGGGTAACCAGAGAGGGAGACGGAGGATCCCAAGCGGGCTCTGGGCTGACGGGCTGACAGCAGGGAGCCCGACACCGGGCCCGAACCCACAAACCGTGAGATCGTGACCTGAGCGGAAGTCAGACACTCAACCGACTGAGCCACCCAGGCGGCCCTCATCTCAAGATTCTTAATCACATCTGCAAAATTGTTCCCATGTAAGATAGCATGCGTAGGTTCCAGGGATTAGGACCTGGCATCTGTAAGGGCCACCATTCAGCCCACGACACCAGCTCCCAATTTTGCTACAGTCTCTCTCTTCTATTTCTCAGGAGACGTGAACCTGGTCAGTACCCAGCTTTCTTGTCTTGGGCCGGGAAGCATTCATTGGCCAGTGAGTTGGTAGGGGCTTCATAGGCCCTCACCCCTGCCCACCGTTTCTTCTCGGGGAGTTATTCTTCTAACCACCTCTGAGGGCTCTTCAGGAAGGTCCCAAGTTCTCCCTGGGTAACACCTGTGGTTTGCAGTTGCAAAAGCCTGGTTTTCCTTTGGGGAAACCAGTGCCCTGTGCCGTGGAATATAGCTCTATCCATGTGGTTTGAAAGGGATTAGCCTTCCCCGGCTCAACCCCAACGTGCCCTGAAAAATACTACTTACAACTTGCTGGTGACTTGGTAAGTCTTGGCCAGAATATATGGTGACTGATGTGAGATCCATTGTGGCCAATCAGAGCGCTGCATTCCCCCTGCCCAGGGTGAGTACTTCTGGGATGGGTGGGTGACCCAAGTCCCATTGAGACTCAGACCTGGACTTCCGCCGGAACTGGTGGAAGAGGGGGCTCTTTTTCTCTCTGATGGACTTGAAGCTGGGGGCACGTAAGCCCATGGTGCCAGGTGCTGCTCCGTGGGGGGATGTGCCCCCAAAATGGAGCCAGCTGGAGGAAAGAAGAACTGAAATATGGAGGACAAATCTGAGATCCAATGACTGACTTGCGACTTCCTGGATCCAGCCATGCCTGAAATCCTGTCTATCCTGGACATTTTAGTGGTGTGAACCACACATGACCAACCCCTGCCCCCTTTATTTTTAGCTTAAGTTAGTCGGAGTTGGGTTTCCGTCACGGGCGACTGGGAGAATTCTCGCTGACACGTTTACTAGTAGTCAACTGTTTGAGTCTAAGCAGGAGACACTCAACATCACCCGGGTCTAATGCCCCCCTGTTCTGTGCTCAGTACTACGTCGGGGCCTCACACAGGAAAAGAGAAAGACTCCATTTCTCCTATCGCAGGCTTTTTCTTTGAATTAGGGTGCCCAAGGACTCAAGAAATAAGTGAGGTCATGCCTCTGGCTGATCTAATTTATGTTGGTTTTCCTTATAGCTTTAGGAGCCTCTTTACTCTGACCTGCACATCTTTTTTTTATTGTGCATGAGATATCAAGCCCTACCTTAGCCCTTCTAACACAGTTGGATTTTTCCTCTGTACGTCTGGGGGTTCAACATTAAAATTTTTTTTTCATGTTTATTTTATTTTTGAAAGAGAGGGAGTGGGAGAGGGGCAGAGAGAGAGAGGGAGACACAGAATTGGAAGCAGGCTCCAGGCTCCCAGCTGTTAGCACAGAGCCCGACGTGGGGCTCGAACCCATGAACCGTGAGATCCTGACCTGAGCCAAAGTCGGACGCTCAACCGACTAAGCCACCCAGGCGCCCTGAGAGGGGTTCAGCATTGCAACAATCTCTCCGATTGATTGAAATCAGTGGGGCTTCACTCATGGCCTAAAGAGGGCTGGCTTTGGCCTGAAGAAGCTTGGGACCCATGAGGATCTACTTCTTCTCTGCTAGTGTCATACAAATATGAACTATGTTGTTCTTTTTGCTTTTTAGAATGGTCACAATTGCCGTAGGACATAATGGGGAGCTGTGGGGGCGCTTTGTGAAAAGTCTCAGCTCCTTGTATTCTCTTCCCAGTTCTGAGCATTAACCACCTTCTGACTTTGGGCACTTTTGGCCCTCACCTTTTGGGGTTTGACTCCATTTTTATAAAGTAATCTCCGGGGCGCCCGGATGGCTCAGTCAGTTAAGCTTCCAACTTCGTCTCAGGTCATGATCCCATGGTTCGTGGGTTCAAACCCCGCCCCGGGTTCTCTGCTGTCAGCACAGAGCCCGCCTTCGACCCTCTATCTCCTCTCTGTCTCTGCCCCCCCACCCCACTCGTGTGCATGTGCTCTCTTGCTCTCTCTCTCTCTCTCTCAAGAATAAATAAACATTAAAAAAAATAAAGCAATCTGTGTTCCCAATGTGGGTCTCCAACTCACAAACCTGATATCACGAGTCACATGCCCTACCAACTGAGCCAGCCAGGCACCCCTGGCTCCTCATTTCCTAAACGAAGCCTTTGAACTTGGTCAGGTTTGGCATCATCTATGTCTTACTGGTCCCCGTGTCCATGCTACACATCTCCGGTTCGTCGCTGCTCTTTCTGGTTGAACCCGAACACAGCCTCAGCATCCTTCTCAACACTGAGCTAGATGATCTTAAAGTTTCTTCTAAACCTTACTTGCATGATCCTAAGGCTTTTTGGACCCCTTTCACTGCATGTAGTTTTTAAATCTTGAGTTGGCAACTTGCCCCTTTTTCATCAATAACGGTGGTGGTTCATTTGTCCAGAGACATGGGGTGGGGATAGAGACCCCGTGTCCTCTTTCTGGATCCCGGAGTGTCATTCGCATAGCTCAGTAGTGACAGGGTGGCTCTCTAACAACAGAAGAACCCTATTCCCATAGCTCTGCGGGGTTCTGGAGGCAAAAACCTCCAGCAATTAATTTCATCACACACTTAACATAATTAGTCGGGTTTACGTATAAGGACCCACATTTGTGACTCAAATATTTTCATCGTTTTCCCTCTTCCTCCAAAGGTTCCAGTCCCTTAAATTTGTACATTATCTGCGACTGATATGTCATTTATCTAGAGAATACAGTTGTCATTCACTTCATTTAATTAGCTTATGGGTTCTAAATTATCTGCTACCATAAAATGTGATTTTATACTGCAGATTACACAAGTTTTCAGAAATTTAATATGCCACTTTTAATTGGTGAAGAGTACCCTAAAGGATTCATAATATTTTTTTTTTTACTGCACTTGCATTTAGGCTCAAGAGAGAGAGACAGACTGAAGATGTTTAGTAAGAAATAGGATTTGGGTCAGTGAGATTGGTGATGATTTATTTGGAAGAAGGCAAATCCGAAAGGATGCAGTTGTAAATATAGCCATCAGAGGATTGCGTTTGAGCCGTGAGACCAGTGAGTTGAAAACTGCATCTCTTCTGGTTTTCATACCACAGTTCGTCATTTTGATGGGCTAACAACATATTTATGGCGCATGGCTCCAAGTTTGCAGTGATGACGAAGAATAATCTACTTTCTGCTCTGTTTTTCCAACCATTAAATCCATAATCTTCTGTGTATATGGTATTACCACACCTTCCCTAAATACATTCTTGGCCTTATTGATGCTTCGGCTCGGTTGTACAGCTGGGCGGCCGTTTGTTCGGCCAAAGCAAACGGCTTCTGTTTGATCCTTCGACTATGGAAATGCTGTACACGGTGAGGTTACGGTCATAATAAAGGGACTGGGTTATTGGGAGCAACTTCAAGGATTTCCACGCTCATCTGTCTTAATGTATTGCAAGTAAAAGTATATAAAACATGACAATGGGCATAAAAAGTCAAGAGCCTTAAAGAGAAGGTTTGGAAAGAGTCAAAGGTCAGGGAATGTGGGTGAAGCTGTGAGGTCTCCATGCCCCTCCGAGATCCTGTCCCTCTCTCTCTCTCTCTCTCTCTTTCTCACCAGGTCCTGATTATCCTATAAAATCTGCAAGGTACAGAGCCCACACTCACATTATGACCCACTCTTCTGAGTTAAGGCATTGAAAGTCTCTGTCAGAAGCAAATGTCAAGCTAGGGTTAACTCTTAGTACTTTCGTGGTAATTAATTTTATTGGCTAAGCTTGGCCATGAGAAACAGACTCTAGCCTGAAAGGTTTTCCTGGGGGAAAAGACAAAAGAGCAGACTTTGTTGGTGGGATGGGGCAAGACCGGGACTTGAGAAGCCCAAGCTGGGAGTCTGAAAGAAGGGAGGTGTGCAAAATAAGAATCCTAACGCTATTAGGAATAGGTCACAATGCGTAATCACAGTGCTAATCCCAAACACAACGTTTTATTGAGTACCTGCTATGTGCCAGGCACCGTGCTGGGCTCTTGGTTCTTTCAGCCCCTAAATCCGAGGTCGCTGATGCTCTCCCCCGTCATTCCCTCCCTGATGGAACATCCCCTCCCTGGAGCCTGATCCTGGTATGCAAGAGGGAGGCAGAAGGGAGTAAGAAAGACACAGAGTCTGTTGCAGGCAGGTGGCAGGGAATCTCTTTCCGGCCTTCATATTCTAGCTCCTTCTGATTCTCCTCCTCTAGAATATACCCACCCTTTGTTTTCAATAGGCATACATGGAGCGTGGATCCTCAACAGCACACTTTCTTTTCCAACCTTAAAATATTTTTGCCTTTTCTAATGAAAAGTCGACGTATGGCCTCATTTTATTTATTTTTAATTTTTAAAAATGTTCATTTATTTATTTTTGAGAGAGAGAGAGCATGAGTAGAGAAGGACAGAGAGAGGGGGGGACAGAGGACCCCAAGCAGGCTCCACATGGTCGTGGCAGAGACCAATGCGGGGCTCGAAGTCACGAACGACGAGATCGCGACGTGGGCTGAAACCAAGAATTGCACGCCTAATCGACTGGGCCACCCGGGGCGCCCCCAGGAATGTATTCTAGTAAGACCCAAGGATTTGTTTACAGGGCTGCTCATGGCAACATTGTGTACAAAAGCAAAATTTGGGGAAGAGACTAAATGTTTGTGATAGAGGATTGGCTCAGTAGATTACGTTAAATCTTGTCTATGGACTGTGGTTCAGCCGTTGGGATTTTCTGTGTGTAGCAAATCCCATAATCGCATGAGATAATGTTCACAACCTATTTTTAAATTTTTTTTATGTTTATTTATTTTTTGAGAGAGAGAGAGAGAAAGACAGAGTGCAAGCGTGGGCAGGGGGAGGCAGAGAGAGAGGGAGACACAGAATCTGAAGCAGGGTCCAGGCTCTGAGCTGGCAGCACAGAGCCCAAGGCGGGGCTGTAACCCACGAACCATGAGATCATGACCTGAGCCGAAGTCTGGCACTTAACCGACTAAGCCACCCAGGCGCGCCTACAACCTAATTTTTTAAAGGGGAAAAAGCAGGGTATAAAATGACGTGTGCTGCACAGGCTCAGATGTGTATATAGATTAAATGAACTTGCAAATATGTAAAGTAAAACAACAGTCATCTCTTCATCAATGGGATCATGGATGGTTTTCTGGCTTATCGTTTTGTTTATCTCTACTTTTATAAATAAGCATATTTACTTGGATAATGCAAAAACAATAAAATTGTTGTAAAGAGATGCTGTGCACGAACATACGATAACACTGAAGGCTGTTCATGTTACAGTTTTAATAATAATAACAATTGTGGATAACATTTATTAGACACGGTTACTCGCGGCCCTTTTCTGCTGAATTCCTTACCAGCCTCCTTCCTCACAAAAATTACGTGAGGAAGGCACTGTTATCTGGCCCCTTTACTCAGCGAGAAATCTGAGGGTCAGAGAGGTTGAGATGAAACCACTGCATCGGTATTTCCCCTCCTGCTAAGTGTGAAAGCGAATATAACTCGTTTGCACATGAACGCGTGTGTATATGCACGTGCACGTGTGCACCAACACGTACGTTGCTGTTTTCTACCTTCGTGTCGTGAGGTCAAGAATCATCTTTATTGTTTTCTTTTGCTTGTCTCTCTGTTTAGTTTTTCTAAAGTGAGGCCATACATGGGGCACCTGGGTGGCTCAGTCCGTTAAGCGCCCGACTCTTAGTTTCCGCACAGGTCACCATCGCGCTGTTGGTGGGCTCTGCGCGGACAGCGCCGAGGCTGCTTGGGGGTCCTCTGTCCCCCCTTCTCTCCCTCTCTCTCTCCCTCTCTCTCTGCCCCCCTCTGTTCGCTCTCTCTCTCTAGCTCAAAATAAATAAATAAACTTAAAAAAATTTTTTTTAAAGAATACATTCCTAGGATTGGGATTTCTGGGTCAAAGGGTTTGCAGGTCTTTAAGGCTCTTGATGAACGGTTCCCACACGCTCTTGGGGCTGCGGGGCAGAAACACAAGGCAACCCTGTTATGTAAGACAACAGGGTTTCTTGGACAAATTTTGAGTCGCAGCCTGGTGACTGTATTATGCACCGTGCCTGTGGGCCACCAACCCTCACGGTCAGTTGAAGAACAGGCAGCAAATGCCTGTTCCCCTTTGTGGGTGTGTGTTAGCCGAAGGATAGCAGAAGGCATACTTAAAAGAAATAAATGATTAGGTTCGACAATGGAAAGGTAAACAGAATCATAATTCATGAGATTTCCCATTGTTCTTTCCTGACTTTAATTCTATAGCCATAAGGCGGCCATAACCTATTCAATTCAACAGACCCTTATTGAACACTTACTTTGTACAAAGCTGGGAGGTAGGTGCAAAAAATAATACTGAGTATTTGTACAGTGTTTACACTTGACAAAGTGCTTTCATACGCTTTAGAAAAAAACCCCGAGCCAGGACTCAGGAGACCTGATTTCTAGAGTTGCTTCCACCGTTTAATTGAAGTATGACCTCAGGCTGAATGTCTCTGCTCCTTGTGTAAATACCAGGCTAAGAAGCCAAGCCTTTCTGCCTTAGAGGGATTGTGTGGTGCTCATGTGAGAGGCCGTGAGTGTTCCACGGATTTGCGAATTGCAGCAAATTACCAAAATGGACGGCGGTATTAAAGTATTTTTTAACTAGGGGCGCCTGGGTGGCTCAGTCGGTTGAGCGTCCGACTTCGGCTTAGGTCATGATCTCACGGTTTGTGAGTTTGAGCCCCGCGTCGGGCTCGGTGCTGACAGCTCAGAGCCTGGAACCTGCTTCGGATTCTGTGTCTCCCTCTCTCTCTGTCCCTCCCCTGCTCGTGCTCTGCCTCTCTCTCTGTCAAAAATAAACATTTAAAAATATAAAAAATAAAATATTTTTTAACTAGGCCTAAATTGAAAACAACCTTGGAGATCATTTAGGACGCTGACTTTTCCAGCTGCATTCCAGGGATCCCGAAGTTTTCGTGGAGCCACTGTGGGGACAGAGGGGAAGGTGAATCAAGGGCTTGGTTCCGTGCTGACTACCCTAACTCTTAACTTCAGGCTCTGGAATCCTACTGCTCATGTGGGACCCTGGGCAAGTTACTCAAACTCCTTTGGAACCTCATCAGTTTCCTCATCTGTAAAATGGGCATCTGGGTTGCTGTGAAGTGTAAGAAGTTAATAAGTCTACAGGTGTTCAGAACCACAGTAGGCACATAACTAGCTATTGCTATTATTTTTATGGTCCACGGTGGGGGTCCTCCTAGGGTCCGATTTCACTGAAAATAGCATTTGGAAAAAAATCACCAGCTTCTCCAACGTTTTCATTTTGCAGATGGAAAATGTACAGCCCAGAGAAGCCAGAGTTAATAGGCTTTTGGAGACTGATACCCGTGAACATGTATCTTGAACATGGACCCACAGTCCATCAGCCAAAGCCCTGTCCCAGCCCCTGGTGCCTGCTCACTCACCTGCTGGTGAATGAGAGGGTGCTTCCTCAGCAAATCTCGCCATCCAAGCTCTTCTCACCGAGAAACCAAGAACCTCTGTGCCAGGACCAGTGTCTCCAAATTCCCAGCAGACACGGATCTTCAGGAGCTGGGAATGAGAAACTGGAAATCCTGAAATCATAAGTTAGTTTCAAACCACTTTGAACAGTCTTCATGGACATCTAAAGACATTGCCTGATAAAGAAGAAACAGTTCGTTTAACAGTATTTATAAAGAGCGTTGCAGAAAATGTATGAAGGATGCTTGCCTCTCGCAAATATCCACATCCTAGAAAGTGCCAGTGAACATTCCTGGGTAATATATGAATCATGTCACATTCAGATCTCCCAGCAAGAGTGAAGGAACCACAAAGAGTCAAGAAATTGCCAAAGGACTTATTTTACTTCCAACCGTGTTATTTCTTGGAGCTCTGCTTGTAGGATTTGAGTGAAGGGTACGATGCATATAAACACCAACATTTATTTCACTCGCAAGAATGGCACACTGTTGGCAAGATACAGGGTCACAAACACACAACAGCTGGCATGACTAAGCCAGTAGACTAAGACCGATGCTCTTACATACGCTGGTTCTCACCCTTTTGGTCCACACGGCAGTTTCCCCCCGTCGCTGTCCTCTTGATGTCGTCCGAGTTCCTTCAAACGAGTAACGTCAGCATGCTGATTGCTAAGCTTTCGTCCTCACAGAAGAATTATAATACTTTTTTCCCCCTCATTTTTCCAAGTTTTTGGATGATTTTTTCCCGCAGGAGTTGGGAAAACATAAATTTCCTACAAAATGCTAGGCAACAAAACACAAACACGAGAGACCTCAAAGAGAGTAAGGGAGAGCGAGATTTCAAGGTCGTGTGCTTGGTACTGACCACAGACGCGGTGAGTATTTGGAGGGGAAGGGGATTTTCGAGGAGCCAGCGTAGCTTCTAGAGGGAGGCGGGAACGGAACTGGGGTTTGCAGGATGTGTGGGACTGGAGAAGACAGCAGGGGAGAGGCGGGGCATCACAAGATGAGGAGCAGCCTGACGAAGCTGGGAAGGAGGATAGAACGCACAGAAGAGTGAATTTCAGGGAAGAAGAGAATCAGGTCAAGGAGCACCCAAGAAACCTGGTGTTGGGAATGGATAGTAATGGGGCGCCTGGGTGGCTGGGTTGGTTAAGCGTCTGACTCTTGATTTCGGCTCTGGTCATGAACTCCAGTTAGTGGGTTGTAGCCCCGCGGGGGGCTTTGCACTGACAGTCTGGAGCCTGCTTGGGGTTCTCCTTCTCTCTCTGCCCCTCCCCCGCGTGCATGGGCCCTCTCTCTCTCACAATAAATAAACAAAAAATGTCTTTAATAATGGATAGTAATGGATTAGTTTGTTTATGAGTTTTTATTAGGACTTCTTAAAAAGGATTTTATTTTGGGCGCCTGGGTGGCGCAGTCGGTTAAGCGTCCGACTTCAGCCAGGTCACGATCTCACGGTCCGTGAGTTCGAGCCCCGCGTCAGGCTCTGGGCTGATGGCTCGGAGCCTGGAGCCTGTTTCCGATTCTGTGTCTCCCTCTCTCTGTGACCCTCCCCCGTTCATGCTCTGTCTCTCTCTGTCTCAAAAATAAACAAACGTTAAAAAAAAAAAAAAAAAAAAAAAAAAAAAAAAAAAAAAGAAGAAAAAAAAAAAGGATTTTATTTTTAAATTATCTCTACACCCAGCGTGGGACTTGAACTCACAACCCCGAGATCAAGAGGTACGTGCTCCATCGACTGAGCCCAGCTAAGCACCCCTAGGACTTTTTCATTGTACAAGTAACCCATGGGAGCAAATTCACATAATTTAGAAGGGTATAGGGTAAGAAATAAGAGACACCCCCCCCCCCCCAAACAAACCTCTCTGAGGTCCTCAATGCCCATCAGCGTTCTCTTTGAATCTTTTACCTGCACAGGTAAGAAATGAATAGCCTTTTTCTTTTTAAACGAATGGAGCCACACCAAGCATTTGTTGCTGTATGCTCTTTCAACAAAGGCAGCAATTGACATTTTTTTTAAATGTAGACCTTTTTCTATTTCTTTTTTATGTTTATTTATTTTTGAAAGACAGAGAGAGACACAGAGCACAAGCAGGGGAGGGGCAGAGGGAGAGGGAGACCCAGAGTCCGAAGCAGGCTCCAGGCTCTGAGCGGTCAGCACAAGAACCCGACCAGGGCTCGAACTCGCGAGATCACGACCTGAGCCGAAGTCAGACACTTAACCGACTGAGCCACCCAGGCGCCCCCACTGCAACGGCTTTTTTGATCTTCTGTGGTGACTCCCTTTTGCCGATACGTCTGTGGGATTTCGATCTGGAAGTGGAGTGGTTAGGAATCACCGGAGGTGTGCGTTTCAGATTTTGCCAGTTAGCAACAAGTGACCTTCCAGAAAGATTGCACCAGGTTTCCATTTCCGTGCATGGTGTGTGAGAATGTTTGTCTCCATCCACGGAAAGGACACTGGCTGAGAGACTCGGCTCGGACCTTTGAAAGGTCATTTAACCAAGCACTTTGTGTCTCTGCTCATTGGAAAGTGGGGATCAAAGTCCAATCTGTATCATGAGATGGTTCTGGTATTAGATGATGAGACATACATACACCTGCTTAGTGGTGCCCTGCACACCGTGAGAACTGAACACGCGTCACCTTCTGCAGCTGAACCTGTTGCTGCCCTGACCTTGCACCCCTTCACCCTTATCACTTGGGTGCCTGCTGCCCGAACCGCCTCCTGCATTTTCTTCGCCTCAGGCTTTCTTGGCTGCCTGGGGCCGCTTTGCTCAGGCAGGCTCGCCATTGGCCAGAAGGGCTGGGGAATGAAGCACCAGCCACTCTTAGCAACATTTGACCCGTGTCCAGTGGGAGTGGGGCCCTCACCTCTTGGTCAAGGTAACTCTGAGGGCCCCCTCTGCCTCCCCACTCCGCGCCCCACTGCCTCAGTGGCATCCAGGCACCAGGGCAACACGCTTGCCCCTGGAGGTCCCAACGCCTCTGCTCCCCAAGACCCCTCCCAAATCAACTACTTGTACTCAAGCAAGTGTCTCAGGGTCTGCTTCGGGGAGTTCCGAATTAGGATAAGTTTTAAGCCTTGCCAACCTTTCTTTCTTTCTTTCTTTCTTTCTTTCTTTCTTTCTTTCTTTCTTCTTTCTTTCTTTCTTTCTTTCTTTCTTTCTTTCTTTAACAATGTTTTATTTTTCTTTCATTATGAGTGAGATTGACCTTCTTTTCATGTTACTGGCCAAATACCTTGCTTTTCTCTGCTATCAGCCTGTTCTTGTACTTTGCTCATGTATCTGTTGGGCTGTTTGTCTTTTCCTTATTGATTTGTAAGAGCTCTTTGTAAATAATAAAAATTAGCCCTTTGTCTATTATGTGATTCTGTTTCCCACATTGTCGCTTAGATTTGACTTTGTTTAGGACCCGTTTTTGTTTGTTTCTTTTCTTCTTCTTCTCTTTCTCTCTTTTTTCTTTCTTCCCTTTTTTTTTTTTTTTTTGGCCATATACATGTTTAAAATTTTAATGTAATCAATGAGAAGCACAGACTTAAAATCGCTGGTTCTTTTTACCCATTTACTACTTTGGTTTTGGTTCTTCCCATAAAACAGGTAAATATGATAGATGGCACATTCGGGCAAGAAGAAAATTTTTCTATATACAGATGAATAAATAGATATATATGTATATATATATAGTCATAAATTATAATAAAATTATATATATTATGTTATACACACACAGAATAGAGTTCTAGCATTAATTTCTAATCTCTCCCCTAGGGAAATTATCCATATGTGACTGCAGAATTCTGCATTCTATGAGGATTTCTCTCTTGTTTTTCTTTTTAAATGTTTTTATTTATTTTTGACAGAGAGAGAGAGAGAGAGAGAGAGACAGAGCACGAGTGGGGGAGGGGCAGAGAGAGACGGAGACCGAATCTGAAGCCTGATGGGGGCCTTGAACTCATGAACCGTGAGATCATGACCTGTGCCGAAGTCTGATGCTTTACCAACTGAGCCACCCAGGTGCCCCTCTCCCTTGTTTTTTTTGTTTTTTTTTTTAATGTTTATTTATTTTTGAGACAGGGAGAGACAGCATGAATGGGGGGGGGGGGGTCAGAGAGAGAGGGAGACACAGAATCCGAAACAGGCTCCAGGCTCTGAGCTGTCAGCACAGAGCCTGACGCGGGGCTCGAACTCACAGACTGCGAGATCATGACCTGAGCCGAAGTCGGATGCTTAACCGACTGAGCACCCAGGCGCCCCTCTCTCTTGTTTTTTAAACCAAGTTTATGATACCAACTTGCTTCTCTGTGATCCAGGCTGGCCTAGGGAGAAGTCACTTCCCGCTTTTCACACCCGTTGCAGAGAATTCTTGATTTCTCTGTGTGCAAGTTCGCTACGTATTGACAATTATAATTGCATGTTTATTTTTTTAAGTTTCTTTATTTTGAGAGAGAAAGCATGCCAAATGAGGAGTAGGGGAAAGCGGCAGGAGAGAGGAAAACAGAGAATCCCAAGCAGGCTCCGCCCGGCCAGCACGGAGCCTGACGCACGGCTGGAACTCACAAACTGTGAGGTCACGACCGGAGCCCAAATCAAGAGCCTGACGCTTAACCGACTGAGCCACCCGGGGAACGCCTATAACTGCATGTTTAAAGTTCCATCGATCTCTCTTCTTTATACACTGAGATTTAAGGTTTGTTTGGTTGTTTGCCACGTGCTTCCACTGCTCCCTGCAAACTGCCTGCAGCCCAGGGCTGGGCTCTTTGCCTGGGCTACACCTGCCTCGCTCTGATTTAACCGTGTCAACTTCAGCGGGGGAGCTCTGTGGAGGTTCAGGCGTGGAGTCCCGGACGTTGCCCCTGTTCTGTTATTAAACGCCTCCTTGGTGGCAGACACTGGTGGTGGCGGTTTGGGGGGGGTGGTGGGGGGTGCCTGGGGGCAGGTGCTGTTTAACCATTTACGACTCACTTCAGAGGCTGCGACACAAGCCCATTGGTGGTGCAAGTGGAGGCTCCAGATATTTTTTTCCCACTTCTCTAGGTCACCAAATGACACCCAGAAATGTGAAAGCGTTTCTTTCTGTTCCTTCAGGATGTTCAGCTCATTCGCCCCCAGGGCATGTCTGCGTGTTCTTCTCCTTCTTGCGTTCCTTAAGTCTCTGCTCAAAGGTTCTGCCCTGCCCACCCCGTCTGGGAAACCATCTCTCCCGACGGTGCCCTGTCAACCTTCTGCGTTACTGTGCTTGCAAAACACTGGTTTCTACCTGGAGTTGAGTTATTTATGGGTTTGCTTGCTTGTTATAGTCTCCCTGCCAGAAGGTACCCTCCGTGAGGGCAGGGACTTTGTCTGGGATCCCTGGCACCTGACGGACACACAGTAGGTACTCCGGGTGATGGCCAACATGATTCCTTCTGTGAAGGGAGGGATCCAGGCCGCTCAGGGGAGGGAATACGGACTGGCACCCTCGGTGGGGTGCATCTTGAGACCTTCTCATTCGCTTCATGGTCATGGTGCCCATGGAACAGATGCCTCCTAGTTTGCAGAGAGGACAGAGCACTCCGTTCAGACTCTGTCCGCGGCATCACTTGTGTTTAAAGTCCCCAAAGGGATGTGACTCACCCTGCGATGTCAAGTGGAACTTGGGGTCGGCTCTAGAAGAACAGGAGATTTCTAGAAGGAGAGTCTCTAGAAGAAAGGAGACCAGAGCCTAAGAAGCTACTGTAGGGTGGGTGGGGGGGCAGGGGTGGAGGGGAAGGACATCTCCGCCTCATTGGGGGCCCCAGAAATCCCAAGAAGGCGTAAACGTCCTTGCACTCACCAACGAACTTTTCAGCTCCTGGGCCTGCAGACACGGGACAAGGAGATGGCCCCCATGGCTTAAAGAAAACCGGTTCAAGATTTCAAAGGCAGCACAGAGAAGTAAAGCTCACTGTGTCCTTCTCAGCCTCTCCCTCTGCACTTCTCTGTCTTTCTCTGCCTCCGCCCCATCTGTCTGTCTCCCTCTCCCTCTCGATCTCTCTTTCATGCTCTCTGTGTGTGTTCAGATGTCTGTATCTCTCTCCCTCTGTGCTCCTTTTATGGTGCATGTGTAAACGGATGGCTTTGCATGTGAGCTCATCGGCAGTCATTTGAACGGATTCCATAAAAACTTTCTGAAACCAAATCAAATGAAAGCCAACCCATAAACCGGGTAGAACAAAAGGGCTCTTTCGACTTGAAAAGGTTAGAGAAGACTGCAGGGGCCGCACACACCGTTCGATCGTGTTCGAAGCTGGGGTTTTAATTTAGTTTTCCTATTTCCCCCGTAGAAGTTCCTCACTGCTCAGCTGCTAATGCATTTCCAACTGAAATTTTGTAAATTATATTGGGAAACATTCTCAGCTAGAGTAGATTGTGCAAGCTCTCATAATGGCTTCCCGCTGCTGCTTCTGGCAATATGGGCTCATCCGGAGCACCGCGTGTGTGTGTGTCCTTAAGAACCTTCTCCACCTTACCCTCATGGCCCGCGGCTGGGAGCAGACCAGACTTTCCATCAGCACGAAAAGCTGGGCCTCGGCATGTCCCCTGCCATCTTACGAAGGTATCGCCTAAACCCTTCTTGTTCATCTTGAAAAAAATTGTTCCCCACCCTCCCAAATCTATGAAAGGACATGACTTTTCTCAAATATAGTTCACCCTGACCATGCCGTTCCTTGGCTTTAAAATCACCTGCAAAATAAAATCTTGCTCTCTCTTTCTCTTTTTTTTTTTTTTTTTTTTTTTAGCCAGGACTGTAAGGTTAGCCAAAATTTTGACCCCCATTCATTTTCTTTTTTTTTTTTTTAAGTTTATTTATTTATTTGGAGAGAGAGAGGGTGCTTAAGTGGGGGAGGGACAGAGAGGGAAGGAGAGAGAATCCCAAGTAGGCTCTGTTATTTGCTGTGCCCTCTGCCTGGAGCCCTGGAGCCCTCTTCCTTTAGACAGTGCATGGCTGGTGACCTTAATCCATTTAGACGCAAATGTCATCTCACGAGGTCATCTGACTTATGCTACTGAAGTACTTATTAATCACTGTCTGTCTCTGCGTGGCAGAGTGCCCCACAATCCATCCTTCTCCTCCCCCTTTTAGTACTAAAATCCCCAAGTTTTATTTGGGCAGAGGGCCAGCCAGCTGGAGACTACATTTCCCAGCTCTCCTTGCAGCTAGACACGACCGTGTGACTAAGATCCGCTCAATGGGATGTGAGCAGAAGTGATGTCTGCGCCCCTCAGGTCAGCCCCTTTGAGGTCCCTGCCTGCCTTACCCTTCCCTCTTTTCAGCTCTGACCAGATGAAAGGCAGCACCGTGCGGGGGGCTGGCAGAGCAGGTGGAAGGAACCTGGGTCCCGCATGACTTATGGAGCAAAGCCACGTGTCTCCATCCTTACCCCAAAACTGCCTACCACCTTGGATTTTCAGTGAGAGAGAAAGAAACCAGGCTTGTGAAAACCGTTGTTCTTAGTTTCTGTTAATGCACCTGAGCCAGTGTATGAACCGAAATGTGCCAATCGATTGTCAGCTCCAAGAGGACAGGGATCTGTGTCCCCAGCACTTGGACCAGTGAGGGGCACACAGAAGGCACCAGATAATTATTATTTGGTGGCTGACGTTGTGAAATAAAGGTGGGAACTGGGAACTTCCTTTGGGCTCAGGAAGGGCAGAGAATAAGTTAACAACTTGAAGGCAACCGTTCCTCTGCGTCCCCAGCAACCTCACCATAGACATCCGTGGTTGGGACAGGAGGGCCCTGGATTGAAGGCCAGGGCAGCCTCTATCAGGCTCGGTCACCCTCCGAGAGTCGGTGTCTCTTACTGTGAAATGGAAGCCGTGGTGGTCATTCGATCCTCGTCTCGAAGATGCAGAGACAGAGAGGCACGGGCAGTACTCAGGGAAGCCCACCGATGCCCCTTGGGGGAAGGCTATCCCTGTGTCACCAGGACTCAGGCACCTGACCCAGAGCTCTACAAGCCAAGGAGGGCGAAGCAATTTCCTTCCAGCTACTACCCACCCCATGGGTGTGGCCTCGAACTGAGAGTAATGATGGCCTGGAGGCAAGGGACCGGCCAGGCTCAATCCACCTGGGAGGGAAAGGGGGATCTGGTAGAACGCAGGGCAGTTTCCTCTTCACTCCGCTCCGGAGGCAGGCGAAGAAAGCAGCAGCGGGCAGCGGCGTGCTGACACGGGGGTGGCGATGAGCGAATTCCCCGTGCCTCCTTGCCAAAAGCAATAGAGCCAGCAAGCTGGTACAAGTACATAATCTTGGGGCCGGAACATGGGGGAGCCACATTCTGACCTCTGAGCTGGCCGACCACCCACATCGGGTAAGAAACTGGAGGATTTCACTGACTTGCTCTTTTGTTGATTTCAGAGGTGCATCCACTCAGAGAAAAGCCCAGTGACTTTCAGAAAGGTTTACCCGACCATTCAGTGGGCACTTACAACATACTGTGTATCCTGTGCTATGCTAAATGCTCTGAAAGGCAAGGAACAGAAGACAAGACAGGATCCTGTTGAGCGCCCATCAGGCTTCACACACGGGGCCAGTGTCTACGTGCATCTTCTTATGTGTCCCCAGCGCACCCTCACGAGGTGCGTGGAGTTTTCACAGAAGATAAGGCTGAGGCTCAGAGAGGTTAAGCAACGTGCCCGAGGCTACACAGCCAAGGAAGAGGTGGAACAGGGGCAGGGCCCGCCCTAGCTGGCTCAGAAGACCATCCTGCTTTCTACAGCAAGTTCCCACCCTCCCCGAACTTGCTGTTAGCCATTTGTCAGGACATTATGGTAACTAGATTGTCTATTTTGAGACCTCTGATTGGAACTCAACGCATCTACAAACAAGTGCAGATTCTCGCGAACGAACACACCCGTGTGACCAGCAACAGATTAAGAAATTGACTGTGGAAGCTTCTGGGGGAAACCCTGCCCCCCTCCTGGCAGCTACCGCCCCCACCCCTCAGGGCTCCCGCTCCCCTGACCTCTAAGGGCACAGGTGGAATCCTCCTGTACCTGTACGCTGCGTCTGGCTGCTGTCACTCCTGGTAAAGCTAAGGAGCCTCATCCACACTGCTGGGTGTGCTGGCACATCTTTTGTCCTCATGGCTGCATAGCATCTCCTTGTGTGAATATCGCTGACGTCTACTGCGGATGGGTGCGTGGGCACTTCCCGGCGGTGCTCCTATGAAACGGACATCCCAGTGCATGTCTTCCGGTGGACACGTGAATGAATGCCTCCCCGTGGGACACACACCTAGGAGGACTGTGCTCTCTTGTGGGCCATCGCTCCCTGGATTCCCACAGGGACCCTCAGAGCGGGTACAATTGTTAGCCTAATTCTCTAGTTGGGTGGGTTCAGGCTTGAAGCAAACTCCCAAGTTCCCCCAGGTAGAAAGCGGCAGACCAGACGTAGCCCCAGGTCTCTGACTTCAGAGCCTGAGCCCTTCGCCACCCCCATTGTACTACAACGTTCCGTGCCTCTGCTTCTTCATCGGTGAGCTGAAGAAACCCCAAGCAGGCAAACAAGACCCACTTGCAGAGAGGTGGCAGGGTGGGGGGCTGGTGGAGGGTGGGGGTTTCAGCCAGCTCCCGCACTGACTCTGGACAGATGCTTTCCCTTTCCGGGCTGCAGTTTCCTCCTCTGGAAGCTGGGGGTGGGTGTGAGGTGTAAATGGGCTTCAAAATGAGATTTAAAATACCTAGAGCATTTCCAGCACGGGCAAACACACAATAAGTGCTGGGTAGCGGCTAGGGATACTGTGGAGCCAGTAACACCGCAGGGCAGCAGAGCAAAATAGAAAGCAAAATAGCCCTAAAAGCAGGTTTCACACTGTGTGATTTGCACCTGATTGTTATAGCTGGAGGGGATCTCAGTGGTCTGGGAGTCCAAAGCAAAAGGAGATGAAACCCTTCCCCCGGGCCACACAGCCAGCTAATCGTAGGGTAGGAACCCCCTGACCCGAATGCGCAGCTCTTTCCTGACCATCAAGCTGCTGTAGGATTCGTGGTTCCTGCCCCGTTAAAAAGCTTTCACATCAACAGTGGAACTTTCAAACTTCGTTTCCCCCTCCAGATGCTGATCTTGGTCTTTCTTTAAAGTCTCACTGTCAGGGGCACCTGGGAGGCTCAGCTGGTTGAGCATCCGACTTCAGCTCAGGTCATGATCTCACGCGCCGTTCCTGAGTTCCAGCCCCGCAGCAGGCTCTTGCTGACAGCTCGGAGCCTGGAACCTGCTTCCGATTCTGTGTCTCCCTCTCTCTCTCTCTGCCCCTCCCCTGCTCACACACACCCCCCCCACCTCAAAAAAAATTAAAAAAATAATAAAGTCTCATGGTCAAGAGAAGGCTTGCAGTAAGGGTGAACAATTCGGTCCGGTTTCCTTTGGATTTTTCTGAGTTTTGACCCTACAAATCTCACTTCACTCCCAGGCCACGCCGGGCAGATGTGGTCCCAGCTCCCAGCCCACCGCCTGGCTGTCGTGCTAAGCGTCCAACGAGTTAGTCATCCCAGGAGCTCGTGTGTTTCGCTGAGATGCCTCCCCGCCCAAGGAATCCAGGGAGCCAAGACTTCAACCGAAGCAGTTATTTTCCCCCTAAATACACACGGGCTACCCTTTCAGAGAAGAGTGGACGAAAATACGGTCCCGGGGTTTGCAACCTCCGACTCTTGAGTTGTGGACACGCGGGCACATCTGCGTCTCCCCGTGCCTCAGTTTCCTCACCTGTCAAACAAGGAGGCCACCCCCCTGCTCTGCTCTTCTCTCCAGGTGCAGTGAGGCGCTCATGTGAACACACATCAGGTGTTTTTACCCTGTGCCGCCCGGGGCAGCAAGTTACTTTCTGCAGGAAGCCTTGCTTTCTCTGATGCAGGTGCATTTTCTAAATATGTTTGAAAATTGTTGCGCTCTCCCCACAAAGTCAGTTTGTACCAGAAATATTTGTGTTTTCTCCTTTTCTGCCTTGCAAAAGAAATGTGGAATATAATGTTAGGTAGTAAAACACCTCAACGGCTTCCAAGAGTTGTTTCCCTGAAGTTAAATTGTCCTGAATTTCAAGCAAATCCACCCAGGCTGCCGAATGAAGGAAACATTGTATTTTCAGTGGGGTCTGCCCCTCCCCGGGGTCAGGTGCTGTGGGGAGCAGACGGGTGTCCACAGACAGATGAGTCAGGGTTCAATGAGAAGAGCAGAACCCACCAGGAGACTAGGTCTGTTCCAGGGATTCGAACTTACACACGGGGGAGCTGGTTAAGCCGTTTCTGGAAGGCTGTTCTCTCACGTGCGATGCTGGGACTTGCTCTCGGGGCAGCAGTGGGGAAGGGGTGATGGACATAAGCTAGGAGAGCAAAACCAAGCATGAGTTTGGGTCCATGGCAGACAGAAATCTATGTTGGTTCTTGTCTCTGATCTCGGTGGCCTGGGGTCCCGTAGAGCCCAGGGCCCTCCACCGGAGTCCAAGAAGCTGAAGGAAAGATCCAGGGGAAGGTGGCACCTCGTGGGTCCAGTGCCGCTTCCAACTTGGCGAGCCAGCAGGTGATGTGACGACCGCCACGCGGGAGCTGCCCACTTCTGTCCTCCAGACGTCCCATGAGGACCTCCCTGGGGAGCACCCTCACCAGAAGTCCACAGGGAAGGGGATTCCGGGGAGTGGGTTAGCCCAGCAAAATCAGCACCTTACAGAGCCACCACAGCAGATGAGGTGGGATTAAACTATGCCGAACAAGAAAGAATTTGTCTTCCTGGTGACGGGGCCGGAAGCTGGGTGTCCGACCCCGATGGCTGCTTATACTGACAGCGACCGTTGGGTCTGGGCCAGTTGGCCGCTCACACAACCGGTCTCCAGAGAGGGACGGGCACAGAGCAGAGCAGAGCGGGGTTGGCTGAAGGCTTCTGTAGTGCTAAGATCCGAACGCTTTTGTCCCCACCAAACGCATCTGCTGAAATTCTAATGCGCCATGGGACGGTATTAGGAAGCGCGGCCTTTGGGAGGTGCTTAGGTCCGGAGAGCCCTCAGGAATTGGACCAGTGCCCTCATAAAAGAGACCCCACAGAGCTCCCTAGCCCTTCCAACATGTGAGGGCACGGCCAAAAGTCTGCAACCAGGAGAGCGTCCTCCCCAGAACCTGAGCATGTTGGCACCTTTGTCTTAGATGTCCAGCCTCCTGGCCTGTGGGTGCTAAATGTCTGTTGTTTATAAGCCACTCGGTCTATGGGATTTTTTATTACAACAGCATGAACAGACTAGGACATACAGTAACTCATCAACCCAGAGCCTTTGAAGAGCTCAGCGGGGGGGCGCCTGGGTGGCTCAGTCGCTGAGGGTCCGACTTCAGCTCGGGTCACGATCTCGCGGTTCGTGAGTTCGAGCCCCGCGTCGGGCTCTGTGCTGACAGCTCGGAGCCTGGGGCCTGCTTCGGATTCTGTGTCTCCCTCTCTCTCTGCCCCTCCCCTGCTCACGCTCTATCTCTCTCTGTCTCAAAAATAATAAATGAAACATTAAAAAAAAAAAAAAAGGGAGAGCCGAGGTGTCATATCTGAGCACTCCTCATGGGCCTTAAGTGGACCCACAAAGAGGTCTTGACAAATGGGGACACCTGCAGGGGTGAGATCTCTAGAAAGACTGTGAAGAGGACGGTCACTGGGGTGACTTCTTCATGCCTGTAACGTTGCCTGCCTGGCAGATGGTGCGTCAAGCTCAGGGGGAGTAGCGACAGTGTCTAACCCGTGGTTACCACCTCAAGAAGCTGGTGGTGTGCGGGTGAGAGAGAAGGAGAGAGAGACCAAATCATGGTCGGTGGACAATAACCCAGTTCAGAGATAAGGATCAGTAGGTTTTCAAAAATAAAATACATAGAAGAGAACAAAGCCGCCTTTGTGTAGCATTTGACAGCGATCCCCTCCTTCTCAGACGTCGCCCGTGGGTCGCGCCACCCAGTGTCCCGCCCCTCGCGCCTCCTCAGCTTCCCCCTGGGGTTGAACACCTGCCTGATGGGCCGCCTGCCGACTGGTTACGCGCTGAGCCCGCCACATTCCCCCTCTCTCTGTGGAGCTTGACTCAAGGGCCACTGAGAGCAGAGAGGAAATTGGGCGTTAGCTGTGGGAATTGGAGCAGAAAGGCTGGCGAACAGGGGCGGCAGGTGGCCGCCTCGGGCCACGCACGGGCCACGCACCGTTCGATGGGACAACGGGCACAAAGATGGAGTCCAGACTCCTTGAAAGGGAAGCCCCTTCCCTGGGCCACCCCAGCCCGATAGGGAAACCAGCCTCCAGACACTCTAACCCCGATGATGAGGTCGTTCTTTGCAGATGCCTCCAGGTCCCTGGACCCTCACACTCAATCCCACCCCACCTCACCCCCTCTTCTTGGCCGACTGAGGAAAATTTCCGCGACCTGAGCCACAGCTCCTCGCCTGGAATAAGGCCACGCTTCTGTTCTCCCATCAACCCTGTCAAAAGAAGACTGTCTGGGGGCGCCTGGGTGGCTCTGTCGGTGAAGCATCTGACTCTTGATCACGATGTCACGGTTCCTGAGTTCGAGTCCCGTGTCAGCCTCTGCGCTGACAGCTCGGAACCTGCTTGGGATTCTCTCTCTCTCCCTCTCTCTCTGCCCCTCCTCCACTTGCTCTCTCTCTCTCTCTCTCTCAAAATAAATAAACTTAAAAAAAAAAGAAGAAGAAGACTGTCAGGACCCTCCTCTTTCTGCTAAGCAGAAATGTAGGACAGTCAAGTACTCTGGCCAACACGAGCCAGTGTGTGGGAGAGTCTGGACTCAAACCCGGGCCTCAGGATCCGAACTCTTCACTCTTTTTCTTTACCAACTGTTCCCTCCGGGGTTTGGCAGCTTAAAGACTCGAGGCAGGCAGGCAGATGTGTGTCCTTCCCGTTAGGGCTGCAGAGGAGACACGAGGACAGCAGGTGCCCGAGGGTTCATCTGAGACGCAGGAAGCCAGAAACTCTCTTGGCTTCTGCTTCTGGGAGTGTGGGGGCGGCCAGACTTCCCTTTCGGGAGCATGTGTCACCCGTGCCCGGAGGAGTCCGACGATGAGGTGACAATCCTGAACGGATTTTCCAAGCTCTTGGTTCGTGCCCCGCTTTCATACTTTTGTCTACGGGCCAGGAACAGATTAGGTCCTCACATCTGCTGAGGGGCTGTTCAGAGAGAGTGATGTTTCAGTAAGAGAGCGGTGTGGTCACATTGGTTCTGAAAGATCCATAAGACAAATGGCCCAGAGAAAATGTTCATGCCCTTCTTATCCCCCTCCTGGGACTCTCTTTTTTTTTTTTTTTAATTTTATGTATTTATTTTTTTTAATTTTTTTTTTACCGTTTTATTTATTTTTGAGACAGAGAGAGACAGAGCATGAACAGGGGAGGGGCAGAGAGAGAGGGAGACACAGAGTCGGAAACAGGCTCCAGGCTCTGAGCCATCAGCCCAGAGCCTGACACGGGGCTCGAACTCACGGACCGTGAGATCGTGACCTGAGCTGAAGTCGGACGCTTAACTGACTGAGCCACCCAGGCGCCCCTGTATTTATTTTTTAGAGAGACAGAGAGAGGCAGAGAGAGAGAGAGAGAGAGAGAGAGAAAATGATTGGGGGAGGGGCAGAGAGAGGGAGACAGAGAATCCGAAGCAAGCTCCAGGCTCTGAGCTGTCAGCACAGAGCCTGACGTGGGGCTCGAACTCAGGGACCGCGAGATCACGACCTGAGCCGAAATCAAGAGTTGGGTGCTTAACCGACTGAGCCACCCAGGCGCCCCCCTCCTGGGACTTCTTTTAAGGAATGAATCCTTAAGAAGAAAAAATCCTGCGTGCAAAAGGATGTCAAGGGATGGGGGTGGGTAGGGGGTGTCTGGTCTGTAACATGAGGCACGCCAGCCCGTGTACCCACAGGCACTCACCCGATAGGTGGCCCTGCGGGGCTGGCCCCCAGAGTGCGGCCTTCCATCCCAGTGCCTCGTCCTCCTGCCCCCGCCTCTGCTCTGGAAGCCGGCCTCTGGCTCCTCAGACCTGGGGCTCCCTCCTGACTTGTGCCCCGGGGGCGGCCCGGCCCACGGGGGGCCCCCAAGGAGGCTGCCGTCTCCCCCTCCACATCAGGTCCTACCTGTCCACCTGCTTCCTGGCAATCCGGCCCCACTGGCTGCATTTCTAGTCTTCGACGTCCCTGCCTCAGGGCCTTGCCACCTACGCTTCCCTTTGCCCGGAAGTTGGGCGGTTCCCTCCACAATACGACAAGACCGGGTGGCTGAAACGATAGAAATTTACTTTCTCACCTCTCTGGAGGCTGGAAGTCCGAGATTCAGTGCTGGCAGGTTTGGTTTCTCCTGGGGCCTCTCTCCTTGACTTGCCGATGGCCGCCTTCTCTCCGGGTCCTCCTCACGTGGCCTTTCCTCCGTGGGCGCACATCTCTGGTGTCTCTTTGGGTGTCCAAACTCCCTCCTCTTGTAGGGACACCAGTCAGATTAGGTCAGATTGGGTCAGATTGGGTCAGGGCCCACCCTCAGCCCGCATTTTAACTTCGTCTCCAAATATGTCCACATTCTGAGGTACTGGGGGGGTCAGGGTTTACACGTGAATTTGGGGGAGACACCACTCGGTCCATCAGACCGCCCCTCAAGTGTCCCCTCAAATTTTTTTTTTCTAGGAGTATCTCTGGGGCCTGCCTGAATGCATGTGCAAGCTGCTTTCGCTGGGACGATGTTTAGTTCCGGGGGTCGCGTCAGCCCTGCCCTGCCCATCAAGCCGTGTGCACCACGCAGAGCTGTATCCATCTGGGGCAGGAGGAGCCCTTTCCTCTGCCACAAGCACCGTCTGCTCCTAGAGCCACACAGCCATGGGCCAGGCCCGCCCAGAGGGGACCCCGTTTTCTAATTCTCGTAGAGACCAGACAGGCAGGTGGGAGCATTCCCTGTCCCTACCCGGCACCCGCCCCCCCCCCTTTACCTTCTGTCCTTATCACTCTGTTTTGTTTAGTGCTCTCACCACAGCCTGTCTTGGGGTTTGGTGTTTTGTTTCGTCTTGCTTTTGACCACTGGCCTCTCTAGAAGGGCCCTCGCCCGATTCAGGGCCACATCTCTGCGCCCAGCGCAGAGCCTGGCGCATGAGTAAATATTCACAGGAGGAAGGCAAGCGCTTTACTGCCCCTGCCCGACGCTTCCTGGCAGCTGCTGGCCCCCCTCGCTGCTCACTCGGCCCCCAGGTCTGACTTTGGCTCCCAAGTCCGGTGAGCTCGCCCAGGAGGCGAGGGAGAGAGAACCAAGAGGCTTTCTAAGGAACGCGTCAAGTTCACCAGAGGTCAGGTGGCTGCTGGCCGGTTCTGAACCCTGGTGAAAATGCTGAGTGAGACGGAAAAAACGTCTGGAGCAGAGAGGAAGGGGCCGAGTGAGCCTTGGAGACACATAAGGTGTACTTACGGAGGGGAGAGTGAAAGCAAGCCCGGCGGCCCGTCAAAGAGCCCACAGTCTGCATAAAAACGCCACCGGAGGCAGAGGCAGCCTCAGATTGGTGGGGAGCAGCGGGGCCCAGACCAACGAGGCGTGTCTCTGCGAGGCCAGCCCGTAATACCTGCAAGGCCGGCACCTAAATCACTCCCACGGCTGGCATGTTGCAGAAGACATTACCCTCCGAGGAAAATCGTTTCCTGACCCATTGGCTCATCTATTTCAGGGTGTTGTTTTTGGAATCATTGCAGGCGTGTAACTTGCAAGAGCATCACCGGGCTATTTTTCTTGAGGCGGGGTGAACCTCCGAGCCTCCCTGTCGCCTGTTCCTGCTCAGGATTGCCCGGCCGGGTCATGGCCCAGAGGCACAGTTTTGAGATTTCCTTTTCTTGGCTCAGGGGGCCATGGTAAATCCAGGCTAATATTTTTCGTCGCAGGTGAACGTATTCACTCTTGGGGTTGGTGCGAGGCCACACAAAGTCCTAGGAAGTGGCCTATTGTTCCAAGGGGCAAGGCAAAGGCACAAAAGTGCTGACGTTCCTATTAGAGGTCGGATGAATGAAACACAATCACGAAGTTTCTTTTGTTCTTGCCCAGGGAGCCCACAATTGTTAATCTATAACTTGCTACATGGATTCAAACTTATTAAAGCAAAATTCTGTGCAATGACAGAAATGGAAAATGAGGACTTGATGAAATGAAATGTCAGTCCGGAGCCATTTTCCTCTCGGGTGGATGTCAAGTAGCAGATTCTGGAGTTCCCCCTCCCCTGCCCCCCCACCAGAGAGGGTGGGGGGGAGCGGAGGTATGGGCCAAACCGGGAAAGCTGGAATGTTCCTGGGTGAGGGTGTCATCTCTGCCCCATGCACAGGTGTGGGCAAGGCCTGTGGATCCAGGCGAGACCTTTGGTTTGGCCGCTGTGGGGTTGGCGGCTGCCTCCTGGGCTCCCCCCACTGGGGTTTGCTGCCGGAAGTAGGAAGCTGGCCTGCAAAGGGCTCAAGCTTTTCTGGCCAGAACTTACCATGAGAATTCTGAGTTCTCCTACCTCCATAACACTTTAGGATTCATGAACTGTTTTATGACCACGGTTCCATTTAACTTCACAGCGCTCTTGGGAGGTAGCCGGACTGGATTTATTATCCCCATTACATAGGTAAGCAAACTGAGGAGCAGAGAGAAAAAGTGACATGGCCGGATTACAGAGAGAGGAATCCAATGAGGTCTCTTGGCCTGCAGCCCAATCCTCCGACCCATCACTGTGCCCTACTGTGCGCCAGGCTGGGCACCTCCAGGCAGTCCAGGCGTGGGGGCAGAGTGTGCTGGATGAGGTCCTAGGAAAGGGAAAGGACTTGCTTCTCTTTCTAATAAGATTGTGCAATGGAGAAAGCCCCAACCCTGATGGTTTATGGGAGGGGATATGGCTTTTGTTGTTGTTTTTTTTTAATTATTATTTTTAAATTTTTCTTAAATGGGCTCTCTGCCCAACGTGGGCCTTGCATTCAGGACCTTGAGATCAAGAGTCATATACTCTGTGACTGAGCCAGACAGGCTCCCCAAGTTTTTGGTTTGTTCCCTGTGCCCCCTAGAATGGGCGGTCCACGAAAGTGGGGAGATTGGTCTGTTTTGTTTACTCTTGTTTCCCCGGTGCCTAGAAGAACACCTGGCACATAGTAGGTGCTCAACAAATACTTGATAAGTGAATTAGTGGATGAACAAGTGAATCTCAGGACTGAGAGTCCCCTTCCCCATGTACCACTCAGTAAGCCTTCTCTGAACCCTCAGGCAACCTCCTGGCTCTTTCCTAAGAGATTCTACTCCAGGGGCGCCTGGGTGGCGCAGTCGGTTAAGCGTCCGACTTCAGCCAGGTCACGATCTCGCGGTCCGTGAGTTCGAGCCCCGCGTCAGGCTCTGGGCTGATGGCTCGGAGCCTGGAGCCTGCTTCCGATTCTGTGTCTCCCTCTCTCTCTGCCTCTCCCCCGTTCATGCTCTGTCTCTCTCTGTCCCCAAAATAAATAAAAAACGTTGAAAAAAAAATAAAAAAAAAAAAATAAAAAAAAAAAAGAGATTCTACTCCAACAGCCGAGGAGTCCCGTCCAGAGAGCAGACTCAGCATCCATCGTCACCGCTGGTCCTGGGAAGGAGAAGACTCCAGTTGGGGCCACGTCCTGTGTCATACCTCCCATACCTTCTTTTCCCTAACTCTTAAAAAATAAATATAAACAAACACACAGACATGCCAGATATTGTTTTCTCTTTTTGTTTTTCTTTCTACTAAACTCAATCAATTAATTCATAATTATTTTGAAAACATATAAATATCTGGGATTCCATAGTAGATATAATTATGTACATTAAAAAGAACATATATAGCAATTTATATTTCGTGGAAATAAGTACATAATTAAGATCCAATCAAAGATACAGAATTTTAGGTATAAAAGATGAAGTATCTAATTCTCAGAGCAGCCAAGTAGGTGTATGCGGGTAGGAGGATCAGAGACCCAATGTCCATCAATGGAGAAACAAAATGTGGGGTATATACATGCAATGTTCAGCCTCAACAAGGATGGAAAATCTGACATCTGCTACCACATGGATAAACCTTGAAGAGATAATGCTAAGTGAACAAAGCCAGACACAAAAAGACAAAAACCTGTATGGTTCCACGTCAGCGAGGTATTAGAGTACTCAAATTAATCGATACGGAAAGTAGAAAACGGGGTGCCAGGGGCTGGAGAAGGAGGAGGGGGGAGCTAGTGTTTACGGGGGACAGAGGGTCCAGCTTTGCACGGCGAGGAAACTTCTGGAGATGGATGGTAGCAATGGGTGCGCGACAAACGTGAACGAACTTAACGCCACTGAACTTCACGCTTAAAAATGGTTAAAAAACGTAAACTTTATGCCATCCGTACTTTACCACAATGAAAAAAGGAAGGTGAAAAATTACATAAAATATTAACCACGGCGCCTGGCATCACGCATGTTAGATCTAAGACAAAACAAAAAGTCCCACCCAAAACCTAAAAGAAGATGTAGCTTGCGGGAACAGGTGCGTTAAAAGCGAGTTAGAGAGCCTCCCTCTTCCCCGAGCATGTATACCTCTGGCATGTGGTCTGGTGGAGGGCGCAGATCCAACAGGCTGGTCAGGATCAGACGGAAGGCAGATTGTGAAATAACGACGGACATAGAAACTCCCTGCAGGTTGTCCTAAGAATTCTCCGTCTTTCCACCGACTTCATGATGGCAGTGCCGAAGTCAAGTTCGATGAGAGAAAAAGTTGCAGTGTCGAGGAAGGAAACAGGTTTTGACGTCAGCTCTCTGGCTGTGTGGCTTTGGGAAACTCGGTTAGCCCCTCTGAGTCTCGGTTTCTGTATCGACAGAGTGTGGGTAGCTACCCTTGCCTTTCAAGATTCTTACCCTTCCCTTTCGAGAGAATGATCGGAGACCATGTAAAGTAAATAACATGGCCCCTTTGCCTCAGATTAAACATGACCACAACATTTTTAAATTAAGTTTTTATTTTAATTCCAGTTAGGTAATATACAGTGTAATATTAGTTTCAGGTGTGCAATATAGTGATTCAACACTTCCCTACATCACTCTGTGCTCATCACGACAAGTGCACTCTTTTTGTAAACGTTTTATTATTTTTTTTAATTATTTTTTTTATTTTTTTTAATGTGTATTAATTTGAGAGAGACAGACAGAGTGCGAGCAGGGGAGGGGCAAAGAGAGAGGGAGACACAGAATCCGAAGCAGGCTCCAGGCTCTGAGCTGTCAGCACAGAGCATGACGTGGGGCTCAAACCCATGAATCACGAGATCATGAATTGAGGCAAAGTTAGACACTCAACTGACTGAGCCACCCAGGAGCCCCTTTAATTTCTTTTTTTAATTTTTAAATGTTCATATATTTTTGAGAGAGAGAGAGCACAAGTGGGAGAGAGACAGGGAGAGAGCGGGAGGCACAGAATCTGAAGCAGGCTCCAGGCTCCGACCTGTCAGCACAGAGCCCGACGCGGGGCTTAGACCCACAAACCGTGAGATCATGACCTGAGCCGAAGTCAGACGCTCAATGGACTGAGCCACCCAGGTGCCCCAACATGTGTACTCTTAATCCCCATCACCTATTCACATAGGTAACCCCTGGTAACCATCAGTTCTGCTTCTTGGCCTCTCTCTCTCTCTCCCTCTCTCTCTCTCGTTTTCCTTTGTTTGTTTGTTTTGCTTCTTAAATTCCACGTATGAGTGAAATCATATGGTATTTGTCTTTCTCTGACCGACTTATTTCACTTAGCATAGTATACTGTCTAGCTCCATCCGTGTCATTGCAAATGGCAAGATTTCCTTCTTTTTTTTATGGCTGAGTAATATTCCATTGTGTATAGATACCACATCTTTATCCATTCATCTATCCATGGACACTTGGGCTGCTTTCATAATTTGGCTATTGTAAATAATACTACAATAAGCACAGGGATGCATCTATCCCTTGGAATTAATGTTGCTGCGTTTTGGGAGTAGATACCCAGTAATGTGATTCCTGGATCTTAGGGTAGTTTATTTTTAATTTTTAAAAATGTTTATTTATTCATTTTTCGAGACTGAGAGACAGTGTGCACACACACACCCACGTTCATGCACAAGTGGAGGAGGGGCAGAGAGAGAAAGAGAGAGAGAGAGAATTCTAAGTAAGCTCCATGCTGTCAGCACAGAGCCTGATGCAGGGCTGGAACCCACAAACCAGGAGATCATGACCTGAGCTGAAACCAAGAGTCTGACGCTCAATGGAATGAGCCACCCAGGTGCCCCTATTTTTAATTGTTTTGAGAAACCTCCATACTGCTTTCCAGAGTGGCTGCACCAGTTTGCATTCCTACCAGCAGGGCACGAGAGTTTCTTTTTCCCCACATGCTTGCCAACACCTGTTGTTTCTTGTGTTGTTGATTTTAGCCATTCTGACAGGTACGAGGTGATAGCTCATTGTGGTTTTGATTTGCATTTCCCTGATGATGAGTGATGTTGAGCATCTTTTCATGTGTCTGTTGGCCATCTGCGTGTCTTCTTTGGAGAAATGTCTCTTCGTGTCTTCAGCCCATTTTTAATGGGATTATTTGCTTCTAGGGTGTTGATGTGTATGAGATCTTTACGCTTTGGATACAAACCCTTTTTCGGATATACCATTTGCAAATACCTTCTCCCATTGAGTAGGCTGTCTTTTAGTTTTGTTGATTGTTTCCTTCGCCGGGCAGAAGCTTTAAAGTTTGATGTGGTCCCAACAGTTTCTCTTTGCTTTTGTTTCCCTTACCTCAGGAGACATGTCTTGAAAGAAGTTGCTATGGGCGATGTCAAAGAAGTTACTGCCTGTGCCCTCTTCTAGGATTTTTATGGTTTCAGGTCTCGCATTTAGGTCTTTCATCATTTTGAATTTATTTATGTGCATGGTATAAGAAAGTGGTAACGTTTCATTCTTTTGCGTATCCAGTTTTCCCAACACCATTTGTTGAAGAGACTGTCTTCCAATTGGTTACTCTTTCCTGCTTTGTCAAAGATTAACTGACCATATAATTGGGGGCTTATTTTCCCATTGATCCATGTATCTATTTTTGTGCCCGTACCATACTGTTTTAATCACTACGGCTTTGGGGCGCCTGGGTGGCTCAGTCGGTTAAGCGTCCGACTTCGGCTCAGGTCGTGATCTCACAGTTTGTGAGTTCGAGCCCCACATCGGGCTCTGTGCTGACAGCTCAGAGCCTGGAGCCTAGTTCGGATTCTGTGTCTCCCTCTCTCTGCCCCTTCCGCACTCATGCTCTGTCTCTCAAAAATGAATAAATGTTAAAAAGAATTTTTTTTAAATAAAAAAAATCACTACGGCTTTGAAATATAACTTTGAGTCCAGAACTGTGATGCCTCCAGCTTTGCTCTGCTTTTTCAAGATTGTTTTGGCTATTCGGAGCCTTTTGTGGTTCCATACAAATTTTAGGACCGTTTGTTCCAGCTCTGTGAAAAATGCCCTTCATACCTTGATAGGGATTGCATGAAATGTACAGATTGCTTTTGGTAGTATAGACATTGTAGCGATATTGGTTTTTCTTTTTTTTTTTTTTTTAAATATTTTTTTAACGTTTATTTATTTTTGAGACAGAGAGAGGCAGAGCATGAACGGGGCAGGGTCAGAGAGAGAGGGAGACACAGAATCCGAAGCAGGCTCCAGGCTCTGGGCCATCATCAGCCCAGAGCCCGACGCGGGGCTCGAACTCACGGACCGTGAGATCGTGCCCTGAGCTGAAGTCGGACGCTTAACCGACTGAGCCACCCAGGCGCCCCGCGATATTGGTTTTTCTAATCTGCTAGCATGGAATGTCTTTCCACTTTTCTGTGTCGTTTTCACTTTCTTTCATCAGTGTTTTATAGTTTTCAGAGTACCGGCCTTTCACCTCTTTGGTTAGGTTTATTCCTAGGTATCTTACAGTTTTGGGTGCAGTTGTTAAAGGACTTGCTTCCTTGGGGCGCCTGGGTGGCTCAGTCGGTTAAGCGTCCGATTTCAGCTCCGGTCACGATCTCACGGTCCATGAGTTCGAGCCCCGAGTCGGGCTCTGTGTTGACAGCTCAGAGCCTGGAACCTGCTTCGGATTCTGTGTCTCCCTCTCTCTCTGCCCCTCCCCCGTTCATGCTCTGTCTCTCTCTGTCTCAAAAATAAATAAACGTTTAAAAAAAAAATTAAAAAAAGAAAAAAGGACTTGCTTCCTTAATTTCTCTTTCTGCTGCTTCATTATTGGGGTATAGAAATGCAACAGGTTTCTGTACGTTGATTTTGTATCCTGAGACTTTGCTGAGTTCATTTATCGGTTCTCGTAGCTTTTTGAGGGGGTCTTGGGGGTTTTCCATATAGAGTATCGTGTCATCTCCAGACGATGAAAGCTTCACTTCTTCCTTACCGGTTTGGATGCCTTCTATTTTTTTATGGTGTGATTGCTGTGCCTAGGACTATGTTGAATAAAAGCGGTGTGAGCGGACGTTCTGGTCATGCTCCTGACCTCAGGGGGAAAGCTCTCGGCTTTTCACCATTGAGTATGACGTTGCCTGTGGTTTTCCATATCAGACCTTTACGATATGGAGATACGGATGATTCTTTTAATGTACTATTGGATTTGATTTGCTAGTATTTTTGTTAGGATTTTTAAATCTATGTTTATCAGAGATATGGGCCTATAGTTCTCTTTTTTGGCGGAATCTTTGTCTGGTTTGTATCAGGGTGGTGCTGGGCTCATAGAATGAGTCTGGAAGTCTCCCTTCCTTTTCTACTTTTTGGAACAGTTTGAGAGGGATAGATATGAACTCTTCTTTAAATGTTTGGTAGCATTCCCCTGTGAAGCCATCTGGTGCTGGACTTTTATTTGTTGGGAGTTTTTTTTTTTTTTTTTTTTTTTGATTACCGATTCCGTTTCCTTCCTGGTTATCAGTCGGTTCAAAGTTTCTACTTCTGCTGAAGTTTTGGTAGCTTATATGTTTCCAGGAAGTTTTCCATTTCTTCTAGTTCTCCAATTTGCTGGCATAGACTTCTTCATAATATTGTCTTACAATTGGTTGCATTTCTGTGCTGCTGGTTGTAACTCCTCTCTCATTTGCAATTTTGTTTATTTGTGTCCTTTTTCTTTTTTTTTCTTGATGGGTCTGGCTAGGGCTTTATCAATTTTGTTGATTTTTTTTTTTTTTTCAAAGAACCAGTTCCTGGTTTCATCGATCTGTTCAATTTTTTTTTTTTTTTTTTTAGTTTCTATATCATTTATTTCTCTTCCAATCTTTATTATTTCCTTCCTTCTGCTGTTTTGGGGTTTTGTCTGTGGTTTGTTCTTTCTGTAACTCCTTTAGGTACAAGGTTAAGTTGTTTATTTGAGATATTTCTTGCTCCTTGTAGGAGGTATGGCCACAACATTTTGCTGCTCCTTCTACAGAGGCAGAAGCTATTTCCTTACCTCTGAATGTGAACTGGCCTTGACCAGTAGAACACAGCAGGAGTGATGTCATGGACTTTGGAAGCTGGGCCTTAAGGGGCAGTGAAGTTTCTACCTTGGCTTTCTTGGAACGCTGCCCTGAGGCCATCGAGTCAGGAAACTGGTCTAGCCTCCTGCAGGCTGAGAGGCCACATGGGGGGCCACCAGAGTGCCCAGCCCAGTGCCCCCACACAGTCCTAGACCTGGGAGTGAGACCGTCTTGGGACCTTCCAGCCCGGCTGACCTGCCAGCAGAAACAAGTGAGAACCACCTGGCCAGCTTATAGAATTGTGAGAAATAGTAAGCCGTTGTCGCTTTACATCATCAAGCTTTGGCGTGGTTTGTTACGTAGCAAAGGCCACCTAAAATGGTCCTCACCATAGACCGGTTGAATTGGATGATAGTCCTTGGGAAAATACAGCATGAGCCTTTAAGCACAAGCTGCTATTATCATTATTAGCCGCACCGATTAGTTCTAATAACAAAATAAGGTAACACAATAGAATAATCGGTGGTGGCTGATGACTTCTTACTCCCCCCTCCCCTGGCAGAAGACCGCGGTCAGGCAGAAGAGCTTCGACAGGCTCAGACGGGCAGCAGCCTTCTTTGCACACGAGCGTTTTAAACCTCTAACTTGTCATGTCGGCAGCAACTGCGTCGCCTCATTCGGCCACCTGGGACGGTGCCACAGCCCCTGTTAATATTGCCGTAGGTGGCAGCTTTGCACCCGAGTACCACGCTCTCGGCTGCCTGTGTGGGGCACAGAGCCTATTTTTAGCGTTTTGCATCTATAATTATGTATGTTTCACTGCCTCTCAAATGCATATTTGTTCTGGGGAGAGGTTACGGTTATGTAATCTAGGTTATTTTTGATAGGGCAGATGTGTTATGCCAACCTGCTAAGTCTCACTCAACCGGAGAAAAATGGCCAGCTGTTTCTTCCTCACTCAGACTCCCCCGGAATCAGGGGTGAATCGAAAAACGTGTAAGTGCTAAGAAATCAGAATAAACCCAGCCATCACATCAACTGATACGTATGGGGCTCGTAAGGACCGATTCAGTCTAGGACTCGATTTGTGATTTTTACAGATGAAAGTTCCCTTCAAGGAAACCAACCCCCCGGGCATGACGCTGGTCTTAACGGGGTGGTATCGACCTTGCTGACTGCCTAGATCAACTTCCCAAGGTGTCCTGGTGCTTGACCCACAAGTTTCTCCAATGGGGGTTTGGCCCATCGGGCCAAGCAAAGCGGGTGGGCCCCCGTGAGGGAGATCTGGAGCCCGGGACTAACAGATGGGTCTTGTGGCAGAGCAGAGGGGGTCTGGGCAGCACCCCCAGAGCTCGCAGCGGCAGGTGTCGGGCCGGCAGATGGTGGAGGTTAAGGCATCAGAGCAGCTAGAAGCAGGAAGCAGGAAGCAAGCAGCGATGCTCCAGGGTCCCAGGCCTGGAGAAACCAGGCCGGCAGAAGATGCCCCAAGAAGGTGAACCTTGGGTAAGACACGTATCCTTTGAAAATTCGTATTTGTTTATTTTTAAATTCCAGTATAATGAATATATGGCAATCATTAGTTTCATGCGTATGATATAGTGATTCAGCTATTCTACATGTTATTCGGGGCCTGTCGCGACAAATGCCCTCCTTAACCCCCATCACCTGTTTCACCCATCCCCCACCCACCTCCCCTCTGGTAACCATCGGTCTGTTCTCTGCAGTTAAAAGTCTGGTTTTTTCGCCTCTATTTTCTTTGTTTCTTAAATCCCACATACAAGTAAAATCACACAGTGTTTGTCCCTCCCTGACCTACTTCACTTAGCATTAGACCCTCTAGATCATCTATGTTGTTGCAAATGGCAAGATCTCATTCTTTTTTATGGCCGAGTAATAGTCCATTGTACACACGTAACATACCTTCTTTATCCATTCATCTATCGATGGGCCCTCGGGCTCCTTCCATAGTTTGGCTATTGTCCATAATGCAGGAATAGGCACAGAGGAGCATATACATTTTTTGAACTAGCATTTTCATTTTCTTTGGGTAAATACCTAGTAGTGCAATTGCTGGGTCGTAGGGTAGTTCTATTTTTAATTCTTTGAGGAACCTCCATGCTGTTTTCCAGAGTGGCTGCACCAGTCTGCATCCCTACCAACAGTGCACGAGGGTTCCCTTTTACCCAATCCTCGCCAACACTTTAGGTTTCTTGTGTAAAGCACACTATCTTTTTATTCACTCACTCACCCATGCAGCAAACATTGGCAAAATATCCACTGTGAATGAGATATTGTCCTAGTTGCGAAGGAAACAAAAATTGCCCTAAGCAGCCAACTTAATTTATTTATTTTATTTTTTTTTAATTTTTTTTAAATGCTTTTATTTATTTTTGAGAGAGACAGAGACAGAGCACAAGTAAGGGGTAGTGGGCAGAGAGAGAGAGGGAGACCACAGAATCTGAAGCAGGCTCCAGGCTCTGAGCTGTCAGCACAGAGCCTGATGTGGGGCTCAAACCCACGAGCTGAGCTGTGAGATCATGACCTGAGCCGAAGAAGTCGGACACTCAACCAACTGAGCCACCCAGGCACCCCTCCAACTTAATTTAAAAGGTATCTTTTCCCCCCTGTGGATCAAAATATTCAAATGGAAGACTGAGCAAATAGAGAAAAGCATAAAGAAGAAAGTGAATCTTCTGGAGTCTCATCTATTGGAGAGAATCCTTGTGAATATCTGGTATATATCCTTCTTATTATTTGTACATAGTATATACATTTGTTAATCTTAGAATTGAGATCGTATGATATAAACTATTTTTTTTTCCGCTTCAGAATTGAGATCATATGATATAAACTACTTTTTTTCGCTTGGTGTCATATTGTGAGAAGTTTCTTATTCCTCCCATATCCTTTATGAATGTGACTTTTAATGGAGGTAGAGAATCCCATCCCAGGAGCATGCAGTAAGTTATTTAATCAGCCCCCAACTGTTGGTCATAAATGTTGTCTCCAAATTAGGAATTTCCCAGCCCCCTCAAATTGTCATTTATATGCCACGAACAAAATGTCACCTGCTGCCCTCACGAAAAATAAAAAGCATCTAAATAAAGAGTGGAGGTCTCTCCCAGTTGAGAATTGCATCAGTGAAAATTATAGAATTAGAGCAAATCACCTTCAGTTTGCTCCAATTTGTAAAAATTTGTCAAACTTCCGTGCTTCCAATATGTTATTTTCACTATTATGACTTGCAGAATGATGATCACCAGTGTTGGCAAGGGCGGAGAGAAATGAACACTTTACATAGTTCTGGTGAGACTCAAACTCTCACTGGGTTGAAAGATTTAAAAATACTCAGACGCAGCATTTTACCTTCTAAGAATTTATGTTAAGGAATCAGTCTCAGAGATGTGCCCAACGAGTTATGAAAAACAATATTTATATCAGCATTATTTTTGTGCTTCGTACACAGTAACTTCTAAAATTGGAAGCTCTAATTACCCGTATTACCATCAATTCCTTTTCCAGCCCCATCTGGCTTTTAGAATAAGAATATTATAATTAATATATTCTTACATTGTACGCCATCTCTTTCCAGAATTCTTTTTTGACACTTACATTGTTTCATAATCGTGTTAACTGCAATTATTGAGAAATTAACTGTAAGGTTTTTGGTTCGCTGCTTGGCAATCTTGCTTTGGTGCTGCTTTTCCTCCTCTCCGAATTATCTATCTTGCTGCATTTTTCAGCCACCTGGGATATTTCGTTGATCATTTTTTTTTCAAGGAAGTAATAGCCCATGGCATATGTTCTGAGCCCTTCCATGCAAGACTTCCAAATGTAAGAATGGCCCATTGGCTACGTAGGCGATTCTTTGTTCCTAGTCTCATTCCTCCAAAAGCCTTTCCATTTTGACACATTTTACCCTAGAATTTGCTAAGAAGTTTGGCCTAATGCAAATTTTTTCCTCCCCCCCCACCCCGCTTTTTTTGGAAGGAATTTGGGGTATGTTTTTACCCCAGAGGACTAAATCATTATAGGGTTTTTAAAAATGTACCCTTGAAATTCTAATATTTTACCCACCTGTGTGTCAAAGAACGCTTATAGGGTCAGCAAACCTTTTCGCAAGGGGCCATGCAGCTTTACAGGTCACAGGTTGGTCTCAACTCTGCCATTCTGCTGTGGGAGCCCGAACGTCAGCCAAAGAGGATACACAAACGAGCAAGTACGGTTGTGTTCAAATAAAACTTTATTTACAAAGCCAGTTGAACAGCCCACAGGGTGTAGTTTGCCTTTAGATTCAAAGGTGTAAGTCTTTCTTCAGCTCCGAGGAATTTTCCATCAAATGTATAATGAGTTTTTTCTTCCTCGCTTGTCGGCATGTCAAATATCTTGTATGTGAATATTTGAGCCCCAGCATCTAGTTTCTTCACCACCCCTCTCCCCTCATTACCTCCATTTGTTTTCTCCTTTTCATCGATTTCTGGGAGAGTTCCTGAGCTCATTTCTTAACCCACAGGTTCTGCTCTCTGCTCTATTAAATCTGCTTTTCGTTGCCTTAACGGCACTAGCAGATTTCCAGGATTATGTTTTGCACGGGGGAACGATCTTTCCGAATTTCGGGGGTTTCCATTAAAAGAAGCAAAATCTAATCTTGTGGGGAAATACTCAGATTAGAGATATTTTTTCTTTCTTGTTCCTTGGTATAGTTTTACATCACGGGGGAATATTTGATCACATGTGCTTTGATTTCTCGGAATTAGCCCCATGTTTTAAATCACAGAAACTTTGCATCTATCTGTTCGTTGAATGTTATTGTATACTCTTGCAGAGAGAGAAATTGAGATCCTGTTAGATTCCTTATTTAAACACGTCACTCACAGAAGGGAAAAAGAACTTCTTTGTCCATTCTACAGTTTTATATTTTAGTCTGGGAGTTCAATTGACTGACAGGAGCAGGAAACGAACCCCTCTAGAAGGCGAAGGTGCAGCCCAGGGTTCATCAGTTCGCAGGTGTGGGCTTGGGACTCGGGTGTCTGAAGCCACCTGCAGGGCTGAGACCTTCTCTCTTCACCGCTTCACCCTTTCCCCCAGTCACACTCACCTCTGTCTTTCAGGTTACAGCTCCGTTCGCTCTCACAGGACAGGGAGGTTGACTACTGCGTCAGGCGTTTATTATTCTCCTGGGACTATAATAACAGCCCTAACTCGGGGCACCGAGGTGACACCTATTTGCCACGCACACCACTCATGTCGTGTGAAGGCCGGGTGTCAGTGGTCCTGTGGGATATTTCCTATTTTCCAGAGTCCTTGAATGTGCCCCTTGAATGTGGACTGCTCTGTGGGCCACCTTAACAAACAGCACGACTCCAAGTTTGAGGGGGTTTTGAGACTCTTGGGGAATCCCTTCCATTTCTGACTGGACCCTCCCCACCCACTGGGCGGCAGGCTTCCTCATTTTTTACTTCAACGACCTCCTTCTCCATCATATCTTTAAAAAAAAAAATCATCCAAGATTCTAGTTCCAACACGGTCTTTTCTCAGACATTGACAGATGATTTTCCTCCCTCCCTCCCTCCCTCCCTCCCTCCCTCCCTTCCTTCCCTTCCCTCCTTTCTTTCTTTCCTTCCTTCCTTCCTTCCTTCCTTCCTTCCTTCCTTCCCTCTTTCCTTCCTTCCCTCCCTTCTTTCCTTCCTTCCTTCCCTCCCTTCCTTCCTTCCTTCCTTCCTTCCTTCCTTCACTCCCTTCTTTCCTTCCTTCCCCACTCCCTCCCTTCCTTCCTTCCTCCCTCCCTTCCTTCCCTCCTTCCTCCCTCCATCCCTTCTTTCCTCCCTCCCTTCCTTGCCTCCTTCTTCCCTCCCTCCCTCCCTCCCTTCCTTCCCTTCCCTCCTTTCCTTCCTTCCTTTCTTCCCTCTTTCCTTCCTTCCCTCTTTCCTTCCTTCCCTCCCTTCTTTCCTTCCTTCTTTCCTTCACTCCCTTCTTTCCTTCCTTCCCCACTCCCTCCCTTCCTTCTTCCCTCCCTTCCTTCCTTCCTCCCTCCCTTCCTTGCCTCCTTCTTCCCTCCCTCCCTCCCTTCCTTCCCTTCTTCTTTCCTTCCCTCCTTCCCTTTCTTCCTTCCCTCTTTCCTCCCTCCCTCCTTCCCTTCTTTCCTTCCTTCCCTTCCTTCCTTCCCTTCTTCTTTCCTTTCCTCCCTTCCTCCCCTTCCCTTCCTTCCTTCTTTCCTTCCTTCCTTCCTTCCTTCCTTCCTTCCTTCCTTCCTTTCAAAAATTTGGTCATAATGAGGTTTCCAGAGGAAGATGAGTTAAGATAAACCCAAAGTGCTACCTAGAAATGGACACCACAGTTTATTCCTGATTCCTTCCAACAACTTGAATTATCAACTTGGGAAATGTTTTCTTGCTTCTTACAGTAACTCAACTTTATTGAAAGGCGCCTGTAGTCCCACTTGTGTCGAACAGTTCTGTCTTCTCATCTGTCCTGTGATTTTTCTGTGTTTGCTTCTCTGTGTCACTAGGAGTTCTGCTGGAGACCATATGGGCCCCTGTCTGAGTCGTTCAGGCCGGGATGATAGGAGAATGGGATGGAGTGAACATAATGGAGTTTCATTTTGGTGATTCAGAGATCTGGAAGCTGAAGGAAGAAGGAACTCAATACGGACAAGGTGAGGGAGTCAGAGCTGGAGGCAGCTGTAGCCGGAAGCTTCAGCTCTTTGCTCCAGAGTGCCTTTTTTGTGTGGGGATTTGCATCAGGGTCTTTCTTTTTAATTTTTTTAAATCTTTATTTATTTTTGAGGGAGAGAGAGAGAGAGAGAGAGAACAGGGGAGGGGCAGAGAGAGAGGGAGACACAGAATCTGAAGCAGCCTTCAGGCTCCAAGCTGTCAGCACAGAGCCCGATGCGGGGCTGGAACCCACGAACCGTGAGATCACGACCTGAACCAAAGTCGGACACCTAAGCAACTGAGCCACCCAGGCGCCCCTGCATCAGGGTCTTTCTATTGCATGTGACACAAAATCCAACTCAGACTGGGTTAAGCGAGGCACGGGAACCAAAGGGCCATTCTGGTTTCAAGCAAAGCTGGATTCAGAGCATAAACCATCTTCTTAAGAATCCAGCTTCTTTCTATCACTTGCATTTGCCGTCTGCTAACTTACCTTCCTTCTCCAAGTTTCCATAGCAGCCTCTGGAACTTCTGAGCAGTAAAGTGGCTACCACAGCACTGCCCTGACATTTTTGCAGTTCAATTCCTACTACATAGAGTTTGGTTCTTGCCATTGGTTCCCACTAAACTTTTTATTTTTATTTTTGTAATATATATATATTTTTTTTAATGCCTATTTTTTTAGTGCATTAAGGTCACTTTTTAAAACATTTTTTTAATATATGAAATTTATTGTCAAATTGGTCTCCAGACAGCACCCAGTGCTCATCCCCAAAAATGCCCTCTTCAATACCCATCACCCACTCTCCCCTCCCTCCCACCCCAATCGACCCTCAGTTTGTTCTCAGCTTTTTAAGAGTCTCTTATGCTTTGGCTCTCTCCCACTCTAACCTCTTTTTTTTTTTCTTCCCCTCCCCCATGGGTTTCTGTTAAGTTTCTCAGGATCCACATAATGCCTATTTACTTAGAGAAAGAAGGTATGAGCAGGGGAGGGGCAGAGAGAGAGAGAGAGAGAGGGAGACAGAGAATCCCAAGCAGGCTCTGCACTGTCAGCCCAGGGCCCAAATGGGGTTCATTCATGACCTGAGCTAAAGTCAGACGCTTAACCGTCTGAGATACCCAGGTGCCCCAAACATTTTTTTAAGTTTATTTATTTATTTTGAGAGGGCGGAGAGGGGGAGAGGGAGAGAGAGAGAGAGAGAGAGAGAGAGAGAGAGAGAGATTGAAGAGACAGAATCCAAAGCAGCCTCCACACTCAGCTCGGAACCCGATGCAGGGCTCGATCTCACGAACCGTGAGATCATGACCTGAGCCGAAGCCAAGAGTCAGATGCTTAACTGACTGAGCCACCCAGGGGCGCCACCCCCCCCCCAACTTTTTTTCTAACAGCCTTATTGAGATGTAGTTCACACATCATACCATCCGTCCATTTGCAGTATAAGCTTTAATAGTTCCACGATATTCACAGAGTCGTGCAACCATCAACAGCCCGTTTTAGAACCTTCTCCCATTTTCATCATCTCCAAAAGAAACGCCATACCACTCTTCACTACCCCCAACCCCCAGACCTAGGCGACTACTTACCTACTTTCCGTCAACAGAAATTTGCTCATACTGGGCATTTCCTACAGATGGACTTATACAATGTGTGGTCCTTCCACCTGGCTTTTTTCACGTCGCCGATGCTTCCACCCATGTTGTAGCATGTTGTATCAGAACTTCATTCCTTGACAGGACCGAAGGACATCTCGTTGTATGGACGTACCACATTTTGTTGATCCGCTCCTCGGTTGCTGGACATTGGTTCGTTCCCACCTTTTGCCTATTAAAACGCTATTAAAATGCTCCGAACACTTGTGTCCCCAGTGTGGACATTTGGTTTCATTTCCCTTAGGTATATATTTAGGAGTGAAATTGCTGGGTTGTATGGTAACCCTATATTTAAGCTCCAGCATCTCTGCCAGACTGTTTTCCAAAGCCGCTGTGCCATTTTCCAATCCCACCAGCAGTGCAGGAACGTTCCAATCTCTCCACGTCCTTGCCAGTCTTGGTTTTAGTATCTATCGTTCGGGTTATAGCCATCCCAGCGGTGGGAAGTGGCATTTCCTTGTGGACTCCCACAAACTTCTGAGGGCCGTTCTGATTGGACCACCCTGGGTGGTGTGAACCTTCCCGAACCAATCCCCGCCGCCGGGTCCGTTCGGTGCTAGATGGACCAGACCTAGGTCACGAACTCCACCCCAGAAACCCACGCAGACCAGGTGGGCTCAGAAAGAAGGAAGGATTGATTCCAAGTTTAAAATCAAAGGCAGTACCCGGATAAGAGGAGCCAGATGCTGGGATGAAGAACGAATGCCTAACGAAGTTCAGCAGCCAGGAGCTGGGGTCGGCAATGCCCTGATTCAGGTCTGGCACGGAAGTCTGCTTTGGGGCTCAAGACCAAGGAACCTCTGATCTCCAGCTTTAACCCCCCGCAGGGCTGTTGGTGAGATTCCGCAAGGACCTTTTTGAAATTCCTATCCAGCAGACTCTTCCCTCTTGTTCTGGGGATCATAGGTCCAACTGGCCCGTCCTTCGATCTGGCCCGTCGGCCCCATGCCTAACAGACATTCGGCAGATCTTCTGGCCTATAATTATCACTCTTCTCTAATACCCAGTGCTGATACAAGTGTTTTCCTGTCCTTTTTACAAGTTTACTTGTTTATTTTGAGAGAGAGGGAGAGAGCATGCACGAGTGGGGAAGGCAGAGAGAGAGAGAGAGAGAGGGAGAGAGAGAATCCCAAGCAGGCTCCACACTGTCAGCGAGGAGCCTGACTCAGCGCTCGAACTCACAAACCGTAAGATCATGACCTGAGCCTAAACCGGGAGTCGGACGCTTAACCGACTGAGCCACCCGGGTGCCCCACGTTTTCCTATTTTTGCATATGGTTGGTCCATTTCCTTGGGGACCTGGGAAGTAGGAGAGAGTTAGATGTGCACTTAAGACATTGTCTCTTGCACTAGGGAAGTGACTCCAGCTTATGCAGTTACTTGGAAACAGTTTATGACCCGAGCAGTCTATTTCAAGACTATATTAGGAATGAGGCTACCTTAAAACAAAGCATATGGCATTGGACACCCCCCATGGTGTCAGTAATATAATAAAATTCAGCTACCATTTATTGAAGGTTTACTATGTGCCGGGCACTGTGTAATGAACGTTGCATGCATTATTTCATTTCATGGTTATCAAAGTCCCATTGGGCAGACAATATTATCTTCATATCACAAGTGAGGGAAGCAAGGCTCAGCGAGATTAAGCGACTTACCAAAAGTCACACAGGAAGTCGCAAGCAGTCACACACAGTGCCAGGATGAAGCGTCACCGTGATCCTCCCGTGACTTCACCTACCCACAGACCCTCACCAAACTCTGCAGAGCCTCCCTTGTAAATGTCTGACACACATGCCCTGCGTCCCCCCTCTGGTCTGGCCATCGTCATCGCTGGCCTTGCCCGGCTGGAAAGGCATCTTCTTTGGTTCTCTGACCCCAGCCTTGTCCCTCCAACTCATCCTCTGCCTTTCGGCCAGCTTGTGCTTGCTACACTACAGCGCCGATCATGTCTGTCTCCTGATTCAGAAGGTGTCTAAGCAGGGAGCGCATAGCTCCTCCGTGCTGGCCTCCCACGGGCGTCTCTGATGCTGTCTCTTTTGCTGCCCCTTCCCGCACCCCACCTGCTGCTGATGTGAGCCGTTTGCAGTTCCCTCGGCCCACAAAGCTTCCTCTTGGTTCTGTGCCTTTGTGTAACGTGTCTCTTTGTCCTCTTACCTCTGGCCCCCCACTCCTTACCATTCACCGGGCTCACTGGTCCGTCCTCCTCATTCTCCAGGGTTAAATCTACACTGTGGCCTGTAGAAGAGGCCACTCCTGAATCCCACCCCTACCTCCTCAGCCCTGGACCTTTATGCAGGGAGAACGGCCTGCTAGCCCAGAGTCGTACCAGCCTACCTGGCTGACCTACTTATCAGACGTTCTCTAGATCACAGTAGAGAGACTACCACGGTCCTCTGGTCGACCTTAAGCCCTTTCCCCTTTTCCCAACAGAGACCAGGGCTAAACCCATTTTTACTGACCCAGCTCATGGTCTCTGAGCGACTTCAGCAACCCAGTACATAGGGAAGCTTGGATCGGTGACCTCAGTGTTTTCATCTGCGAGTTGGAGGAAAACACCCTTCCGCATAATCCACAAGCCCCTTTTCCACTCTCCGTTTCACGATTCCATCTTATTATCTCATCTCAGCGTCTACCGCAGGGTAAAGCATGGCCTCATGTTTTCCATCCTGATTTCTCTGTCTCTGTCTCTCCACGCACCGCCCCCAGGACATGACATTTGGTGACCTCCAAGGTGCAGCCTGTTCCTGGAAAGCTGTCCGGGTTCTAGGAATGGCTGTTATTCCCACTTTACCTGAGTCACGGGTCCTACAGTCTTGCAGGTGGAGGTCTGAGCAGTGGGTCCCCAGCATGCTGTGTGTCCTACTTGAAGAATAAAAGGCCAGGCTCCGGGATGGATAAGCAAACTCACACATTAGCTACCCAAAAAAGGATGGGGGGGGTGGCAGAAAGAAAGAATGAAAAGATATTGATTATGTGGCATTAAAGTGCCTGGGGCCTTAACAGACATTCAAAATTGGATGCATTGCTCAAGATCAATAGTAGGTTTTATGCTTCTGACCTAAAAAGTACTAGCGCCATGTAATTTAAACACAGACAGCTATGAGTAGATCTCCTAACATCTGGCCCGCTTTCCTCAGGTACTTTTGACACACGCCCTCACTTCTCTGCAGCCATTTTTTTTTTTTTTTTGGCCAGTGGATGACAGTGGACAAATTCAAGGATATTCGAGAATGTGGCATCAACCATTTCTGGTGTCATTACCTTAAATGATAACCTCACAGAGCAGCGTTGAACCCTGGGCGGGGGGCGGGGGGTGGGGGGTGGGGCAGCTGCTACAAGGAGGCAGATGGGGTCGGGTTTTGAGGTTGAACCAGGGGGATGAATCACATGGTTTCTAAGGGGCCATTACTGCCCAAGGATTTCTACACACACACACACACACACACACACTTCTCACTCGCATCGGAAAACAAAGAAGCAGAAGAGTGTCACCACTATGGCTCCGGGTCCTGACAGCCTCAAGTTCAATCTTGGCCAGTTACCAGCTGTGACTTGGAACCTGTTACCTAACTTGCCTGTGCCTCAGTTTCCACACATGTAAAATGGGGATACTGCTACTAATAATGGTCATGATAATAATATCTACGGTTTAAGGTTCTTGGGAAGATTGGAAGGGTGAATATAGGTAAAGTTGAGCACACAGCAAACACTCAATAAATGGTGGGTCACGTTAGCAGCTAGTAGACAAGACACCTTGCAGAGAACGTGGCTGTCTCAGGTCACCAAGACACATGTTTATAAATTGATTCCCGCAGAGATTCTAGTTCAGTTTGGCGAAGGAGGGCCGGAATCCCCCCGAACGTTCCAGGCACATGCATACACGGCCACGCTTGGCACCAGCCTCCCAGGTGGTGGATTCTCACCTGTTACTCCATATCGGGCGGTGCCCCCCGGGGTCCCGACCACAGCACCCTGAGTGGGTGAGTCTGCAGCTTTTCTCGGCGCCCTGGCTCCCACAAGCCCCTGCCCCCTACCCACGGACGATCCCCGGCCCTTCTATACCTTCTTTGTTTACAGGCGCATGTGCATTGGTGGGGCAGAGTTTTACAAAGTTCTTTCCCTTAATTTTGGGGCAGGGTAAGACGGCTAATCTGTTTTGACATGCTATCTAAACGGCCCTCAGATCAGTATACGGAAGAAGTCATCCAGAAGTCATGTCTTTTATACACATGTACTGGTGTGTACAAGAGAAAGACTTATATTGGCTGCGAGGGGCTGAATAAGAATGGCCGTTATTATGGCGAATTCAGGGTCCCCACATTCACTCCACATATCAAATCCTCTTTCAATGAGACCAGTTCCATCAGCTGTCAGATGCTATTAAATATATCCCTCAGACCTACTGACCAGCTGACAGAAGAGAAACTCAAAACCCTACACCCACCATTAGCATCATAAAATGTGAAATCAGCTGGAAGGAATGATAACAGAGTTGAAAACAGAAGAGATGAAAATCTGTAATGCCCTTGTGTGCTTCTAAATAGAAACCCCAAGAGTTACAAACACACCCATAAAATACCGAGGTAAACACACACACACACACACACACACACACAAAAGAAAAACAAAACAAAGGTCGTCCTGTAGTCTGCTTCCTAACATATAATGGTTCTTCTACCTTTTGTTAATGTGAGATTTGCATACGTGTTTCATGAGGTTAATACAATGCATAAACCAAAACATTTATTTGGCAGCGTCCGTGATATTTCCCCAGATAATGCAGTGTTTCTTCCAAGTCAATGAAACACAACCTGTCATGAGGTTGGGTCGTTAAAATACTTGTGCAAGGGCTGCGACCATACTTTACACATTTGCAAATGCCCCGGTCTTCCCAGTGAGTTTCTTAATCAGGCAAGAGCGGTCGATGGCTGGGACCCAAGGAGAAGGTGTAGAGGTTCCCCTTGGAGGCAGAGCGTTGAGCCAATTCAGGAATTGGGCTCTGTAAAGGCAAGAAAAAAATTTCTGTGTGTTGACTAGATCTGCTTCACCATTTCTTCAGTCTAACTTTTGAAGTGTGTGTGTGTGTGTGTGTGTGCACCGAAATATTCACTTAATCCTCCAGGGGAGAAAAAATTAGATCTGTACTTGAAATCTTCTAAGAATCCAAGAGTGGGTCAAAATGCCCAATGGCTTTGTGCAGCTACGATCCTATCATGAGACTGGTTCCATATGGGGCTCTTTAAAGCAAAAAAAAAAAAAAAAAAAAAAAAGTTATGAGACCAATAATTTTTAATGAAACTTGGCTTAGCTCACAAGCAGGTCTAGCAGACGAAACAGCAGTCCAGGCTGGAAACATGGCTTTTCTTCTTCCTGGCGGGGATGAAAGAAAGCATCGTTTCAATTAAAGAAGACCCTAATGGAGATGTGTTTTGTATTATCGATTTTAAGCAAGTAGGGATTTAGGCATTGTCTATTTCACCACACGTCTCTAAGCGAGTCCTGGCTTGCTCCCACGGAAGTGTTGGGCCATTGTGAAAGTGGAACCCTTCACGCTCCTGAGGGTTGAGTTTTTGAATTTGACCGCTGAAGTTTGATGGCATGTTGAATTTTTTGAACTTTGATGGAAAGTTTTGGTAGAATGCTTGCATTAGTCAGCCTGGGCGGATCTAACAAAATAACCAACACTTGGTGGCTTCAACAGCAGGAATTTATTTCTCATTGCTCTGGAGACTAGGGAGTCCAAGGCCAACCCAAAGGCCCCATTTCCAAATACATTCTCCTTAGGAGTTAGGGTCGCAACGTATGAATTGGGGGTGGGGGGGGACATAATTCGATCCATAACAATGTTGTTTGAAAGCTCCTGTCTTCCTAAAACTTGGGAAGAATTTTGTGTGCAGATCTTCACAAACTGAGAATGGTATTCTTTGATGCTCTCTCTCTGCCTCTCTCTCCCTCTCTTCACTGCACATATATACCACCTTAGCATATGGTTTCCGAACCTCGGCACTACTGACATTTTGGACCGGGTCATTTTTGTTGTAGGAGGGCTTCGCTGAACATTGTAGGCTATTAAGCAGCATCCCCGGCCTCTACCCACTATGCCGTTAGCATCCCTCTCCCGCCTGCGACAACCAAAAATGTCTCCAGACATCATCGAGCGTTCCTGGGAGGGAAAAATCACCCTCGGTTGAGAATCACGAATTTCCGCGTTCTCTGATCTTCGAACAAATGATATCTGTTTACCGCCATAGGTGGGTGTCTTCTGTAGGCTTAGTGGCTTAAGAACAAAGGTGATTTTTTACGATCTAAGTGTCATCTAATTCAGCTCATGTCTAGTGGTCTGGTTCCATCTGTGTTGGGGAATCCCACGTGTCAGAACACAGAGAAAGAACGCTTGGATGTAGAGTAGGGGCGCCTGCTGCCTGCACAACCATAGGAAGACAGGAGCCACAGAAAGACCTTCTCATCCATCCTTCTGCCTCCAGATGGGACAAATAGGCCCGAGGAGAATCTGGCTTGCTGTCCCAAGTGCCAAGGTCGGGGAGGAGGACCTTCCTGCTAACTTCCCCTTGCCTCCCACATCACTCTGCTTTATATTCGCCGGTGCTCTTACTGCTAATTGAAATGATCTCGTTTATTTATATGTTGACGTTAGTCTTTATTTTCAGGGGACTGTCTTCCCAACGACAATGCAAACACCACGAAAGCAAAGATTTTGCCGTAAGTGGTAGCGTACGATTTAGCCAAACCTCGGGGTCTTGGGATCAGACCGCTGGGGCCGAAACCCAAAGTCTGTGGCTTCTCAGTTCGGCTGACGTGGACCAATCATTTAGCTTCACCAAGACTCAGATTCCTTCTCTGTGTTTCTTTATAAATAAATTAAACAAATAAGACGGGTTCCTCTCAACCAGGACTAAATGGAGTAATGCTTACGGTATAATATGTGCTCAACAATTAGAAGCTATCACTTTCACCACTGTAATTATACTACTCAAAGTAGTTCTTGGCCCAGGAAGAAACACAGTCGATATTAGTCAAACGAATGAATGAGCGAATGAATGAATGAACAAATTCTCTTGTGTTTGCCTCTGGTTTTCCATTCTTCCTGTTGCAGTTGATAATTTGCTGTCTACCCAATCCTCATTTCTAGCCTCACTATAACTGGGAAGCAAAGGTCTAATCAAACGTTTGCTTCTAAGCAAGGAATGAGAGCAATCATATACCGACAGAAAGGCCCAGACTTGGGAACGATATTAACCCTCATTAATTTTTCATGATAACATCTCAAATTCTCTACAAGGGCTCCATTGTTCTGTGAAGCTCAACTTTAGGCTGACCCCGACACTTTTTCCTTCCTTGTGGATTTGTGGGGATCTGTCCATGCCCCACACCAGGCACGAGCTGGACGGGGATGATGGCAAGTAGCCTGCTTGGCATAGGGAAGAAGTACAGTTCTGGAAGGGAGAGGCAAGGCTGCCGTGTGCGTGGCATCCACTCAGCCTCCTCCCGCATCCAAATGGTAAAATCACCATTTGTAAGAAATGTGCTCAATCGGAGAAGAAAAAGAGACGTAATTATGTCGTTTATAATGAATTCTGAAGAAACAAAGAATTTAAGGAGAAAACTCTAGAGACGACCAGGGAGCCAAAGCCTCTCGGATCATCTGAGCTGCCCTGGAGAAGACGCATAGCTGATCAAACATTTGTGTTGATCACAGGGGGCCCTCCTAGCCCTTGAGAATGTTCACAAGGAAGCAGGAAAACTCAGGAGCCCCAGCAAACACAGCCCGACTTTTATTAAATAAATTACACGCTCCTCTCAGCTTCTACCAGCATCAATAATATCAACTTTTGGACAAACGGTTCCCTCTGGGGAACGGGTTCTGAGATTCGCTCCTAATCTTCTTTCTTTGAAGTGTCCAAGGGCTTAAAGGCATGCGTCAATATCTGGGGCCTCTGGCCTTTGTGGGAAGGGGGGTGAAAGGGTCCTGTTGTGGAAGGGAGTGAGACCACCAGCATCCACACCCCCCCTCAGGCTGACTGTTTCCATTCAGTCAGTTTCCAGGGTTCTCCAGATCACCACCCACCCACACGGGGGTAAGAATCCCCAAGGGTCCCACGTCTCCTAAGGAAAGGGTTCCCGTGCACCCCTAGTTCTGTCACGACAGCCCTCGCGGGTCTTGGCTTGTGAGAATAATTACAAAACGAAACAAAAACGGAACAAGGCTGGGAGAGTGAGCATAAACCTTAAGCTGAAATTTCTAAATATTTCTAGAAGATCAATGATAGTATCTGTTAAATCATAAGATGTGGACTACCATTAACTGACCCCTTTAAAAATTAACACAAGATGGGCGCCTGGGTGGCTCCGTCGGTTGAGCGGCCGACTTCAGCTCAGGTCATGACCTCACAGTCCGTGAGTTCGAGCCCCGCGTTGGGCTCTGTGCTGACAGTTCAGAGCCTGGAGCCGACTTCGGATTCTGGGTCTCCCTCTCTCTCTGCTCTGCCCCTCCCCTGCTCATGCTCTGTCTCTCTCCGTCTCAAAAATAAATAAAAACATTAAACAAATTGTAAAAATTAACACAAGAAACAGATTCATTCATACCTTTCTAGATACCCTGGGCCCGCATTTCCCGAGCGCGTAGATAGAACGAACAGCCAGAATTCGGCACTGGTGTCTTATGTCACGGGCCGTGACCGACCACTTGCAGACTCCTTCATGTGTGTTCTTCACACCCGCCCCGTGACATAGGGACTATTATTGTCATTTTATTGGACCCAGACCCTATGTTTTTAACCTATGAACTACTAAGTTTTTGTGGTCGAATAAGTTTGTAAAAACTCAGAGTTAACCAAGATTAACGGGTTCTGCGACCATTAGAATTCTCAGCCTTTTCACGTATGGAGATCCATTAGAAATATCCAAGAGGGAGACTGGAATATATAGACTTTCTTCAGCATATTTTACCATGGAATGGTTATTCACCCCGGTGCATTTCCAAAGATTATTGTTCTCCAGGAACGCGAAGACTATACTTCTAAGGAGACACAGGGCCATTACTTTGGGCATTAGACCCAGTACCGCAACGTTGATTGTTGAGTGACTTTTTCTTGTTTTGTTTTTTTAAAAAAAATTTTTTTAACGTTTATTTATTTTTGAGACAGAGAGAGACAGAGCATGAACAGGGGAGGGTCAGAGAGAGGGAGACACAGAATCTGAAACAGGCTCCAGGCTCTGAGCTGTCAGCACAGAGCCCGATGCGGGGCTTGAACTCACAGACCGCGAGATCATGACCTGAGCCGAAGTTGGCGGCTCAACCGACTGAGCCACCCAGGCGCCCCTTTTCTTGTTTTTTTATTTATTTATTTTTTTAAATTTTTTTTTCAACGTTTTTAATTTATTTTTGGGACAGAGAGAGACAGAGCATGAACGGGGGAGGGGCAGAGAGAGAGGGAGACACAGAATCGGAAACAGGCTCCAGGCTCCGAGCCATCAGCCCAGAGCCTGACGCGGGGCTCGAACTCACGGACCACGAGATTGTGACCTGGCTGAAGTCGGACGCTTAACCGACTGCGCCACCCAGGCGCCCCCCCTTTTCTTGTTTTTAATAAATGATACATGATACTCCTACAAACCACCTACAAAATTGCAAATATTACAATTGAAAACTTGGAATAGAGCCAGGCTCATGGCATGCTGGAAACCAAAAGTCATGGGAATATTATGGCAGAACTTTTCACTGCTTTTGGGAGCTGTCATCCCCTTCTTCATTTCACCCTCTAAGCAAATTTCTAACCTATAAGATCTCCTCCCATGCTTGGAAGAGGTTGTGCGGGCAGAAACCCTACACTCCCACCCTAGAGCTGGGGTTAGCAAATTACAGCCTATAAGCTTAATCTGGCTGGCCACTTGTTTTTATAAATAAAGTTTTATTGGAACACAGCCATGCTCATCCATTTACATTATCTTTGGCTGCGTTCATGCTACAACAGAGTTGAATAGCTGTGACAGAGGTTTTATGGCCCCCAAACCTAAAATATTTACTATTCAACCCTCTACAGGAAACGTTTGCTGCCTCTTCCCTAGAGCTACCTATTGACAATGGTTATAGAGCTGGGTTGCAATGCACAACTTCTCCAGTAGAGGCCACTGTCTAAAATACCATGTGTTTCATTTGAGGGAAGCTACCACCATGATTTACCCACTCTTTGAGTTCAGAAATCCTATGTGATGTAAGTTTTCTCCAGTGAGGGAGAGACACCAGGGAAAGGGAGAAGACACCAGCATTTACTGAGCTGTGGTTAAGTATCTAGGAAGGTGCATATGTTGTCTACTTGCAACAATCTTGATTAAAAAGCTTTGACCCCGTTTTTCAGGGGAAGAAAACAGAATCAAAGAGGTAAAGTCATTTGACCAGGGTTACACAGTAAAGGATTTGCATCTCACACTCTCTACCTCAAGGGTGGACCCTGATTCTAAAGGACTGGTTAAGAATGCAGGCTTTGGGATTACCCAGTCTAGATTCAAATGCCAGCTCTGCCATGGACTAGCTTTGTGACTTGGGCAAGTGACTTAATTCTGTGCCTCAATTTCCTCACTTGTGAAGTCGGAAGGAAAATAGTACTTTCCCCTTAAGGTTGTCAGGAGAACGCAACGAGTTAATACATGGAAAATTCTCAGCATGATGCCTGGCACAGTAAGGTCTCTGCACAAATGTTAGTTGTTACTGTTTAATGGGGAGGGACAGTAAAGGTAGAGGGATAACATCTACGTTTCTGGATCTAACAAGTTGGGCTGGTGTCTTTATCTTTTCACATATATAATGAGCCCCTTGAGGGCAGGTTGTATTTTCCTGTGTCTTCTATAAGAGTGCCTTGGCCAAAATATTCCATCAAAATGTACTGTTGAGTTGAAGGCAGAAATGGGGGAAGAAACTTGTCAGTAAAGTGAAATATTGAGCTCTTTAGTTGTTGAAAGAACGAGACAATGTGGGGAGCCTGGTCAACACAAATGACTGATTTTACTTCAGCTTCAGAGGATTGGGTCTTGTCTGATATTTCAGTTATCTACTATCCCAAGCCTTAGGACAATAATCATTTATTATCTCTCTGTGGTTGATTGGGTCCTTTGGGCTGTTCTGTTCCGGGTGTTGTTGACTGGAGCGAGACTCTGTTCCCCTGGAGCAACCAAGATGGCCGCCTCACACGGTGGGCAGTTGGTGCTGGCTGTGGCTGGGCGTCCACTCGGGGCTGTTGACCAGAGCAGGCTGGTTCACCTCCATGCGGCCTCCACATTTGCCTCGGGATTCTCACAGTGTGGTCACTGGGCTCTGTCCTCTCAGGGTCTACACTTGGAAGTCCTGGAAGGGCACTCCCTCGGTATCCCCTGGTCACAGGGGCAGAGGAAATAGACTGTCTCTCGATAGAAGAAATGGCAAAGACTTTGTGGCCATTTTTAATCCACCATACCTGAACTCCCTGGACCCCTGCCTCACCTCACCATACTGCTGGCCAGCTGCAGCCAGGATCTTTCTCCCCTGATGGGACGTTCCCATTATTCTGTCTTCGAGGTTACCCGGGCTGCAACTCTCAGGGAGCATCTCAGTGTTTGACAAATGCAGCTGGTTCATGAGGCCGGGAGCAAGGGTGTCCCACTGCCCGCCCTTGACCTTAAGCTTCCTAAAGTAATGTCAAGCTTTGTCTCATGTCTGCTCCTTCAGGTCTTCCTCCTCTATACCCAAATAATTTCCACTCGTCCACATTTCAGCTTAAGAGACACCTCCTCCAGGAAGTATTCCCTGCTTTATACCCACCCCACCAGCTAAGTGTTCCCGCAAAATTGTGATTTAATCTCCCCTCACCAACCCTGTCTCACCACCCAATTGTTTCATTTCTCCGCCTAAGTTAGCATTCACTGCTCACTTTTTGCTCATCCCCATTTGACAGAAGGTTTCATGGGAGGTGGGTAGAGACTGCCTCTGTCTCCATCATATCTTCAGTGCCTCAGGTGGCGCTTGGCCAACCAACTGATAGTCAATGAATGAAATCTTCCCTCTGATCGTTTCCTACCCTCCTGCTCTCGGAACCTCTAAAGGTTGGGGCTTGGCAGAAGTCAGGCCAAGAGGATGCCAGTGGGGATGGTCTGAGGGCCAGGGGGAGGGGAGCAGAGAGAGAAATTAAGAACAAGACGGCAGGCCAAGTGGACAGCCTCATTGAGCCAAGAACCCTGGTATCATCCACTCACACTGAGGCACACGCAGCTGTCCCCATGGCTTCCTGAGCTCTAGCAAAGACTTAAACCCCCATAAATGTTTTATTCACATGCAGACACACTTTACACCCTGGCATCGCTCAGAAACTCTGACTGCGAAGGAGAGGGGGGCCCACTGAGAAGGCCATGTCTTTGGGCTCCCCCCTGAAAGTGTTCTTCCAAAGCAAACACATATGAGTTTGTAAAGGCAGGTTCATAAAAAAAAAAAAAAAAAATCAGAGGGAAAGTAGTGAATCTAATAACACCCCGATCCCTAGACCTCTCCAGAGGCATCTGGGGCCTGACATCCCAGTCAGGTCTGGCTTCCCACCCAGACCGCGACTGGCCTGTAAGCTGAGAGGCCTGGGGAGACTGCTATGGCCCCACCACTGGAAATGTCACCTTGGCTGGCCTGTAACTCCAGGGCGGTGAAGGTGGGCGTTTATTCATAACACCCAGCATCTGACTGAAAAGGGCCTCCAACCCCTGCCCCACATTCCCAGCCATACACACTGTTTCCTCCTACAGGACAGGTTTCAGAGCAGCCCCCCTGAAGTCCTTGTCTCTAGATTTTAAGCTAAATCGCCGCTCCTCTTTGTATCTCATTTTTTCCCTACTTCTTCCTCCTTAAAAGCAACATTCCACATCCCCATCTCAGAACATCAGCCCCTTCTCCCCTCTATACACAATACGCTTGTGTGTTTCTTCACCCTTGCTTTGAGACCCAGGGAGAAAGAGGATCGGAACTTTGGGGACCGAAAGAGCAAAGCTGCTGTCTTCCTGAGCTCCCCAGGCGTAGCACCCACACACCAACATTTGTCACACGCAAATGAACGCGCTATTCCCAACATGATAAATTTCACATCAGTCCTGCTGACTTGGGCTTACTAATTGCCTGATAGCGTTTTCTTTGTTAAGCTTCACTGTGATCATCACACTTTTTGTTGAACCGACAGTAGAAATATTCCGCAGCTGACGACCCAAATGCAGCCTGATGCACGACTTCCCTAATCTTTCATGGTGGGGGTACGCACAGGTGGCATCGTGTGGGCCCCCAGCGATCCCTGAGATTGATCTCTGGAGAGGGCTACCCAGCCCTGCCATGACGCACAACTCCAAGGAGATGCCATGCTTTTGTGCCCGATGCCCCCTGGAAATGAGCAGGACATAACCCATGCCCTGTACATGGTGGCCCTGGGGCAACCCCTTTCCGAATGTGGGGGCAAGATGCAGGGGAACCAGTGAGCAACAGGAGGGCATACCCACGTTCACACCCCCATTCTAGGTTGTGCTTTCGAGATGCTGCACGGTCTGCTTCCCCATCTGAGCCCTTCGATGGAGTCATCACTGGTTTTAGGTGGCCAAGAGGAGCTGTCAAATGATACTCAGAGAACGAAGGGCAGCCTGGGTTTGATGTGTGTAAGGGGAGGCCCTCTGAAGATGGGGGTGCCTTCCGTGGAGGGGTGGGGACAGGACGAACCACAGGGAGGTCTCCTCACCCCAATTTGCATGCTCCCTCTTAGCAAGAGATGGAACACTCTTATCAGCTAAAGAATTCAGCCACCGGTCGGGGTTGCATACCACACGGTGGCTTGGCCTGGCTCGGCTGTCTAGTTAAGAACAGGCTTGCCTTTGTTCCTGTGTGACTGGGGGCGCTGCTTGGGGACGGAGAATCCTGGGTGGGTGCAATTATGGGATTTTTTTAAGGTATAGAAATTGTATCTCTCATCTTGGGCCTTGGGAAAATAAACTGAAGAAGGGAGTGTGATATTAAAAAGGGCAGGTGGAGTCATTTTCACTGCTGGCGATTCCTCTTCCCAAAAGTGACCCTATGAGCTCATGTGCCTTCCTGTTGTCACAGGAGCCACCGATGATGTCAAAACACTGCATTTAACTTTCCAAACACTGCATTTAACTTTCCAAACTCTGTTCACTTTATCCTAATATCTTACTCTCTAAGGACTCAGAATCCTAAAGTCTTGGTGTTTGAAAAATTCTTATAGGTCACCCACCCATCCATCCATCTGTCCACCCACTGTCCATCCTTTCATCTACCTACCCACTCACTCATCCATCCATCCATCCATCCATCCATCCATCCAACCATCTATCCATCCATCCATCCATCCATCCATCCATCCAACCATCTATCTATCCATCCATCCATCCATCCATCCAACCATCTATCCATCCATCCATCCATCCAACCATCTATCCATCCATCCATCCATCCATCCATCCATCCATCTATCTATCTATCCATCCATCCATCCAACCATCTATCCATCCATCCATCCATCCATCCATCCATCCATCCATTCATCCAACCATCTAGCCAGCCAACCAGCCATCTATCCACCCACTCATCCATTCACTCACCTACACATCCATCCATGAAGCATTTCTTGAGCACTTACCATGTGCCCCCCAGTGGTGAACAAGGGAGACTAAGTGTCTGCTGTCATGGAACTGCCTTGCTTTGGGAGGAAGATGGATAGTAAACAAGGAAGCAAACAAATAAACAACATCGTACAAGATTGTGGTAATTGCCCAAAAAGAGAAAACCCGGGAGACATGAAAGAATAAATGTGGAGGCCTGGGATGGTCAGAAGGGGCCTCTCTAAGAAGGTAACTCTTAAACAGCAAACGGATTGCCAAGAAGGAGAAAGCCAGATGAAAAATTGGGAGAAGAGTGTTCCAGGCAGAGACAACAGCAAGCTTTAAGTGGAGGCTCTGAAGGGGGCACACGCTTGGCCCCTCTGAGGGGCACAAAGGGGGCCCGTGCAGCTGGAGCAGAGCGACATTTGTGTAAACTACTTGGTCAAATGAAATATTGCACGGAGCCCAATGTAAAACAAGCCAAACAAAAGGATTCAGATAGAGTCACATTAAAACCACTGATAGGATTCGGCAGCCACGCCAATCTCTCCTGTAACATCCAGCATTTATTGGAATGCTTTGGGGACCCTAAATCACTGCCTCCAAGCTCAGCCGAGTTCACTTCCAGACTGTAGATGTCTCGAGGGGGGTGGGTGTTGAGCCAGGCAGGGCTTTCTTTGGGGGACGCATCTTCCCGCACAAAAAAGGCTGCATGTGGACTGAAGGGTTGATGTCTGTCGGCCAAATCACGCTGTGGCTTCCCCTCCCGGCCGCCGCAGGCTTATCCCAGCTGGTTCTTGCCGAGCAGCGTACAGGACATATTTCAGCCCAGGAGACTTTGAAGTATGTGTTCTCTTAAGGCTTAACAATGTCAAGCTTCATAACCCAAGAACTGGCTTGCTAGCTTCCTATTTTAAATTGCTCATAATTTGAAACATGCAAACATTTCCACTTTATCAAGCAGGGCTACTAAACATATTATTGCTGGAACCTGCATGTTTTATGGTCTCCATACAGCCAGGGAGCTGAGTTTTATTAAAATAGACTGTTAAGAGGCTCAACTCATTATGGAATCTTCCAGGCCCCAGAATAAAAGAGTTTTGTTTACTAAGGGTAGGAAAAAAAGGGCTGGGAAGAGAGTGGGAATGACTGTGTGTGTGTGTGTGTGTGTGTGTGTGTGTGGTGAAGGCAGAGGTGGGAAAAAGGCAGAGACCACCAACAGTCTTGGCTCTGCCCGTCTGTGTCCCTCCTGCTCCACCTCTGTGTCATCAGCCTGTCGGAGGCCCAGCATGTTCGTGGGCCTCTGAATCCGTTAGGTACGGCAGAGTTGGGTCTGGCCGCAAAACACCGGAATTTAGCAAAGAAGGGCGATGCTTCCCTTGGGGCCGCGCTGTGGGGGGGGGGGGGGGGGGGTAGGGAGGGAAGGCTCAGGGCCTCCACCGAGGGCAAGCATGCCTAGGATGTTAAAATGAGATCTCCCAAACAAACGTACACTGCGCACAGAGGTTTTGGAGTGGAACTGACGATGGGAGCCCAGGCCTGGCTGCCTCTGTCCTTCCGGTGCGTGTGCTCCGGGGCTGGGGGCAGCAGTAAATGATGGTAAGGGTGAGACCGGGTAATACAGTCATTCCTACGGATCCGGGAGGCCGTCTTCGCTCACCGGAGCAGAGACGGCGTTCTGCCAGTTCCCACGCTGGCCTTGGGGAGAGGAGACACGCTGACACTACCTGGGGTGGCAGACAGGGAGCCGCCCGCCCTTCCGCCCCAGCCGAGTCCTCGGGTAACCTCTAGCCCCACTGGCAGCAATTGCGTGAGGCACCTCAGGTGAGACCAGGAGAGGGACTGCCCAGATGACCCCGGTCAGCCCACCGAGACATGCCAGACATTACGTGGTTGTTGCCGCTTGGAGACGCTAAGGTTTGCGTTCGATGGGTACTTAGCGGTAAATAGCTGACACCCCACTCTTCACTCCCTTCCTCCTTCCGGGGGCGGGGGGGAGCGTCTGGGAAAAGAAGCAGCTCTCCAAGGGCAGCCCTCTTTTATTGAACATCTAACGAGCGGGGCACCACTTCTGAGTGTTTTAGAGGGTTTTAAATGACACGCGAGGTGCGTTCAATTATTGCCCCCACTTTGAAGATGCGGAGACTGAGGCTCGGAGTCTGACGCCGCAGTCCCACCCCGTACTCACCGCACAGCCCGCCTCCCACCCCGCGCCCTGTGCCCGGCGAGCCCTCAGTCGTCAGCTGCCCCCAAGTCCACTAGCACACCCCCCCCCCCCCCGAGGCCACCCCGCATCACACACTAAGTTAGCACCTGGTTGTCAGGAGCTGTGCCGGATTCTAGGAAGGTCCCCAGAGCTTGGCACGGACCCCCGGCCCTCCCTCACGCAGAGGCGTTAGCTGTCCTTGTCCGCGGACTTGCCGACGCTCCCCTGTGATCCCTGCTCTGCGGTACCCGACGCAATGGCCGAGCCCTGCATAAGCACCCGGGGTTCACGAAATGGGTTCCTGACGGCATCACGCGCGCACGTACAAGGGGTGGGTGGGCCGTGGATGGAAGTATAAACAAACGCATCACATTCTGACGCCCACGTATTTTAAGAAGCCCGCGCGGAGGGCTTAAGAGATACTTACGAAGTATCTCCTTCAGTGGTTTTAATTTCAGAGGAAAGGTCATTCTCGCCGATCTGTGATTTTTTTATTTGGCCTGGGTACAGGCAAAGAGGGTTGGGGAGTAAGATCTGGCGATGGAGGAGGTCGGAAAGGTGTTAACAAGCTATAAATGACCTTCCCAGCCTATTCAGGCATAAGTAATGTCCCCAAATTGCCTACAGTCAAAACTGCCAATTCCAAGCTGATTGCGATGAATCAGGCTCCCCCTATACGCAATAATGTGATCAATTTCTCATTTCGCTGAATAAATAAGCTGGAAGATGGGGAACTGTCTCTGACCCACCGTTAACCTTCTGCCTCATTATTCATATCAGACCTATGACATGCATGTAAGAAATCCCTGGTTCAATTTTAGCTAATTATTTGTTAGGACTGAAGGCTCCGTGAAGTGTTACTGATGGTACAAGTGCCCAGGGACCTCCGGGCGGGGAAAATCAGACTAGGAAAGCCTTTGTCTAGAAGAAGGCAAGCCGGGAGCGTCCGCCTTTCCCCCCGGCCATCAGCTTATGGTTGGCACGTTCATGCGCTTGTACATGTGTATTTGCCTCCGCGTGAGATGCCCTGGTAATTTATGACACCTTTGACTAGTGTTAACTCACATCTTTTTTTTTTTTTTTTTTTTTTTATCATAGTCAGCGAAGATCGCCCTCACAAATCAATTCTTTTATTGGGAATAAATCCTGCCATCGGCTTTCCCCTCCCCCTGCCCCCTGCGGCATCACCCAGATCCGCGCATCGCGGGACCAGAGCTGTGGGAAACATTAAAATTTTGTTGTGTCATTGGCTGGCTGCCCCTGGAGAGATTTCTGGGACAGCTGCACAAGTAGGTTTGTGTGTACCCGTGAGGGAGGAAGACCTCCCGTGAGGGATCTGGCAGGTGCTGCCGGCAGAGACGGTGGGGGCTCGTTGGCCCGGTCCTGGTGGTTCCCCTGGTAGAGGGCATCACGGTGGCTCCCCTGGGAGGGGCCCACTGGCTCAGCCTGGAGGACCTGTGCCTGCCCCAGAGGGGGCCCCGGATGGAAGTCTCTGGGCCTGGCTGCCCTTGCCGGGAGTCCATCTGAAAAATCAGCGTGGGTGACTTCCAAGGAATCTCCCCAGGCTAGAAAAAACGCAAGGTGCTTTTGGTGCATTTGCGTTTCCTTAAGAGAACAGAGGCCTTCGCTGCCCACTAGCTGTCATGCTGCCTGCAGAAAGATCTGGATTTTATCCCAGTTCCCTTGAAAGCAAATGACAAGGTCCATTTTGCGTCTTAGGAAGATCGTTGGTTGCCTGTGGCTGACGGTTTGGAGGAGGGAGCTACTAAGTGGAACGAAGCAGGAAGAAACTGTGCCTCCTGGAGACCGGGTGGGATTAGCGCCATTGTACAGATGCAAAGACAGATTCAGAGACAAAGGGCCTTGCCAGCCATCAGTGATCATCAGGTGACTGGCCCCACCCGATCAATTGAATAGAGTCCCATCGTGGGCTCCCGTTTTGCTGTCTTCCACCACAGGACACGTAGGTTCTGTGCGAGAGGTGGGTGCAGCCCCCAACTTGATATCCAGTAAGGAAAGCCCAAGGAAACAATCAAAGAGAATTCTGATAGTTATTTTTTTTTTTCTGCCTGACATCAGATATCCTGTGGTTGTCAGTTTATGATCTGCCAGATCCACTGGAATGTGAGCTCCCTGAGGGCAGGGACTCTGTCTCCTCCCCCCCCCCCCCCCCCGCCCCGGTATTTCCAGTGCTTTGCATAGGTCGGTGGTTAATCAGAACATGAAATGAATAAATCAGTGTTGAAGCCAGTGCTCCCATAGAGGATTCTCACAGGGGGTTCTCAGAGGTGCTGAGAGGGGTCAGTCACAGGAGGACAGGACGGGGCACTCGGCTGTCCCTGGTACTTCCCTCAGCACGCTGACCCCCAGGACTGGGAACCCTCTCCCTCCCGGGACCCTCCTCATCCCGCAAGCCAAGAAAGGGCCAGGTCCAGGGCAGTGCCCAGGAGAGATTGGTTTGTATGATGAATGACTCAGACACGAATGAGCAGTCGTTAAATGTCCCTTGGGGTCCCGGCCAGAAAGAACTGTGGGCCCCCTGGGGAGTAATAGTGCTGTCCTTTTCAGAGCTACCGTTTCTCTATGGTTCATCGTGTGCCGGACACAGGCCAGTCATTTCACATTTCGTATCTCATTTAATCCTCACAAACCCCCGTTAATCAGTACTGTTACCGTCCCCTTTGGATGCGGGAGAACACTGAGGCCCAGAGAGGTTAATGACCACTTCGAGAGGGCGCAGCAAGGGCATAAGCAGTCAGGGTTACAATCCAGACCCCTTGCCTCCCCTGGGAGCGGCCAGTGGAACAAGAACTCAACCCGACCGGTCACATCTGTTACGTGTGCACAGTGGAGGAGGACCGTGGTGGGCGCCTATCTGCAAAGAAGCGGGAGAAGGTGAAATTCTCACCCCGGGATTCGTGCGTCCGATGCGGGAGGCATGGCCCAGCTCCCCTAACACTTTGGAAGATTGCAGCTGGGAAAGAGGAAACGTCCCTGCCTCTGTGTTGGTGACTGCACAATGACAGCACGCTGTGTCTCAGGATAAAATCCAAAAACACAAATGAGCTTAGACTTCCTTCCTTCGTTTGTCCATTCATTAATTCAGCTATTTTATTAAGTTCCTGCTATGTGCCAGACACTGGTCTCAGGGCTGGGTTCTAGCAGGGCAGGATAGGACCCCTGCCCTCCCAGAACGTACCATTTCACTGGAGAGGTGTTAACAATAGAGGGTGATAAACTTGGTTCCCCGGGGCAATCTGGGAGCTGAGAGAGCACAAAGCTGGGGTACTGAGGCTCCTCTGGAGATTCCCCCCACCACAGGACTGCAGAAAGAGCGGGAGGGGCCAGGGAAAGGCACTGGGGGAGGGGAGGAGAGAGCCACAGCCTTTGCTTTAAGAGATTCATACGCCCAAGAGGGGAGGCAGTGCAGGTGTGGGAAGTGAGTGTCTATTTTGAGGACAGAAGCAGAGCCTATGCTCAGACTTAAGAAGGAAATCTCGCCCGTGGCCACCCAGCCCGGGCAGGGAGTGGGGCCGAAACCCTGCTCACCAACGCACTGCAAGCTGCAGGCTCAGGAGCTGTACCCGCCCGAACCGAGACCTTTTCCAAGTTCACAGCCGGTGGCCTGGGGGCCAGCAGTGACCGTCCTTCAGATTACTTCATAAATGTGCCCCCGATGGCCCTCTGCTCATTGGAAGTGGCTTGGGCTCTGGAGGGCCAAAACAAATGCTTTCCTCTCTGAGCTTGACGTCACCCCATGGTGGGGACAATTCACGGTCAGGTGGCTGCTCTTGGGAGCTGACGGCCCAAGGACCACAGGCAACCTTGCATTCAGTGTGGGGTGGGAAACAGCTTCCTAAAACCTGGTTATGGGAAGAATTAGTCGCATCTCCCCGCCGCCTTTAAGGTCCTTTTCAGAAAGTCTCCTTAATAGGTGTTTCAGATTCAACATAAATTCCATTTTCATATGTCTCTTGCTTTTCCCATTTCATGGGATTCTTCCAAAAATCCCAATTCACTAATGGGCTTGCGTTGTTGCAGGTCAAGGTCCTGCCCCTGAGTGGTTGCGGCCAAGGCTGCATCCTCCCAGGGCTGAGCCCCGGCCTGGGTGGGAAACGAGCCATGATGGAGTTCATGTAAAGAAAAATGAAGGCTGCTCTCTGCGCCACCACCCCCCCCCCCGCCCAATTCAGAGCCCCACCGTCTGCTCTGACCCTGAGCCAGGGATCGGTGACCAGTATCTCAGTGGCTGTTTTCCATGACAACTGGCATGCCTGAGCTCATTCATCAATTTCTATGCAACAAAACCAGTTTGTGGAAAACTTGCATGAGTTCCTGAATCCGGCCGGGGGTGAAGGGGGGACACGGTGAGATATAAGACAGACTTTTCCTGTGATGGTAGGAACATTTCCAGCTCCCCCCAGGCCTCCCTTCTGATCCCCAGCCACAGTGTCACTTTTTCCACGGCCTTATCAATTTCTGATAGGCCGGGATGAATCCAGCATTGGAGGGAAAAGGAGGCCCTGGGAAAAGCAAAGCCTGCCAGGTCCCTCCACCGCGCACATTGCGGCCCCACATGGGCTCAGACCCGGCCTCAAAGCGTGACATCATCCAGCTCGGTCACATCTCCTCTTTCCCCTGTGCGTGTGGACTCTGGAATAGGGAGGAAGCCTAGCTGGACAGGAAGTCATCAGTGATATAGAAAGCCACGGATACTCTGACTAAACCCAGCTTTGGCCTCCAATACGGAAGAGGAAGATGGGACTTCCTGAGAGGGTCTATCAGTAGCCTTTGGGTGTAGTTGTTAGTTATTAGTTCCCTTCAGCAAGTAATTCTGGTTTTCTCCCTTCCTGGGCTCTAGTTGGGACTGTACTTCCTGGCCTACTCTATGGGTGAGTGGGTCCAAGTACCCAATGTTAGCCAATGAGTTGCTCGTGGAAATGACACGCATCACTGCTTGGCTAAACGCCAGTGGGTTACCTTTTTTTTCTTTCTGACATTGCGATTGAAAGCGCTCGAGATAGTGGAAGACCTGATTGTGTGAACGCCTGAGTGACTAACGACAGGATGAACAGGACCCTTCCGCCATGATGGATGTGTAGCTTGCACAAGAAACGAGAGGGTGCTGATTTTTGTTTCTGAGACTCGGTGCTCTTTGTTACTGCCGCATAACCTAGTCTATACTGACTGATGCAGTGGTGTGGAATGGTAAGAGCCAGATGGAGGCGAGGAAGCTCTGGCTCCAACAAGACTCCCAGGTTAGTGTTTGTCTCTTCTCAGCTCTTCTTAGTATTGTTGCTAATAACTTATGACCTTGCACCACGGATTAAATTTCTCCGAGTATTACTATTCTTATCTATAGGATAAGGCTAATGGTACTTGCCTCTCAACATTCTACAAGGACTCAACGTGATGATGCATATAGAGTGTCTAGCCTGTTGTCCGTGTTTTACTTTGGACCTACTTTACCCTGTCTACTTACCGTTTCATTGATTCTAACGTGCCCGTTTTACGCATTCAACATTTCTGACACTTACAGTCAATGCCATCTTCCAATTCGTGGGCAGTGGTGTTTCTTTCTCGGTGGCAGATAAATAACACAGTGTCTCGCTTTCAGACAGTGTCTGAGTTACTTAAATAAGGTGGTTGGCACTCTGCAAACAGTAGAAATTATTCTTCTCTTTCATGCTATCTCATTGAACTTTTTGGGATTTGGCCCATCTAGAAAATGAGAATCAGAATCAGAATCTCCAAGGAGCCGATGAAGTGGAAATGCTTTCCCAGGATCAACTGCTTGGTAGTAGAGTGAGTCGTAACCCGCTGGGGACACCGCCTCCAGGAGGGCTGCCTGATCACACCCTCTCCGGGCCTGTGCGGTGGGCAGGTTTAGTTCTAGTGGGGATCCTGAGGATGCCGGTACTTCTGGAGCGGTGGGAGTTGGCACGGCCAGGGGGACGCAGCTGAGCCCACCCAAGGCCCAGCTGGAAGAGGAGAACTAGGGTGCAGAATTATTCAGCCGGACACAGGTTGCAAAGCCATCTCCGTCTCTTGGGAGCCACGGGTCTTCCGATAGTCCATTTGCCCTTTTGGAATCTCAGATTTGTCTTTTGTAACAAGGGGCTATTAATAGGTTCCTTACGGGATTGTGGTAAGGACTTAATGAAAAAAAAAAAAAAAAAAAATATATATATATATATATATATATATATATATATATATATGTGGAGCATAGAGCGGAGCTGTCCAATTTTGTAGCCACTGGACACACGTGGTTATGAAGCACCCAAAATGTGGTCAGTCCAAATTGAGGTGTCCTGTAATGTACAATATGTATTGGATTTCAAAGATCGAGTATGAACAAAAGGACATAAAACATCCGATTTTATCACGTTTACGTTGATATTGGAATGATAATATTGTTGACATGATAATATTTTGGATATACTAAGTAAGGTATATTATGAAAAGTAATTTCACCTGCTTCTTTTTACTGTTTCCCTTTTTTTTTTTTAATGATGTCTTTTTTTTTTTTTTGAAAGTTTATTTATCTTTTCTTAGTAATCTCTACACTCAACATGGGGCTTGAACTCACGACCCCAAGATCAAGAGTCGCATACTCTTCCGCCTCAGCCAGCCGGGCCCCCCTTTCCTGTTTGTTCTGTGGCTACTAGAAAACTCAAGATTACATTTCTGGGTCAGATTTGCGACCATGATGTTGGTCTAGAATGATGCCTGGCCCGTAGTGCATGCTCAGTAAAAGTTGAACAGAAATAGGCAGGGTGCCGGCGGCTTACGGGAGAGCATTCCAGGGTTGTCCCAGGGAACAGCACTAAGGAGGAAGGGAAAGCATCTTAATGCAGGCAAAATTTGTCTTAGTGGCTTCAGTAGGAAACAGAGAATGCTTCCTGATTTGATTGTAGTGGAGATGAGGGGCAAGACATTTTCCGCTTTGTCTCCTGTCCCCACACTCCCTCCCCTAACCATGCTGGTGATTATGCTCCGTGGGTTTCAGAGGGGATCTTTTCTGTGACCTTGTGTGTCCTCCGCACTAAAACACCTGCTCCCTGAGAGCAAGCCCCACGTCTCTCGTGGTCACTCTTTTATCCCTGGCATCCATGGCGTGGTGCCTGACTCAAGCGAAATACTCAATAAACATTTTGTGCAAAGAATAAATTATTTCCCGTAGAGGAAATAATTATTACCCCCCAAGATTTTTCCCGAGTTGTTTTTTTAAGTTTATTTATTTTTTTTTAGTTTAGAGAGAGTGCACGGGGGCTGGGGAGGGACAGTGATTGGGGGAGAGAGAGAAGGAGAGAGAAAGATCTTAAGCAGGCTCCACACTCAGTGCAGAGCCCAATGTCGGGCTCAGTCCCACAACCATGAAATAATGACCTGAGCCAAAAGCAAGAATTGGATGCTTAACCAACTGAGCCACTCAGGCACCCTACCCCCCAAATTTTAATATGTGAGTGGTGTTTTATACGAGCCAGAGGTTAGGGTTCCAGCCACATGTGCTCAGGAAGGAATATAACCTCTTAAGCCTGAATGTCTCCATCTGTCAAATGGGACTATTCCTACTTTCCTTCATACTTACTTTATATTTATATTTATTTATTTTATTGAAGTGTAATTAACACGCAATGCTCTATTAGTTTCAGGTGTAACACATGCTGATTCGACAACTCTGCACATTATATATACAACGCTCACCACGGTAAGCGTGGTCACCATCTGTCACCAAACAACGTCATTATACTCTTATTGATAATATTTCCTACGTTGTACTTTCCATCTCTGTGACTTATTAATTTTGTAACTGGAAGTTTGTACGTCTTAATCCCTTAAAATTTTTTTTTAATGTTTATTTATTTTTGAGATACAGAGACAGAGTGCAAGCAGGGGAGGGCCAGAGAGAGAGGGAGACACAGAATCCGAAGCAGGCTCCGGGCTCTGAGCCGTCAGCACAGAGCCCGACGTGGGGCTCAAACTCAAGAACTGCAAGACCATGCCCTGAGACGAAGTTGGACGTCCAACCAACTGAGCCCCCCAGACACCCCCCTCTCAATCCTTTTTATCTATTTCATTCATTCCCCACCCACCTTCCCTCTGGCAACCACCAGCCCGTACGTCGTATTTGGTAATCTGCGCGTTGGTTCATTTGCTTTATTTTTAAGATTCTACATGGCATTGTCTTGCTCTGTCTGACTTATTTCACTTAGCATAATACCCTCTAGGTCCATCCATGCTGTTACAAATGGCACGATTTCATGCTCTTTTATGGCTGAAGAATATTCCATCATATACGCACATACCACATCCATTTGTGGATAGGCACTTGGGTTGCTTCTGTCTCTGGGCTATTGTAAATAATGCTGCACTGGACGTAGGGTGCCCATATCTTTTTGAATTAGTGTTTTCGTTTTCTTTAGTAAACACCCAGTGGTGGAACGATGGGATTATTTGGTAAGTCATAAGCTTTTTCACAGCCACGCTATGGAAGTGATTTTGCTCATGCACATTTACCGAGCTCCTTTCTCTGGAAAGAGTACTGCCCGTTTGTGGACCTGAGCCGACAGCCTCCTTCTGCAACCATAACGTACACGGAGTTGGGCACACTCTGTGTATGACACTCTGAGCTGTGCACTCCTACGCCACACGCACATCAGGTACACAGCTTAGGGAGAGAAGACGGGCATCTCTTCTTGTCCTTTGATGTCCTTTGACATCCCGTTGGGATGTGGGAGCTCCCAACGCATTTTGCAGATGACAGATCCCTAGATGTAGGAATGTGACGATCATTGTCGTGAGAATGATGGGGTGCCGATGTGGATCTTTTTTCTGGAAAAGAACTGACAGCAGAAATGAATCAGTAGGTGAAAGTTATAGAAAGATGGATTCCTCGTGGTGGAAGGTGACCCGATCCGTAGCAGGAGACCTGAATTCAAGGGAGTTCCATTCTTTTGAGCCTCAGTTTCCCCGATGGTAAAATGGGGGCTGGGCTGGCCCCCGGTCCTGCCCATCCAGAAGAGTCACTGAAACATGAGACGCGCCGATGGATGTAAAATCACTTTATGAACTGGGATACCCTTTACAAATGCAAATGAGCATTGATTATCATTAGAGCATCTGTCAGCAAAAGAGGCCGCCCCGCGAAGCCGTGTCAATTGGCCAAAGATGATTTGGAGTAAGATCGGGTCTTGAAAACCGGGTTACGTGCAGAAAGCCGAGACCTAGATCGGAAAGATTTCCATACAATGTGAGCACGCGTGAGCTGGGCTGTAGCTGGCTCAGGAGCGGGGCCGCGTGCGGCACGTCGGTGCTGGGAACACGGGAGCCCAGGGGCCACCGTTCCCCGCCCTCCGCATGCCCGGGTCGGGGGATCTCTGGCTCCCACAATTCCACGTTCTAGACTCACAACCGTGCCCTGCAGATGTTGGCTTCCAGGGGGCCCAGGCGTGTTTTTCAGTTTGAGGAAACAATGTGTTGAGTACTGTAGCAGAAGTCTCTAATAAATGGCTGGCATGGGTCTCTGGACATCAAACGGTTCTTAGAAATAATATTTTGAGGAGTTAAGTGTCCATGAATGGGAAACACGTGGATTGCATTTCCATGAAATACATATGGATGTAAAAATGAAAGAAAGGCTCTGGGCACCGCATGCTGGGATTCGGTTTTACCTAGAACAAAAAAACTAAAATCAAAACCTCTGAGACAGTGGGCGTATCCCAAGACAATGACCTTCCTCTTGCCCCCAAGAGCACCCTCCCGTTCCAATAAGGCGGGTCACCGAGGGAGAGAAAAGGGAGGGACCCAACCGGACCGGCCACGACGCTGGGCGAGATGCCACTATTCCCGCATTCTTGCCTCTTACCACATGTTGCTTTGGAATAAAGGGAACACATGGGACAGCGTCCCCAGGCTCGGACTCTGCAACGGCAGGTACCGGGGCTACGGGAAACCAGCCCACGGCCGGTTTCCGAGCCCCGCTCAGAGAGCGGGCTCCCGTGCTGATTGCGTGATGCATCGGAAGAAACGCAAGCTAAATAATGTTTAATTGACAGAGCAGATTGTTTACTTTCAAATAATTGCACTAAATTGCAGTGCTTAAAAAGTACTTAGACTTTGCAACTTGGCTCTGCCCGCCTGCTCCAGTGGGGCCCCGGGGGGCCGGGGCTGGGGATGGGTCGAAGACCCTGGGAACAGGCACAGGGAGGACTCGGCCATAGGGAAGGTCTGTGGGGTCAGTTGGCCATGAGCCCGCGAGCCCACTGGCTTTGCTGAGGCTCCTTTGTCAGGCTGCAGCTCACCTGGCCGCAGGCTCCCTCTGAGCTTTGGAGGCCACTCCCGGTCCAGGACAGAGAGCATTGTCCTCGGTGAATGGACCCGCCCACAGGCCTCAAGGGCACCCGCGCCCCTTACCCACATGCAGCGTTAACAGCTCTGCAAATCTGTTACTTTCAGCGGAGGTATCATTCTCAGCGAGCCTGGGCACTGACCCGGGATCCCCCTCCCCGGGAGACATAAACGTGCGTACAAGCAGAACTGATTTTCAGCAGCTCATTAAAACATTGAAATACTTCAGCAACGGTTGGGACACGCCTGTGGCCTCAGCTCCTGGGTGACCCCGGTCTTCCTGGTTGCCCCAATCCCTTCTCTGGACCCCCAAGGCAACTCCACAATCCAGAGGCTGAAGAGTCAAGGCAAGGCACCAGAGAGGTCCTTCGAGACCCCAGGCCGACACATGGGCAGTGTCTGCTCTGACTGATGCCCACCCTGGAGCTCACTTTCCGTGTGGCAGTGACCGATGAATGCCCATGACCAGGTAGGTGACGGAGTCGCATGCAAACCATCCGGGGAGGACATCTGACAGAGGTATAAACGTACCCGAATTACAGGACGGTCTTTGTCAGACCCCGGCCCACACCATCCACCCCCAATCCCTGTCACTTCCATCCCGGGCTGGGCTGTTTAAAACATTTGGGACCATATGCAGAATATCTAAGCTTTATAATATGCTTCTCAAGGGCCTGTGAAAATATCTGAGAACTGGAAAAATATTTTTGGCTCTAAAATACAAAAAGAAAACCACAAAATTAAAATTAATATATGTTTAAATGTCTACAAGCCATAACATTACGTCAGCGACTCAACTCTGGGCCAACTCAATTTGTATATAGTTATATAAAAACTAAGTTTAATGTGGACTCTGGGGGAGTTTCACTTATTTGCCGCGGTGGGGGTGGGGCCTTCTAAAGAAAGAGCCCCCAGAGTCATCAGGCTCAGAAGTGCCCTGAAGCCCAGTGCCCGGAAGGCAGGTCCAATCCTTGTCCCTGCCCCACTGGCCACGTCCCTTCTCCAGTCGCCTTCTTCTGGAGCCCGGGTGTCGTGATGGGATGTCTCCACCTCCTGCCCTCTGGCTGTTTGTGCCTAGTTCTCTGGCTGCAATATTTGTGACATTTGATATTTAACTAAGCGTTTGCTTGAACGGGTCCTCAGTCCTCTAGTCTTCTGTCTCACACTCTCTCATCCGCCCGGACAGTGTCAGCTGTCACCTCCGTGTGGCCAGCTTCCAATTCCGTGTCCCCAGCCCCGGCCTCCACCCGAGCTCCAGACCGATATCTCCAAGCGCGGATTGAATGCTTCCTCTCGGGTGACCTGCACAAGCCTTCCGCTCAGCACGTCCCAAGGCCAAGGCCACCTCGCCTTAAGCCAAAGCACCACTCTCCCCGAACAGCCCGTCACGCCCTGTCTCTCCTGCTGCAAACAATACCAAACACATTTTCCCAACTCCCCTAAAATGTAAGTCATCCCGGACACCTCCCTCTTCGTCACCCTAACGTGCGTCAGCCCCCTTGCCACTGCATGGTCTTTACTTCTGTCGTGCTCACATCGGTCCTTCAGTGTCAGCCCAGGCTCACCACCTTGGTCTAGGCCAAGGCGGGCGAGCAGGCCTCCTCCCAAGTCCCAGCCCTGGTGCACAGGTGGCAGCCATCTGGAGTGCGGGTGGAGAAAGAGTGGAAGGCTCTCTTTGACCTCATTGGGGAAAGACGGCCATGATGGATTTCTGATAACTGTCAGGGACACAGGACGAGGGGGAGGGGGCGCGGGTTCTGGAATCCTCACCTTAGGCCTTTTGAAGGTGACTCCTGAACGGAGGCAGCTGTTACCTGCCTGGCTTCCCAGCCTTCCATGCCTCCCTCCTCCACGTTGCCCTGTGCGCTGTTCCGAGATCAGTCGGGGACAACACTTGCACTCAAGCCTCCTATCCAGAAGCCGTCATTGATTATTTATTTACCTGATACGACATGAAGAGCAAGCCTGTGGGCTGGTGTTTACAGCCCATTGGGTCTGACTCCAGCTTCCGTCTCCCCCTTAATTTCCTGCTGAAGGCCCGTGCCCAAACCTTGTTCCAAATAACTAGGCCTGGTCATTGGTCCCCGACTGTCCTCGGGGTCCACCCTGCCCTCATCATTACTCATGAGCCTGTACCAGCCTGGGATCCCCTTCTCTTTCCACGCCTGCCCCCATCTTCCACCCCAGCGTCAGGCTCATCCTTATAATAGCAGACTTCTCGAATGTTCTCTCCGTGACACGTGATTCTAAGCGGTTCACTCGGATGAACTCTTTTAATCCCAAGAACAACACTATGAGGGAAGTATCTGTTATGACGAGTCCCATTTCACAGATGAGGCTCAGAGAGGTTAAATAACTAGCCTAAGGCCACACAGCTTATAAGGAGCAGAGGCGAAACAAGAACCCAAGAAGTCTGGCTTCGGAGTCTGCACCTTGGCTGTCGTGTTACCTTGCCCTTTAATTCTCGACCCTTCCAGGCAGACCTCCCCAGCTCCTGGCCCCTCGTCTGCAGCACCTTTTATCTGTGATACTTAGGTTCTACCCTACGCTGCTCTTGTTCAACTGTCTCTGCTTCCTTGATGGAACCTCAGATATCAGTGGGGACAAGAAAAAATCAAGCCCAAGGGTCGGGGCAGTAGTAGAGTGACATCAGGGCTATCACCCCTCAGGTCCCTCCCAAGTATTCCCTCCCCTGGTGGCTTATCCATGTTATTTTATTTCATTTTTAGTCGAGGATGTAAGAGGGTATTATTAGCCCTACTTTATATGTAAGGAAACTGAAGACCAGAAGAGTCAAGAAATTTACCCAAGCTCACACAGCCGTCGGCCACCCTTCCCCCGTTTCCTGACAACGGTTCTGTTTTCTTTTGTTTTTCTGGGTCTACATGAAAGAGAAGAATGGGGAGAGGCCCACGTGACGGGCTTCTCTTTTTCATCCCACTACCCGTATGTGTCAAGAGGATGAGACCCCCCATGCAGGGCCCACGCAGCCCCTGATGTCCAGTGGTGGGGGACGGTGGGGGACACATCTATAGCCTCAGAGCAAATTCAGTAGCCACTGTGCTAAGAGGGGATGTAAGCTGGTCCCTTCCTTGGTCCAAAACCTCCTTGTCTTTTCTTCCTTTCTTTTTTTCCTTCTTCTTTCTCTGCTGTTTTTCTCCCCCTGCTTCCTTCTGCCCGATCTCAGCACCTCCTACAAAATACGATTTTAGGCATCTCTGTGGGAATATGCCTGCAAGGCTCTCTCTACCAGACAGCCGGGCCCGGCCAGCTGCTCTTAGCCGTGAGACGCGCGGTAAGCATTGACGGTGCAGACGTCTGTGGGGGCGCCTGGCAGACGAGCTCCAGGTAATCCCCAGGGAAGGGATGTCTCAAAACAGAGTCTGTCGACTTCATTTCCAAGATGGAAATCGCATTTGGGTTTTTGAGAAGAAGGTGAAGCACAAAAAAAAAAAAGAAAGAAAGAAAAAAAAATCCTCACCACCATCACCACCGAAACAAGTCAACTCTATCAACCCAGTGAGCGCGTAAACCTTCCCGATCTGAGATAGTTTGTATTACCTGAGTTTCCCCTAAAATCCTAAATGAGGGCAATTGCCAGCTTCTAAATTTAGGCATTTGTGGGCGCCTGTTGGCAGAGAGAAGAAAGGCTTGCTTCAGTGCTGTGGTTTGTCTTGAAATCCAGTCAAGCCCCAAATTCCAAACACAAAGCAGCTGCTTGCCCAGAATCTGAGCCGGGATGTTTCATATCGATGGCTCCTCCCTGCGCCCCCCCCCCCCACCCGGCCCCCAGCCCCCAGCCCACCTCCCTCCCCCACCGCTTCTCTTTTTTCATTACTAAAGCGTGCCAAAAAAAGCTCAGTGTGAATGAAAATTGGGATGGGTGCAAACTCAAGCCAGCATTATCTGCCACAGACGATCAAGGATTCTGGGGCGGGCCTGCGGGCAAGCCATCCGGGCATACCTACCTGCCCCAGCGCCACTGTTTACAGAAGAAAGGAAAAAATAGAAATCGATCTATGGCGTTGGTACAGGGGCTGGGTCAGGCGGGGCAAAGTATTCAGTTGCCACTCTTTCGGCCACACGAAATGCCAGCTGATCCCTATCGGGCCCCAACCGGGGTATCTTTAAGGTAAATCTCCTGTTCCACACTCGGAGCCAGGTGTCTACTTTCCGAGGCCCGGGCTGAGTGGTCCACCACCGAATCCACCCCGATCGGGTGACGTCTTGGGTACTGCAGCTGCGCGGGTATTCCGACACACCCCCTCCCCTCTGCCGGGCTGTTGGCCCTCTCCGGCGGAAGGTTCTGTCCCCGGGCCTGGCTCCAGCTGTCTCCAGAAAGCCGTGTCTCATGCACACGGCAGAGTCCCATGGGGTTTAGCCTTCTGCTGTGAAACGCCCAGGTCTCAAATTGATTAAAAATCAATACCAGGGGATGGTGTACAGATGTCAGGCTGATACCTGGAGAGAGAAGGCATGTTTGTGGAGCCGCCGTCTCCATGGACGACGGTTTCTGTGTGTTCTCCTCCTTCGATGTGGGTCTGCTGGTTCCCATCTTACAGATGAGAAGGCTGAGGGTCAGTAACTTTTCCAAGGTCATGCCGCTGAAGTGACCAAGCGGAAGATTCGAGAAACGTACACCTGATTCGAAGCCGATTTCCCCCGCGCCCGCCCCGCCCGCCACAGTCAACCCCCTCCCACTGATATCAGAATTTCTAAAGGTCAATCCACCATTTATTTCCAGATGTCTGCATGTCTCCAGGGGCACGTCCCCGGCCCTTGGTCTCTTCATCTGTAAATAAGGCGGTGGGAGGGAGGAAGGCAGCTCCGGCGTTTTCTTTCCCAGCTCTGACATTTCTGAAATCCTGTGTCTATGGATACAGTCAGAGCCTTTCAAGCAATAAATCAAGGTGTTTGAAAATTACAAATAAGCGCTGGAAGCCAGGGTTCACAGTGGCTGGGGCCTTTAAGCCATGGTCTATAAAAATAAAGACTGACTTGAGAGGTTTACTGTTGGCAGGCGAGGTGCCCAGCTTAACTCGGCTCTTGCACCGGCGTCCTTGGAGCGGGGCTCCCCGACGTGACAGCACGGATGTTGGGCCCCTGGCCCGCGGTGCGCCCCCATCGGGCCACGGGCCAGGGTGAAATGCGACTTTCCGCGGGATGGTGGGACACCGTTTGGGGAGCCACAAGGGGTGCAGTCAGACCACGTGGCAGGCAGCTTTGGCAGGGCCCCTGGTGGGTTGTTTTGCACAGAGGGCTCTCGGGAACCGGTCTCCCAGTCCTCTTTTGCTCCTGTCTATGACCCTTACCTTCCCTCTCCTGCCCCCCTCTTCCCGCTCTCAATGAGTGTGGCGGGAACCTGGCCAACGACTGAGAGAAAATGAAGACATTTCTCAAATGGCATGTTCCAGTGGCTGAGCTCTGGCAGGCAGAGCCTGGGGGGAGTGGGGCCAGTTCCCTATCCATCCCCTAAATATCCTAAGTATGTTCCCTCCTTGGCCGCAAAACCACAGCAATGTCTCCCTTCCTCCCCTCCGCCCTCGGACCCGGGGTCTGCAAGGAGATCAGCCCGCCGCAAGGTCCCAGAGGCGCCACCGTTGCCAAGGGCGGGGCCTCGGCCAGCTTGGCGCGTTCTGCTGGCCCCCGGGCTGGCGCTGGCCATCGGTAGCGCGGCCCGCCCGGGCTTCTGAGCACGCTGGCCCGGCCGCCGTCCCCAGAGCTGCTTTTGGGGGGTGCGCGTCCACTTGGTGGGGAAGGCCCGCTGGCCTCCCCCAGTTACTCCTTTTGGGGAACAGGCCTCCCTCTTCCCATATTGCCTTAGAACCCTGGGCGCCGCGGGGCGTTCAGGGCCAGGGACATTTCTGACACTGACCGTAGCCCCTTGGAAAGCCACTTCCTTTTCCAGGCCTCTCCATGAAAACATCAGAGGAGATGAGCGGTCTGGAACTTTCCGCGGGGAGTTTGGTGAAGGAAACTCGCACAAGAGGGAGATAGCCGACCACAGATGCCAGGCCCGCCACATTTTTACCTGTTCCATACCCTCGGTCAACTAATATTGAGTGCCTGCGTTTATCTATGCATGTCAAGACCGCCACTGACGTCATAGGTGTCTGTGACATGGCCCCTGTCCTTACGGGGGGTTTCTGATGGGCCCAGGGATAGAACGTGCACCAATGGAAGCAATCAGCAATTGGGTGGATCCAGGGAAGAAAGGAATGATGGGTGTCCTGCAGTCAATGGAGATGGGTCTTGGGTTGAGTGACAGCCTATCCCTGCCCTTCACTTACGATTTTCCTAGAGTCTTGGGGTCGGAAGGGTCTTCTGAGGCCTCCCCTTCGGACTGATTGCTCCTGCTCTTTCTGGGACCACTCTCCAAACGCCAGAGTTCCCAGAGTTCCCAGGTTCTGGCATCCTTCTACTGATGCTTTGCTCTCTCCACCTTGGTGGGCTCAACCACACTATGGCTCCCGGTGCCACCTCGCATCCCCGAAATCTGCATATTCGGTTCTAGTCTGCTGTCCAGGGTCTAGACCTACAATTCTAGCCACTTCTGGGTGGCTTTCCAACATGCCTTCCTCACACCTTTCACTCGGCACGGCACCAAAGTAAACCATCCCATACCGCATCCTCTGACGTCCTCAGTGTGGTTCTTGGCACGCCGGGTCCCAGGGTTGCCCAGGCCCGAACCGTAGACTTGACTTCAGATGCGCCGCGTCTCTTCCCACTCTCCTACCTGGCTCCCCTCTCTTTCCTCCTCTCCGTTGACCCCTCTACAACTTAGTTCATGACCTGTGGCCATTGTCTGCATCCTCAGGGCATCAGGGGAAACTTTCTGTTGCTACTCAGCTGGATGCTGGCTCCCACTTCCCGGATCAGACAGCATTTTTACTTCCCAGCTTCTAGGCTTTGGCTTACGAGCATAATAGAGCAGAGAAGTGACAAAAAGTAGTCAGAACAATATTCCCTGTCCTCCTACATACATTCTAGAACTTGCCACCCTCCCATCAAGTTGTGAAGGTTATTTATTGTGCCCTCCCCTGGAACCTGGGTTGGGGGTATATGTCGTGACTGTCTTGGCTGAAGTAACACCACAGAAGTAACACCAGCTGACGTCCAAGGCTACGTCATGAAGAGCGATAGCATTTCCACCTGACACTCTCTCTCTTGGAGTCCTAAGCCACCATGCAGAAGCCACCATGCTGGAAACGTGGAGGTAGCAATCTGCCTGAGCAGTGCTCTCTGTCCCAACCCCCAGCCTGGGAGCCAGCCAACACGTTGTGCAATTGAGGGCACTTTGGATGACTCCAGTGCCACCACCCTCTGGCAGGGACTGCTTGAGATACGCAAGTGAGGGCCACCAAGGTGAATCCCGCTGCTTCCCAAACCATGAGCTAATAATAAATGATTAGTGTTGTGTACACTCATTTTGTGTACACTCACTCATTTTGGAACGGTTTGTTACACAGCGGTAGCTTACTGAGATATCAGGGTGCGGAGCTAGAAATTCCTTGTTTGAAAGCCTGGCTCCAAGACAAGCTGCCTCAGCCAAGTTCTCATCTGTGCCAGAGTTTCTTCATCTATAAATTGGAAGCAATATTGTGTGCTCAGCATTGCTAGGAGTCTCATGGATGACACCGGAAAATGTCTGGTACAGTATCCCTCACTCAGCTTGTCTCTGATAAATGATGGTGGGTGTGATTACCCCTCCAACTAGACCAGGTCCTGTGCCCTCAGCCCCAGTCTCAGCTGAGCCAGATTCTGCCCTGCTCAACCCTGCGCTCTTCAATAACGCCTTTCCTGCCCCTCCAGCTGGAAGGAAACCATCGCAACTCAGAACGTGGCACCAGTTGCCCAACACTTCTCACGCACCTCCGCGTGGGTATTCGGCATATTGGTGTAAAACTTAGACATCCCTCACTAGCCAGGGACTTGCTTGTGGGCAGGGTCACATCTCAGTCGCCCTGCATTTCCCTGGACAACTCCTTCGTCAGACAAAATGCACGGCAATAAATATTTCTTGACCAGGGCAGATGGACAACAGAGCATTTCCTTTCAGAACTCCCTATTCATTCCTGACCTGAGATCTTTATGCAGCAGAATCTTAGATGCTTCAGCCTGGTCTCCATACCAATGCTGTATCTAGGTCTTGGTGCTTCTCCTACCTATACAATGTTATTTCTCTAATATGAAGCCCCCAACTCACCCATGATCAACACCAACCAGCCAGTCAGCACCTGCCACCATGAATATGCAGAATGTGAGTAATGAGAGGGAAGCCCATGTTCCCTGAAGTGACCGACACGTGAGTTTGGGGCTGGACCAGGCAGATGCCAGAAAACTTGTCATCTTAGCGAAGTGACCAGATCTGCCCAGACAGTGGGAGGGCCTTGGCCAAGAAGGAGATGCATCTCAGAGGACAAGAGTTGCATGCATCGTCCTTCTATTAGGGGATGAGAATGAGGTCTATCCACCAACATCGGCACCATGCAGGGCGAAGGACACTCTCCACTCTCCCCTTGAGCTTCCTTCTTTCCTTCACTCCTTCCTTCCTTCCCTCCTTCCTTTCTTCCTTCCCTCCTTCCTTCCCTCCCTCCTCTCCCTCCTTCCCTCCCTCCTTCCTTCCTTCCCTCCCTCCTCTCCCTCCTTCCCTCCCTCCTTCCTTCCTTCCCTCCCTCCCCCCTTCCCTTCTTCCTTCCTTCCCTCCCTCTCTCCTTCCCTCTTCCTTCCTTCCCTCCTTCTTTCCTTCTCTCCCTCCTTCCTTCCTTCCCCCCTTCCTTCCCCCCTTCCTTCCCTCCCTCCTCTCCCTCCTTCCCTTCCTCCTTTCTTCCCTCCCTCCCTCCTTCCCTCCTTCCTTCCTTCCCTCCTTCCTTCCCTCCCTCCTCTCCCTCCCTCCTTCCCTCCTTCCTTCCTTCCCTCCCTTCTCCCTTCCCTCCCTCCTTCCTTCCTTCCTTCCCTCCCTCCTTTCTTCTCTCCTTCCTTCTTTCCTTCCCTCCCTCCTTCCTTCCCTCCTTCCTTCCTTCCCTCCCTTCTCCCTTCCCTCCCTCCTTCCTTCCTTCCTTCCCTCCCTCCTTTCTTCTCTCCTTCCTTCTTTCCTTCCTTCCTTCCTTCCTTCCTTCCTTCCTTCCTTCCTTCCTTCTGCAAACATCTGCTCCATGCCTACTATGTTCCAGGTAAGTGCTTCAGGACAAAATGATGATCAAAGCACATGTGTGTGCACATAACTAAACAAGTCATCATCACATTTTTTGGTAAGTATTGGGCATAGTGTCGAGGCTGCTCACCCACCCAACCTTGGAATTCAGGGAAGCCTTGCAGGAGAAGTGACCCACAAGCTGAGTCAGAAACATCTAGATATGCAGAAGAGTGAATAGAGCAGAGTGTGGAAAGCTGGGGAGGGGCCAGGCCATAGGGATAGCAGGCACAAAGGCCCACAGGTGAGGGAGGACACAGAGAGACTACACACGGCCCCAGCACTGACCCAGAGAAGATGGCTGGAGCCGAGTGGAGTTGGAACAGATGGAGAGGTGCTCAGGACTCGATCACCAAGGGCCTTATGGACCACGTACAGGGGCTTGGCTTCATCTTTGAGTCACTGATGGACCTTTGTCCCTTGGGCCAGTTCTGCATTTTAGAAAGATCCCGACAACAGGATGAAGAATGGATTGAAGGCGCCATGTCTCATGAAAGGGCCAGCTGGGAGATAGTTGTCATTACCCAGGCAAGTATTTGCAGTGATCTGGACCAGGGGGGTGGCACAGGGCTAGAGAGGGATAGGTGGATGGCCCGCAGATGTAGGAGACACAGAAAACATAAGGGAAGTCAAAATACATGCGATGCAAGGGAGTAGCAGAGAAGGTTTCAAAGGAGAGGGGCAACTAGGTGGGCCGAGGAAGAAGAGGCCATTGGAGGAGCTGTAACTTGGTCAGAGCACCTGTCTGCTTTAGACCCCTGTTTCTGAGTGCTTACCAGGAGATACATGGTAGCAAGGGGCACAGGAGGGAGTAAGAAGCCTGGGTCGCCGCCTGCCCTCCCCAAGTGCTCCTGTCCCCATGACAGAGACTCGGCTGATACCCATTCCTCCAGCATCATAGCCTGCTTGGCCCTCTGGACTCCAGAGTAGGAGCAGTTGTGAGTCATAAGAAAGGGCAGCGTGGAGAGGAGGAAATGACCTCTGATAGCATTGCCACATGCTGCACGTCCACGGCTTTGCCACCAGAAACGAGAGGAATACAAAAAGGATGGCTTGAGCCGTCACGGAGAAGGCTTTGAGGTTTGCATCCAACCTGTAAGGTGGTCTGGCGGCTTGCAAACCCAAGAACGCTCTCACTCTGTGCTCAGCGGTGGGGCCTCAGTGTGTCTGGGGGTCCTGGCTGGCCTGGATGGTACCTCTTCCCAAGACCATTGTTTTCCCTCTGGCAACTGGATTCCAGGAAGCAATGGGGGTGGGGGGTGCTTGGCCCACGGCCACTCACTTGTCCGTAGAGTGTGGTCAGTCTCGACCTAGGAGGTATTTGTCCACGTGAGCCAGCATGGATGTTTACATACACGTGGGATGTTTACATACACGTCTGTGTCATATATTGTAGGCATATTCGTGTATGTGTGCTGTTTATGCGTGCATATGTGTGTGCCCATGTGTGTGATCATCAAAGCGTGTGTAAGTTTACCCTCCTGTGCTTTCGGATGCGAACAAGTATTGGCAATGCCCGGGTCTACGTGCTCCTGTGAGCGCTCGCATCAGTTAGCTTGTGCTGTGTAACAAGTCACAGGCTTAGCAGCTTAAAGCAACAGACATTTATAATTTAATATTCCTCATAATTTTGTGGGTTGGCTGGGAAGTTCTTCCGAGCCTGTTCGTGTGTCTGCGGTGGCTGGTGCCTCAACTGAGGGGGGGCTCTGTAGTGGCATGAGCCACGTCTGGTGGTGGCAGTTTTTGCCGCGTCAGGGGAGGACTTGGCCCCATGGTCTCTCACCCCCCGGCAAGCTAGCCAAGGCTGGCTCACGTGATAGCCTCAGATTCCAAGCACAGCGAGACCCAGTCTTAACGCACACATACTCTTAGATCTCTGCCTGCGTTACATTTGCTACTTTCCGATTGGCCACATCAAGTCACATGGTTAAACCCAGAGTCAGTGTTGCGGGGAGGGAGATTAGCCGGGGCTTGGATGCGGGGAGGGGACTCATTGTTTCTATATTTGCAAAACACTTGATACACGGTGCACGTGTGTGTACCTGTAGGGGTGTACTCCTGTGGAAGTGCCTGGGTGTATAGGCGCGTGCACAGGGCTCACAGAAGCAGCACTGGAAGCACGTGTGTGAGGCCCCACAGTGCCTCTCCGTGTACGTGCACACGCATTCGTGCAGGGGCAGGAAGCTGTGTGAGCGCCCAGCCACGGGTCTGCCTCTGGGTGTAAATGGCCACGTGCAGACTGAAAAGGAGACAGAACCTAGGCTAGCTCGTGGGCCTGGGTCCGGACGTAGTTCTAGAGCTTTCCCACAGGCGGTTACGACAATGAAGACCAGCCTGTGGTCTCCAGTTCACACCGGCCGCAACCCAGCTCAACCTGCTGCCGCTGTTCCGCGGCCCCTTCCTTCAGCACCCCCTACTTCAGTCCTCCCTGTCAGAAGCTCGGGTCACATTCCCCCTCCTCCAGGAAGCCTTCCCAGGTGGAACCATGGTGGAATCCCCAGGGCTCCCCAATGCCTTGCCTTGGTTGCATTAGCGCTAAGTGCTGTCCGTTGGCACCACTGTTGTTGGTGCAGGTGTCTGTCTCCCCCTGTTGCCCAAGGACCCAGGAGGACAGCGGTCACATCATGTTTAGCCCTGTGGCTTCCCGGCCCTCTTCTCCCACATGGTGCCTCGTACAGAGTAGGTGCTCATTCCCCACCGGTCGGATTGCAAAGGGTGCAGTCTGCTGTTCCTGTGGAAGCAGGGGCCGAGGAGATCAGTGGCCTCTCCCCTAGATGAGAACCACTTCTCTCCAAGCATCTGCCATCTCCCCCCCGCCTCCACAGACCCTGTGTCCTGCCCCCCCCCCACATGATGCACAGCCTCCCGCACGTGTGCCATAAAAATAGTGATAAGCCCCCAAACGAGATGAGCAGCTACTCCATTGTGAACACTCACCACCCTATTCATCAATTCTGAGATGGCTTGTTTTTTTTTTTTTTTTTTTTTTTTTTTTTTTTTTTTCCATTTTCACATCCTGCAATTGGGCCCCACCTCACAAATGATGATGTCTCAAACCACCGGCCAAGTAGCTGTCGTGATGCAGTTGTCATTGCCTGGCGAGCGTGGTCATAGCTGTTCCCATTGTTGTCACTTCGCTGGAGAGCTCTGCATTGTCGCACTACCCGCGCTGAGTATAATTGCCATTTTACGCATCTTCAAAAAGATCAGACTATGATTCAGCAATGAAATGAAGAGTTACTGTGCGCGCAGAAAGGCACAGATAAGAACGGCCAGCGTGCAGCTGGGATTAGCAAGGCAAACGCTCATTGTTGGAGTGACTGCAACGCATTATCTTCCTGCAAAGCCACCATAAAGTGCATTATGGGACCTAAGACAGGACGATAGCCCAAGGAGACGAAGCTGTGTTGCTCTATATCACTGAGAGATGTTTGAAAGAATTGTCTAGCACCTGCCAAGAATGAAAGGAAAGCAGGAGAAGTTGCCAAATACCTGGGAACGTGTTAAATCTGAAAGCTCCAAGAGGCTGGTCTAATTGTTGCCTCGCATTATTGTTAAGGTATTGCATCAGAGTTTACTGGACATTTTTCTTTCTCGGTGGCCTCCCTCCCACAGTGATGAGATGTAATATGGCCCGTGCCCATGCGTTACGTAGCATGTCTCACTTAACCCCCTCAAGACTCTAGGACGTGGGTATTACTGGGGAGTCAGGAGTCCTGACAGTCGAGTCCACCGTAATCAGTCTTACGAGCAGGGTCCCACAAGCCCAGGGTATGTGTCCGTGGGTGAAGAAGGTTGACTGAGGCTTCTCTTCCACGCCTGACCTCTGGATGGTAATCAACAAACCAAGTGGTCCCTCCCCCTTTATAAATAAATGCTCTTCCAGTAAATGTACCAAGCTCTTAGCACAAGGCATTGCTTGCTCCACAAATGCCAGTTACTTGCAGACTACTATCTTGCTTTTTGTCATATCTACATGTTCTCTGCTGTTGCTTATTTAATTGCTTTTATTTTAAAATTGGCATTCTTTTTATATATCTGTATCAGTCAGGATAAATCAGGCCATGCTTCACTAACAAACAGGCCCATCTACCTTAGTAGTTTATTATATATATATATATATGGTGGTTTATATATATAATGGTTTATATATATATATATATATATATATATATATATATAATGGTTTATATATACGTGTGTAATGGTTTGTATATAATCTTTTGGTCCCAGATGAACAACCTGTCAATCAACAGTACGATGGAGGTACGCTTACCGAAAGGAGACACACTGAAGCCAAACGAAAAAGAGGAAAGCCTTCCAGGAAGGGAAAATTCAGCCTCCTCTTGAAGCCACATGGCCCCATCTCTCAAATGAAGTTTATCCATTGTTTATCCTTTGCCTCCTTCAAACAAGCCCTTCGAGAATCCAGGGAGATTGTGTAGTCGCTTGGAAACGTTGCTTTTTAGTCGTTGTAGGTGATTCTGTTGGTGTTCTACCTTTATCCTGTGGGCCCTACCACTTCTTGCCCAGACCAGCTCCCCACTGCCAGTATCTGAACAGCTGTGCGTAGAGCTTGTTCTTTAAAACTTGGCGACGCCACTCTGGGTGTGTGCATTGGTAGACTCGGCACTCCGGGGCACTAGCACCTTCCGCGAGCCACCTTTCGCCAGTGACTGAGAAGATTTGGCATGAAATGTTGCAGCTTCCTCACCCCTTGGCAGGATACCGCTCTGGCAGAGTTTGCCTCACTTTCTGGAGTTCCCAGGGGGATTATATTCCGGTCGCCCCCTCCCTTGGAAACGAGCTAAATAAGGCACCCTACATTTGCTTCTCACTTATTAAATAAAACACTTGTTCTCAAATCCCTGTCTTGGGGGTTGCCTTTGGGGACACCCAAACTAAACCCTCATGTGTGTAAGAGGGACGGAAGAGGCATCACTCAGCTTGGGGCAGAAATGTCTCTGGCAGGGATTCCTGTCTACTGCCAACGCAATCAGGTGTTGTTGGGTGCGGTGTCTATGTGCACCGGGACAGGGCCCTTCCAGAAGGCCTGATGTGGTAGGCCCTTACAGCTCTACCCCAACTCCAGGCTCACAGATAAGGACTTCGAGGCCCAGAGAGGGGGTGACCAAGAGGCCTAGGCTGCGTGGGTGGAGACTAGAAGTTGGGATTCCTTTCAAACCCATCTCAGGACATAAACCCACAGATGGAGGTGGTTGTGGGCATCTCCCGATGTCTGCACCCCCTCCTCCAGGTTGACAATGCTATTCACCGTGCAAAGTAAGTCCCTTTGTGGTATGAGCCAAAAATGTATATGGTCTTTGTCCCTGATTCCTGGCACAGAGCTCCTAAAACCCTTGGAATTTCCTGAGTGGCCAGGGAGTGTCTTTTGTTATTCATAAGCCCCCTCCCTTCTGCAAACCTGTGTTTACATCAGTGAGGTGACTTGGGGTGGGGCCCCTTGACAGTCTGGGTTGGGGCTGATCACCAGAAAGGCCAAGTGTTTAGAGGGCTGGAGCTTTCAGCCCCACCTACTGGCCTCCAGAGATTTAGCTCTGTATAAGCTCTTGGATAAGATTTGGAGAGCTTCTGGGTTGGGGAAGCCATCGAGGTGCTAGGAGGGTGGTGTGCCTGGAAAGGTCACTGGCAGAGTGTGGCCGCCTCCCCGCCCCCCATACCTAACCCTATGTCTCTCTTCCAACAGGCTCTTCCTGAGTTACTTCCTCTAGAACAGGTCAGTAATCGTGAGTAAACTATTTCCCTGAGTTCTGTGAGCCATTCTAGCAAATTGTCGAACCTGAGGAGGGGGTGGCAAGAACCCCCTAGCCTTTTGTAGCCAAGTCAGGCAGAAGCGGGGTACCCTGGAGGTCCTATACTTTTGTCCAGCATCTGAAGTGGGGACAGACCTGTGGAGACTGCTGCTAACTCTAGGTAGCATCAGAACTGGACAGAATTGTAGGGCACCCAGCTGATAAGGGAACTTCTTGCTCAGGGGTGGCCAAGTGTTGGTGGGGGTGCAGACAGCTCTTCAGACCCTTGCACAGCCTCGGTGCCTGCTCACCGCCATTTTGAGGGGAGTCTCGTCCTATTGCCTGGCCTTCCATGGCCTAGCCCCTCTTGTCTCACATCTCAGCATCTGGGCTCCACTCAGTACCCAGAAGGAATGTTCCCTCATCTCACACCTGGGCCCCGCACTTGCTCTTCTGCTCCCTCTCTGTGCCCTAAACAGCTAACCCCTTCCCATCACCTACTCCGGGGCCAGCCCAAGTGTCACTTCCCCTGTGAGGGGCCTCCCTGCTCTGCCCTCTCATATCCCTACCATTCCTCTTTGACATTGTTGTCACCCACATGGCACGTGCCTGCCAGATCAACGGTTCCATGCTGACAGGCTGTGTCCCATCCACACGGCAGGCACACGTCCAGCGCTTGTGAAGCTAACGCGTGTTGGCCAGCCCACGCGGTACTATGGGGAGAGGGGCCAAGAGGTTGAGTGTATTGAGACAGGGGCTGGGAGAGAAAACAAGATCCTCTTTTAATTGAGCCAGTGAAGTCACTGGTGAGACAGTGAACCCAAGGAGTTATAAATAGCCTTGGAAATCATGCATATTACATTAGGGGTGTTGGTGACAGCTTAAGTATATTTCCATAAGGTTCCATTATATTTACGTATTAGTTAATGGATACTTAAAATATTATGTTACCGTAATGCTCATGTTTTATTAGCAAACTATCACATCAAATGGAGTTGCTAAGTGTGATGGAAAATTGGCTCTGCAGCTAGATTTCTGTATTTTCACACTGAATTTTTGATTCGACTTTCCCGCCCACCCACCTCTGGTGAGGAGGTGATTTTCTTCAGAATGCTTGTGATCTTCTCTGCCCTCCCGCTGACGGAGAGGCCTGGAAGTGTGCAGGGAGGACCCCGGCCCCTCACCACGGGGCAAGAGTTTTAGCCTAGCTTTTCGAAAGATCCAGACTCAGTTGTTTATTTGCTGTGTGATGTTGGATGCGTTACTTGCCCTCTTGGGCCTTGGTTGTCCCTCTGTTAAACCAAGACTCAGACTTGAGTGTTAGTATTGGTCAGGGTTCTCCAGAGAGACATAACCAATAGGACATACATACATAGACACAGACACACACACACACACGCACACAGATTTATTTTATGGAATTGGCGTATACAACTGTGGGGACTGGTAAGTCTAAAATCTAGCTGGCAGGCTAGAGACCCAGGGAGGATCTGGAATTTGACCAAACACTGGGTATCATGGCCTCACCAAGTTGACTCATGAAATTAATCATCATAGCCTCCCTACGTGTCTTAGGGGTGTATGGGTCGAATTCTGGCTTATCTGCAAGGGAACTCCAAACTCTCTTGTCTTCAGGTAGCAAAGGTGCTGGAGGCCATCATATGTCCTCAGGTACCCTCAGGCTTCCCACAGGATTTGGCAGGACAGGACTGAGGCGTCTTGCCCCACACTGGCCATCACCTCTTCTCTTCTCTTTTTCTAGAGGAGGCCTCCCCAAGGAAGAGAGCTTCAAACTTTGCTTCTTACTGCCAAAAGGCAGCCCCCGATAACACCTGCCCTCAAAGGTCATGTTTTTTTCAGCCTCTATTCAAGGATGCAAAGAATCTGAACAGAAGAGGTGCTCCAGGTGGAGGGAAGTGTGGGCAGAAGCCGGGTGGTGAACAATGGCTGGTATGGGTGACCAAGGGAAGCCAGGGTCCTGAGACCATGAGGGTGGGAGAAGGAACAGTGGGGGACTCTTCTAGAATACCCTCGCGCCCAGCCCAGAGCCCTGAGGGTCCCCAGGCGCGATCGTGGAGACAATGACTTCACCTTGCGCAGGGAGGTCAAAAGGAAGCAAGCCCAGGCTCCCCACCTCCCAGCCGGGCATCAAATGAACTTTCAAGAATGAGTTCAAATCCCAACTTCACTGCTTGCTGGCTAACCGAATCGCTGAGACAGGTTGTTCTCCTGAGCCAGTGCCTTTACCTGGATAGGACCTCCTACTCTGTAGGGTTGTGAAAGGTTTTGCTAAATTCATATAGTGAAAACAATAATCAAACCTTGGTGAGGACTCAAGTATGAGCTCACGAGCGCTTTGCAGCTGGATGACTCTGGACAATTCCTACAGTTTTCTGATCTTCAGTTTCATTATCTGAAAAATGGGGGTATTTACAGCACCTACCTCACAGGGCCATCCGTTCCTATTAAGTGCCAGGCACCCCGCTAGACACTGGAAATGCAGGTGATGAAGAGAACAGATAAAGTCTCTGTCCTTATGGAGCTACATTCTAGTGGGAGGTGTGTGTGTGTGTGTGTGTGTGTGTGTGTATGTGATACTGTTATGATCAGCGATATACTGAAGCAAAAATGCATTTAAAAATACATGATATGAATCATGGGGAAAAAAATAAGGCAAGAATGTGGGTTGGGAAGTGCCTAAGCTTAGTTTCATTTTGAACAGTCAGGGAAGGGGCGCCTGGGTGGCTCAGTCAGTGAGCGTCAGACCCTTGCTTTCAGTTCAGGTCGCGATCTCGCGGTTCATGGGTTCAGGCCCTGTGTCGGGCTCTGCACTGACTGTGCGGAGCCTGCTGGGGACTCTCTCGCTCTCCCTCTCTCTATGTACCTCCCCAGCTCACATGCTCTTTGTCGCTCTCAAAATAAATGAATAAACTTTAAAATAAATAAATAAATAAATAAATAAATACATACCTAAGCATTAGGGAAAGACCTCCCTGAGGAGGTGACGTTTTGAGCAAAGACCTGGGAGGGAGAGGAACTGTGATCGTAGCAGAGAACCGCGAGAACAAAGGGAGATCTGGGGACCAAATCCAGATATGCCCATTCCTTCCCTCATGGCTTGTGGCTGCCTTCACGTGCTAGAGTCGTTGTAACAGACACCCTGCAACCCGCAAAGGCTTTTCTTTCCCAGAAAAAAAAAAAAATTTGCCCACCACTATCACAAAGCACTGCATAGATTGAGCCTTACTAGAACTTAGTTAGTTGCTGTTGTTGTTGTTGTTGTTCTTCTTCTTCTTCTTCTTCTTCTTTTTTTAGGTAGCCTTCACGCCCAACCTGGAGCCCAACATGGGGCTCGAACTCACGACTCTGAGATCAAGAGTGGGTAGCTTAACCGATTGAGCCACCCAGGCGCCCCTTAACTGGTTATTATTCCGTTATTATTAGACTCCAGCTAATGATGCTGTTCCTGGAGACCGTAGGGAGGAACAGGGGACCCCACGTGGCCCCCTCCTTGTGCCAGGCCATGCACCGAGGTCTCAAACCCTGTGTCTAGAAAGTATGGCATCTTCTTCTTCTTCTTTTTTTTTTTTTTTAAGATTTTATTTTTAAGTAATCTCTACCCCCCAACCTGGGGCTCGAACTCACAACCCCGAGATCCAGAGTCGCTCGCTCCACCTACCGAGCCAGCCAGGCGCCCCCAGAAAGTATAGCATCTTGACAGCCAGAACCCGGGGCGGGGGCGGGGGCGGGGGCGGGGGGGGGGTGGGTGGGGAGAAGGGACCCCAGGCTGAGAAAACAGCCTGACCAAAAGGCTGGTGGGAAATGACAGATGGCGTGTTTGGAGAACGGTAAGTGGCACAAAACAGGCCTGCCGCTTCCACTTCCAAAAATATCTCGCGCCTGCACGTGGCCGGCAGCGGGCCCTGCGGGGACCTGGGGCTGTCAGTGCGCCGCCCGGCAGGGACAGGGCCCGGCCGGAGGTGCGGCCGCCACGTTAGCCGCCTGATTGAGTTATGACAGCTCGTCGCGCCCAACGGGAAGCCGGGCGAGGCGGTCCTAGCGGGGGCCTGCAGACAAATGATGATAAAGTGCTCACTTTAAGGAACCATCTCCATAATATTTCATGCTCGTGGCGGGGGGGGGGGGGGGGGGGGGGGGAGGGGGCGGGCAGGCTGCCCTGGTGGTACAGCTAACTACTCCATCAATTGATTTGATTCACGGCGGCAGCTACTCCCAGTCATAATATTTCAAATAAATGGGGCCGTGGATAGAAATAATATCTGCATCAATATTAACCCTGAAAGAACTAATGGACATAAGCTATAATTTCCTGGACATCCTAATAACGCATTTTGACCATTGTTGGCATGGGACAATTTTTCTTTCTCTCTTTTCTCTCCTCCGCTCATCTGTCTGTCTCTCCTCCTTAACCCCTGTCAGATCTGCTTTGTTCACCCCCAGCCTGCGGTTTGGGAGCCTCGGGGGTGCCCGTCCCCACCTTCCACCAACCATAACACCCTACCTAAGAGGAAAAGAGAGGGAAGCCTAAGACTGCTTGGCTCATTTATTCTGAGCTGCTCGCGAAATGCCCCCGGGAAGGAGTGAGTAGAAATGCTTGGCAGGGGAGGGCTTGCCTGGCAGGCCTTTTAGAAAGGAGGCCCCTTGGCTTTTTGCTATCATGCACTCATGCACAGAGTCTCATTGTGCACGTACTATGCTCTGGGCACTTTGCTAGGTGGTTGGGACACATCGATGAACGAAAAGAAAAAAAAAAAAAAAAAAGTCCTTTCCAGGGAACTTTACCCCCGTATGCAGTGGGGACAGGGGACAGAGAGACAGCTGGTAAACTCTAAACACCCAAGTAATAAATTACACACTTTGTAGCAAGGCCGAGGTCTCCGGCCGTCCCAGAATGGTTCCATTTGCTGACCCAGTGTGATGGTTGAATTAGAGACTTTGGGGGCTGTTAGAGATTGTTCTTTTCTGCAGTCGTCAAGAATGGAGCATCGGAGAGCTAAACACAGCCCCGAAGGCGCTTTGTTTGGCCTGTGGAATGCTGTTTTTAAAACTCAGTGATTACATTTGAAAAGCAAGGGATTTTGCTTAAAAATCTGATGTCTGCCTTCTCTTTAGAAATGGGAAGGCCTAATGGCGCCCACGTTCCGCATGGCAACAACGGGCTGGAGTAGGTGAGCATCCACCCCTTTGGACAAGGCTGGTGCCCTGCAGGTTACCCCACGGCTCTCTGCTGCTCTGAGCCAGCTGTTACCCATGTGGCCCCGTGGGCATCTGCATGTGTGGCCCCTGGTTTTCATCCAGGAGCTGGTTTCCAAGCTTCCTTGTCCCTGCCCGCGCCCCTCTCCGCACAGACCCTTACTGTTAGTCACTCCCTCTGCAATGCTGCCTTTTCTTCACTCCTCCTCTGGGGCCCTCCGCCTTCTTTTCCAACGTTTCATGGCTCTTCAACCACATCGCTTCACTGACACGGACACGGTTAGCAGTGGGTTTGGAAACCAGGTCTCTTTACCTTATAGGATTATGGCACCAGGCCCTCCCTCTGCTCTTCGGCTGAATTTTGGCCTTGAAGTCTTATTCCTCAAGTTAAAAAAATAAATGGATACAAATACGAATGCAGTTCCAACGTGAATACAGTGCATAGTGTGGGTGCGTGTGCGTGTGCGTGTGTGTGTGTGTGTGTGTGTGTGTGTGTGTGTAAGGTGCATAGCACTTTCCAGAATTGCAGGAAACAGAACTTGTGAGTGTGAGCCGGCACCGGATCCAGACAAATCTGGGTTAACCCCAGCCACTGAGCTCTGGCTATCTGTGGGGACCTTGTGCTTCTGCTTTCTTATCTTTGCAAAGGGCATAACGTCGTAGGGTTGCTGTCTTGTGACTCAAATAAGGTATTTAACGCATCTTGGGCATCCAAGAAGAATCGTCGCTATTGTTCTTTTTTCCAGCGTTCTTACTCTTCACACTGTATTACCACTCACCTTCCCCAGGGACACAGGGTGGGATGGTGTGGGTGGAGGTCACAGTCTCATCAGTGCTAAGGCCTCTGGGTGCAATTGCCAAGTGGTTCCCTAAGCTGCCCGCCCTTGGGAGTGTCCACTGGTACTTCGGGCTGGGCAGGACTTTCACTCCCATCCAGAGGGCAAGGGCAAGGGCAAGGGCAAGGGCAAGCGCAAGGACTGCCATGAGCATATACACCGGGCAAGAGCCACGGTGGGCTTGTCAAAACCAAGATTGCTCGGTCCCGCCCCTGGAGTCCGAGAATTTGCATTTCTACCACGTTCCCAAGTGTTGATGCTGCCGGTCCAGCACTTTGAGAACCATGAACTTAGACTACAGGGTGCAAGGAAGTGATGCTGAGTAAGGCTGGTTAGAAAGATGGACCCACGGGCCCCAGAGAGGATCTTGCTCTCCACTGCCTGTGCCGACAGGCTGCATAGATAGGTGAATGAGTGAATGACCCCAACTCTGTGCAGACGTGGGACCCTGAACTCCCATATTTCTCCAGTTGGTTTCCCTGAGTGGGGTTGGCGTGGGCAGTATGGAATGCAGTCTCATGCCAAGGACCCAGTAGCTGACAGCCAGGGGTGTGGGCCAGAAGTGAGTAGGGGGAGTGGGGAAGCATCATGGGGCAGGATGTGTTCCCAGGAAGAGAGGGTGAGGTGGGAGTCTGGCGGGGATAGTGGCTCCAGCTATGAACATCGTACCTGCCAGATGGGACACATAGTTACCACTGACCTGCACACAGGGGAGCTCCCTGCCCAGGAGTCACGCATGTCCAACTTGGCGGTGAATGCCCTGGACCACAGGGGATCGAAACGGATGGATCGTGGCTTCCCCCTCTCTTCCTCCAGGTAGCAGGTCTGCTATGCACGTCCTATGGCTCCCCAAAAGGTCCCAGGGGATCAGGCTCAGTCATCACCATCAATGGCCAACGCCATACAGCATCCTTGCGGTGGCCTTCCGACCCCCGCTGTTTCTCACCTCCTGTCCCACGTGCCTGCATCCTGACGTCTCTCCTTCATGAACTTCGTGAATGTAAGCCTTTGTCTCAGGCTTTGCTTTCGGGAGAGCGTCTGGCTAGAGAATGTCTTAAACTGAGACTCCAAGCTTGACAGAGATCATTCACCGTCCAACCATTCAGCAAATGCTCTGACCCTGGGATCGCACGCGCTGGGTCCTAGAGACGCAACAATGGACGAGGCAGCGAACGGGTCACAGGTCCTGGCCTCAAGGCTCCCACCGCATTGGGGAAGGAGTCAAAGAGTTCATGGAAGCTTTGAAGGGGAATAAATGCCAAAATCAGGAGAAATGGAGTGGCCACCCAACCCACTCCGCCCAGAAGAGGTAACACCCGAGCTGAGATCTGTCACTAGGCCGGGACAAAATCCAAATCAGTGCCTCGGCTTTCAGGGTTTACCACCCTGCCCAGAAGGACAGGAATTGGATATATGCAACGAATATGACTTACGGTGTCATCCTTTCTAAAATGTACTAGAATCTCCTGATCTACCCTCAGCTTTCCCTTGAGTCTAACCAGAGCCTGGTTGCTCTACTTTGTCCATTTCCTTTTGCTCTGGGTTGTTTTTTTTTTTTCAGATAGTTTTCAACGTTTATTCATTTTTGAGAGACAGAGAGAGCGGGGGGAGGGGCAGAGAGAGAGGGAGACAGAATCGGAAACAGGCTCCAGGCTCTGAGCTGTCAGCGCAGAGCCTGATGCGGGGCTCGAACCCACGAACCACGAGATCATGACCTGAGCCGAAGTCAGTCGCTCAGCCGACCGAGCCACCCAGCCACACCCCCTTTTGCTCTGATTTTTGAGGAGATTGAGAAGAGTGGCTCCCATTACCAAGAAACCAAATGCAATCAATCCTGAGAAGGTCCTGCATAGCCAGGAGACGTTGCATGACCCTGAACCCCAACCTTCTCCCCCTCTCTGCCACCTTTTCTTCATCTCTTGCTTCCACCTGGGTCCACATTGGCAGAGTATTGGAGGAGGACTTGATCCTGGGACACTGGAATTGCCTCTTCGGGAGAGAAGCCTTAGGCTCCCATTGGAGATCAGTCCCAGCCACCTCCTTTGCTGGCTGCCCTCCTCACAAGACGAAATCACACAAAGCTGGTTGGACGATATTCGGCAGGAGGGTGGAGGGGTGGGCTCCAGGCATGGTGTGGCACCCCTAGGAATCCTTCCTTGAATTCTCAAAGCAGTTTTGGTTTCAATTTGCTTTCATTTCTGGGGGCGGGGGGGGGGGGGGGAAGAAGCCACGAGCATAAAAGTGAGCCAAATAGGGGCTCCTGGGGGGCTGAGTCATTTAAGCATCGGACTCTCGGTTTCGGCTCAGGTCATGATCTCATGGTTCACGAGATGGAGCCCCGTGTCGGACTCTGTGCTGACAACGGGGAGCCTGCTTGGGATTCCCCACAGCCCCCCTCTCGGCTCCTCCCCCACTCGTGCACTTGGTCTCTCTCTCAAAATAAATACACTTTAAAAAAAAAAAAAGAGCCAAATAGACCTTTTCAGATGAAGGGGCAGAGGCAGTCAAATAAGTGTCTTTCCTAGTTGCCCAAAGATATGCGAAAGTCCAGCCTAGACGCACTGGATCTGGGGGCGGGGGGGTGGGGGGGGTGAAATGGACACTCCTCTAAGTGTCTCTCCTCAGCCCCAGATGTAGCTAGGTCTCTCTGTGTTGAGGCTTCTCCTACATTCCATGGGGCCACCGGGCCTGGGTGCCTGGGACGTGCTAGAGGGAGGGGACCCTGCTCTACTTTGCTGAACTCAGTCTTACTCATTTTGGGAAATGTGGGTGCCAGCTCCTTTAGAGAATGTGGGATTTGGCTCTTGGTTTCTGCTGAGAGCCAACATTTCCTGGGGCTGAAATTGGGCCAAGTCCTCTATGTGGCATAGTGAATCCTTTTTTCTACCCAGCTCTCAGACCCCCTAGGTGGTAGGGTCAACAAGGTCAGCCTTCTCCCTCCCTGGCACCAGGGGAAGTTGGCTGAGGCCAAACCAAGTTCCCCTGGCAGCCAGCCCAGCCAGAGTTAACCTGCTCCTTGGTACAAAGACCCTGAGGAAGGAAGTCAACTTGCCAGGATGGTGTAGCTTAGGCACCAGGTAGGCAGCCCGGAGACTTCTATTCCAGTCTCGGCTCTGCTACTACCTTGCTATGTGACCTTGGATGAGTCACGGTCTCACTCCGGGTCTCGGCAGCTCCATCTGTAAAATGAGCAAGCTGAGACATCTCTCACATTCTGAAATGCTAATGATAACTCCAGGAGCTCAAGAGAGAATTTATAGGTAAGTGCAAGCTGTGGGGAGGGGCCCTGTGCAACCCGCAGCCTGCAGCATCCTTCCGAGCAAAGTAATGTATTTGGAATTCAAAGATCACGAAGGTTCTTTATTGCTGAAGGGGGAAAGGTCCGAATATTGCTTAGCAAATTACCATCTGCTAGGGGCACCATTATGCCTTGACACAACCATTGGTCAGCAAATTGGTCACATTATTGGTTAGTAAATTTCAGGCTGCAGAATTATTTATTGGCAAATTAGAGATGGCAGAATTATTGGTTGGCGAGGCCAGAAATGCAGCGATTGGTTAGCAAATTAGAGATGCCTGTTTTGGTCTGTGAATAAATCACGGCTGGTCAGGGTATTGGAGGCCAAATTAGAGGTGGCCGGGTTATTTATGGCCCAGCCAGGAAAGCAGAAAGCACATTTGCCAGGCAGAGAGGGGGTCAGCCCTCAACGTGTGGGGTTACTCCTTGAGAGTGCCTCCAGGTTGGCACTTTTCAAGGAGCAATTATTATTTTGTAAGCGCTAATGATGAAGTGGTCCGAGCCACATTCTTGTCCTGCACCTTCTAGCCCCCATCTCCCACTTCAAAGATGTTGGCTGGCTTGGAGCGGGTCCGTGGGCAGAGGCTGGAAGTCTAGCCTAAGAAAAGATTTGAGCAGAAGAACTCCTTGCTAGTGAGGGAGCCAAGTCTGATCCAGGAGAATGCTCGCCACAAAGATTTCCCAGGTTACACTCAGCCCCAGCCTTGAATGGGGAACCGCCGTCTGTGTGGAGTACCTGACCTCAGGAGCCCAGGACTAAGTTGAAACTTCTTTTCTCCGAGCTTCTGGCCAGACCCCAGTTTCCCGGGAAGTCTACTTCTTCCCTGGCAGTCTGTAGCATCTCACACTGTCTCAGCCTTTCCTGTCTGGACTGCTTACTACTCCAGTACTTTCAAACTGCTTTCTAGTTGCTTTTGACACTTGATGACTTCTCACAGTTCCTTTGCGAGATGAGGTCAGGACTCTGTGCTCCAGTCATGGAGCCTGGCACAGGACTGGACATATGTAGGTACATATTGATGCTTACATGGATGGATGGATGGATGGATGGATGGATATGTGTGTGTATATGTGTGCATATATATATATATATATATGGATGGATATATGGATGGATGGATGGGTGGATATGTGTGTGTATATGTGTGCATATATATATATATATATATATATATATGGATAGATATATGGATGGATGGATGGATGGATGGATATATGTGTGTGTGTGTGTGTATATATATATATATATATGTAGGGATATATGGATGGATGGATGGATATATGTGTGTGTGTGTGTGTGTGTGTATATATATATATATATATATGGGTGGATATATGGATGGATGGATATATGTGTGTGTCTGTGTGTGTATATATATGTATATGTATATGTATATGTATATGTATATGTATATGTATATATATATGGATGGATATATGTGTGTATGTGTGTATATACACATGGATGGATATATGGATGGATGGATATGTGTGTGTATGTGTGTGTGTGTGTAAGAGTGTATATGTATATATATGTATATATATGGATATATATATATGGATATATATATATATATACACATATATATGGATACATGGATGGATGGATGATGAACAGATGAATGATAAAAGGATGGATGAGTGGATGGATGGTGTTTGGATGGCTGGATAGAAAGATAACGTTGCTGGTATTTATAGAAGCCAGAAATGCCCAAATGGAGAAACTTGGAGCTTCACAGTTCCAGAATTAGAAGCGATTTGAGGCCATGCAATCCACCCCCACCCTTGCCTAGCCCAAGTTTTTAAACAAAAGACCAAGAAGGCTATTGTTTGTCGCTGTTCACACATCCTGAACCATATCCTGAACCATAACGGAAAATCAGCCAAGATCTCCCAGTTACCCCAAGGGCAGTGAGACCACTCCTCTTCACTCTTCAGGATAGAAGTTTGAGGGAGAGCCCAGGAAGAATCTGGGAGCTGAAGGAGCACAATGATGGCAAGGGGAGCTTTTGCCCTTCGTGGCCATCATGAAGTCCTGGATGAAACAAGGGTACTTATCATCCTGGTGATGACAGGCTGAGTTTTAATTTTCCAAAGCACCTGCCTACTCATCTATTCATTCATCCCCATCTCATCTTAGAGGGTGGCTTGATGGGGAGTCTTCTCTTCATTTTATACGTGAGAAAGCTGAAGTTCAGGGGGAAGGAATGGTTTTCCCAGGGGCCCACCGTGAGTTGCAGCTAGAATCCAGTCTGCTAATCACCGCCTCCACCCACCCCCATCTCCAGCCAATTGACCTGCCCCCTCTTCCTTTCCTCCAGTTCGTGATTCCCATGAACATATTTGCACAGCATAAGCTCTGCATTGGTTGAACTGAAAGAACCCAAAGATGATAGAATTCCATTCTATAAGCTCAACAGTAATCCTTCACATTTGTGCTTTCTAGGTCCCTTTCGGGGTCACCTGGTTATTTCATTTATGCTCCAGAAAGGCAGCTCTGATATTATCCATTACTGGCTCTTAAGTTTGCTTTGTTTCCAGACATGTTCTCTGCTCTGCTCTCTGCCCTGGCTGGGTAACACTTGCGGATTTCAATCTCTGGACTCCCCTTCCCTCTGGCTTCTGACTAGGTTTGGTCAATAGGAAGTACCAGCAGGATGTGGGAAGGAAGAAAGTGGGGGCATTTTTTCCCCAGTCCCTCTGTGCTTTATTTCTGTGTCTCTGCTGGAGCTAAACCCCATCATGGATACTCCAACCAGGTGGGCACCTCTTCCAATTCTAGATCTTACTGGGCTCCAGAAAACACTACCTCCTCTCCTCTTTCTTTTAGCTCTAGGGGTGGTTACAAAGTAAATTTCTGGGGCAGGGGATCTCAGCACACCTTTTGCCAACTCCTTTAACCCTGCCAATACCCTTGTCTTCAATATCTTGGTTGAAATCTGTTCATTTGAACCATCAGTTGACAGAAGGGCTGCTTTCCATTGTCGTCTTAATAACCACTGAAAGGCATCTCCTCGGGAGAATGTGCTCAGGGTGGATAACTATGTCCCAGCTTTCTCCACCCTCAAAACCCGCCACCAGCTACTCATCTGTGCCTTGTGACTGGGTCGTGATAAACCCCACTGTGACCTCCAGCTGGGGACTTCCCCACTCCATCCTCAGTTTCCTTATCTTTTCAATGGGGTGAGTTACCCTGTTATGGCAATTAAATGAGATCATGTGTGCTTATTGTCTGTAGCGTAGAAGGCACTGGTTAAATGAGAGATATATTATCACTCCTTATGGTAACCACCCCCTGTTGTTGGACATTTCCATTATTTCAGCTTTTTGTTACCATAAAGGATACTCTGGTGAACCTTGTTGTAGATAAAGCATTTTTCACGATTCGTATGATTTTTTTAGGACCGATTCTTGGCCCCAGTGCTCAGCTGAGTCAAAGCCAAGTTGGTAACTTTATAATTGCAGCCAAAATCAGTCTTCCAAAGCTGCTTTGCTGTGTGGGTCTTAAGGGTAGCAGGCACCATTTACGAAGTGCTTACCGGGTGCCTGAGATCAGCAGCTCAGACCATCTCTCTGAGGGAGGTCCTTCGTTATTCCCCATTTTCAGGATGGAAAACTGGAATTAAGAGCAGTTCAATCACTTGCCCAAAGTCATGGCGTCTGGTAATAACACCATTGGAGATCCAAATTCAGCCACCTGACTCCAAAGCCATTACTTTCAACTCCTTACTGCTCTGTCTCCATCTGTGGCTTGGTTTCAGCACCAGGCCTCTGAACCCAAGCCAGGGCAAAGAACCCTCCATGCACTCCCAAGAGGCTGTGCTTGCCTGGGCTTAGCTGGAGCAGGGAGGCAGGAGTTCTGTCACTGCCCTCCCCCCTGCTGGGCCACCTCAGCCTCTTACAGCTCAAGGGTTGTCTGGGTAACCCAATCCTAGAGAGTTAGAAGGAGGGACCTTACAAAGTCCCAAGGACAAGCCCTTTCATGCACAGGAAACCATAGGGCATCTCCCTCCTGGGGGCTTTTCTAAGGCCCCTGGATCTTCTGAAGCTGGACGAGGCAGGGTTGAGGGAGCCCTGCTCAGGAAGGTCGGGGGACTGGGAGCAAGCGGGGCTGTTCCTCCCACCCGCTTTGCCTTTCCCCCAATCATCAGTTTTGCAATGTTCTGTTGAAAGGCCCATTGTGCAGATTTGGCCGCTGAATCCTTGCAAACCCAAGTCTTCTGCAGAAGCCCCAATCAACAGCCTCCAGCGTTCAGATCTCTGAGAGGGGGTCTTCGAGCAGCCGGGGGAGGAGGCATACAGACTTTTCCAGCCGGAAGTGCTCCCCCAGTCGCCCCCAGGTGCTCGCATCCTGCCGTGTCCTCCGTCGGGATCCCAGGACTTCGAGGACAGGCACTGGCCATCTGCCTCCCTATCTCTGAAGAGAGGTGGCAGGAGACGCACTAGAAGATTCAGAGCAAACACCGGATTTGTTGGGTCACAAATCAGGCCAGTGGTAGCAAACCTAGTCCACAGCTCTGTTCCCCTTCTGGGCTTGGCCGGGGAGGAAAGGCAACGGCTTCCCCAGAGCAGATGGGGTCCTGGCCCCGTTTGGTCTTGGCCAAAGGCTGTCTGGTGCAGCCCACCTTCACCTTCTCCCACCCCAGGGACCTCCCGGGTGCTGAGAGCCAGCCTTGGCACAGCCGTGGGGACCACGCACTGGGCCCAAACCCATGACCATCTGTAAATTGTGCCCAGCCATATCTTTAAATATTTATTTTTGAGGGGGGGATGAGTGGGGAAGGGGCAGAGAGAGAGAAGGGGACAGAGGATCTGAAGCGGGCTCTGGGCTGATAGCAGAGAGCCTGATGCAGGGCTCCAACTCATGGACCGTGAGACTATGACCTGAGCTAAAGTCAAGAGTTGGATGCTTAACCAACTGAGCCACCTAGGTGCCCCGAGCCCAGCCTTATGTTGTTTGGTCTGTGCAGAGCTTTAAAAAGGTGAGATCTTGGCCAAGCTTTAAACATGAGAAACATGATAATCAAGTTTTCTGACGCTGTCGAAAAAACCAAGAGGAAAGTGACAGATTTTTCCACTTACAGTGATTTACAAAATTGCCTAATCCAATAAGTGAATCTAAAGCTTTATTTATGGTTTGAAACAAGTCTCTTTACATAAAAATGACAAGTCAGTGATATAATAGAGTAGGTGTATGAACATAAAGAAAATTGTGACATGTTACACACACACACACACACACACACACACACACACACACAAATGACTTGAAGCTTGGGATACATGGTCATACATCAGGATGCCCCTAGAATAGCCCAGAAAGAAGAATGAGTCTGTAGGTCTGTAGGCATGTCTAAAAGTGTCTGGTATAGCAGAATTTCTGACTCCTTCAAGTGGTTTCCTGAGCAGTGGGGTTCAAACCAGTGACCGACAAATTGTCTTTTTGCATAAAAGCCCCTGGAGAATATGTTAGGTCCCAGAAGCTTTGCCATGAGTTAAGAACTCCAACTTGATAGATCTGTGGTTTCCCACCCCTTGTCCCCTGCCCTTCTCTTTCCTTTTCTGCACCAGCTGGCTTCTCCCTCACAAAAAGAGAACACATGTATGTCGTTGCATATTTTTCTGGAAACCTGCTCCCGAAACTGTAGTCATAACTCCCGGTAACAACCCATTCCTGCAGTTCAGAGATCTTTATAAGCCTATTTTAGGCATTTGATTATTGCCTGACTAATAATAGGGATGCGTTTTGTCAAAGAACAGACTGGAGGATATAGTAGAAATCGTAGTATGTAATTGCTCAGTGACTGCCATTGAAAATTCCTAGTTACTGGAGTGAGAGAGCCTCTCTCTCAGGTGTGAGACGCTATTTTTTCATGTAATAATTAGGCTGTGAGAAAGCAAGCAGAGAAACCCACCCAGAGAGCAAACTTACAAAAAGGAAGGAAATAGGAAGGAAGGAAGGAAAGGAGGAAGGGAGGAAGGGAAGAAGGAAGGAAGGAAGGAAGGAAGGAAGGAAGGAAGGAAGGAAGGAAAGAAGGAAGGAAGGAAGGGAGGGAGGAAAGAAGGAAGGAAGGGAGGAAAGAAGGAAGGAAGGAAGGGAGGGAGGGAGGAAAGAAGGAAGGAGGAAGGAAGGAAAGAAGGAAGGAAGGAAGGGAGGGAGGGAGGGAGGGAGGGAGGAAAGAAGGAAGGAAGGGAGGGAGGGAGGAAAGAAGGAAGGAAGGAAGGGAGGGAGGGAGGAAAGAAAGAGGGAAGGAAGGAAAGAAGGAAGGAAGGAAAGAAGGAAGGAAGGAAAGAAAGAAAGAAAGAAGGAAGGAAAGAAGGAAGGAAAGAAGGAAGGAAGGAAGGAAGGGAAGGAGGCAAGAAAGAAAGAGGGAAGGAAGGAAAGAAGGAAGAAAGGGAGGGAGGGAGGGACGGAGGGAAGAAAGAAGGAAGGAAAGAAGGAAAAAAGGAAGGAAGGAAGGAAAGAAGGGAGGGAGGGAGGGAGAGAGAAGGAAGGGAAAAATGAAGAGGGAAAAACAATTCTGAAACACCTGTTGTGTGTGTTCACACTGCCTGGGGGAAGGGGGAGCTTGTGGGGTTAGAATCCAGGTTTTTCGGACTCAAAGCATCTTGTCCACCGAAGGGTTATGACTTCATGAACTGCAGGACCCCCTGAGGCTCAGAGCCTCTTACAGCTGACCCATATCTCATCATATTTTAAATCCAAATGCTTATACGATGTCTATATTTGCATGTGATCACGTAGGGCAGTGACTTGCAACCTTTCCTGAAGCAGCAGAATTCTGCCTTCAAGTGATAATGTCTGGTGGAACACCAGTGTGCATTGTGGATAAAGAACAGAGCTTTGGTTGCACCAGAGGTGGAGAGCAGGACCAGCTCCTTCCCCGCCCTCTCTATGCTCTGGGTCCAAATGGTAACTGCTGAGTCACTTCCAGGGACTCCAAGGGTTTTCCGTGAACCCAATTTGGAAATCACGCCATTGAACACTCATTAATACTTAAGTAAGACAGTCAACCTCTAACTCGCTTTAGATGATTCCTCTTCTTCTCCATGGGCCCTGGGATGGTGATCAGGGACATAGCAAGGGGTCTGCCATGGTAACAGCACACGGGTTCGTGGTGCTAGGTAGGAATGACAGGTTCATTCATGAGCACAGGTGAGACTCTCTCTGTGGACTCCCAGAAACACCTGGGTGAGTGAGGCGTCGCGGGGGGCTGGGGATCAGCATCTTGGAAGAAGCAAGAGTCAACAGAACATAGGTGATAGCCAAGGATGTCATTTACCAGTTCCCTCAGTTGGACAATTCAAGTTACAAGGACATTCCTGGTTACCACAAATATTTCTAAGAGTAAAACATATATTTTTATTTTCTGTTCTATTTCTTGGTTGACCAGCCAGAGTTCCAAGTAATTTCTAGCCTTTTTCCTCTTCTTGGATGTAGACCTTTTTTTGAGAGGGATGGTGAGGATAAAAACCAAGGCTCTGGAAGAAACAGCTGATGAGTGCTCACCACCTGAAGGCCAGCAGGAGCCTCCAGACAGTTCCCTGGGTTGAGGTCCACGCCCCGCCCCCCTGTTTCCTGCTTATGGTGTCCTGATGTCCTTATGTCAAACAGGAAAGAGGGCAGTGTAGACATCTGTGAAGGGAGGGAGCAGGAGGGCAGGTGAGCTGAAGGTGAGTTGGTGAGATAGAGAGGGAGGGGCCATTGCTAAAAGAAGAGAAGGAGTCATGCCAAATAGCCCTAGGCCTGTGTCTGGGCCTCTCCGCTCAGTTCCTGTTTGGCCCAGAGAAGCCCAGTTCAACATTTTTGAACCTCAGTGAACACTGTTTAAAAAAGGAAACTAATCCTTGTTTAAGATACCTACCGGGAGTTTTGCACTGTTCAGGCGGGACACCGGGAGAGAAGATACTTTGTCACTCTCGAGCAGTTGTTCTCAATTGCTGGTGGTCCTTTTGTCCCCCACCCCAGGGGGTATTTGGCAATGTCTGGAAACATGTTGGGCTGTCACAATGTGGGGAGGAGGGAAGGTGCTATGGGCATCTAGTGAGTACAGGCCAGGAACGCTGCTTACATGCCCCCCGCAAGGAGGAATCGTTTGTCCCAATGTCAAGAGAGCTTGGGTCTGAGCGACCCTACGAGGTGTGTGATTTAGACAGAGCCTGCTGTCAGGGGACACCAGGGACAGGTCACAAATGATGGCACCCTGCTCTTGCTTGGGTCCGTGAGACGACAAGGAAAGGTCTCAGACCCCCATTGCTGGACTTTCTCTGGAGTTCGAGCCCAAACAAGTTGTTGCCTTTGGATGAAAAAAAACGAAAAACAAAAAACCCCAAACCATGGCCCTGATCGCTAAGAGAAATGTTTTCCCCAGCCTAGCGGCCGGCCATGTAAACACTGGCAGCCTTCTGAAGAAATTCATTAATCACTGGGGATCTCATGACCCATGCTTCCCCACTCAAATTCTCCCCTCCTCCCTGGATCCCCACACCCCTCAATTGCTAAGTGCCGCGGCCTCCCCTTCAGATCCAGATTAGACCTTATCGGCCATGTAGGGACCAATCAATTCAGATCACTGGAAGATTGAGCCCCCAGATATTTCGTGTGTTCTGTCCCCAGCCGCCCCAGTTGCTGGCCACCAACAGAACAGATCCGGCTTTAGGTGATATCCTTCCGTGTCCTCAACCAGAGACATTGAGATAATAACTTTCCAAATATTGTCTTACGAGATGCCTATCACTGTAAAACAATATTTTGTCATCAGACAGTCAACAAGAAACGGTATCATCTTGCAGACACTGGCAGGTTGGTGAAGGGAGGCGAGGTCACCACGAGGCGGGGAGGGTTGGAGGAGGCAGCCGTGGGGTGAGACGGTGGGCTTCCGAGAGACTCAACGGTCTTTGGGACAAGCGAGGGGGGCTTGGCCAGAGGAGCTAGTTTTCAGGCTGTAAATAACGAATGCCAAGTCAGAGAGGCAATGCAATTTGCCTTTAACATAGGGGAGCATTAGAGGATGCAGGCTAGGAAAGACCCCTCCCCTGCTCGCGGGGAGTTTACAGTCTAAAAAGGAAGCCACGAGAAGCAGATGCAGAACAAGGCAGACATGATTATGGCCAAACTGAGCTCACCGTGCAGCCTTGTTGCACCATCAGAAGACCATCAACTTGAGCTTTTCAGCAAAAATAAGATACAGAACAGTACAACGCTCAGCCCCAAAGCGACCGGTTCTAGGGCGCCTTTAATTTCCTCTCGGTAACGGAGGGATCTTGATGGACGTGAGCTCCAGCTCCATCAGCCAGGGATTCTGAGTCTGGAGATGGGGAAGGAAAGGCAGAGGAGGGAAATGTCCAGAAGAGGATTGAGAGACAAAGGTCAGCTCCTGTCAGTGGGGCCATAAAGCCGGGCCACTCATCAGCACCAACCCCGGCCATCGGGATTCCCTTGGAGAACTCCCTGTGGGACTCTTTCTGGGGGGATCTCCACGGGCCCCCCGGATGGAAGTAAAAGGGCAACGGAAAATGCCATGGGCTTCATTTCGCTTTGTTGTGGTTTGTTTGGGGGTTTGAGGGAGGGCAGTGTGGGGGTGTTTTTCTGCTGCTCTGACATACTGAGCCAAGCCCCTCGTGGTTCTGGAGTGAACCTCGAGTTGTGATGAAGGGCCAGGCACCCGTCACACGGCTGGCTCGGCCCACATTCTGACTCTGCCACCTACTACTGACTGTGTGACCTTGGGCAACTTTCTCAGCCTCTCCGTGCTTTGGCTTTCTCATCTATAAAATGGGACGTCAGGAAGGCTCTTGTAAGGATTACGAGAGCTAATCACATGTAAAGCACTCAGAACCCTGCCTGCCCGACACACAAGGAAGCCACCCCAACCGCTAGCTTTTGTTAGGACCCTGGAGTCCACTGGAGGATTAAATGGGAAGTTGCGTGGGATCCCCATTAACCAGCCCTGGACACCGGGTCTGGCTTACGGTCCAGTGGGGAAGGCACAGACCGACTGATAACTCTCAAAATACGCTTTCAGGCAGTGGTAACAGCTTTGAAAATGATCATCGCTGCAGGAAGAGGAAAAAGTAAAGCAGGAGGCTAATGGAGCCCCAGGCTGCGGCAGACAGGGTGGCTGGCAGGAGTCTCTGGCCGGGGCGACATCCGAGCTGAGACTGGGAGGAGGCAAGAGAGCAGAGTGTGAGCCCCGCGCACAGTTTAGTGCAAGTGCACGGACCCCCCCGGGCAGCCGCAGGCTTCTTCCTCGTTCTGGCCGCCTTCCTCTTGCACAGAGGAGCTCGGTGGCCTCCTGGAAGGACTCCCTGCCCCCTGCTCCTTTCTGAGCCACTGCCCAGCCTGCAACTGGGGAGTCAGTGGCTAAACATAAAAGGGGACCTTTGGGGTCTCTTCCTTCAGCTCGATGGTGTCAGATAGAGAGACTCACTCAAGGAAAGGGGCAGTATTTTCACATCCTCGCGCCGTTCAGAGGGAGTTCTTCGGTGACCCCGTCCGCCGTGCAAAACCCCTGGACCTTGAAACCCAGGGTCCCAGGTTCAAGTCCCTGACACCTGGCCTTCTTGGCTGGGGACCGTGATTGGATGATCATGGAATGGACTGTCCCAGCTGATGGAAGTAACGGTGTTGATGAGGACGATAGGGCGATAGGTATCGATTGCACTGCTGTGGGCGGACCACAACGGACGGTAACGCTAGATCCTGGCCGACGTAGGAAATCTCCCTGAGCCTCAGTTTCCTCCAGGGTGAAGAAGGATAACCGCGCCAGGTAGAGGGGTTGCCTGAGGATGTAACGAGGCGATGGGCGAGACCCCCAGGAAGCGACGACCTCACACCAAGAGCTGCTCGAAAGCGGGGTCACCCAGCGCCTTGCTAACTGTTCCCGTCACATTTTTCGACTGGAAGGAGAGCAATTTTGAGAAACTACAGTTATCTGAAGTTCTTCTTCATTATTAATTTTATAGAGAGTTATTGTGTGGGTCTGCCTTTTTTTTTTTTTCTGGTAATTAGATGCTGTAAAAAATTTTTAGTGATTTTCTCTTCTTTGCAATTAGAAATAGCGATTAGAGTATCTTTTATATTACATGGCATTTTTCCTTTAAACAATTGTATACATTTTGTATTCTTTGCTTTCTCCATACAGACTTTAATGAGAATGGATTCATTGTGTGCCATAATTTGCTATTATTATAGCGTGTCATGAAAATGAGTTATTTCCGTCACAGAAATATAATGCCCAGCGTAATGTATTTTTTGCTGGTGGGTTTTTATTTTTTCTGCTAGGGACAGGGGCAGTGTGGTTGCCAAGTTGAGAACCGCTTGAACCTGAAAGGCTGGGGAGCTGCAGACGGAACTCGGCTTTCTGGAGCCTTCGAGTGGCTCCCTACTTTCGGCCACACCGAGCAAAGCAGGGAGGCGGTGGAGAGGTGGTTTTCCGCATCTCATTCGAAAGCACACGGGGTACTAAACATTTGGTTCCCAGCAAATGGCATCTGTTCAAGCCCGGCTTGGGGAAGCCAAGAACAGACCTGCTTCTTAAGACTGAAGCAGGCTGTGTCGTCACTGGAAGTCGCCTGTGTTTCTCCCGGCCGCCGAAGGCGAACTGCAGGCCCAAGAGACCCTGCCTCAGGTGTCGGTGGGAAGGCCTGGTCTACCCCGCAGGACATGTCAGCGAGCTGGGGATCCTGGCCTGCCTGCTCCCGCCTTCCAGCTGCACGTGGGAGCCAAGGCAGGAAGGGGGAGGACAGTCTCCCCGCAGCTCGCAGAAAGATGGGGGCCCAGTGGCTGGGCACCCCCGAAAACAGGCCACCTCCACGCTCCTGCCTGTCAGTTAAAGCGTGCTCAACCGGAGGGCGCTCCCAGGGGACACAGATGTCATTTGGACGTCACGTCTAGATTCTAGGAAGGCAGGAGCAGACCGAAATACACCGGCCGTATTTGGCGCTGGGCCGATCTCTGCACTGGGAAATCTCAGAACCCTGGTTTCGGGTGGATGCCGTGGAATTGGAGCGTGGGGGGCATGCCACGTGTGCCAGGGCAGGGTGGGTCCCAGCAGGAAACAGATGGCATGCTCCAAAGGGGACGTGGAGAGTTTATGACCCTCCCCCCTCTCCCCCCCCCCCCCCCACCACAGGTGTGGGCACTGGCAGTTCTGGAAGCACCGGAGCATCCCGTGTGCAGAAAGCACCTGATGTGGGTGCAGGAGAGGCGGCCGGGGGGGGGTGGCTGGCCCTCCTCCCCTCTGGAGCAGCCGGGGGACTCACTCTTCCCCAGAGAGCAGGGTGCTAGAGGGTGACAGCCCCCCTCCTGCCCTACGGTCTCCAGCCTGTAAAGCCGGTTTCATCTCACCTCCTTCAACTGTCCCAGCCGCCCTGGGAGGCAGCCCGGGGTGGGGGTGGGGGTGGGGGGGCACAATGCTTCCCATTTCACCGAGAGGAAAATGGGAGCTTCGGTAAGTGGCCTAAAGCCATAGCTACCCACCTGGGAGAGTCCCAGCACCCGAGGGAGGCAGAGAGTAGGCGGATGGAGGGAGGGGGTCAAGGGAGGAGCTGGCTGGGCCGGACCCTCAAAGTCGCCTCCTGAGCACGTTCACGCACAGCCCGCCCTGACGCGTGTCCTGATTAAGACACTAGAATGTGCCAGCCAATTGCCGGAATTCAAACCCCAGCTCTGCTGCTGGCAAGCAGGACCTTGGGCAAATCATCTAATTTTACGATGCCTCAGCTTCCCCATCTGGAAACTGGGGAGGAGAGCGTCTCCCTGGTGGGTTATTATAAGAAGGAAATGAGCTCGTTCAGGGAAAGCCAGTAGAGCGGCGCGGACAGACTCCTGCATTCACTTCCCCCGTTGTCGTGCCCCAGGTGCAGGTTCAGGGGTGAGGGGGCTGTGACGCCTCCAGCAAAATTTGGTCAGCTGAGCCTTGCACCTGTGAGCTTGTGCCTGTCCAGAGAGCGTGCCTTTCCTGATTCAGCCACCTGCAGGGGTGCCTTTTTCTAATTCCTAACAACATCTGCATTGGTTAGCACGGGCCTGGCTCTAGAATGCCAACACATTCAACGTGCTCGATGATTATTATTATGGTTTGGGGGCACCTGGGTAGCTCAGCCGGTTAAGCGTCCAACTGTGGCATCACGTCACAATCTCACGACGCGTGAGATCTGTGCTGACAGCTCGGAGCCTGAGCCTAGAGCCTGCTTCGGATTCTTTTTTTTTTTTTTTTTTGAATTATTTTTTTTTTAAATGTTTATTCATTTTTGAAAGACAGAGAGAGACAGACCATGAGCGGGGGAGGTGCAGAGAGAGAGAGGGGGACGCAGAATCCAAAGCAGGCTCCAGGCTCTGAGCTGTCAGCACAGAGCCGGACTCGGGGCTGGAACCCACGAACGGTGAGATCATGACCTGAGCCGAAGTCGGACGCTTAACCGACTGCCCCGAGCCTGCTTCAGATTCTGTGTCTCCCTCTCTCTCCGCCCCTCCCCCGCTCACACTCTGTCTCTCTCTCTCTCTCTCTCTCTCTCTCTGTCTCTAAAATATGTAGAGACTAGGCTGTATTTAGCAATTAGACTTTTGTGGAGATGATCAGAGTAAGACAGAATGTGTGTGTGCGATGCAGAATAAAAGAATATAACAAAAACAAACAAACATTAAAAAATATTATTATGGTTTTTGGTCCCTACGATGCTCCTTTCCAGCTGCTTAAACTATCTGAAAAGGAGCAAAACCAAGCCTGGCTATTGAATCTGGAGGGAAAGGTGTGGTGTGGCCTTCAAGGGTGACACCCCAGTAGAGCCCTGTCGATAGCCCAGAGCGTGGCCCGGGGCTGCCTCTCAGATGCTCAGCAGGCCCACGGGCTGTCTTGACTCCCCATGCCCCCCCCTCAACCAGTCCCTGCAGGACGTGAGAGACGAGCGGAGCCCAGCCCTCGCCCCCCGAGCTTAGATCTTAGAACAATTCCCTCTCGCTTCCCCTGTGTGTGTTTGTGACACTCTCCCCAGCTGAGGACTCACATTTAAACAGGGCAAAGTGACATTCCATCATTAATACCCAATGCTGTTGTATCGAGTTGTGTAAACATCTTCCTAGCAGAGGGCCCGGTCCCCCCCCTTGCTCGCCCCCTCCCCTTTATAATTGTTTTCGCTCTCCTAAACTCAGATGTAATTCAAGTAGGAGAAATCGCGGCTAGATTACATCTGCAGCCAGGGAATTATTAGTATGACTTTTTGGTGGCGTGACAGTGATGTTTCGACAATCTATACATATTGATTTAGGTCGATAATAAACAATTTGATTAGCCTCCCATCCATGGGCTGTCATTTCAATCACTGACAGGGGGCCAGCAGAGTGGAAGGGAGGCAGCACACAGAAGTGGCAAGAATCCTCAAAATAAGAAACTCCGTCCTGATTAGACGCCTGGCTTCAGTGAATTGGACAAGACAGTTCAGCTGCCACGTTATTAACTCCCTGGGAAAATACTCGGCCGGTCCCCGGGGCCAGCCCGCATATTCTGATGTGGGTCGATAAGCAATCTCCGGTGTATATGGAATTCAGACTGGAATCATTTGTCTCTGGCTCCTTTCTCCAAAGGGAGCCCCATGGTCGGACCCGGCCTGCCGCCCCAGCACCCCACCCCCCACCCTACACACACTCTCCCTTTAACTAATGACCCGCCACGGAGGAGGCCAGAGAGCAGAAACCTCTTCCATCACCGAGAGAGGCTCTCTCAGGTGGGCCTAATGATGGTAATGGCCTCCTTTCAATTTTTTTAAAAATGATGCCCGCCCCGACATCTCGGGGGTGGATTTGTGTAAGTGATGGGCGCGCCCCTCGATGACAAATAGACACATGTCGCAGTAATAGACACTCCCCATACAGTGTCCACACCTGATGGTGACATCTCAAATGGAGCAGGGAGGTGACGCCTCTCCCAGGCCTCTCCGGGGGAGACAGAAGAATAGGTTCCACCCAGGGCGCCTGGGGACCTGGTGGCCTCCACAGGCGCTGGTTCAGGAGAGATGAGGTGACATGGGGGCAGGCCCCAGGCTCCGCTGTGAATTGGTCGCAGGTCACTAACTGCCGGAGTGCCCACGGCCGCAGAAACCCTTAGTGATGGTTTAGTGGATGTGGATGCCGAGTACTCTGGCTGCAGGCGGTGACTCTACAGGGCACCGAAGGCAAGGCCTTGCAGAGGACCACACTGGCAACCAGCTGTTGGCCTGGACCTCAGCTCTCCGCACTCCCCAAGGTCAGGAGGGCCGTGTGGTTCAGTGGTTAGGACCGGCTTTGGGTCAGGGCAATCGGGGAGTCGTCTCTGGAGAGTTACTTCACCTCTTTAAATGTCAGTTTCTACTCCCCATGTAAACTGAGGCAAACAGCTCCCTTGCACGTTTGTGGTGAGACTTTATTGCAATCGTGCAGGGACAGGGTCCAGCACAGTGCTGGTAGCATCATATATGCCCACTAGTTACTATTTTTAGCATCAACATGAGGTAAGGAGGGCAGTGGGTGTTGTACATTTTTATTGACATGTTGTAATTTTCATTATGAGACCCCTCTTCTGAAAAATAAAATCTGAGAAACAGAACATGTCACATAGACAAAAGAGGATATTCTGGGGAATGTTGAGGCTGGAGCACCAGGTCTTGCCCACCCGGCCACGCCCCCTGGCCACACCCCCTTTCACCATTTCCCCCTCCTTTCACCCCCGCCTCCCAACCCCATCTCTGGGGAGCCCTGAGGGCTTTCCAGAACCAGTCCAGCACCTACTAGGTCAGTGGATAATGATATCAGAAGGCATAAGAATGGGCTCCCGGTGCCAGCTGCAAGACTAAGGGCCTTCTCCTCCCTAGAGGCCTTGGTTTCCCCAGTTGCAAAAGGAGGGCAGGTGGAGCCCTGAGGGTACCTCAGCTTTCAAATTCTGTGCATCCGTAGAGGGAAAATACTATAACCTGTAGAGTCCCATAAAACTGAATAGTTATAACCCCAATGCCATGGAGCAGTGGCCTCCACACTGTGCTTCACGCAGAAGGGCTTTGAGGGCTTCTGGGGAGGGGAATGGTCAGGGAGCAGGGACCTGAGCCCCCATCCCCATAGGGCAGTCTGGATCTCCACCCAGGGAACCTCTGTTCTGAATAAAAAGCAAAGGGCAGTATTGGTTAGAACTGGATTTGGCTGAGAAAGACCTCAAATAATAAGACTTACGCAGGATCGGACTTTATCTTTCTTTCACGTAAAAGCTGGAAGTGGACTGTCCGGGCCTGGTGTGGCTGCTCAGCTGCATGAAGTGCTCAGGAACCCAGTTTCCTTCCAGTTTGCTGCTCCGCCGTCAGGTCAGGGGCTGACTCGTCTTCATGTTCCAAGATGGCAGCCCACAGATCCGCGTTCCAGGAAGTAAAATGGAGGAAGCACCAAAATAGATTGGGGCAAAAGCTGCTTACAAACTCTTTTATTATTATTATTATTAAACAGTTTTCAAATTTTAAATCAGTTTTAGAGTTACAAAAAATTACAAAAAGTGTACAAAGAGTTCCCATAGCACCCACCTCCAGTTTCCCCATTATTCACATCTTGTCTAAGTATGACATATTTGTTAAAATGAAAGAACCAACACTGATACGTTAATATCGATTAATGTCTATACTTGGTAAGATTTCCTTCATTTTTACCTAATGTCTTTTTTCTGTACCAGGATCTCATCCAAAAGAGCACATTACGCATACTCATCATGTCGCCTTAGGGCCCTCTTGGCTTTGACGCATTCCTCAGACTTTCCTTGTTTTTAATGACCTTGACAGTTTTGACGAGCACCAGTTGGATATTTTGCAGAATGTCCTTCCTTTGGAATCTGGTGACTCTGTCCTGATTAAACTAGGGCTAGGGGTTGGGGGAGGAAGATCACAGACATAAAGTATCACGGTCATCACATCATGAGAACATCTTGGTTGCCTCCAGTTTTTCGTGATCATCAGTAAAGCTGTTACAAACATTCACATGCCGTTCTGCTGTACAACATACCAACTCTTATTTATTTATTTACTTATTTTGAGAGAGAGAGAGAGAATGCAAGCAGGGGGTGGGGCAGAGAGAGAGAGGGAGACAAAGGGGATCCCAAGCAGGCTCTGAGCTGTCAGAGCCTGATGTGGGGCTCAAACTCACAAACCATGAGATCATGACGGGAGCAGTAACCAAGAGTCAGACGCTTAACCCACTGAGCTACCCCGGCAACCCCCCACTCTTTTGAAGACAGTTCTCAGAAACAGCTCTGCAAAATTTCACCTATATCCCACAAGTTAACAGTCACTTGTGCACACCCACCTGCGAGGAAAGCTGATAAATGTCAGCTTTATTCTGTGACCAGCTAAAATATGAGCTTTCTTACCTTGGGAAGGGGGAGGCAAGATATGGCGGACAACCAGCAGTCTCAGCCAACGGCCATAACGGAGAAGGAAGGAGACGGCATGGGGGAAGTACGGGGAGCAGGAACTTCAAGTACTCATCCCCCTGTCACTGAGAGGCTCAAGAAATGCCTGGCCAACTGTCGCTGAGCTATGAAAAAAAGAGCCTTGTGGTTGGGAAATGTTCAATAACTCACTCATTCAAAAAGATGTATTATCCAGACAATGGAATCTTATTCAGCACTCAGAAGAAATGAGCTTTCAAGCCATGAAAAGCCATGGCGGAATCTTCAATGTGTATTACTAAGTGAAAAGCCAATCTGAAAAGGCTACATGCTGTAGGATTTCACTTGTATGACATGCTGGAAAAGGCTAGACTATGGAGACAATGAAAAGATCAGCAGTCGTCAGGGAGTCGGGGCGGAGGCGGGGGTGATGAACAGATGGAACCCAGAGGATTTTTAAGGCAGTGAAAATACTCTGGATGATGCTGCATAATGGCGGATAGATTTGTCATTGGAAATTTGCCCAAACCCATAGAATGCACAACACCAAGAGTGAGCCCTCATGTAAACTACTTGGGTGACAGTGGTATGTCAGTGGAAGTTCATCAGTTGTAACCAATGTACCATCCCAGTGGCAGCTGCTGATCAAGGGAGAGTTTATGCATGTGTGGGGGTAAGGGGTACCTGAGGTATTGTTTATATCTGTTTCAATTTTACTGTGAACCTAAGAATGTTCTCAACAATTAAAGTCTTTAAGGGAAAAAAAGATGCCTTAAGCATCTCGGGGAACCAAGCGGGAATGGCCCATAGCCCTCCTGAGCTGTACAGCCCCGGGATAAGAATCTTACAATATTTTGTTTGAGAAAAAGGGCCATGGTGTCTGAGATACTGGACAGTCCAACAGGACAGGGTGGGAGCCTGCTGAGGGTTCTACACATTCCAAGGTCCATGAAACAGTCTCTAAGTTTGGTCAGATGCTTAACTGCAAGATCCTCTTTGAATTACAGCCCAGGACAGTTCTTGGTTTGCAGCCCTGTCTACTGGTGTCCAGTTTTCCTGCCTATGGAGTTCTTTGCTCAGGTTGAAAACCCCCTGTCCAGCTTTGTGGGTTTGGGGAGCCGCTCTTAGGGAGGCGGTGGGTTCTTCCGGTTGAGATCTTGACCTACTGCTTCCCTGGTTCTCGAGGGCTTCTGAGAATTCTGAGGGAGACGGACGGGGATCACCTGGAATGGCCTCCAGGGATGGGCAAAGTTTTACTTTGGGTCAAACTCAACACTTTGGAATATTTATCTGTTCGTCTTAATCTATAGAGCCTTCCAGTGATGCCAAGTGGTGTTTCTCGTTTAAGGAAGGGGCATGTTCGAATCTTCCTCAACTTCCCTCTTCAGAATACCTCTGAAGTTCATTATAAATTCAGAGGAGTTTCCTCCAGAAGTCCAGGGCCTGGGGCTGAAGGTGCTCACAGATAGAAAGTTCAAGGAAAGGGCTTGCCAGGCATTGCCCAGGGCTGGTGAGCAGGTCAGATGCCCTGCCATGCTGCATAATACAAATCATACGCGTAGAGATCTTATGTACTCTGCCCTTGCTGGGGATCCTGAAACCATTTCCCTTCCCCGAGCCCCCCCCCCCCCACTAGGGCCCAACTGTGTCTGGACAGCCCAAAAAACTCAAAATGTGCTATCTCTGACTCTTTGGTCTCTAAGTTAAAACTTAGTCTTTCTGCTCCTTTGTGCCCCATAATAACTCCTGGCTTCCAGGACGGTGATAGCCCTTCTTTCTTTTCTTTTTTTAGTTTATGTATTTATTTTGAGAGAGGGTCCACATGCACACAAGCAGGGAAAGGGCAGACAGAGAGAGAGAGAATCCCAGGCAGATCTGTTGACACAGAGTCTGATGTGGGGCTCGAACTCACAAACCGCAAGATCATGACCCAAGCCGAGATCAAGAGTCAGATGTTTAACCGACTGAGCCGCCCAGGTGCCCCGCGATAGCCCTTATTTCATCCTGCTTTGTCTTATTATGAATTGGGTGCATCTTTGACTCCTAATCAGAAGTAAATTTGTTCAGGGTCTTGGATTTGTTCCCCTTTACCTTCTCTGGGTTGCTCGACATTTAGCTCCTGGATGTGGCGCACAGCCCAAAGACCCAGTTTTCCTGCTCATCTAACCACGTGATCTGGGACCAGCTGTCAAATTCACCCAAGCCTCAGTTTCCCATCTGTACAATGGAGCCAACACACCTCTGAGCGTATGTGTAAGTGTAAGTAAACGGTGTAACGTACCAAAATGCCATGCCCCATGACCGGCCGTAGCAAATGTCCGGAAAGTAATGATGAAAACAAAAACAGATGCATATGAGTGTCAGAGGGATGAGTTCACGAGCTCACGGATGCTTCTCCCCGGGACCATGCAGGCAGTTAAGAAAAGGCTGGCGTTATGTTAATTTCCGTTAATATCCTCAGAGGATGTGGGGGACCAAGATGCACTGGCAAGCCTTGAAACACAATCAGATCCCATTTTTATCTCCTTCGCTCCAGCTTTATTGTAGTGAAATATGTTCATGCTGGCAGAGGGCAATCACCCTAAATAGACAATGCAAGAGGCATGAGATGCCAGTGGGAATTTTCAGCGCGTCCGTCCTGGACGCCCAGCTCCAGGCCGTTATGGTTTATGTATTAAAACCGCCCACAGATGTGATTGTGCACAGGCCTGATGGATATTTGCCTCGGTTAGGCTGCATTAGACTCAATTTATCCCCCAGCACTCATTGTTGCCATTGATTGATTTTTAAATTAGATGAAGGCAATCAGTAAATACCACCCAATCAAGTTCTAAAAACATACAGGAGATTAGACAATTTAGGGTAATCAATGGAAATATTCCTTGATTTGCTACCACTCAATTTTGACCATAAATTACAACGATAACTTGCGAGTTAGTAAGCTATAAAGCAAGTGGATGTGACAAGAAAAACTATAAGAAATGAATTAAGGGGCCAAAGAACAGCCACTGATGTTGTCCTATAATGAGGCAAAATGACTCTCCCTTCATGGCTGGCATTTCTGGTTGGGCCTCGTCACCAGTGTTCGGTCAAAACATTCAGGAGAGCTCAAGATTCGCCTGGTTTTAAGGAGCAGGGGGTGGGGTGGGGAGGGGACGTGGAAAACTTGTGTGTGGTGGGGATAAAACCTACTAGTCATTCTCTCTCGCAGATGAGTTTGAACAATAACTAATCAACCTAATTTTGCGGTTGCAAATAATGTCATGTAATTTTAGGCTCAAAACCCCGCGGTTTGCTAAAACCCTCACCTACCTCACAGACACTTGCAATGCTAATTTGAAAGTCACACTTCCGCACTGTTATTTCCTACAAAGTCTGAAATGTAACAATAATTAAATGTAATTTTAGACCAGAACTTCATACTCTTCAAAAGCTATATTTGTCTGATTGTATGATCATCTTCCATATTTTTAAGAGAGGTGCATTCAAACTAGGGGGGTGGGTATTTTTCTTTCTCTAATGCAACGGGCCTAGGATTTAGCGGAAATGAATTTGCTTTCGGGGGAGCTCATGGTTTCATAGAAAATGGCAAAAACACCACAGCAGCTAGCATTCATTCACTCATTCATTCATTCACTCATTCATTCATTGGTGCACCTGAACGTGGAAAGGTAGGTTGGCTGCTTCAGGTTTGCTCATCTCCTTTCCTTTCTTGGTGCTTTTGGGAGGTTTGTAAAAATCAGAAGTGAATAATCAAACTTTACTACTCTGCCTATACCAGCAAATAATCTGAGAACTTTCTGAGACATGAGGGTAAGCGGGCCAATTCTTCAACATTGTCCTGGGCAGTGGGCAGGAGGGGCCCAAGATGAGTCCCTTCTCTCTTCAGGACAGGAATGGCTTGTTGTGACATAGCTCTGCCCAGTGGGGGAGTGGAAGCCAAGAGCGATTGGATTTGGGGACTGGACCAGGAAGTGAGGGGACCCCTGCTCTTCAGAGATCCCCAAAAAGACTCATGTCTGGGGGTCGACTCTTGGGACAGCCTTGGGAATCCCAGACAGTTGGGGACCCCCAAGTGCAGGGGCTTCCTTGGAAAGCAGTTGCCTGGGCTGGGGAGGACAAGTTTAAGGTTAAAGTTCCTTTCTGCAAGACTGGGAATTTACTTTTTTGAAATAAATTATCCTGCTTTGATTTTTCTAAATTAATACATGCCGACTGTAGAAAATTTTACAAATTCAGCAAATTATAAGGCGGACAATTAAAATCACCTATAATCCTGGTACCCAAAATTACTACCGTTTTGACGCATCTCCCTCCCCGTTTCTTTCCAGCTTCCAGCCCGTGTATGCAAAGATAAAGTTAGCCTGTCTGGTACCCGCTTTTTCATTTCACATTGCATAACAAGCGTTGTCTCATACCATTAAATTTTCCAAATAACGGACTTCACGGATCCAAACTCCCCACGATAGTGACAATACTTATCGAGGGCTGACTATAACAAAGAGTTTATGGGCATTCTGGTCCTGCATCCTGGTAAAAGCCCCATGACGTAGTCAAAGTTGTCATCATCCCCATTTGGCAGATGCGCGGGCTGGCGAGTAGAATTTGAGCAATACTCCCGTGGTAGTGCAGCAGAGGCAGGATCCGGACTCCGCTGGTCAAGTTCTGGAGCCCTTGACTCCAACCGGCCACTACGGGATTTATGTGCCTGTAGTCTTGTAGACGCAGAGAAAGCAGCCCTTTTGAACACCAAAGGGAATCTGAGTCCTGGTCCCTGAGCTCTTTTCCATACCACGTCTGAGTTGTGTGATGTTTTTCGATGCTTTCATTTGCTCACACACACTCTCGCCTGGGAGAACGAGCGGCTCCTAGCCCGTCTCGGATCATGTTCGTTGAGAGAACACTCGGTGACAGTCTCCTCCCAGGGCTGTGATGAGCACCACATGAGGTCTTCTCTGGGAAAGTGTTGTATACACGGTGTAGGGTGCTATGCACAAGCAAAGGGCTCCATCAACCAACTAACAGTGGTGCTCTCAGTCGAAGATTGCGAACGGCCAGGCAGTGATCCAGATCTGGCTAGCAGAGGGGTTTCATTTGACCTACGTGGTGTCAAAACATTTTTGAGTTGGTGGCTAATGCTGAAAATTTCAAGGGGAAAAAAAAAATCCAGCGTTACCCCATTCTCTAGGAGAAGCAGAAGACACGACCACTGGGTCCACATTCCCACGTGGGACCAGAACGGCCGCGGCTGGTATGGACAGGAGGGGCTGGCCAGGCCACCTCAGATGTCACCGCTCCCTTTGCGTCGCACTGACCTGCCTCATCCGTCGATGCCACTTGCCCGCCTACCGGGGGCAGTGGGAGCTTACCACCCACACACTAAATATCTGTGGGAGATAGAAAGCCGTAAGCCCCGAATGGGATGGCTGGTCTCCATTTACTGTCACTCGAACATAGACTCTGCAAGGTCCAAAGTCAGTTCTGTCGTATTCTTGCTGCCTTCCCAGCTGGCTCAAGCAGAGTAGGCATCTGGAAGTGTCTGTTGAATGGGTGGATAAATATGGAGGCTGAAGGAGTCTGTAAGAGGCAGGCAGTTACCAGCGTGATGCAGGAGAGAAGCCTGACGATCCAACCGGCATTAGCACCCAGCAGGGGAAGATACCGGTGCACACCAGGCAGGTGGACCGGGCAGGCCTCCGACGGGAGGTAGAAATGGCCAGAAGCCACCTGCCCACCTTGAATGAACTCCACTTCGCTCTCCTGCAGCAGGAGGGAGGGCGGCCAGACTGCGGACAAGGCTCTCACAAGGCCTTCCGGGGCAGGGAGGATTCATCCTGCCTCAGATCTGTTCTTTGCTTCGCAGGTTACAAAGCGTCCTCTTGCCTTGTCTTTCTAACGCCTCGCCGCCGTGCCGGGGGATGAGGACTCAGGCGGGCAGCTTGCCCGGTGTCGCGGTGTGAATAACACCGCTGAGCAGGGCTCAGCAGGGCTGAGCCTTCCCCTCGGGGCTCCTGGCTCTGGCCTGGCCCTCTCTGCCACAGTGCGGCAGCTGCCTCCAAGGTGGGGCTCTGTGAGGGCGGGGAGGGGGCCTCCCGAGGTCAAAGGCAGCACCCAGCAAGGGAATGTCTGGGTGCCGGTCCAGAGGCTCTTCCTCCCTCCAGCTCTAGTTATCACCTGTCAACAGAACTGGAGCAGCTATTTCCTCCCAAAGAGACCGGGTGTGGGGTTCTGGAAGCCCAGTGGTTAAAGGTGGGCCTATCTGTGCCTACTCCTCGCCCTGCCCTTTCCCGGGCACTCCAGAAACTTACGTAACTCTCTGAGCCTCAGCTTTCCCTACCCGTGAAATGGGATATCAATGGTCCCCTGCTCCTTGGGGCTGCTGGGCCATATCAATACAGCCAGCACACCAAGAGCTAATATTTACGGAGAGCTCACTGTATGACAGGTGCCGTCCTAAGCCTTGGCCATGCATTCACGGGTCTTAGCACATAGGAAATGCCATATGAGTGCTTGTGAAATAAATCAGCTCCTCGTATCCCTATAACCTCAGCAGATAGGTTTCCTGTTGTCCCCATTTTACAGAAGAAACAACTGAGACTTAAAGGTGTTCTATATTTAGCTCGCCCAAGGATGTGAGGCTGTCAGGCAGAGGAGCAGGGATCCAACCTGGACAGCAGGGTTGCCGAGCACGTTGAACTGTGCGAACCGGCTGACCTGGTGGGACCTCAAATGGTCAAGTAAGAGCAGGAAAGGGAGATGACGTGGGGGCACGTCCCAGGCTGCAGGTCTGGGCTCTCCCCCGAGGCTGGCCTTCCCGGGGGGTCCTTGGAGGGCTGGGGGATTTAGAGGAATTGCCTGGGAGGTGACCAGGAGAAGTGAGCTTTACTTTATCATGGTACGGAACTAAAAGGGCAGACCAATTAATCACGGAAGTTTCTAAAAGTGCTTTTATTTTGCCATTTAGCATGCCAGCAAGATCATTTCCCTTAATGTATACTCCTGGTATTAACACGCCTTAATCCATCACACGCGGTATTATGAAATTACTGTGTTTTACTCCCGGGTCCTGCAGAAGATCATTAACCCAGCTCTTCTCTGGGCCATACATCACCGGAGGGATTACCTCATGGGTCCAGAGACCCCTCTCCCTCGGCTCGGCGATGGGGTTGCCCCAGTCATTTTTCCTCGCCTGGCCTGACAGACGGGGCTGTTTGCATTAGTGAGCAGATGGCTCCTGAGTGAGAAGCCAGCGTCACGCCCTGCTCTGCACCTCTCCTTCCAGTGACCCAGCTTTCCAAGGGACGCAGCTGAGAGCGAACGCTGTCCACCCAAAGCCGCCCTCCCCCTACCTCTCCTGACGCCCTCGGGCTAGCCGGGGACGGTGCTTTTCTGTCCTTAGGCCAGTCGGGGACACCTGTTATCAGCTCTCACCATTCCAGTGACTCGTTTCTGGGGGGCTCTGATCTGGGATCTGAGGGAGGCAGAGGGTGGCCATGGCATCTCACTTTACCAGGTCAAAGGGATTGCCCCACGTTGCCCTACCCCATTCCCCAGCACAATCCTTCCCTTGTTCCCCATCGCCCTACAATGTGCCAGGGTCAAAGCCAAAAGATCTGACATGTCTTCTCAATGTCTCTGTTGCTCTTATTGGCACTTCAACCAAAAAGCCTCCCAAACCCACCATTTTCTCTTTCCACCGCATCTACCCTAATCCAAGCCTGGATGGCCATACTCGCCTCTGACGGGTCTCCCTGTTTGGACTCACCTCCCTGCACTGCATTCTCCACAGAGCGGCCAGAGGGATCTTTCAGAAACAGAAAATTCCTGGGGTTCCAGAACTGTCCTATGTTTTGATGTGGGTGCAACACACGTGAACACATGGGAAAATTCATTGAGACGTTCCCAAGGTGTGTGCACCAACGCACCCCCTAAATCTATTTAATCCCTTGACCTAAAACGATTTTTTTAAATGTTTATTTATGTTTTTGAAAGTGAGAGAGACAGTGTGAGCAGGGGAGGGGCAGAGAGACAGGGAGACACAGAATCTGAAGAAGGCTCCAGACTCTGAGCCTTGGGCTCACAGAGCCCGAACCAGGGCTCGAACCCGTAAACCACGAGATCCTGACCTGAGCTGAAGTCAGGTGCGTGACCGACTGAGCCACCCAGGCTCCCTAATACCTCAATTTTTTAATGAAAAAAGAAAATAACATAAATGACATCATGTCATATCCCCACTGAAAATCTTGTGGTAACATCTTCTCGTCCTTACATGGGGCTGTGGAACCCCCAATCGCAGCCCCAGACGCCTTGCCCTGCTGTCCTGACACCACATCTTGCCAGGACCCCTTGTTCCCACCCTCCAGACTCCCTGTCCTACTTTCCAGATGTGGAACCCACCGAGCCCAGGCCAGCCTCAGCTGACCTGCCCTTTAAAGCTTTCCCCCTTCACCTATCTCCTTCATTACCATGGGCTTATTTTCTTGGTGGAACCTGCTGTTACCTGAAATCATCTTGCGTATTTGTTCTGATCTACTCTCGTTAGTCTGCAACCTTCTCCAGAACAGGAGGCTCGGCTGTCTTGTTCATCTCAGTCGCCCCAGGGTCCTGCGTCTTGCTTCCTGGCCTCGCCCTGCCCATCCTCTGCCTGGTGTGATCATGATGTCACATTTGGACTCAGAGGGAAAGATGGCGGAGAGGGGGGTCGTGGTCAACAATGGCCATGAGAAAGGCCTTGGAGAGTAGCAGCCACAGCCATAGGTAATGGCTGTCTCTGCACGCGTTGAAATGCAAGGGCCTCTCTAGCTCTAGATTTCACTGAGTTAATCCCTCCCAAGTAACGGGACACCTGAACCCTGCGACATGTAGGCATGAGGATGAGGCAGTTGGACTGAGCATAGCTCTGATTCAAAACGCTTCATGTGGTCCATGGCAGTCATTTCAAAACCCCGGAACTCAGGGGCGCCTGGGTGGCTCAGTCAGTTGAGCGTCTGACTCTCGATTTCGGCCCAGGTCATGATCTCGAGGCTCATGAGATTGAGCCCCACAAAGGGTTCTGCACTGATAATGTGGAACCTGCTTCAGATCCTTTGTCCCCCGCTCTCTCTGCCCCTCCCTAGCTCATATTCTCTCTCTCTCTCTCTCTGTCTCTCTCTCTCTCAAAATAAATAAACTTAAAAAAAATTATAAAACAAAACAGGAATTCAGGCCTCTGAAGACACTCATCTACATATGGACAGAGGAAGAGGATGGGCCGGGGACCAGCGCCTTCAGCTTTCACCCCTCATCAGGAGGGCACAGAAGACACAACTTCCACTTGGTGTCTTCAGACACGTGCCAATGCTGGGGTGATCAGATGAATCACAGATGAGTCACTGCCCTCGCTCTGGTGGCTGGGGCCTGGGTCTATGATGTGCAGGGGTAGGAGGTGGGGTGGGAGGCACTAAGGGCCCCTCAGAGGGAAGAAAGTGTGCCAGCAAGCCTCTGGCCACCAATGCAGAAATGCCTCAGCTGATGCATCAGGCCACCTTGGTTTGCAGGCATCTCTGGTCTTAGTTCAGGTCTCCCTGGAGGCAGATCCTGGCTGGATGCAGTGGTTCATCAGGGCGCTGATCCCAGGAAATAAGGGAAGCAGTGGAGAGAGTGAGTCAGGGAAGGAAGGAAAGTCAACACAGTGTTTGTCAATAACCTGGGATGGCCGCGGACAACGGGCTCAATCCCACTTGGGCTCTCTAAGAAACTGTGCAGAAGACACCTTGAAATAATCACCTGGAGGACAGGGGCCTGGGCCATTTATCCACTCACTGTCATCTCCATCGGCCGAAGGTGACTCTGGTGCACGAACTTATACACAGGCACACAGACACACTTACCCTGCCTGGTTGCACTGGCATTTGCTCAAGAAAGCTCCCTTGGTGCCTAAGTAAGAGAGGAAGAGAAAGAGGCAGTTGGCTGGGGTCGTAGGCTGCCTGCAACGCTGGTCAACTCAGGTGAGCCAATGGGATACAGGACAGGGCATCAATGGAACCTGCTAGGGAGCCACTGTAGTCACCGACTTGGGGACGGTCATATGGTACCTCATGCTGTGGGTCGAGACTCAGCACCGTGTGTCCTCGGGGAAGATCCATTCCACCAGGGCATGGACTGCTGGACAGCAGCAAGGTCAACCGGCCCTCCCCACCTCCCCTGCCAGCCTCATCATCACCCCTTTCAAGGCCCATGTTTACAGCTTGGGTGTTGGGGGAATCCATCCTTTAGTAACAATCTTCATTGCTTAGTACACCTGCTAAAGGGCATGTTCTCTCATCACTTCCTCACAGAAATCCTGAGCAGCAGATACCGTGAGTTCCCCACTTGAGACATAACTGAGGCACCAGGAGAGAGAGCCTCCCACAGTAGAGAGAGCACACTCAGTTTATCTGAATCTGGAGCAAGGCTCTGAGCAGCTGTGGACAAGGCTCCCCTGCAGAAGGGCTTCAGAAACCATCGTGAGTGGACCCGGCCAGGAGCCCAAGGTGTTTGCTCAATTAAGGTCATAGACCTGAGTTTAATTACATGAGCACCTCAACTTCCCATGGGCCATAGTCAGCACCCATCTGAGCCCTGCAGAGGGTTAACGCCAGAGTTACACATTCCCCTTACCTTCTAGAATGCAAGCCCCTGGTCAGAGAGGAGGGAGAGGGGCCTCCAGCTCGTGGCCACAGAGCCTGGGCAGCTGCTCTGACAGAGGGGCAACAGCCAGACCATGGCATGTCAAGCCTATGCACATGCCACCAGGCCACAAGTCAGGACGTCATTGCTCTCTTGCCCTGGAACTTGGCTGTGCATGCTGGAAACATACAAAGTTTGGCTTTCTCCCTGCTCCCAGGATTGAAACTGACTGAGATAGATGGGGGTCATTACCATGGCTTCCTTTTCTACATCATCACCCCTGTGGACTCTCTTCTTGAGAAGGAAGGGTCTCAGGAAATGCCAGAAGAGGCAACTGTGAGGAGCTGACATCCACCGGTAGGCCAAGAAGGTGACACTGTGACAGGTGGCTTTATCATTAGCCCCTTACTCGGATAGTAAGTTTGGTTGCTTTCCCAAATCATCAGGGCAATGCTTGGTCACAGATTAGTGATCAAAGCCCAAACGTTCCAGACAAATTTGGCAGAAAGTCAGAAACCACAAAAAGGCATATCAATAATTGCAGATTGCATTGTTTTTGGAAGAAAGGATGTGGATGTGGGCTCTGGATTTGGTAACACCAACATCAAAAAGGCCTGATCGGTCAGGGTTGGAGAAACCAACAAAAGAGTGAGTGGTAAAAGCTTCCCTGGCTCAGGAGAGGAGACAACGTGGGCTAGCCTTTGGGGGTTCCTGTAAATGGGGCAGGTGAGCTGTGGCTTGAGTAGTGGAGGGAGCAGCTCTGGGCGGGGGCAGCCAAGAGGGCACATATCTGGTTGGATTCCATCCTAAACTCTCCAAGTGATTGAGCCAAGTTTCTTTGTCTCTCTTGGCCTTGGCTTCCTCTCTACCTACAGAGTGCTAGTTGTAAAAGGATGCATCACCTACAGGGCATGATGACTAGGGAGGAAGGCATTCACTCCCTTCCATGCTATTCGAAACAAGGAGTCTCTTATCCCCAAGAGGTGCCCAAACTCATTGATTTCTGGCCAAAGTAATGGAAATCTCTTACAATGTTGTGCAAGGCATCTTGGAGCCATGGGAAGCCAGTCCTGATGTCTTGTCAGTGGCCAGTATAGCAGTGGGAAATGGGACTCAGATACTTTCCTGGCCTGGAAACTTGAGCTCACATTTAACCCTTTGGGTTCCTCAGAGACAAAAGAAAAGCTAAACTTCAGAGTAGCTATGCATGCCTCCAGGGATTCCAAAAGAGTGGATAATGAATGAATGCAATAATCCAAGCTGACCCTGCTGCAGGGCCATTGGGTATGTTTCGTTTGCCTGAAATGCCTTCCCTTGAGTCCTCTCATGAATGTCTTTTCTCGTTAGCCAGTCAAGGAAGCCATCTCTGGCCATTCTAACTAGGGCTTCCCCATCGTTCTCTCTCAGTATCCTGTTCATGTCCGTCATAAAATGTGTATTTAACCATGGCTATTGTTGCCTCATCACTTGTCTGTCATCTGTCTTTCCTACCAGTCTCTAAGCTCTTAAGGGTGAGGATTCTTTGTATGTTTTGCTCACTACACCTTAACTAGCTGGTGCCAATCACAGGATGGATGGATGGATGGATGGATGGATGGATGGATGGTTGGATGGATGAATGGATAGATGACTAGATGGAAGGAAAGAAGGAAGGAAGGAAGGAAGGAAGGAAGGAAGGAAGGAAGGAAGGAAGGAAAAGGAAAGGAGGGAAAGGAAGGGAAGGGAAGAGAAGGGAAGGGAAGGTTGGATGGAAGGAAGGAAGGAAGGTAAGAAGGAAGGATAGATGGATAGAAGGATGAATGGAACGTTACCGTGAGGAGCAAATGAAAGAGAGTGGAAATACTTCAGAAATTGTGAAGTATTATATTAACATAACACATCATTGTAAAATGTTAGTGCCTTGACACTGTGACAGATGCTTTACAAACATCATTATCTCTGATCATCCAACTCTGCCTTATGGATGCTATTATTGCACTGTACAGATAGAAAAACAGAGACTCTGTGAGGTTGCCTAACCTAAGATCACAGGGCTGTAAAGGTAAGCCCACTGTAAAGCTTATACTCTTCCCACTATACTCATCATTAGAGAAAATTTCCGGTGAAGCCCTGTGGCTACCAACAAGTTGCAGCTAGATACCTTAAACAAAATATCCCCAAAGTAATTCTTGAGTTACTTTGTCTTCTTCTGGAAACTTAGTTTGCCTCCTTTCTCATGATAGGTTGTCCTTTCTCACTGCCATCCTCAAGGACACAAGCGAGTACCATCTTGCCTATCTTACAGAGTTAAGAGAACCAAGTAAGAGAATAAATGCAACAGTATATTGGGGAAAATGTATCAGCTTGAAGATATAGACATTCAGAATACGCTACAGTTCCTAGTGCTTACCACCTATTGCCAACTTCCTAAAGTGCTTAGTCAATGTGACCACATTTTAGTTAATCCTCACATAACCCTCTAAGGCAAAAATGCCCATTTTATGGAAATAGATGCCAGTTTCGAGAGAATAAAGACCTCCGTTCACTGCATTGAGTCGTCATGGGAGCAATCATCATGTTGACCTGGCCCTTCTGAAAATGCAGATTCCTGGGCCCCTCTCAGATCTTGGATTATAGTCTCTGGGGCAGGACCTAAAATAAGCATTCTTAACAAGGTCCCCAAGAAGAATGAGGTGATTGGCCAGTTTGGAAAATTACTGGTGTGAGAGAGAGACCACCTCTGGGGTCTATACTGGCTGGACTAGTGTCCCCCCAAAATTTATGACCATCCAGAACTTCAGACTGTGGTCTCTGGAAATAGAGCCTCTGTAAATGTAATTGCAATCAATTCTCGTTACTCACAGTAGTTATGTTCTTTTTTTAAAAGTTTACTTATTTTGAGAGAGAGAGAAAAAAAAAGAGCATGAGAACGAGCAGGGGAGGGGCAGAGAGAGAGGGAGACAGAGGATCCGAAGCAGGCTCTGTGCTGTCAGCACAGAGCCCAACTCAGGGCTTGAGCCCACAAACTATGAGATCATGACCTGAGCTGAGATCAAGAGTCAAGTGCTTAACCCACTGAGCCACCCAGGCGCCCGACACAATAGTTAACGTTCTATAAAGCCGCTGCAAACCCTGAAATAGTGAATACAGAACCCATTGCCCATAGGAGAAATACAGGGTTAGGTTCCTGGGAGCCTCTGGTCACAATCTTTTCATCAACCAATCATGTACATTTTTAGCATGTTTTAAGTGTATTTAAGTGTGTTTAAGGCACCTGGGTGGCTCAGTCACTTAAGCGTCCGACTTTGGCTCAGGTCATGATCTCACGGTTCATGAGTTCAAGCCCCACATCAGGCTCTGTGCTGACAGCTCGGAGCCTAGAGCCTGCTTCAGATTCTGTGTCTCCCTCTCTCTCTCCCCGGCTCATGCTCTGTCTCTCTCTCTCTCAAAAATAAACATTAAAATTTTTTTCTAATTAAAAAAAAGACATCTTCTTTACTATATATTATTGATTCATTAACCTTGAACTCATGGCTAACAGCACTGTAACTCATGCCTGGACAAATCTAATCTAATGCATGTATTTTCTCCATTAGGCACATCACAGCTTTCTTGCTCATAGGAACTGGACATTTCAGCACTGGGGGCCATTTAAATAGCAAAATCACCCACAAAAAGCACAAAGTTGAGAAAAATGTAGTAGTAAATAAACAGGAAAGAAGGAAGGAAGGAAGGAAGGAAAGAAGGAAGGAAGGAAGGGAGGGAGGGAGGGAGGGAGGGAGGGAGGAAGGAAAGGAAGGAAGGAAGGAAGGAAGGAAGGAAGGAAGGAAGGAAGGAAGGAAGGAAGGGGGAAGGAAGGAAAGAAGGAAAGGAGGGAGGGAGGGAGGAAGGAACGAATGAACAAACGAACGAACGAACTTCCTTATGAAAGCTGAAACAAGAAGACAAAGATATCCTACATCAGTGGGGAATGTGCGTGTTGGGCAATTCATATTGTTCACTGTGCTGTGCGTGTCTGTAAATGACCACGTGTATTGATTTGGAGGTTACAAATACATTTTAGCGTGCAGGCGAATTAGCAAATATAGAGTCCACAAATAAAGACGATCTGCTGTAGTTCAGATGAGTTCATACTGGGTCAGGGTGAGCCCTAAATGCAGTATGACTACCGCCCTTCTAAGAAAAAGAGAGGACACACAGAGACAGACAGAGGGAAGAGGCTCCTTAAAGGCAGGGACAGAGTGAAGCCGCACAGCGCTGAGGCCTGCCCAACAGCCATCACAAACTGAGGCCAGGACAGATTCTTCTCTAGAGATTTCAGAGGGAACATGGTCCTGCAACACCTCGATTTCAGACTTCTGACATCCAGAACTGTGAGAGAGTGAATTTCCATTGTGTGTGTGTGTGTGTGTGTGTGTGTGTGTGTGTGTGTTTAAATTTTTTAATGCTTATTTATTTTTGAGAGTGAGATACAGAGTGTGAGCAGGGGAGGGGCAGAGAGAGAGGGAGACAGAATCCGAAACGGGCTCCAGGCTCCGAGCTGTCAGCACAGAGCCCAGCAAGGGGCTCGAACTCACGAACCGTGAGATCATGACCTGAGCTGAAGTCAGAAGCTTACCCGACTGAACCACCCAGGCGCCCCGAGTTTCTGTTGTTTTAAGCCATGCTTCTGTGGCACTTTGCTCCGGCCGCCCTAGGAAACTAACACAGGGTCTGAACAGGCCAATGCCAGCCTGGATCCAGGAATGATGGGCCGCGTGGTTCCGGAGAATCTCTTCCCATTGGGGAGCCAGCCCAGCTCCCAGCTCTACAGCCTTGCCTCAAAGATCGATGAGAGAATGTTGGCGAAGAGCTTGGAGAACTGGAATGTGTGATATGGATTCAGCAGATTATTGTTCAAGCCCTCAGCACCCCCATTACCTTCCAGGGGCCTCTAGCAGCTTTCCCGAATGCCCTGGGTTCCAATAGGACTGAGCTCTTCACCCTTCCAGGCAAACATCTGGCCCAGGGCTGCCTCCGCACATTTATTCAGACTGTTCCCTATACCAGGAACCCCATCGCTCAAGTGCCACACCCTTGGTGTGCCAGCCAGATGAATTTTTTTTTCTTCTCTGAAACAGCGGTGGCATATAGGACGTCTCCCCCTGGTATCACACAGATATTACCTTCAGGAATAATTTGCCTGCATCTTCACGCAATTAACACCCTCGGGGCAGGAAATTCACGGTTCAAGTGTTTTTGCGAATGCCTGGTACACGGTAGGTGCTTAATAAATAACCTGGAGTGGTTCAAACACTCAGCAGTGGTGCTTGTAGAAGGCCTTCAAGCAAAAGAATATTTGGGCCAAAGGACCTTCAAGTTCCTTCCTAGTCTCACATGGGGATTTGGGGATTGTCCGGTGAATGAATGAATGAAGGAATGGTTGATTTTAAGCCCCTCTTATAGCATAAGGGAAGACGGAGGCTCTGAGGCAAACGCAAGATCAAACGGCGCCTGGACTCCGGACCCCAGTCGGAAGGGCCATGTTCTGACACTGTTTCTGGAGGCTGGCTCCGGCCCTACCGCACACCTGCATCAGGCTTCTGGGGTCCCTGCGCCCGGCCTGCCCTCAGGAGGCCAGCGTGAGGGCCCATTTGATGGGCAGAGATGACTGCATACCTTTCATTTGGAACCAGGGGTTTTTCTCCACATCCCCTGATGGTGCATTCAGTCGGAGTCGGCTGAGGGGTCAGAGGAGCAAGGCCTCTGGGGGCTGCTGAACACCCCTGGACTTTGGGGGTCAGCAACAGGAGGGCCTGACAGCTAAAGAGGTGTTGAGAAGGTGTGGGACTGTATTCGGGTTCTCTGGAACTAATTGGATATACACAAATATAGCCAATAGAATAGATATAAACAGAAACAAAGAGAGAGCGATAAAGGGTGATGGTGCAGGTCCCATCTGAGGACAGAAAACGGGTGTCCCAGCTCAAAGTAGGCGGGCAGAGAGGGCAAGTCACCCCTTCCTCCACATTTTGTTCTATTCAGTGGGCACCCGTCCGCCCATGCTGGGGAGGGCAATAGGCTTACTCAGCCTGCTGATTCAAACGCTAATCTCATCTGGAAACACCCTCCAGACTCCCCCAGAAATACCGTTTCATCTGGCACCCCGTATCCCAGCAAGTTGACACATAAAATGCACCATCACAGGGGCCCTCCCCAAGAATCCAGACCTCTGCTATGTGGCACGACAGGCACTGCCAGATCTGTACCCCCTCCCTACACCCTCTTAGAACCACAAAACATCAGAGCCAGGAGGACTCAGAGGGGCGGCTACCTGGGGGGTCACGCACGAAGGACCAGGCAGGATGCCACCGTGGGTAACCACACCAGGTGTGTGCCTCCAGCGCGGGGTTGGCCAGCGGACTCCCCGGGAGAGCAGATGCTCCGCCCAAAAGCATTTGGTCGCCATCACCTGTAACGCTGCCCCAAGTACAAAGCCCCTGGTGGGCCAGGCTCTGTCTGGTGCCCATCGAATCCAATTGTCTGATTGTCCTAGTAGAAATTCTGACCCTCGGGGAGAGGCGGGGCCCACACAGGGTCACGCGGGGAGAAACAAATGAGAACCCAGTTCTGCCCACACTCGAACCATCCTCCTGTGTTTCTTTGTCATTTAATCAGCAGATTCACCATGAGCCGGGCAAGGATGAGACACCGTCTGTTTCCAAGAGCTCTGGAAGTCTGGACGTAGCAGAGCTGGAAGGACCTCAGAGAAAACCCCATTATACAGGCAGAAAAAGTGAGGCCCACAGAGGGGAAGAAGCCCATTGAGCTCACCCAGGAAACTGGCAGAACAAAGACTCGAGCTACAACGTCCCCAACTTACGTGTGCATGTTGGAAGCAATGGCATTTGTTTCTCTCAAGCCTTCAGCGAGGACCGAATGTTACTGGGAATTCTTGATGAATACATGGTTTAGGGATGACTTCAGACCCACAGATCCTGCTTTGGGACCTTGCAGGCTGGCATCCATTTACCCTTGAAAGGCTCCTGGGCTATCCACATTTCCCCCCAAATCCCTGAGCGTTCCCTTTAGGTGCCAAGTTCGATGTGCTCTCTTCAAACTCATAGTGTGTATGGAATAAACAGAAGGCAGCCAAGGTGAGTCATTTATTGACCATAAGCAACACAGGCCCCGATCAAGGACACATCAGCGCAAACCATGAAAAGGAAAAGGGGGAAGGGTTGCCCAATCCCTTTATTTAATATTAACCACATTATGTGTTTTCATTTGAGTTCCGAGAAAGAGTTCTCCGGACTCTCTGGTGTTCTATGAACTCAATCCAAAGTCAATTTTCCTCGAATCCATGGATGCCTGCTTCCCGCGTGCCAACAGTGAGACGAGGGGCTTTGGAACCACGGTCTCTCATGCTAAATAAACGCTGGCTGGACCACCGCTTGGCGGCATGGAAGGGCCTTGTCCTCAGGGACTTTTCCAGCATTGCCCGATGTATTGGTGGAGAACACAGACGACAAAAGTGAAGACCAGGCCTTGCGAGGTATGTGCTCCACTAGGGTAGAAATATCAAGGGCCCAAGGACCCGTGCAAACAGCCATCTGTTGACAACGATAGGCTGTGGCCCGTGGAGGCACGGCCTCATCTGGGAGACAGGGGGTTGAGTTAAGGGAGCATGAATGATGTCCAGTTGTAGACTGCTCGGTCCCAGTTACCTTTTTTTTTTTTTTTCTCCTTTGCTCTTCCCAGGCGTCCCATGACGTAGACAGGTCAAGGGGTGCAACCTCATTTTGTAAATGGGCCAGTTGAGGCCCAAAATGTGGAACAACGCTCCCGCACGGCTCTTTTCTGTTCCCCACCGCCACCTTCAAAGCAGCCTGGCAGGGCGCCCCGTGCTCCCCAAGGGCACCTGGTATTTCACGAGTGAAACAACCAGGGCTGTTTGTCTGTCCAAAGTGGGAGACTTTGGGCTTGGCAAGTAGGGCCTTTGCTCTCGCCGTGATGCCTGAGCGCCTTGTCCCTTCGCTGGGGTTTGTGGCCTGTCATCCATCGGCGCCATCATCTCCCCCCGGCCGGGGACCCGGCTGAGCTGTACCGCGCGCCCTGATCAGAGCGAGCAGCTCTAGGCAGAGGGCTGTCTGGCGTGGGCGCGTCCCCCGTGTAATTTGCACAGCATGGGAGTCCTGTGATCCAACAGAAAATTCAGGAGTCTGCCCCCTAAAAAAACCCAGAGATGGAAGGGAAAGGTAGGGAGATGAGAATAAAACGTGACACAAATTACCTGGTGCTCGGTGGAGTGGAACGAGGCAGTGGGAGCTGCCAGGGCACGTCTGGTGGGTGCCCTGTCGGTGCGGCAGAGCGGCCAGCCTCGGGGGAGGGCGGGGGCCTGGGGGAGGGGAGCTGACACAGACCGGGCGAGGGCATCAGAGCCGGACGGGTCCCAGACGTTTTCCTGTCTGACACTTGCAAGTTCCAGGCACCCAGGGGATAACCTGGAAGCTGGCTAAAAATGCAGGCAACTGGGGGCGGGGGGGGGGGGGGGGCGGGGGTTGGCGCCTGGGTGGCTCTGTCGGTTAAGGGTCTGACTCTTGATCCCGGCTCAGGTCATGGTCTCGAGGTTCATGAGATCAAGCCCCGAGTCAGGCTCTGCATCGACAGTAAGAAGACGGCATGCGATTCTCTCCCTCTCTGCTCTGCCCCTCTCACGCTCGAGCGCTCTGTCTCTCTCCCAAGATACCCAAATGGGGGCGCCTGGGTGGCTTAGTCGGTTGAGCGCCCGACTTCGGCTCAGGTCGTGATCTCACAGTTCATGGGTTCCAGCCCCGCGTGGAACCCATGCTGTGCTGACAGCTCGGAGCCCGGAGCCTGTTTCGGATTCTGTGTCTCCCTCACTCTCTGCCCCTCCCCCGTTCATGCTCTGTCTCTCTCTGTCTCAAAAATAAATAAACGTTAAAAAAAGAGATGCATAAATAAACTTAAAAAAAGAAAAAGAAAAAATTACATCGTGCACCTGAAACTCATGTGCAGTTGACCTTCAAACAGCACAGGTTCGAACTGCGTGGCTCCACTTACATGTGGATTTTTTTTTCCAAGAAGTACACTTACTATACGTGTGCTTTCCTTTTAATTTTCCCAATGCGGTTTTCTTTTCTCCAGCTTACTTTATTGTAAGAATACAGTATGTAATACCTATAAGGTACACAATGTGTGTTAAGTGACTATATTACTTAGGCTTCTTGTCAACAACAGGATATTAGTAGTAAAGTCTGGGGGGAGTCAGAAGTTATACGTGGATTTTTGACTGTGCAACGGGCTGGCACCCCAACCCCCATATCATCCAAAGATCAACAGTGATAAAAAAAAATTTGGGGGTGCAGCCAGGATGACCGTATGGCTGTTCAGTGCCAGGCATGATACTGACGCAAGTCCTGCCGGGAAATCACTTTATTGACAACCCCCTCGTTTGCCAGAGGAGGAGATTCAGCCCAGAGAGAACAAGGGTCTTGGCCAAGATCCTGCAAAAAGTTAGAAGCAGATCTTTCAACGGCGTCTTGCTTGCTCCCTCTCTCCCTCCGTGCCTGCCTGCCTTCCTTCCCTCCTTTCCTCTTTCCCTCCCCGCATTCATGCATTCACTCAGGAAACATTTGTCGAGTGCCTGCTATGTGCCAGGCACTGGGTAAGGCGCAGAAACAGACCCGATCCCTCCCCAGCCGCAAACGCCCTAGTGGGAAAGACCAGCATTAAGCAAATAATCACATGCCTAAATGTGAAAGGACAGCCGTGGCCAGGAGAGGAACACGAGAGGCTGGATCAGGGGAATTCAACATCGCGCAGTGGCCTCATCTGTAAAATGGGGGCTCCTGACTTGCCCTCCCTCCTCTTCCCCCTGCACGCTCACACAGGATGTTAACGAGGAGTGGATTGTGCAAACATAAAAGTAATTCTCCCAATACCGGGCTTATCCTGACTCTGATAGACACTCAATAAATACTTGTAGGATTGGATTGCTGAATGGAACGATGCCACAAGAATAAAGCAAGGGTGAAGAGGAATCCCCAACACCAACCCAGTGTTCATCCAGCTTTCCCGGTATTGCTGGCAAGACGCAGGCTGGGTCTGCCAGTTCTGAAGGAGGAGCAGCTGAAAGACTGCCTTCTACGCATCTCTGGAATGTCAGGGCCAGAGGACCCAAGTATCACCTAGTCTGTACCTGCCCTTGACTTCACAGAATGGGAAACTGAGGCCCAGAGAGGAAAAAGATTATTCCAGGTCACACGTAGGAAAAGTGGCAGAGCCAGGGCTAGACCCAGGCTTCCTGAGTCTCAGGATAACTGAATAGATGGCAGAATAACCTACAACTGGGTGTATCTCGGGTCCCCAGATGCCAGGAGCTGTTACTCTGTGTGTGGAAAATCTGGGCGTTAGGAACGTCCTCCCTGCAATAATTAATGCTCTACCACAGAACCACTACCCAGTTCCCAGGATCATTTCTCCACAGGCCACAGCCAAGAGTAAATGTCCACATATGTTTGGTAGACACTGATAGCTTTCACTGTTTTCTGTCCTGGTTAAAACACCCACATTTTTCTTTGGGGAGGCCACTGTCTCCTTTCCTAATCTCAGCCTGTGAGACTTAGGTACCGTTGTTCGTCTGTGTCCGGGGGAGGTTGGCACAGGTCTCAGGCCTGGCCAATCAGCTTCTTCCATCCCCGTGAGCACAGTGATTGGTTCAGGGAAGGACATGTGATTCAAGGGGGTCCAATAAGAATCAGCCCTGGGATTTTGGCTGGAACTATTGAGCAAGAGGCATTGTCTTTCCATTGGTTATGCTAAGCTGGTATGAGGTTATTCTCCTGCATCAAAGCAGGATGGAGAGCCTTTTTGCAAATGAGTCAACACAATGGTGTGTGTGTGTGGGGGGGGGGGGGGTCCAAAAGGTGAAGAGAAACTGATTCTTGATGATGTATATATTATTTTGGACTCCTGGATGCAGCCGTTCCTGAGACAAGATACTCTTGACTTTGCAGTTACAGGAGGCAGGGAATTCCTTGTAACTGGTTAACTCAGTCTGACATAGATGCTACCAGAGATTTGTGGAGTTTTTGCTGGGAAGCCATTACCCAGGCAGACTATTTTACAAGCTCCATGCAGTTGAGTTCTGGACGATCAAATTGGAGGCAGAAGTGAAGAACACCACTGCCCCAAACACCTTCCATACCACCTTTCACACTCTCTTTTTTCGATCTGCTGGCTAAAGGTCAAAATACCCAGGAAGCCTTTGGGAGCCATATATTGAAAATGGCATTGGGCAGGGTCCCCGAATGACCGTATGGAGGAGCGTGCTGCCTCCCCCATTGCCAGGTGGGCTGAGGCTTCCCCTGTGTTAAGCCGCCGAAATCCTTGGGCTTCTTCGTAATGACAGCTACCTTCCCTTCCTTCATCCACCTAGCGCTTCAATCCGAGTTCTTAGTCATAAACAGTAGACATCGACTCTGGTTAACTTAAGCCGAGAAGGAATGCATGAAGAGAATGATAGCTGTTCACAGACACTCCCTGACAGCAAGAGATGCAGGATTGGGGGGGCGGGGGGGGCATGCTCCTCAGAACAACGTCCCAATTCGTGGCACGGAACTGGAGACGGGGCAGGACGCCAGTGGATGCCAATACCTCACCTTGTCTGCTGACATTCCGGACGCTCGTGGGAAGCTGCAGGACCGGCTGGGTGCCCTTCATGGCTGAGACTCTAGAACCTCCTGAGAATGCTTATCCTCCAGCAGAAGTCCAGATCTGGCCAGGCTGACCAAGGAAGACAACATGGCTGCAAGGTGTTGGGGGAGGAATTGGGGTTCTGGATGTGACAGGCGAACAGACCATTCTTGAGTTGGGTCAGCCTTGGGTCCTGAGATCATGAGAGCCGAACTAAAAACTGAAAAGGGTATTTCACTCAGAAGTTCACCCAAGACGTCGAGGCCACATCACTCCTCTGGTGGGGGTAGCCTGGGATGCGGGGACTTCCCCCTGCTTCTCTGCAGACCGCCGTGCGGCTTTGTACCATTAGACTCCGATGCGTTGGCGGTGGTGACCACAGAGGCGCTCACACGCAGAGTTCTGGAGAAAACTTGTTTGTGAGACACTAAGGCTTCCTCTGAGAATTTTCCAAAATAAGTGGATAGGGAAAGATTTCCAGAAGCAAGGAAGTTTTGGGGTAGCCAGTGGGAGCAACACAGTGGAACTTGACCCCTCAAGGTCAGTGGGAGCTTCAGGGCTAGCCACAGGCTAAGACAAGGGCAAAGGTGCTGAGTGCCTTCTCTCTGGTGCTCCAAATCCTCTCTCCACATCTCCACAGCCAAAATCCCAGGGCTGGTTCTTATTGGACCAGCCTGAATCACATGTCCTTCCCTGAACCAATCACTCAGGCCCCTTGGACTGAGATGTATGCAACAGAGAACCAGGTTCCCTTGTCTTTTGGCTTCTGGTTGGGCTCAACCAGTGGGAGGCACCAGCAGATCTCCCTCAAACCCCCGGAGTCGCCATGACTGATAGCCTCCTCCACCTCCCCAGCCCTCCAAGGTCACAGTTCTTGCCATGTGGCCTTCAGCATACAGCCCGCTGTCTCCAGGGTCTGTCTATTCATTGTCCCCATCTTATGCTGCTCTAGGTCTAGAGGAGTTTCTGGTCACCAGTGTTCCTAGCCCCATGGGCTGCTCCATATCGGATGGGATTCCTACAACCTGCTCAAACCGTTGTAAAGAGCCCCAGAATCCAACTTTCCTCGAGTTCCCCACGTTGAGAGTGCCATCTATCTCCAGCCAGGACCCTGACTGATATAAAGAAACTTGGATTCCACTGCAAGATAGTCTGCTTCATGATTTCAAGAGGCAATATCATATTGAATTTTCCATCATTCTTTCTTTTTCTTTTCTTTTCCAGACAGCCAGATGTGCCTGCACCACAATGTTGGGGGCATTTTCATAGCATCTGGTGATATTGTCACAGTGTTCTTTTACTTTGGAGCCCCATCCAGTTGGCCTCAGATCTGTCACTGTTGGGGAGAATGTCGTAAACCAGGGAGTTCCTACTAATGGCTGAGGGAAGATGTTATGCAAGCCACTCCAAGGGCTCAGAAATAGTCAGAATGCCAAGTTCTTAAAGGCACCAAGATGATGCGCAGGGCTGGGCTGACCGGTAATGGATTTGGGTTTGAAAAGGGCTTTGCGATATACCGGGGGCTACAGATGTCCAAATACCCACATAGAAGAGGGTCACCCATGTTTCTCCCATTGGCCATCCCCCTCCCACTATGACCCTTATTTGACCCTCATCCGACCCAGTTGCAAATGGCCCAGGCAGGACAAAGCAACAGGCAGCCTCTGATCCCACCCTGGTCCCCACCAGCAGCTCAGCAGCGTGAGACCCTCTCTGGAGTGTCCAAGTGGCTCAGGGACCCCAGGCTGTGCAGGGCAGGCGGTGGGGACAGCAGCCTGGGACCACTCACTACCTCCCACCCCAGTCAAGGAGAAGGGGTTTTGAATGTGCTTTCAAATCCATAAGCTCACATTTGTTGGGCCGATCTTATTTTTTTTAAGTTTATTTATTTTGAGAGAGAGAGAGAGAAAACATGAGCAGGGGAGGGGCAGAGAGAGAGAGAGAGAGAGAGAGAGAGAGAGAGAGAGAGACGGAGGCTTCCAGCTGCCAGTGCAGAGCCTGATATGGGGCTCAAACTCATGAACCATAAGATCATGACCTGAGCTGAAATCAAGAGCCAGATGCCTAACCGACTGAGTCACCCAGGCGCCCCTTTCGTGCCTGTTTTATTTTTTTTTCGAATTTTTTTAAACATTTATTTATTTTTGAGAGAGACAGAAGCAGAGCATGAACAGGGGAGGGGCAGAGAGAGAGAGGGAGTCACAGAATCCGAAGCAGGCTCCGGGCTTGGAACTGTCAGCACAGAGCCCAGCGCGGGGCTCGAACTCACGAACCGTAAGATCATGACTTGAGCCGAAGCCTGACGCTTAACTGACGAGTCACCCAGGCGCCCCACAGGGCCTGTTTTTTAAGACACAAATATGCCTACTCTGGGCTTACAGTACAGCCTCCAGAATCGCAACCCCAGCAAAGGCCAGGTGTCCTTCCTACTATGCCTGCAGCTCTTCCCGGAGTGTCTACTGGGAGTATTCATTCCCGGGGACTGTCCTGAGCCTCCACGGTACCCTCTAGGGTGCCGGACCAGGGACTACTAGCTTCTAGAGAAGACATCCCGGATGGAGGCCCCTGGGGCCAGGCCCCACCTCCAAGTGGGCACTCCCGTAACACTTTGAGGCCCTTCTGATTTCAGTCACAGCCCTAGAGAGAGGCCGTGAGTTCCAGGGTAAAGCCTGAACATCCACCCGCTCAGGGATTTTTACCCACGTGTGGTGTCGATGAAGCAAGGATGACAAATGAATCTGAAAGACCTCATTTTGATGACCGACACCTTCTGAGGGCCTCCACGTATGGCTATGCAAGTGGCCTCGAGCAACGGCAGGGGGCATGGTTCCCCACACGGTCACCCTGGCTTGGCCGAGCTTTTGTGACCGTTTCCTGGCAGACGGCGGTACGTGAACCGAGGACCAGGTGCCTGTGTCTATGCACCCATTTCAGTGGGACCTCAGCCGACTCCTGCGACCCCGGAACAGAAAGGCTGTCAGAAGTTCTGGAGGTGGACACTGGTCCTTCCTTCATTCTCTGAACAGATGAGACTCATTCCCCAGGGCCCCACCTGCCACCCAGGGTCCTCCGATGGGGCCTTCTTCTCCATCTATCCCCACAGAGCAGCATAGTACCAGTAAGGCCTCAGGGTAGCACTCCATAAATTCTCTTTTCACTGGAGGCCTGGCAGATAATAATTTAAAGAACTAGTCACTGCTTGCAATTAAGCACAGAGAAAATAGATCAGGCCCATAATTTATGTCTGTGCAAGGTTGGGCTGGATTTGTAATTAATGTTTGCTCCCTTTAATGAAATACTCCAAAGGTCTGCACTTCTGTCATTCATGAAGGTGATTTTTCAATTGATTAGTAAAATAATACTTGAAAAGTAAATGCACCTGCTTCGTCCCCGAAATGTCTCCGTCAACCGGACACTGGTTGAGACGCTAAAAAAATACCACCCCAACCCAGTGGAGACCGGGCTCTGCACCACCAGCATGCAGAGTGCCCAAGAAGGAGGCAGAAGGAAAAAGCAATTAGAGCCACTGCAGTGACCAGAATCCCTGGGTGACCCCGGGCTGCTGAGCAGCCGTGACCATCCTACCCAGCTCTCGCCTGCCTTGGGGGAGCCGGGCAGGAAGGTGACGTTGCCGAGGGGGCCAGAGACCCAAGCAGTCTGGTTTTCACAGCCCACGACCCCGTGGGGCACTGAGCCGGGCTGGGATGGCCCTGGGGAAGGCGCACCAGAGGCCAAATGGTTGGGGGCACTGTGACCCGCAGGGACGTGGGCTGGCCCGGGCACCTGGCAGAGGGCTGGACACAGAACAGATGCTGCTCCCAAATATCGTGATGGGCCCAAAGGAACCAGTTCCTGTTTAAAATGGAGACCGACATTCCTTCGTCATCAGTGGACAGAAGGTGTGAACGGGGCCTTATCCTGAAAACTAGAACCGAATGTTATAAACACGACCCCCCCTTTATGTTCTATGAAAAAAAAAATAGGCAATTATATAATATAGTGTTAATTCTTAGAATAACGGATGACTCAGTATTGATTTGGGGGGATTAGTTTTTAGTCAAAAGTATTTAATAGAAACAATATAAAATCCTTCCCCTTGTGATAGATTTTCACAGCACAGGTAGAAAGAGAGCAATTCGGGCAAAACCATTCAAAGGCTGCATCCGTCGTTTGAAGTCCGTTCCTCATCTCTGCCACTTAAAGCACCTATCAGTTATGGAGCGTCAAATACCGAGACACCTAACTCCCCGATGGTCGTCTTCTCTTGCCCGCGGGTCGACGTTTGCCAGTGGCGTGGCGTTGGGGGCCCAGCGGCTCTCGGACGTCACCTCCGCAGACTTTATGAAATCCTGCATCTTTGGGAAGATCGGCGGTTTCTGTTTGCAATCAGTTAACCTTTTAATGTTGAGTGTTTGCCACAAATAGAGGTGTCACTAGCAATGAGAGGGAGGGGCTTTCGGGGGACACTATTTTTACAAAAGCGCTCCCTATGCTCTAGCCAGGCCAGCTTATCTATGCAGCCTCCCAACAGTGGGGGGGGGTCCCGGCGGAGGAAGCAATCAACAGAGACTCCCACGGACCCGTTTCCTAAACTTCCGGGACAAAGTTGCTTGGATTACACCTGGAAGGAAAGCGGAACCCTTAGAATCTCAGTTGCAATCAACAGAAATGGACTGGCTGATTTAAGCAGAAAGCGGAGGCAGGAAAGTCACTCTCCGAAACAGTCCTGAGGGTTCACTCAGAGATCCGGGGCGATGGTTTGTCTGCCTTCTCTCAAAAGCAGGAAAAGCAAAGACGGGCCAAGAGGGAAGCATGTTACAAGAGAAATGCAAGATTTTTGCATTTTTGATTCTCGATTCGTTTACCTGGTAATCTCATTGATTTGGACGGCCCCTGTCCGGACCCTGCAGGCCTGGCCTTCCAGAACCCACCATCTGGGACACTCTATGCCTCAGTACTGGCCAGCATAAGGCAACTAGCCACATGTGGCTATTTGAATTCACATTTAGGTTACTTAAAAGCAAACAGAATTTAAGATTTCGGTTTCTCAGCCACACTAGCCACATCTGAAGTGCTCCAAAGCGCTCACGGCCCGTGGCTACTGCACCGGATGGCGCGGTGTTGGAGAGGACATCCACCGCAGGTGAAGCTTTCCAGGACAGCGCTGCTTCCCCACCGACCCCTCTGGCCCCGCCACAGGGCCCGACTGTCCCCTTCAACTCAGCAGCTCTGGCAGGCTCACGAGCTGCCAGGGCGCAGTGACCCAGGGCGGGGCCCTCCTGCTCTGCTCCACCGGGGGCACCCGCCTCCTTTCACAGACGAGACTAATCTACGTTTGCAGCTCCTTTTCTCCACACGAACAATGACGAACGGGCCCGGGAAACGGCTGGATCACTTCTCCGGCACCTCCTTTCCGAGCCCCCGTAATAGGTGGAAATGCTTGATTATTTCAAATGAATATAATTACAAAATCCTCTACTTAGAGTAATCTTCCTCCTTTGTGGGAGCAGACATCTCCTTTCTCTCGTTATCTCCACTTGGAGAGGCACTTTGCTGCTTTGAAAAGTGCAGAATTCAATGGCCCGGGCAGGACGGTCTGTCTCGCCCTCCGGAGGGCCACGGCAACTTTGGAAGGGGCTCGTGGCTCCGACCAGCATCCCCAGAGTCCTTGTCTGGGTGAGCACGATGCTGCAAGAAGCCACATACTTGGAGAAGCCACTGGCCCCATGGGTCCCCGGAACATCCTTATCCTGCCCCTCCCCATCTGGGTTAAAATGCACCTGCTGGCCTCACTTGGCACTCCCCTCCCCGCCCTGCATGGCGCCTGGGGAGCTATCTCAGAGGACTCCACGGGGGTCCCCTCCTGTCCGCCCCAAAGCCCATGCCCCCCCCATGGACTCACAGCATCAAACATTCTCCATTATGTTATTGAGGAGACGGCAAAGGCTATGCAGTCAGACTGACTTGAGTTCAAATCTCTCCTCTCCCACCCACTGGTTGGTGGTCTTTGGCAAATTAATCATCTTCTCCGCGCCTTAATTTCCCTACCTTTGCAAAGGAGATGCTAACCACCATGCACGGTGCAGCGCGCCCCCCCCCCCCCACCCTGTTCGTACAAGGGGACTCTACCTCCCAATTGTTCCAGGAACGGGCACATGGCTCCTTTCCCCTGGACGTTTGCACTTGGACTAAGAGGGCCCCGTGCAGCTGGGAGAGGTCCCACGCGGCCGGCAGTCTGGCCTTCTCCAGGTGCAGAAAGCTGACCAGGAAGGGTAGAACAAGAAAGAAGCAAGTAGCAACAGAGAAGCCTGGTTATCAGCCCACCCGGGCAGGGGCCACGCTGGTTCTGTCCACTCCTACCTACGCAGACCCTGGCAGGACACCCGGCACATAGTAGGCACCCAACAAGTGCTGGCTGCATCATTGGAGTAATGCAACACAGACAGCGTGAGCCCCAGGTTCCATTTCCCGGAGGCAGATGTAGCTCTGCCCTTCCAAGTCCTTGACTGTCCTGCCCTTCTCAGATTCAGCTGCTCTGGGCTTCCGCTGCTTTGACCTCAGTTTCCACCCCCTGCAACCCACCTGCAGAGCTCTGATATCACTACTGCGGGCACCCCCAGCCCCACGCCTGTAGATGTGCCCCAGGGCAGGGGCGGAGGGTATCGCCTGAGCATCTGGTCCACCCTCCGCTTCCCCAACCTCAGGAAAACAAAAGTGATACAGGACTTGCCAGGGCCTTGCCGAGAACTCTTGGCATCCCGAGGAAGGCTCAGGCTGCCCCAGCCTGACGCACGCCCCTTGCCACACACGACATCTCTCCCCATCCTGTGCTCGCTGCGAGGGCACTCGCCCTCTGGATGGCTGCGTTGTCTCTCCCAGCCACAGCAACCTCCCTGCGGAGAAGACGTGGACCCCAGGGGCATGCAGGTCCGTATTTCTTCATTCCAGCAGCTAGAGAGCCTCTTCCTTCCCCGTGCTAAGAGGGACACCTTCAAATCCAAGGACATACAACTGAAATGAAGCATGTTCACAGAGCGGTGAGCAAAGAGAAGGCCCAGCTGACAGGTGGCCAGGCATCAACCATAGACAGGCAGGCCCCCCCTTAACTTCCCACCTCCCTTCCATATATCTGTGTGGCCGCCTGTCTCCTCTTTCCCATCGGGAACCTTGTGGAGAACCTTGTACACACCTTGAACAGGACCACAGGGCCCAAAGGCCACCCACCGATGCCCAGTGTGTGGTTTGGGCTACGGGACCAATTTTGGTTTGTTTAGTAATGTAAAGGCTGTGTGATTTGGGGACAGTTCTCGGTTCAGGTTCCAATTCTGGAAGTTGGCGTTATCACCACTGGCTACTCAGCAACTGGGATTAACCAGGCCCCATAGATATCTGGTGGGCATGCCTGGGAGGCACTGACACATGAAGGGCCCCCCAAAAGGGTCAAGGAGGGCTTCCTGGAGGAGTGGTCATCTCATGGCCAGACAAAAGAGGTAAGGAGGATTTGGATATTCATGGCTGAGGTGGGAGATGAGGGGAAAGTGAACAGAGACCCAAGGAACACCGTGAGCAAAAACGAGGACATCATCCTTCTTTTGAGAGACGCTGGGTCCAGGAACTAAAATGTCTCAAGACTGAAGTGTTTCTTGCTAGCATACTGGGGCCAACTACCCAGGAGAGCTAATGAATGATCGTTCATTATTTCATTCATTCATTCATTCATTCATTCATTCAGCACATATTTATTGAGCCTGGTCAAACTATATCCGAAACCACTGAGACAGAAATTGAAAATTATTCAGAATTGCTTTGTTCTTGGTATTAAGGGTACAAAGGCCAACAGGTCAGACACAGACTCTGCCCTCAGAGGGGAAAGGCAGGAGACAAGAAACAAACCAATACACAAACAAACAAAAAAAACCCAAATAGGAATTCATGCTGGAGTGTGCTGAAGGGAGGGCCCAGGTGGCCAGAAAAGGCCTCTCTGGGGGCATCTGGACCAAGATCTGAAGTTTGCAAAGCAGCCCAGCACCCCAGAGCAGGTAGGGGAGAGAATATTAGAGGCAGAAGGAAGAGCGAGTCAAAGTTGGGAGAAGGAGAACAGCAGACAGAAAGCTATGTGTCTGGAGCAGGGTGGCATGGGGAGGGGAGCGTGGGAGCAAAGGGAGGGAGGCTGGCAGGGCAGGTCACAGGTCACAGGTCACGGGGCCTCACAGGCCAGACCAAGGGGCTGTGCATTTTATCCTATGCTTCTGCCCTGACAATGTCGCACGCCGTTCATAAAAGTTATGTGAACACACGCTTCCTCCTAGAAAAGGGATCCGCAAACAAACACGGGTCACCACCTGGTTCTGTCCAGCCCGTGGGCTACGAATGGCTTTTACATTTTTAATGATTCTCGTGCAAGTGCCTACATAGCACCCTTGACGTTGCCTCTTGACTTGCAAAGCCTAAAATAGTGACTATCTGGCTCTTTCCAGCAAAGTTTCCTGATCCCTGGCCTAGCATGATGCCAGATAAGGCGGTTCGTCTCTAGGAAAAGGCAACTAGGTTTATCGGCGCAAGACGGGAGGAATGTTCTGCTCTTTCAGGAGGAAAACCATAAAATAACCACACGATATCTGGATAAGAAAGGACACACCCGGCAACTTACCCATACGTATTATGGGTGCAGAGAAGACTCCAGGCCCCCACCCACCTCATGCCATGTGTCCCCACGACTTTGCCCTCCGAGCCCCCAGCTCCCAGAAATCCAATTTCCTAGTTATAGCCGCGCTTATTAAAAGCATGACTGTGAAGGCTGTTTATCCCAAGATCTATTTTTGTCATAACTGTTTGTAATGGTTAAAAGCCTGGGCAACTTAAACACTCCATACAAAATAATGCATCTTCAATAAACTGAAATATTAACCAATCATATGTAATGGTTCATTTCTACCAAACGCCCAGCTCAGGGTCCTCAGGGCATCATAGAAATTGAAAATCGTATTGATGGACTGGCCAGCCTTCAAATTACACTGCACGGGGATGAAAAAGCATAGGAAAAGTTCTCATTATGGCTCCCTGACATTAATTTGAGCATTTTTATATGTCTGTCCTATTAAGCACTTTAAGTGCTTTTTGATAATTGTGCTTTGTAGTTTTTACAGCACTTCAGCCTATTCCCAGTTCAATTTCCTCTTTTATCCGATGTTTGAAATATTGATTTCTGACAGATAAAAGCAAACCTTATAATCTCAGCAGCCAGTAATAAGTGAGTGGGACGAGGCCTCGGAATGCATCGGGGAATGGTCATATTTGAAACAGTCTTTGTTTTATTACATTTCGTCAACAGAATTTACTTACTGCTTGCTGATATTTATGTAAAAAGCCCGGCCGTGGAGAGGGCCCGCGATATTGCCAATTTCAGCTCTACTTTTGAAGCTTCTCCCTTGGAGCCCGATGATTGCGGCGGCTTAAACTGCTGTCAGCCGGCCGCAAGTAACTGTGATTTATCTTCTTCGGATTGCGCCGTGTCGTGGCTACAAACTTTTCCTTCAGTTTTGCATTAAGAAGCTGACAGCCGGCCGGGATGCAGGAGAGCCTCCCCTCCCGGGCTCGCCGGGCCCCGACGGGCACCCCTGCCCCGGGACAGAGAAGGGGGCAGCTCTTGGTGAAGCGAGGGCCTCCGTCCGCGCTTCCCAAAACGCAGCCTGCGGGACTCGGAGGGCGTAGAGAAGACTTCGAGAGCGACACAAAATCCCGACTTTAGTGATTCTCTCTCCTGTGCGTTCGGCCCCCACTGTTCCTTGCTGAGCCACGTGCAGGTTGCTGGGCGCACAGAGATGAGCATAGAAGGGAACTGCCTCGTCCTTACGATGCTCACGTTCGCGAGCGGTGATTCTCAACAAACAGGGGGGCGATGTTGCCCACCCCCTCGCCTGGAATATTTTTGGTTGTCACGACTGGCATCTCGTGGGTGGAGGCCAGGGAGGCTGCTAAACGTTGTCTGCTGCACAGGACGGTCTCCCACAGCACAGAATTATCTGGCCCCAAATGTCAATATAGCCGATAGTGAGAAACCCCGATCTCGTGGAAAGAGATAATTGACCTGTAAATGGACAGGAAAATAGCAGGCAGTAATAAAGGCAATAGGAAAATAAAACAGGGCAATGAGATAGAGACCAGACATTTACTGTGAGGCCAAAATACTAAGTATCCCGCCCTGAGAAGATCTGGGAACGGCTGTCATGCATGGCTGGAGAGAACACTCGTGCAAAGACAGGACAGCAGGACCAGGCTTGGCCAGCTTGTGTTGCAGAAAGAAGGCCAGGGTGGCTGCAGTTGGGGACCTGCCGCGGCAGGGACCGAGGGGCTGGAGGAGAGCAGGGACGGGACGTGTCTCTGAAGTGGTGTTGGCAGAACGCTGAGACTGAGTGTGGCGTAAAGGGAGACAGAGGGTTCCAGAATGATGTGAAAGTGAGTTATTTCAATATGGACTAGAAATAATGCTTTGGATGAAGATAAAGCATGAAGGTCAAGAAAGCAGAAGGCATTAAGTAAATCCCCACTCCGGTGACACACACGTACAGAAGAAACGGGGTGAAGGCAGCACCAGAGTGAGTTTCACTTGGGATGAGGAAGCAGAGACCAGAGGGGTCTTACCCAAAGCCTCATGGCTTGCAAAGCCCAGAGCTGCCCCCGAGCCACATTCAGGAACTTTCTGGTTTTCCCAGAGCATCGGGTTTGAGAACGTCAGATCTGCAATCAGGGCCTGATTCTCCCCTAGAACTTTGGGCGTCATTTGTAACCAAGGGAAGACTGTTCAGGGACCCAGCCAACCGCCACCACACGCGACAATTAGTTGCAGCCTCTCTCGGGCCTCAGGGCCACCCACCCTGGTGGTTAAAACCCTCCTATGTGCCAACGCATTCACTCATTTAACGAGTATTTACTGAGCGCCTACTATGTGCCCGATGCTGTGCTTTACACTGCAGACACAGCAGGGAACATCTGCTCCTGCGACTCAGCGGTCTCTCTGGGCTCCCGAAGGCTGACCCATAACCCCATAACTGTGGGTAAACGGGTACTAGTAACGGTCAGGGTCAGCTAAGTTATGCTTCCGTAACAAGCACACGTGAACGCTCACTCACTGTGCACCCCGCCCATTGCAAGGCAGCAGAGAGCTCTGTTCTACACTGGCGTCCTCCAGGAGCCCGGCAGGTGGGGCAGCTGGCATCCGAAACGATGCCAGTCACTGTGGCAGACGAAACAAAATAAGCCTGGTGAAGCTTGTGCGGGCTCTCCCGGCTTCCGCCCATGTGTTCTGTGCGCCCCCATTTCATTGGCCAAAAGAAGTCACATGACCACACCCGACTTCAGGAAGACGCGAGGAGAAACCACCCACCTGCGATCAACCCTAATGACGGAAGATCAATGACCTAAGTGAGGCCCCTGGCTCTGGAAGGAGTCCCGAGACCTCTAATGGGCAGGGCTGCAGGGCCAGGGTCTCAAACTGGAGGGCTGTGGGCAGCATCCGGTCCACAGCCATGCAGCGTTGAAATCTTTAAAAACCGGTTGTCAATATTTTTAAGTGGGGAGATTTCACATTAAAAAAAAAAAAAAATCGCAATCTCTCTTTAAAAGATTCCGCAGGACGAGGGGGCTGGGCTGACAGCTCAGAGACCGGAGACTGCTTCGGATTCTTGTGTCTCCTTCGCTCTCTGCCTCTCCCCCGCTCACGCTCTGTCTCTCTCTCTCGAAAATAAACAAACATTTAAAAAAAAATTTTTTTTTTTTTTTTAATTCAGAAGGGCCGCCGCCCAGTCTTTGCTCTAAGCACTTTGGGTCACCTGCCCAGCTCTTCTGCTGCTGCGATTACAACCCTGCTCGAATGCGTTTCACAGATAGGGAAACTGAGGCTTGCAGTAAGAAAACGACCTGCGCACATTCAGACCGATTAATGGCAGGCTCGAAACCAAAGCCATCCCAGACAAAATTGTGGGTGGAGACCGAGGGGAGTGTGGAGTGCGGGAGAGGCAGGGTGGGCTGGTCCATCTGCCGGACCAGACCAGCCTGGCGGTTCTGCCACCTGGACACGCACACCCGACCCCTGCCAGGCCCTGAGCAGAGCTCTCCGAGCCCCGGCTGCGGGCCTGCAGCTGGCCGGTGCAGGGCAGAGCACCTCCCAGAAGCCAGTGACGGCCACAACCCCTAACCTCTTCAGAGAATTGCCTGTAAACTGGAACCAGACATGCCTAGAATTTCAAAGGGGGATCGTTAGCATTTTCCATACTGGCTTGGTTATTTACAATTCATTAAGGAATTAACTTCGAGACTGGGTTCTTCCGATAATCCACCAAAAATGGAACAGCAGGTGTGGGGGTGGGGAGAGCGTGGGGAGGAGAGGGCGCACCGGGCAGCCCGGCTCCTGTGAAAGTCCGGATAGCCCTGCATCTGCACACCTGACTTGTGAGGGGGGCTCTCCCCTGACTTCCAGGTGCCAGAGAGGGCAACGTGATGAGGGAGGCCGTGTGACGTCTCCAAGTTCACACCAGTGTGGCACAGAGCCGGTGCCCAGGCAGAGCGGCCAGTCTAGCGCGGCGGCTGACCGGAACCGCCAGGGCCCTAACACTCTAGACCGAACACGGTACAGCTCTAACATACGATGGGGGGCAGCTGGGTAGGGTCAGGGCCAAGAAATCAGACCCTTGGCCCTAACCCAGCACCACACGGTCAGTACTCGCGGAAAGACAGTTCCAGCCTCACGAAAGGACGAGCCCTCTCCTGTGCTCCCGGGGCCCTCTCAAACAGGCTCTTGGACAGTTTGCTAATGTATGATTTCAAAGCCCACGAGTTTCACAGGACCTCACCCCCACTTCCTGAGGTCCCAGCAGCCTCCTCCACCCTGCGACCTCAAGGGGCGTTAGATGCAACCACGCATAAGAGAAATTTTATGGCTTTGATGTGTCGAGAAAACGGAGAGTGCCTCCTTCCTTTCCAACGAGGCAGTTTTGATGCCCAAGTCTTATTTCTTTTTAATATTAAAAAAAAATTTTTTTTAACGTTTGTTCCCTTTTGAGAGACAGAGAGAGCATGGGTGGGGGAGGGGCAGAGAGAGAGGGAGACCCAGAGTCCGACGCAGGCTCCAGGCTCCGAGCTGTCAGCACACAGGGCTGGAACCCACAAACTTCTGAGCCAAAGTCAGACGCTTAACCGACTGAGACACCCAGGCGCCCCTAAAGCCTTATTTTTAAATTCTGAATGTGTAGTCTAACATCTTTTACATTTATAGTTACGTATGTAATCTTTTTCTACAGTTACTTAGAGTTAATGCGAGGGATGCAGATTTCTTTTACAAAGTAATTGTAGGAAACTTCTTTTTTAAAGTAGTTTACGTAAAAAAGGAAACTTAAAAAATAAAAAGCCAGTTTTAAGAATAGTATTAAGTGGGGCGCCCGGGTGGCTCAGTCAGTGAAGCATCTGACTCTTGGTTTCAGCTCAGGTCATGAGCTCACAGTTGGTGAGTTCGAGCCCCGCGTCGGGCTCTGTGCTGACAGCTCGGACCCTGGAGCCTGCCTTGGATTCTGTGTCTCCCTGTCCCTCTGCCCCTCCCTGGTTCTCTCTCTTTCTCTCTCTCTCTCAAAAATAAATAAACATTTAAAAAAGTTTTGATTAAAAAAAAAGGCAAGATGTCAGTCAGAGAAAGACAAACACCATGTGATTTCACTCATATGTGGAATTTAAGAAACAGAACAAATGATCAAAGGAAAAAAGAGACAAACAAAGAAGCAGGCTCTCAAGTAGAGAGAACAAAATGATGGTTGCCAGAGGGGCCGGGGGGAGGGGGAGACAGGTGAAGGGGGATTAAGAGCACACTTACCGCCATGGGCACTGAGTAATGTATAGAATTGTTGAATCATTGTATTCTACATCCGAAACTAAGGGAACACTGTATGTTAACTATATTGGAATTTAAAAAATAAATAAATTTAGAAGATTTTTAAAGAGTGAGACATCAAACGTACGTCACTGTGGGTTTTTTTCCACCACCACCTCCACCTTCACAGAGGTACAATTGACAAAGAAAATTGTGTGTATTTAAGGTGTACAGCATGGTGTTGTGATACGTGTATATGTTGTGAAGCGATTGCCACAATCAAGTTAATTATGTATGTCACTGTGCTTATATGTAAGTTGAAAACGCACTACAAAGGGAGAAAGTGTGGGCGGAATTTAATTTAAAACATTATCCATCGTTGGGGCACCTGGGTGGCTCAGTTTTTTAAGTGCCTGACCTGGGCTCAGGTCACGATCTCGCGGTCCGTGAGTTCGAGCCCCGCATCAGGCTCTGTGCTGACAGCTCAGAGCCTGGAGCCTGTTTCAGATTCTGTGTCTCCCTCTCTCTCTGGCCCTCCCCTGCTGGCTCTCTGTCTCTGTCTCTCAAAAAACAAATAAACATTTAAAAAGTTTAAATATATTATCCCACATTGAAGTCCAATAGTAAGGTGAGAGGTGAATATGTTTGTGTTTCCTTTTCCAAGTTTTCTGTAATGTCACGTCACTGGCCTGATAGTTGTAGGGGATTCCTGTGGTTTCTGCCAATCTGTCGGCCGTGCCCCCCTTCTTCTGGTAAAGGCGTCTTGGTTATTCTCACCCCGAGTAGTTTGGTGGGGCTTAGCCCACTGCCACTAGTTCCAGGGCTGGGCACCTGCCCCAAGCACCCCAGGGATATTGGTTTATGGGTAAATTCACTTCTGGGACCTCTGGAACCATTAGGAAAGAGAGGAAGGTTGAGAGGAAAAGCGTCCAGGGCTACCAAAATCCATGTGATCACCTCAAGAGGAGAAAGCGCCCCAAACTGAAGATGGAAAAGAGGAAAATAGAGCGGGGTGATGAGGGGACCGAGGGAGACAGAGAGAACATTAATACCATTGAGCACTTATATCCAGCCATTCCTGAAGTCCATGTTCCCCTGTAAGTACCTAAACCAATAAACTCCCTTTACTGCTTAGGTCAACTTGAGCTGAGCATCTGTCACTTGCAACTGTGAGAGTCCAGGCTAGCTCAGAAGGAATAAATATTTAGAACAAAGCGGCATGTTCCATACCCTTAGTCTTAGTTTTGGGTTCTGGGAAGAAGGTACCCTCTTCTCCTTTTGGACATTTGAGGGTTGTAACTCTCAGCTGCCTGCCTTCCCCTTCCACGTGCACACGTGCATACACACACACACAGTCATGCACACACATGCACACACACACAGGCGAACACAGGCACACACGCATGCACACACAGGCATGCACACACAGGCATGCACACACAGGCATGCACGCACACACACACATGGGCACACACATGCACATACACACACGGGCACACACATGCGTGCATACACACACAGGCACACACATGCACATGCACACACAGGCACACACACACACAGGCACACACAGGCACACACACACACAGGCGAACACAGACACACGCACACACGCATGCACACACAGGCACGCACACACAGGCACGCATACACACACAGGCATGCACGCACACACACAGGCACACCCATGCACATACACACACAGGCACACACATGCACATACACACACAGGCGCACACACACACAGGCACACACACACACGCACACACACGCACATACACACACAGGCATGCACACGCATGTGTGCATACACCGGCACGCACACACACACAGGCACACACAGAGTGTCCTCCAAGTGAAACTCCAAGGCTCCCTCAGCCATGGCTTGAGCCCCCTCCTCATTCCCTCCACCCTCCACATGATTGTTTTCAGGTAGTCTCTCCTCAGGCCTCCTGGACGTGAGGCCCTTCGGATGTAGCGAGCCGAGGTCAGCAGGGACACGAACAGATAACCCAGGAAAAGCAGCCCCCAGCCCTTTGCAAGCCACGTGGCCACATCGGAAAAGTATGAGGGGTCAGATGAAGAGAACGTAGGAAGAAGTTCAGCGGCGGGAGGGACAAAGTCAAAGTCGGCCCCGCCACCCAAGCCGAGCAGCCGGCCAGTTAGAGGCCACTTGGAATTAAAGCCCACTCCTTAGGACCGGGGTCACCAGCCGGCCGGCTCCTCGCTGTGCCCAGCCCACGAATGGCTTTATTTCATTTGGCCCACACGGTGGCCGTAAATGATTTGAACTGGAGCGTGTCACATAAGAATCCACATTTTCCGCATCTCGTAACAAAAGGCCGGTGCCCCTGGGCCCGCACCCCACAAGGGAACGCGCCTGTTTCCATCTTGCCATCTGACTGGCTCCCGACACGCCAACACTGCCGCCATTGGCCTTCATGCTTGCACGCAGGGGTTTTGGTTTTTTTACCGGAAAGAAAGGTTCCTCTCTGCCCCTGCCTATCAAAAGGGAAAATAGAGATCCGTGTGGCTGCATGCTTTTCTCGCATTTGGCCTCTTTCCCTCCCTCAACATCACCTCCCCTATCTCTAAAGCTATTGGCAGAAATTTTACCAATTCCAAATATTGTCCGAGTAGATATACAGTGAGGAGTCACTGGGGTAGCTCGGTCAGACGAAATATGGGAATAATTCAGTACCGCTTTGTTCATTATCACTGCCCTGAGCCCCTGAGTACCTCCACAGATGCCCAACCTCTCGTGGTATCTGTACTTCCTGGCCCCCCAATGGTGCGAGTCAGGGGTCACTAACACACGCGCACGCACACACACACACACACACACACACACACACGGAGCAATGCAGCAAGAGGGGCGAAGACCTGCCCCTGCGGTTGGCATCCCTTCTGATTGGACAGTGGCCCAGCCGAACGCTTCAGGGTGATTCTCAGCTACCCGCCTGCCTTCCCTGCCACATGCACGTGCACACACACACAATTAGTTGTCAATACTTTGCATTTCACCCCTGAAAACACTCCGTGGCTGTCTTGCTTTGCGTTCCCCCGGAAGCAGACCCTAAGACCCGGATTCTGGCGCAGGTCATTTATTTTGCATATGATCTTAGGGGGCAAGGAAGGAACTTCACGGCATGTTAATGAGCAGGCACGCACGCTCCTGGGGACTCCCAAGAGACTGTAGGGAGTGCTCCTCAGACCTGACGGCGGAGGAAGCTGAGAATTTACCCACTGGCTCCCCTGTGTCATTGGTAGAGGGCTGTTGGGGACTCTATGGCACTTCTGGCCGGCCCTGTGGTCAGCTGAGAAAGTCTGCTGGACAGGCAGAGGAGCACCTGAGCGGGAAGCTGGTGGTACGCACTGTGTAATCCACTGCGGGGGTCAGCAGTGCTGACCGACTCTGCTGCCGTGGTGAAGAATCAGTTCTTGGCGTGGCAAAGTTATTTACCAGGCGGTTGGGTATCCCCAATCACACAGGTTTACCAAAAGGACGCCCCGGCTATGTTTTCTCTGGACGGTTTGTTTATGACTCTGGCTCCTGGATTGCCTACTCACAGAGCAATTTCAGCATTTTCCTGGCAAAGAAAAAAATAGGAAGAAAGAAAGAACGGGAGAAACTTCAGCATTCTAAGAAAATTTGGCTCAACAAAGGCACCATCGACTCATTGCCGGCTTCCTGCTAATCTTCACCATTTTCAAATTCCCCTTCACAATTACTGCAATCAAGTTATTATCAATCATACCATCAACTGCTTGCCCCGCTCTAGGATGTAGGTTAAATATTCTTGTGTCGGTGGGATGTTGCATCCTAGATTTTCATTGAAATCTAATGACTTTCATCTTCAAAGGAACCGTTTGGAGCTAGCACTCCGTCCCCACCCCTGCTGGTTTAATTACAGCACTTCGTACATTTCACGTTTTGAAGATAAACATCCTGTTCAGTATTTATCCCAGCGAGATGCTTTTCAAGGAGTAATGTTTCTAGAATGCGCACCCCAGTGACGTGGTGGCTCATCACGCCCAACTGAGGAACTTGTGCCTGGCTTCCAGTGGGATGTGGCCAGGATGCCTCAGTGTCTGCATGCCTTTGCTGGGACCGGGCGTGTGCTCCCAACAGCTACGGACAGAGTCCCCAGTGACCAGCACTGGACATGACACCAGGTCATAAGGAGGCACTTCTGAGAAGTGGACTATTTGGTGTTTCTCAAAGCATTTTCATGTGTTATATGCTTGCCCAATTTCCCCACCACTTAGAATATCCGTCACGTGCCAGGCACTAGGGCACAGCAGCAAACTCTACGGGGACCCTTCACAGCACCCAACCTGCATGAATTTCCTGGTCCAGAGGGAGTGGCAGACCACGAACAGTCAAATCAAATATAAAACAATCGGGGCACCTGGGTAGCTCCGTGGGTTAAGTGTCCGACTTCGGCTCAGGCCACGATCTCGCGGTTTGTGGGTTCGAGCCCCGCGTGGGGCTCTGTGCTGACAGCTCAGAGCCTGGAGCCTGCTTTGGATTCTGTGTCTCCCTCTCTCTGCCCCTCCCCCATTCACGCTCTGTCTCTGTCTCTCAAACATGAATAAATGTTAAAAAAAAAATTTCAAATATAAAACAATCACAAAGTCAGATCAGAGCCGTGAAAGGGCAAAAAGAGAAGGTTGGGGTGGAGGAACAGAGACAGGAACGTGTACAAGGCGAGACGGGAAGAGAAGGCACGCCAGTTAGGTCTCCCGAGAAGCAGGTGTCTACACAGGAGCGGGTGTGTGGGAGATTTACTGGGCAAAGTGCCCGTGAAGCATAGAGGAGGAAGGAGCAGGAGGAGGAGGGGAGAACCTTCAGACTGTGCTGTGGGTCTGACTCTGGGAAAGCAGAGCGAGAAGGAGGCAATGCATCGGACGCGTCCCCGCCTGCTATGGAGTTCTGAGAAAGTCCCATTCAGGTTAACGGCAGGATGCACACGGGGTGGGAATGGTCCAGCTCTGGGAAACCACCACTCCTTACCCCTGAGTCCAGTCACAGGCTCTGAGTAACCCCAGGGAGGCATGGGTTCAACAAGAATGGTAAGGTGGCTCCGTGTGTGTGGCAGCTAGAAGTCCCCTTGAAGAGACAGCTGATGGAGGCACTTCCAAGGTCACCACAGTTCTCCCACTGGCCACACAGATCCATTTCTCCATGACAGCGGGTGAAGCAGCAACCATAGGTCCCCTGGCCTCTCTTCCTGAGGGGACACTTACAAGGGGGAAGGTCGTGGAAAGAATTACAGCCCTCATGACTGCAGTAGGTCTCAGTGGTGACAGCGGTGACCACCCTCTCCTTTCAAAATTCCTTCCATCCTCGGCAGGTCTTAACCCCTTGCTAGGGGGTGTCACTCTACCTGTCACTGCTAAGGAGTTTAGGTCCTTGGGAACCATACATGTCTCACGCAGGGCTTGCTGAATGTGTCCGCTCGCAGTTACAATGGGGCAGGAAGTAGTCACAGGCTGTTCAGTGGGTCACCTGGGTCCCCACTAAGCAATAGCACGCCCTGACCATCCTGGTGATGGGTCAGCTAATCTGCTGGTTCCTGGACACAAGGTGTCCAAAGCATCCTTTTGGCAGCTGTAGCTTATAATTCAGTGGAACTCTTATTGTCCCCTCGTGAGAGTGTATCCTTTTGGGAAACAGGAAATATTACCCCAGCAAAGCCCAGAGTTGGGAGGATGGGAAGCACGAAGTCCCCCAGAGGGTCACTGAGAGTCATGGTAAATGGAGTCTACTCTTGCTTCCTCTCCGTGGTTCCTGGGTCATGTGTTTCTCCTACCAGGGACCCAGTGCCAGATAGAGATCTCTACACAGTATATATTACATTCTGAAAGATGGCACCTGACCCTCGCCCCCAATCTGGTCCTCGGACGTGCATTTAGATGGCCATTCTAACAATCTATAAGGCAGCTATTTCTGGATGATATGTATATGATACAACCAGTGGGTCCTATGGTCATGGGCACAATCTCACCCCTCCTTCACTAGGAAGTAGGTCCCCTGGGCAGATGCTGTGTTATCTGGGATTCCATGGCTGTGGATCAATCTGTCTTAAGCCCCTGGATAGTTGTGCTGGCTGAGGCTCTGCAGGCAGAAAAGGCAGACTCATAACTGGAATAGATATTCTTTTTTTTAATGTTTATTCATTTATTTTTGAGACAGAGAGAGAGAGAGAGAGAAGGGGAGATGCAGAAAGAGAAAGAGAAAGAATTTCAAGCAGGCTCCACACTGTCAGCACAGAGCCTGACATGGGGCCCAAACTCACAAACTGTGAGATCATGACCCGCGCCAAAACCAAGAGTCAGATGCTTAACAGACCAAGCTACCCAGGCACCCCTGGAATAGGTATTCCATAAGAACCATGAGAATATGGTTCTTATAACATGAACCACCTGTCCTTCCAGGATAGAAGGGGCCCAATGTAGTCAACTTGCTACCAAGTGGCTTCTTGGTCTCTTTGAGAAATATTGCCATATCAAGGGACCCAGCGTTCATCTATGGTGCTGCAAGTTAGACATTCAGTGGCAGCATTAACTTTGTCAGCCTCCCTAAGTGAGAGTCTGTGGTGTTCGCTCATATGAACCTTCAACTCTACCATTTTGGCCATTCTATGCATTGCCCAGAGTGCCAGTTCTGGGATGGCCAATGACGAAGGGTGGTTAAACTCAACTGGCTGAGCCATTTTGTCTCCTTGGTTATTCAGTGCTTCCTCTATGGTGGTAGCTTCTGCTGGGAGTTAATATTCAGTATAAAAACCCTCAGGGTTCATGCCCACTCACGTATGTCCATCCATATGCCTCCACCCCAAACATCCTCCTTTCCAATCCTAGTGGCCTTTTCCTTCCAGAACCCTGACCAATCAGTCAGGCCATTGGCCTCTGTCCAAGAATGTTTATATATTCTCAACTCAGGCCGTGTCTCCTCCCTTTGATGGATAATTTTGCAGGGTATAGAATTCTAAATCAATAGCTTTTTTTTTTTTTTTTGGCTTTTGGTCTTTTAAAAATATTGTTGCTCTACTGTCTTCCCATTTGCAATGTTTTCAACATAAATATGATCTCATCTTCTTCTGTACATAACATGTCTCCCCTGACACGGGTTGCTTTTGAGATTTTCTTTTTATAGCTGAATTCAAGTAGTTTGATTTCGATGTGCCTTGGTGTGCTTTTCATCATGTTTCCTGTGCTTCAGTCTTACTGAGTTTCACAGATTGGTAGATTTGCGGTTTTAAAACTGTAATTTGGAAAATGTTTTAGCCATTATTTCTTCAAAAAAATTTTATCTTCTCCCTCTTCTGAGGACACTGCATGTATTGAGCCATGTGAAGTTGTCCAACAGCCTACTGATATTCTGTTCCTTTTGTTGTCGTTGTCTTTCCCCATTGTGATCCAATTTAGATTACTTCTATTGGTGTGCCTCTCATTTTTTCTTCTGTAATAAATAATCTGTCATTACCTTATCAAATGTGCCTTTTATCTCACACACTTTGGTGTTTAGTTTGGGTCTTTTTTTAGATTTTCCATATCACTACTTAACTTTTTCAATATATGGAATGTTGTTATATTAACTACGTTAATGTCCTTGTCTGCTCATTTTAACTTTCATGTCACTTGAGGTAAATTTCTTTTGATTAATTAATCTCCTCATTTGGGGGATTTCTTTCATGCCTTTTGTTTTTTTGTTTTTTTGGCATGCCTGGTCATCTTTGATTGGATAACAAACATTATGAATTTGACTTTATTGTATGCTGGATGTTTTTGTGTTCCTAAAAAATATTTTTGAGTTTTGTTTGGGATACAGTTAAGTTACTTGGAAATAGTCCAATCCTTTTGGGTCTTGCTTTTAAGATTTGATAAGTGGGGGCCCCTGGGTGGCTCAGTCAGTTAAGTGTCCAACTCTTGATTTTGGCTCAGGTCATGGTCCCACTGTTCACCAGTTCAAGCCCCACACGGGGCTCTGTGTTGACAGTGTGGAGCTTGGGATTCTCTCTCTCTCTCCCACTGTCTCTACCCCTCTCCTACTCAAAAGCGCTCCCTCTCTCTCTCTTTCTCTCTCTCTCAAGATAAATAAGCTATCTTTAAAAAAAAAAAAAAGACTTGTTGGGGCGCCTGGGTGGCTCCGTCGGTTAAGCGGCCGACTTCGGCTCAGGTCATGATCTCGCAGTCCGTGAGTTCTAGCCCCGCGTCGGGCTCTGTGCTGACAGCTCAGAGCCTGGGGCCTGCTTCAGATTCTGTGTCTCCCTCTCTCTGACCCTCCCCTGTTCAGGCTCTGTCTCTCCCTGTCTCAAAAATAAATAAACGTTAAAAAAAAATTAAAAAAAAAAAAAAGACTTGATAGACAGAGCCAGAACAATGCTTGCCCAGGGGTGATTACTCCACACTACTAACTCAAGACCCTTCTATGCATTCTACCAATGTGCCATGAGTCTCGAGGTTTTCCATTCTGACTAGTGGGAGCAGGCACTATCTCCAGAGCTGTGTGAGTATGGAGGTCTACCCACTACAATCCCATCAGATGGTTCCATCCCCTGCTTCGGGCACTTTCATCACACACAAGTGCTAATGACTTCTACGCTGAATCCTCGAGGGGTCCACTTCAGATCTCTGGTGTTTTTTCCTCTGTGCAGCTCTCTCCTCTCAAAGACTCGGCCCTGTAAACCCCAACCGCCTTGGTCTCCCCAGACTCTCAACTCTCTCTTCTCCACATAGGGGTCTGCCCAGCTTCCCCCTTCCTGGGCCAAGGGCTGGAAATTCTCTGAAGGCAGTAAGCTGGGACATCCACAGCACTCACCTCATTTGACTCCCATTTCTCAGGGCTTGCTCTTCTATGTTGCCTGATGTCCAGTGCCTTGCAACTTATGTTTCACATCCTTGTCCATTGTTGACTATTTCGGGCACAAGAGCAGATCTGAGACTTGCTACTCCATCTTGGCTGGAAGCAGGACGCAGACGTTCTCTAGACCTGTTCCTTTATACATACCTCCTTCTACTTGTCGATGTGAAGCAGCAGCCTTATTGGCTGCCTATTTCGCCTCTAAGGACATCATGCTCTGTTTTTCATCTTCACACTTCCCTGCAGAGATAAGCCACCATGGCTTTGTTACTTCTCACCTTCCCAGTCATTGTGATCCTGGCAGACCCTGGATTCTGATACTTCAGAAATTCACCACTCCCGGGGCTGTTAGCCTAGTTCTGCAGCCACTTCTGCCAGTAATGTGGGTCTTCAGAGAAGAACCATCACGGAGTTTCTGAGTGATGTCCTTCTTTCTCTTTCTTGGGAGTTCCTTCCTGATGTCCTTGGGAGTGCATTCCTGATTCAATGATGTATCCTCTGGGACCCCCCCCCCCCCCCGCCATGCAATATCATTCTCTGGTGAGTATTCTTCTGGCCTCGTACAATACTACATGTTCATTTCCCTCAACCTTTTCCTTTCTCTGCCATCTACCAGAGCAACTCAGTATTTCTACTTCACCTCGATATGGGCCATTCCTTTCCCAAGGTTTGTAAGAGCCTCCTTAGCAGTGAGTTTGCCCCACCTCCTGGGGCCCCAGCCAGGACATTAAATCCTATGTCCCAAGAAAATGCCCCCAAGTCAATGAATTCTTGCTTATTCTGTCTTACATCTCTGATCCCCTTGATCAAACTCTCCAGAAATCCTATCCCAGGGGTACCCTCCTAACTCCTGCCAGTAAATGCTTGCTAATTCATGCAGCTCCTTCAGAACGCAATCTTTTCCCTCTCTTATCAGGCCCAGCATGTGTCCAGCAGGTTTTTATTGGGATGATGTCAATAGATTTCTACAGAAATTGAGGCCTATCATACATAATAGAGGTGCACAAATCCTGAGTGTACAGATGGATTAATTGCCATGGGGTGAACACCCACAGCCAAGCAGCACCCAGCTCAAGGAGGAGAACATGACCAGCTCTCCAGGATCCCCTTCTGGTGCGTTCCAGTCACTGCCAGCCTCCGGAAGACAAGCGCAGACCTGAGTTCTACAGCATGGATTAATCTGGTCTGGTTTTGGACATGGTGCCAGTGGACATCATGAGGGATGTCCTCCCCATGCGTGACTTGTTCGGCTCAACACTATGTGCATTTCATCCATGTTGCTAAGTGAGGTTGTAATTCACTCATTCGCACGGGGGCAGTGTAATACTCCATGATACGATTGTATCACGAGGTCATTATCTCTTTTACTGCTCATGGACACTGTTTCTTTCTGGTTTGGGCCCGGTACAAATAGTGTTGTCATGAACATTCTCGTACGTGCCTTTTGGTGAACCCATGAGCACATTTCTGCTAGGTGCCTCCCCAGGAGTGGAATTCCCAGATCATGGGGAAGATGTATGCCCATCAATTGTCAACTATACTTTTGAAACAAGAGAGCGAATGGGACTTTTCTCCCAGAGTGAAGCTATCATACAATAGGTGACAAGTGTCCCCATATTCAATACCATCACCCGGTCCAGCCTGCGTGAGAAGAGTAACCATTCGAGAGGGTTATGCAGGTGTAGGAGAATCACAGCTTTGACTCCTGAGGAGGGAAAGAAAGGGATGGGACATGGAACACCCACCAGCCCCCAAACCAGGGGGAGTTCGCTCAGGGGATTGGGTGTAGGGACCAGCCTGCCACCCCTGGCTGACTGCTGGCTGAGCCACGGAGTCTGGGAGCCCCTGTTAGCCTCCTGCTGGGTGGGATAAGATGATCCATCGTCAGATCCAGCCTGAGAGTGTGTACTTGGGAGTTTAGGCACACCTGTGACAGGCTGGGTCCCCCCAGAAGCAGTCTGAGAAATGATCCCGGGAAGCACTGGAGGGGAGTGGGGAAATGAGAGAGGGATGGGAGGGCAACCAGCAAAGCTACATCAGTGAGCAGGTGACTGCCGTGGGCACCGAGCTCAGTGGCATTGAGGACCACTTCACGTGCACCCCTTTCCCACCTGAGGACAAGGAAGCTGGGAGATTGATCTCCTCTTTGTCTTTGGTTGAGGTCTGCCCTCAGGGGTGTGGATTCCCCTGGCACACTGAGCTACACCACCAGCTTCAGAGAAAGCCCTCTGTCAAAGGTGCCGGCCCGTAGCCTCAGAGAGGTTCCAGCAAGGCTGCAGCATGTGCCCAGAGGCTCAGGTCTGCGTCTTTTTTTAATGTTTATTTACTTGTATATGAGGGGGGAAGGGGCTGAGAGAGAGGGAGAGAGAGAAGCTCAACCAGGCTCCACACTGTCGAGCACGGAGCCCAACACGGGGCTCGAACCCACGAACCATGAGATCATGACCAGAGCCGAAATCAAGAGTGGATGCTTAACCGACTGAGGCGGCCAGGGGCCCCTCGGGTCTGCTTCTTACCCCGAGAAAGTCTGGAGGTGGCAGCAGGCTGGGGCGGGCCTCAACCGCACGGTGAGGAGAGAGGAGACTGGGTGAGGAGGCCAGTCAGAGAGCTGGCCGCCCACCCCCAGAAGCTTCGTCGTGCTGCGATCCCTTCTGAGGAAGCCACGCTGCCCCATGAAGGCCCACCCTAGGTGCCTCCCCCTTGATGGCATTGGTGACTGCCTCACAACAGCCCATGGAGTAGGACATCTGTCCTCCCACTCCAGGGCCCCACACGGGCCAGCGGATGGGACGCCCAAAGCAGCACGCAAGGGGCAGAGAGTTCCAGATGGACGCTGCCCCCCTCCATCCTTCCCTACGACGGGGTTTCTAGCCCCGGTCAGGGAGGAAGTTTGGCCTGGGCGGTGAGGTTAAATTGCACAGAAACAGGGCTGGACAGTTTCATACCTGAAAAGGAGTCTTAATTACAAAAGCCGACAGGCGAGCAAAACCACCTACTGATGAGGGAAGGGAGATACACCAGACTCGGAGAGCGGCGGTGGGGGAACCCTGCTTCGTAAGCCCGTAACGCCGTGGCCCTGCTTCTCCATTCTGGCGTCTGGGACGCCCCTGCCCCTCCAGGCACCCAAAACGGAACTTTCCTCTCCACCAGATATGGGTTTTCCAGCTGGAAGTCCTTCCTCTGTGGACGGGATCCCAGCAGCCGGATCCTGTGCTCCGGATGGGGCTCACCAGGCCTCCCGGCGGGGCGGGGGGGGGGGGGGGGGGGACAGACACATCTTCCAGGCCTGACTGGTCACAGCTCACCGCCCTGAGCTACCAGGAGAGAGCTTCTCCCCGGGTGTTTTGTTGTGTTTTCTTTTTTTCTTTATTTTTTGTTATTTTTTTAATCTTCATTTATTTTTGAGAGAGAGACAGAGCGAGAGCAGGGGAGGAGCAGAGAGAGAGAGAGAGAGAGAGAGAACAAGACACAGACTCTTCACTGATGGTTACCGGAGGGGAGGAGGGCGGGAGGACGAGGGAAATAGAGGGTGGGGATTAAGGAGCGCCCTTGTGATGAGCGCCGGGTGATGTATGGAAGTGTTGAATCACTACACCGTTCGCCTGAAACTAATACAACACTGTGGTAACCATTTCTTGTGTCCTTGCTGCTCTGGCATTTGTCCCTCACTGACTGGGGGCAGATGGCCCTCCCTGGGCTGGCTAATTCCTAGAGATAATGAACGACTCCCCTGTGCAGGGGGGTGGGGGGCACCTTTGCAGTCCCCTGTAGACAGCAGATGGAAACAGCTTGGACCCACAACCCGGGTGCCTGTGCTTTACCCTGAACTTCTTGGTTATATGAGCCCCCCCCCCCGCTACAATTTTTTTTTCTTTTTACTTTGCTTTAACCAGGTTGAGACGAGCTCTCTGAGATTTGCAGCTGAGAGTTGTGGCTAACGGATTCTCCTCTGGGGCCCTGATCAAGTCTCACCTCCTCCAGGGAGTCCTCCCAGATTACTCCAACTGTGCAGTCTCTCCCTCCTCCCGAGGCCAGATGCACATTAGAAACGTTCACTTCAAGATGAGGGCTTTATAACCCTGCAAGATGAGTGGAATTTTGAGGCTCAAGGAAGATGCCTGATGGGACGGGGGTCTGTAGACTGAAGTCCTATACACATGCTGAGGCTCTCAGCCCCTTCTACTCGACCCTTTTGCAGGAAAACCTCCACCCAGACTTAGCAAAACCAAGCTTCCCTCACCCTTGCACGCTCTTACCACGCCATGCCAAGCACCTCCAAAAGGGAGACCGTGCGGGTAGGTCTGCCTCAGTCGCAACCCCAGCAGGAGCTGGGGTCAGAGCACACGGACCTCTCACCTGGCGCCCAGGTAAAAGAAGGAGCCCTCTGCCATCCCACCCCAGGAGACCCTCCGAGACTCAGCGACAACTCAGTATTTCCAAATAAGTGAGTAGAATGGGAATTCTACACATGCCACACCCCCCACCTGTTCCTTTTGTTTGCTGGAGCCGGGGAAGACCTTCGAATATCTCTCCACTTGCCCTGCGGTTTCAAGGAGCCCCGGGGTCTGTCAGAGGCACCCCTAGGTTGCCGCGAGCTGAAAGAAAGCTCTGGGCTTCCCACTGCTTCTTGAGCGGCCAGAGAAACTGTGCGGTTACCTCCTAAATTTTCACGCGCGTCTCTTTAATCCACTGGGCTTCACATAAGGTTTCATTTGCTCCCCTACCATGGGCCCGAAGCAGGGATGCTTGCCAGGATGCGTGAAGTCCTTTGATGGAGGACAAGGAATGTCAGTGGGCTGGGAGGAGCGTGAGGGACCACCCTGACCCATTTTACAGATCAGTAAACTAAAGCCAAGAGATCGTAAGTCCCCAGTGACAGAATCTGCCGATTCTTGTTTTTATGCTCATTCTGCAAGGTCATGGTGTTCCACAGTGTCCACACGCTTGGGCTGCTCCAGACGTGGCCTGTGGACGGGGCTAGTCCATGAACTGCTTCTCATGGATTGACACCAAGTATAGACATTGAGGGTAAATGTTTAGAAAATGTTACTGGAGTTGCCAACAACTTTGGAATTGCCACAATATCCAAGCGTAGGAACAGATACACGCCATCTGGGGGGGTCCAGTAGCATGGGGTGGGAGCTGGGTGGAAGGCTCACGAAATAGGCCAGACATCCGCCCAAGGTGACCTGGAGAGAAGAAGGAAAACTGGTCTTCAACACAGAGAGTTTGACCAGCGCTGGTATGTGGATTTGAGAGACACGAGGAGGTTTTTTTTGAATGATCATACTTACTTTTATTTTTGAAAAATAAATCACCGGCCCATTAGACCTATGAGTTTGCAGATATTTTGAATTAGCATGAAACTAACAAGAGTATTTAAGTACAAAATTTAAAAGTAAGGCAATCCAAAGAATGTCAACAAAATAACTGTACATTTGGTACCTGGGCAAAGGTAGCAAAAAAACACTACTGATAATAAGGCGATAGGTGTTAAGGACGAGGAGCAGTCATCAGTACCGAATGCATTTACCGAAATTGAAAAGCAAGCTTCATGATAAAAGCATGGAGAGCATAATAGCAAGCAATACCACATCTCAATGTCATGTGCAGGTTACACACCCATCTAAGGCTGTAAACCTTACGCGGTGAATGTTCCGCCCCCCCCCCCCCCCCCCCATTTTATAAGGAAAGAAATAACTGAGGTTACGGCAGGAATAGAAGTCACACTGGCCTGGGCACTATTTAGAAAAAGGGAACCCCCTCCCCTCTGATTCTGGGAGAATCGTGCTAGGACAAGGGCAGCGTGACAAACCCTAAAGTTTGCCAGGCTCATCCCCGCTAGGGCAGCGCTGGAACACGTTCGTTCTCCCGGGTCCCGAATTGAAACGTATCTGCCTTGTGAGTCCAAACGCCTAGGGGCTTCCCACCTGGGCCTCTCTTCCCCATCCATGCCTTCCTCCCCCACCCAGGGCCCCTGACACCCCCTTGGAGTGGCGACTCTTTCGAGGATGCTAAAAATTGCTTTATTTTTCGCCACTAATTTGCCAACAAGCTCAGCCGTCAGTCCAGTTGGCCCGCAATGAAATTCTATAATTATACAAAAGCCTGGGTCAGCGACCTGCTGATTGCAATATCTTGTCTCTTTTGTCCCTCTCTTCCACCGCCTCGCCCATGGGACAAAATTGCTTCGGCTTCTCCAGCAGCCTCCCGAATGAGGTGGTATTGGAAACTAGTGAGGCGTGGCCCTGCGGAGGTGTTCAGAGCTTCGCAATAATGTACCCGTTTTCGTTTTGTTTGATTTCATTAACACTTGGGTCTCAGGGGAGAGCCCCGTCGGGAAGGGGGGAAAACAAGTGATTTCCGTTGAAATCGGGTGGTTACCACTGCCTTGTCTTGCCATACCGAGGGATTGTGACATGCCAAGGGTGTAGTTCGGCCCGATCCTGAAGAGGGAGGGGGCCTCACCCTTGAGGAAGGCTTTCCCTTCGTGCCCCGTGGCCTCTCTCTCTGCCTCACTCCGTTGGCACCACACGTGAGCCCCATACCCGTCCTTCTCGATCAATGAGCCAGTCCTACCTGCCCAATGGACCCAGGTCACTGGGGTGGCTCATCTCGGCGGTATTGCCCACTGGTTAAGGGCATGGGGACCCAGAACGAAACTCGAATCCTGGCTCTACATCCTGGTGGTCTGGTCGCCTTGAAAATGGAGCTTCAGCCCTTAAGCCTCAGCTCCCTTACAGGTAAAGCAGGGGTACAGCACTAACCCCAAGGCTTGGCGGCAACACTGGTGACAGTGTCTTCTTCATTATCCTCTCCTTCTCCTCCTCCTTTTTCAGTTTCGTGATCACTCTCAGGTCCTGCCTTGCCTTCTCAGTCTCTTACAGATTCTCCCCCGAACAGAACTCGGTCCTGGAGTGAAGGTGTGGAAGAGCCTCCTGGGGGAGCTAATGCAGTCCCCAGGCTTGGATTCCTCCAGAGAGAGATTGCGAGGCCCAATACAAGCCACGCCCCCCACCCAAATGCCCCATTCTGTCTTAAAAGCCTAAGAGTTCCAGGTGACTTGGTGACATCTAAGTGATGGGGGGGGGGGGGGAAACACTGCCTGACCAATGGCAACCTGACGATGAGACAGCCCCCCCCCCCCCCCCCCCCCGCTGTGGCCAGGCTGGGCCTAAATACCGACTCTCTCTGTTTATTCCCCCAGCTCCCTGGGGGGCATCCCAGAGAGAAGCCAGGGTCAGGAGGCGAAAGCCATTGCCATTTTGACCCATGACAACAGCAGGCCGGTGGAAATTTTTTCAGGGCAGAAGCGTCTTCCAGATGCCCCCAAATCACAGGAGTATTACGGTCCACCTCTGTTATCGCAGGAGGTTGGCCAGCCCACAAAGCCAACACAACAGCATTTATTGAGTGCTTGCTGAGTGCAGTGTTCTAAGCACAGTCCATATATTAACTTATTTCATGTTCAGGGGTGTCCCCATTTTATGAAAGATAAATAAGCCCCATTTTCGACTTCAGGAGTTTAAGTCTGTGGCCCAAGGCCTGACCACCGAGAGGCGACAGAACCAAGGCTCTACCCCGCTGGAGTCTGCGTCTCCAGCTGTTGGACAGCTCCAGCCATTACTAAGTTCTTCACCGAGAAACCAAAACCTTCCTCCTGGACTTGGTGCCCCTCAATCCAGGTTCTAGCCTAAGGGGCCCCTCTGCCAGAGTCATCTTTCCTCCAGGGAGAAACACTCTGCCCCCACCCCAGCTTCCGGCCTCCAGCCTAAAAAAGCCCTTACCTGTGACTCCTGGGCCACGAGCTAAGGAGCCCCCTCCACTCCCGTCTTCTTCCTCCGCTGTCTCCCCAGCATGTGAAAGGTTCCCCCAACAGCAGCCCCTGATAGCAGGAGCCCCAGCGCAAGCTGACGGTGCCAGAACATCGTCTCCACCCTTCCTGGATAGTCTGTCTCCAATCAAGAATTCTGGGCTACACGGATCCCGAACTCCGTGTGCTCCAGAATTCTCTAGGTCAGACGTGCAGGTTCCTGGGCTCCAACGTCCAGACACTCGGCATTTGGAGGTCATGGTGAACCCAGGGATCTGCATCCATAAGAGGAGCAGCAGGAGACTTCTAAATGGAAAATGTTGGGGTGCAGGGAGAGAGGTCCCTCCACTGTCCTTTGAGAAACACAGCCTGAGGTCCCAACACCAACTTGGCCAGACACTCAATGTGAGGGTCGATTCAAATACCCACGTGTTCTCCCTGCACCCTGGGAGACCCCCGCTTCCAGCCGCCTTCCTGCCTCCTGCCAGGATAGCTGAGACCCCCAGCCCAGGACCATCACGGGGCCCGTTGGAAAGCCCAGGGTGAGGGAGTGGCAGCAAAGCCACATTCCTTCTGCCAGCCCCCTTCTTTCTGCTTCTTCATTCATGCCAAGCTTATTCCCACCCCAGGGCCTTGGCACATGCTTTTCTCCTCCTGAGCTCCTTCAGAAGTTGCCTCCTTCCAACGACCACCTCCTCTGACCGTCCTATCTGCAGGTGACACCTCTCAGGCCCCCTCTGTCATGCACCTCTGCTGTTTTTCATAGCCCGAGTTTTCCTGTACATTGTCTCTCTCTTCTAAAGGAAGCCCGCGTCTCTTGTTCCTCTCTGTGCCTCAGTTTCCACATCTGTAAATCGGGATAATTTTCCCTCATAAGACTGTTAGGAGGATTAAATTAGCTGACATCCGTAGAACACATCACTCAGAACGGTGACGGGACCATAGTAGGTACCATATACGTGACGGGCTTTATTATTTATATTAATATGATCATTCGTGGCTTTGTTCTCGGCATCTGGAACAGCTCCTTCTGCATAGCAGGAACCCAATACATATTTTTGAGTAAATATACAAACGGCTGGATGAGCCAAGATGCAGGGGTCCTGAAAAGTCCCACCCTGTCTGCTTCCCAAGACCCAGCACCCCGCCACCCACCCATGGGCTGTAATTACCCAATATCAAGAAACCCAGCCCCTGAGGGCTTCCCATACAGCGCATTTTCCAAAGATGAAAAGCCCATTTGTTAATAACTACATAGCAATATCTAAAATTTTGGTTGCATTGTGAGGCCGGGTGCCTTCCCCATTCACCAATAATGACAGACCACATAAACAATAAATAACACGTATAATTTAAGCAACGAAAACAAATAACAGTGTTGGCTTTGCCTGGGAAAATATTTTCACTCTTCCTTCGAGGCGTCCCCCCGGGTGCCCCTGCCTTGGCCTCCCCTGCTGAGATGCCTTCTCAGTGGGTGGCCTGGGAGTAGAGCTTGAGGAGCAGGGGTGGGAGGGAACCTCACCCACAGCCCCCGAGGGCCCTTCCTGGAGAAGCCTGGGGTCGTCTTCTCTGGAGGGGGGAGGGGAAACTACTTTCTCCCTCCATCCCCACCGCCACTGTCTTCCCAGCACCCTCTCTCCACAGGGGTTTACGTGCTCAAATGCCTGTAGAAGCAGATGGGCAATGTACGCGAGCAACACAGGTGGCTGTTCGAGGCAATAGGGACGGGTGGGGCTTGTGGCAAACTAAGGAACAAATGTCCCCCCCCCCACCGCCACCCCGCACACACACACAGGGGATACACCTAACCAATGGCTACTATTCAAAATGCAGGAATGGAGGCCCGGTTTTGCCAAATCTTCTGACATTTCAAAAGAAACCATTGTCTGAGATTTAAAATGTTGGTCTTTTCAGTGACCTCAAACAAGGGTCCTACTTTCTGGTCTCCGCTGCCCCTGATTTCGTCTCTTACTTCTCTACCTTTCACTCATCCTGCTCCGGCCACACTGGTCTCTTTACTGTTTGGGGACCGTGCCAGACATGCTCCTGCCCCAGGACGTTTGCACTGGCCATTCCCTCTGCCTGGAGCATTCTTCTCCCAGGGAGGCCAGTGTGGCTGAAATAAAGATCTGGCAGAGAAGGAAGTTAGGACCACAGAGCAACCAGCTGGGGAGACAGGAGGTTACAACTGCACAGAAACATTTTCGCTCACCGCAAAGATTGGGGGGGGGGGGAGGGGTTGCGAATGACATTGAGTGAGTAAGGGTCCAGCACGACAGACCCCTGGCAGTGTGCGGACAGCCCCTCACACAACTACCAAACACCAACGTGAAAACCTAGTTACAATGTTTGGAGCCTAAAACCTAACCCTATTTCAATATTTAACACAGAGGGGTTTTATTTTATTTTATTTTTTGCGCAATTTTATGAAATACTGAATTTTCTAGGATTGCCGCTTATGTACAAATCAAGGGGAGGTTCTGCTCTATTCTGCTGGGTGTTTCAGCGGGAGTCGGTCACGTCTGGGGGGCTCTACCCCTGAAAGCCCTGCCCTGTCCACACCTGCAGCCTCACATTCACAGCGGCCACCTGCCAGCGTGCAAGCTCTGACCCTCACTGGGTCTTGTGGGAAGAGTCGGGCTGGGGTACTTACACACTCAGCCAACCGAACCTATCACAAATCAGTTTCCTTTTCACCCTCCTCTGGGGTATAGTTAGGACATTATATGATAGGGAGTGGTTTAAATTACGTGTATAGAGAGGCTGTATCATCTACGAATTTCATTTCAGCGCAGTGGATGGAGCATTTTCATCTATGCGTGATTCCAAAAAGAAAAAGAAGACCGAAATGCCCGAGTCCCCCCGATGTGGAAACTGGCAGGACATAGCAAGGGACCTGGGCTTTTCCTTGGCCAACCTCAGAGCCCCGGGAGGGCCCCCCACCCAGGGAGGCAAGGGCAGAAGCAGGGCCACCACGCAGGGAACATCAGCCTCCCAGAAGCAACAGGAACAGAGATGGAGGAGGTGATGAGACGTGCAGCCAAGAGATTCACCGACAGGTTGGTTGTGGGACGCGGATAAAAAACCCCGAGGTTTGGGTCTGAGCTGCCGCAGGAAAGAAAAGTGGGTAAATTTCCGAGATAGGGGCATCTGAGTTTTGGTCTGGGTACCGATTTGTGCCCAGGGAATAGCGTCTGACTATCACTGGGAGCCAACCCCACCCTGCCACCCCATGCCGCTACCCCACAAAAGCCACCCCAACTTCACCCCTGCCCATTGCTGTCGCTGGCAGGGTCACGTGGTAGGGCAAGCATGAGATTGGAGAATTGGAGATTGCAAGAATCCCGCACCTGCCTCCACGTCCTGGCTCTCGCCCTGACCCGCTGTGTGATCCCGAGAGAGTCACTTACCTTCTCTGAGGCTTGGTGTCTTCACCCTGAAGAATAAGGTTGAGAACAGTGCCCAGCTCGGAGGATCCTCGTGGACACAAAACCGGATGTGAGCAAAGAGGAGCACAGCAGAGCCCTGGCCGCCTTTACCGCTAGCGGCTCCGTTGTTCGGCACCTTCTCTGTTTCCTCGCGCCCCTTGGGCCGTCCTCAAGAATTTAAGGGACGCTCCGGCCAAGTCTCTGCTGCATTTGTAACTTGCCATCTCCTCCCTGCCCCTTTCCCAGAGTTATCTTTTAAAAATGCATGGGTATGCACACACACACGGACACACACACACACACACAAAGGAGTGAAAAGGCAAGATAGGGGCGCCTGGGTGGCTCAGTCGGGTAAGCGACCGACTTCGGCTCAGGCCATGATCTCGCGGTCCGTGGGTTCGAGCCCCGCGTCGGGCTCTGTGCTGACAGCTCGGAGCCCGGAACCTGCTTCAGATTCTGTGTCTCCCCCTCTCTCTGCCCCTCCTCTGCTCACGCTCTGTCTCTCAATAACAAATAAATGTTAAAAAAAATTTTTTTTAGAAAGAAAGGAGAGAAAACAAGATAAACCGAACCCAAGAATTAACAGAACTTCTGCTGCCTGGGCATCGCATGGGTGTGGATTCCCCAACAGATGGGTCAGAACAGGAAAGTGTGCTGTCACTGACTAACACCCTCCCCCCACCACTGCCCCCAACGCCGAGGAGGCTCAAAACACTGCTTGTTATGCCTCACGGATCACCGGGTCAGCCGGACAGCTCTGCCTGGGCCGGGCTCACTCACGCGTCTGGGGTCACGTGGCACGTTGCCGGTGGCTCTGAGATGACTTTGACTGGGACACCGTGGCCCTGCTCCGTGAGGTCTCTCACCCTCCCATTGGCTGGCCCAGTCTTGTCCACAGGGCGATGGCATGATTCCAACCCTGTGAATGTATGGAGACCCTGTGGAAGGCCTGGCATACCAAGACCCAAGACAATGGAAGATGCAAGGCTTCTTGGCACACGTCCTCCTCTAAGCTTGCATTTGGCGCTGGCATGCCACCACACCTGTCACACGCACCTGGCCAAAGCGGATCACAAGGCCAGTGCAGATTTAAGCGGCAGGAAATAGACCCCATCTCTTACGGGGAAGAGTCAAGGATTGTTGCCACCTTGCAATTTACCGCAATGACTGACCGCAGAGCTCTAGAGTCGCAAGGATTTTAGCTGATATGTGTAGGAATATTCTATGGCCTTTTTGGTTTGATCTTACTCCTTTCCTTTCGTGATACGTGATCATCAGTTTTCCTCTTGTGCGAATAACATAAAAATCCCCTTTTCCTTTTTTTAAAGTTGATTTTTTTTATTTATTTAGAGAGATAGACAGCAAGTAGGGGAGGGGCAGAGAGAGAGGGAGCGAGAGAGAATCCCAAGCAGGCTCCACGCTGGCAGCACAGAGCCTCAGGCAGGACTGGAACTCACGGACCCTGAGATCATGACCTGAGCTGAAGAGTCAGATGCTTCACCGAACGAGCCACCCAGGCACTCCGATACCCTTTTGAAATAGATCCATCTAGGGCTTTTCACAAGTTGGTGACTTTAAACAACCAGATAAATAATTTTTTATTAAAACAGAATAGACAAGTTTTATAAAAAAGGATTGTATACGTAATAATCGATGCTAAATAACAACGGTACAGATAGCGGCCATAGTAAAAGTCAAAAAGATGCAGACCATAGACCAAAATCCCAGAAACACATGAAAGCATCTCTTCATCCCTGAGAAATAACTATTGCGAGTTCCATTCTGCAGATGGGGAAACCGAGGACAGACGGGGCCCATGGAAGCTCAGATCCAAGATGGTGCCAGATGCACGGCTCGGCCTGGAAAGACTCTGGCTGAAAGCTCTCGTGTGGCTTGGAATAGGAAGTGTGGCACACGGCAGGGGCCAGTGGTGGCAGCTGTCACCGAATGAGACCCCTGGGGCTTCCCGGGTGCTCCCCCCCCCCCAACTTCCTGGCTTCTAAGCATAACAGGACTACAGCCCAGGGTCCTGGCCAGACACACTCTCAGAATTTGAATCAAATGGAACCTGAGTGAGAAAGTTCCCTGGAGACCCAAATAAGGCACCGGGCAGGAATCTCCAGAAGAGGTAGGGAGAACATGGTGCATTTACGCCGAAGGCACTTTGCACCTGAGGGGCCGAGCACACACGGCAGTGCTGATAAATTAGGAGAAAAGAGGGGCCCCCCTGGGCATCTCAAGCGTCCGACTCTTGGTTTCGGCTCAGGTGATGACCTCACGGTTTCATGAGTTCGAGCCCCGAGTCGGGCTCTGTGCCTGCAGCGCGGAGCCTGCCTGCTCTGTCTCCCTCTCTCTCTGCCTCTCTCCCGCTCACACCGTCTCTGTCTCTCTCAAAAGTAAATAAATAAATTTAAAAAGAAAAAGGGAGACACTAGGTTTACGGGAAAGGAGACAGGAGCAGCTCATGCCCCCTTGCACGGCTGTCCCTGAGCCTCTGAGCCGAGGAAAGGTGTCCGTGGGGCCTGTCCTGGGGCTGAGGGACCTGGGCCCAGCGAGGGACAGGTGTGATTAGAAGGTGTGGCAAAGCTCTGGCCCCACACCCCTGGCTCCAGGCCTCCCAGGCGTCCAGCCGCTCATTCGGGGCCCCCCAGTCTCATAACTCTTGGAAGTTCTTCCTGGTTTTCCTCTCCTTCCCTCGAACATGTTCTGGCCAAGGAGGAAAAGACTACCAGCATGGCAAGCCAGAGTACCTCCAAGCAAGAGCCGTGCCACATGACGCCCCCAAAGCTAAGGGGGAGGTGGGGGGTGGCGGATAGGAGCCAGGAGCCAGGTGGGAAGGCGGTTTCTGCCTGAGTGGACCAGACCCTGACTCTGTTCATTCATTTATTTACCCGTGTGCCCCTCATTCCCTTGGTGGCACAGCCCTGGTTCCACCTTTGGGGAGTCAGAGGAAGCCTTCTGTGTTCACCTCCCTCCCCCACCCGGCATGGTGGCGGCTCTGAGGGCAGAGAACCGAGCTGAGTGAGGCCAGGTCGTCGACAGCCTGGGCTTGAAGTCCGAACCTGCCTTCCTGCGCCGTGTGGCCTTGGCAAACCCCACAGCATCTGGCGCCTTGGTTTCCTCACCTAGGAGATGAGAACAGTCATCAAATCCACCTGATAGAGATTATTTGAGGGTCCAGTGAGACCATCCGAGTAAAGGGCTCAGGGAACATCTGGCCCAGGGACAGGACTCCAGAACGAGGTAGCTGTTTACTGCCCCAGTCTGCCCAGGCTTGTTTTCACACGTGCCCCAGGACCCTTGCTCAGGCTGTCCCCATCCACCTAGTGGGCCCCCCAGTACAATCACCACCACCACCACCCCACCCCCACAAACCAGCCTGGGCCAGCCCGCTAACCACCTCCTCCAGGAAGCCCTGGGCACAGAGGGAGCCTGCATCACCTCCCATGCAGCCACGGTCCGGCATTCACAGTGGCTGCCCCTTACCACTTTGGGGGGGCTCCCCGCCTCTGCCCAGTAGTGGGGTGCTCTTTGGTTAGGCCCAAGCCCTCTTTTTTTTTCATAACCTTGCCCGGGTATGCTTCCTGGCTGTCTGATAGGACAGTGGTCCTCAAGTGGGCGTGATTTTGCCCCCCCCCCCCCACCCTCCCCCCAGCCCCCGGAAGCATCTGGTATTGCCCGGAGACGTTACTGGTTGTTGCAACGGGAGTTGGGGACGGGGTGCTCTACCGTCATCTAGTGGGTAGAGGCCAGGGAGGACGCTACACTCCCCACAATGCCTAGGACACCCCCACCCGTGAAGACTTATCTGGCTCGCGATGTCCACGGTGCAGAGGGGGAGAAGCCATGCTTTCGGGAGACACCTGCGGCTCCAGGTGCTTTGGTTCCTAGGACTGCGCCAATCACGCCTGGGTGGTGTCCCCCCCTTTACACCCTCCAGCACCTGGAGCTGCGTCCGCGCCTGAAGTGGAGCCCTCACGCACCCCGCCCCCGTCCGCGCGACCGTGAGTCCCTGCGGATTTGCATGAAGCCATTGACCTGTGACTAAGGCCAGCTGAGCTCGCCTTGTTCTCCCCCGGCGGGGACAAAACACTAGTAACAGGGTCCCCCCCCCCCCCCGCAGAGGGAGGGAGCCGGGGAAACAGGGTGGGGCCAGAGCAGTCCTGGGATGGGGGTGGGGGGTCTCTGGCACTAATTGTTATAATTAACACAACACGAATATAAGCATCTCCCTCTACATGGAGTACGTGGAGATCTAGTACGTGGGGACTCTTGCTTTCTCTACTCGTGTCCCCGATGAGATGCCTTCCCCCGCCAACTTCAGTCGCATTGTCGACTGTTCTCCCATCACAGAGGGGGCAACTGAGGCTAAGAGAAATCTAGGGATCTCCGCCCAAGGTCACCCAGGTGGTAGATGGGGAAGCAGAGGGAAGAACCCAGATTATCTGGAGTATGATTCTCACTAAGTACCTACCCTGAGCCAAGCACAGTGAGTACCAGATGGGGACTCGGTAACCTCAGGGGGTCCCAGCCCCCTGAAGAACCTGAGGGAACCCCGGCCACGCCCCTCCTTCCAGCATCTGCGGCTCACTTACCTTGAGGGTCCACCCTGGCCACCACTGATTGGACAAGGAGAGGGTCTGACCGAAGAACTCTCCCAGGAACTGGAAATTAGGACAGAAAGTGTGAGGTCAGAGAGCCGTGAGCCTGTCTTTGGGGAGCTGCGTCCTGGTCTGATGTGGTGGTCAAAAGCAAGGGCAGTCGGAAGTGAGGAAAGGTCAAACCCTGCAAACTTCCAGAGGCACCCGGTCTCTGGAAGCAGGGCGCCGTTGACCGGGCCCCACGGCCCTGCAGCCCGAGCTGGTCTCGCAACCACGGGTCCTCCCAGCGCCTTAGTCCCTGAGTCTCGGAATTCAATGCGGTTTTGTTCTCTGCGTCTAAATCTGAAGCCGGCAAGCTTTTCCTGTAAAGGGCGTGAGAGTAAAGGTTTTGGGTTCTGAGGGCCGCACGGTCTGCGTCCCCACGGCGGGACTCTGCCCTTGCAGCGGGAAACCAGCTGTTGACAATACAGAGATGAAGGAGCGTGACGGGGTCCAATCAAGCTTTAAATACCCAAGTGCACAGAAGGCAGAGCTTGGCCCGCGGGCTCTAGTTTGCTGACCCCTGATTCACACAAAGCCTGGGTCGCAGGGCAGAGCATTGGCCCAAAGCTCAAGACCCTGTGTCTCGGGAGACGGCAGGGTCATTTACCCAGCGGTCTGGCCAGAGGCTGGTGTGGCCGACCAGGCAACCCCTCTCCCTTGGCCTTGGCCTCTAGCCCTGGAAAGCACCTACTACGGTCCCCCACCGCTCTGCCCTACGCAGTGGTGACAGCTGGGGGCCTGGCTCCCTCATCCTTCAGAGCTGGGATGTGTGCTCCACCTTATCCGCACCCCGTCCCCCCCGCCCCACGCAGTCCCCAGCAGGAGTAAATTCGAGACGCCCGCAGCAGCAGTCACTTCTCTGTGTTGCACCTTTATCGGCCGCCTCCACTTCCCAGGTCCCTTCTCTCCCTCGTGGGTGCTTCCTGGGGGCACCTCTCAAATAAACCGCTTGCACCGGGATCCCACTCTCAAGATCTCCGGAACCCAACTGGGAATCGCTGAGGCTTCTCTCCTTCTCTCTCACGCATCCCCCCGCCCCACACTGTGAACAGAGTGACCCCGCTTTCAAAATCCACGGAGAATCCGGTTACTTGTCACCACTGCTCTGTTCTCCCCTTGTGGGAAGCCACTGCTGCCTCTGGGGCCCTCGCAGTCCTTTCTCCACACAGAGCAACCAAACAAAACCAAAATCGAGTCCCCGCCTGTGCTCAAAACCCTCCCCAGGCTCCCCAGCGCATCTCAAATTCTCATCTGCGGAATAGAAATAAATAGGAAAACCATAATAATAATAATACCAACCTGATGAGATTGTTGTGGGCGGGGGGGCTCTGGTGAGATAATCCACGTATAATAATGGGCGGATATCAAAGTGCTTAATATTCAGGAGGTATGCTTAACTTTGGGGTGACCGCGGGGCCTCAGTTTCTCCGCCTGAACGGTGTTGTTGCGGGAATTACATGAGATCATGAATAGAAATTGCTTGGCACAAAGCCCTCTGTAAAAATTAGTGATTATTGTCTTCTAAACACACGCACGAGGCACATACACACGGCCAGTCCGGGAAGCGCTCCCCGTTTCTGCCTTCCGGGACCCAGCTCCCCGTAGGACCTGGCGTTGGCATGAACCTGAGACCGTGAAGCCAACGGCTGACGATGGAAGGCTCCAGATTAGCCACTTCCACACTCGTTGCCTCTGAGCTGATGCTAGCACATTCTTTTCTGGGAGTTTTCTCTTCTTGCACACTCTGCAGCACCTGGTCGCCAGGAGACGGGCAGCCTGGCGTCCCTGCGACACAGCCCCTCGCAGGCATCAGAACCCCAGCCGCCCCCCTCCGGAGCCCAGACCACCAGGCTGCGCAGCGCCTCTCTCTGTGATGTTGCTTCTTATTAGGCGTCATTAGGTACACAGTAATTATAATAATTATGTGCACTGCTTAGGCGACCATCCTCAGTAACAACCACTGCTATTCAAAAGTCATAATTGCTGCATCGAGACTTAAAATGAAGGCTAATTTGATGTCAGATGCTACCCCCCCCCCCCCGCCCCGCTCCAACTCACAGCGGCCTGTACCCCGTGACCACCGGCCACCCTTGATTAATCGGCAGAACCCAAAACAAAAGAGTTGGTCCGCAGGCGAGTGTGGCTGTGTCTCCGGATTAAGAGGAAACATGTGGACGCTTGGAGGACAACTTGGAGAGTGTTGAATCATTTAAAAAGAATTTGAGGGCACAGGGCTGCTGACGATCTGGGGCTGGGCGTCAGGGGATGGGGTACGGATCCTGGTTATGTCAAGGGCTTGCCGTGATTAGCAGCTCACCTCCTTCCCCATCCGTGGAGTTGGAAGGGTTCACTTGGAGAATGGCTGTGGGGGCTTTCCTTCAAGTGCTATTTTATCGGGGAGCAGTAAATGAAAGAGACAAACAAAACAAGACAGTCTGAAGACCCCCCCTGCCCTATCCCACATCTCCAGCACCTTCTGAGATACCTCTGTGAACCCTTATGTTTCCTGGTTGTGTCTCAAGTTCGGCCCTGCGTTGGATTCACTGGGGAGATTTTTTTTTTTTTTTAATGTTTATTTTTGAGACAGAGACAGAGCATGAACAGGGGAGGGTCAGAGAGAGAAGGAGGCACAGAATCTGAAACAGGCTCCAGGCTCCGAGCTGTCAGCACAGAGCCCGACGCGGGGCTCGAACTCACAGACTGTGAGATCATGACCTGAGCCGAAGTCGGCCGCTCAACCGACTGAGCCACCCAGGCGCCCCTGGGGAGATTTTTTTTTAATGTTTATTTATTCATTTTGAGAGAGGAAGAGAGAGGGGGAGAGAGAGAGAGAATCCCAAATAGGCTCCACGCTGTCAGCGCAGAGCCTGACGCGGGGCTCGATCTCACAAACCGTGAGACTTCACCGTGGACACTTCACCGACTGGCCCACCCAGGCGCGGCTCACTGGGGAGAGTTAAAAACCGCTGATGCCGGAGTCCTACTCCAAAGGTTCTGGTTTCGTTGGCCCAGGATGCCGCCTGGACCCCAGGATTTTTTGAATTTCCCCAGATGATGCTGAAGCGTAGCAACATTTGAGAAGCCCTCCCCTATATGGGCTTCTGCCCAGCTCCGTACAAGGGCGTCCCCTCTCTGGACCTCAGTCTCCCCATTTTCCAAACCGAAAGTATCGTGAGCAATGGCCTCCAAGGACCTCCCAGTCCTCTGTTTCCTTTGGACTGGAATCACTCCAGAGCTTGGCACGCTGACAGTGTCTGAAGCACGAGGGAAAACGAGGCTGCTTATACCCTTTTTTTTTCTGCCAAATGATGCCTGTATCCGCTCCTATGTGCTCAGGCCTGGCCCCAGTGCTGCCAAATAAAAAGCATAAGAGGAAAGACAACTGCTCCTTGCCCTCAAAGTACTTTAGGAACCAACAGGGAACCATTTATTGAAAATAAAAGGGTTTAACAGCAACACACACACACACACACACACACACACACAGAAGCCATCAGTGTTCAGCTTCCCCAAAGGTAAGTGGCAGCTCTGGTCACTGTTGTGCTTTAATCCAGCATTTTTCCAGGTGGCTTGAGCAGAACACTAATTCCATGAGAAGATGCTTGGTGAAAATACGGACACTCCAGGGAACCCCGATTCCTGCATTTTGGAGAGTCACTGTGCAAGTGAGCAAAGGAACAATCATCTTATAATAAATGATCCCTGTAATACCTAATCCTGTTTTGCTCTGTTTAACCTACAATTCCCAAGCTCCTTTCACCACAGAACTCCACTAAGCGTCTTTGGAACTAGCGGTCGAATAAGCACAGAGTGGAATCGACAAGATACAGACACAGACACCTCGTTAATGAGGTCGAGGGAGTAGCGGCCCAACTTTGAGCCGCTCTTAGCAGAACATTTGTGAAGTTGCCACGGATTTGTCTGCTTTTGACTTCGGGAAAGGCAATGTTCTCAGGTGGTCCAGCAAGAAACGAAGAGAAACCGTGGGTGCGTTTCAGGGACTGGAGGGATGGGACACACCAGCAAAGTCCGGTCCACACGATGCAAAGCGTGGAGGCAGCCGGAAGAGAAGGTGATCCAGACGGGATTCAAACAGCAGCTCCTACTCTACCCCCCTTGAGAAGGGATGGGGAGTTGACAGCTCTTGCTTTGCTGTGAGAGGTCAGTTATTTGTGTCGCCTCTCATGAGGAGGGAGACCTTGAGGCAGCGGTAGCTGCCAAGTACCCCAAAGCACCTAGACTCGTCACCTCTCCACGCTGGGTAGCCACCACACATCCCAAGTCATTCCTGGGTTGATGAAATCACAGAGGGCTTCACAGAGACGGTGTCAGGGAGTAGAGTGTTTGCAAATGGTGGCATTTCTCTCTAAAAGGCAGTCCCCTAGCCGGTTTCTCAGAGGAAGGCATCTATGCAGCAGGATTCTTCTAGAATGTGACTAACCTCCTGCTCACCGGGAAAAGGGCCCAGAATGAGCCTTTCTCACCATGAAACCCCATCTTCCAAGTGTTGCCACCCTCGGCATGGGCCACATGCCAGCTCTGTGGAGGTAGGAGGAAAAGTAGCAGATAATTCTCATATAAACCCACCATATACCAGGCATTGTGTTAAGCACTTTACATGTATTACCTCATGTAATCCTCAATATAACTCAATTGGTTAGGAACTGCTATTATGCCCATTTTGCAGATGATGGAATGGAGGCAAGTAGATATTAAGCATGTTGCCCTGACCACACAGCTGAAAGTAGTAAGGAACACGTTGTAGCAGTCTTTTCCCAAGTTCTTCCCTTTTGCACTTCACCAGTCTGAACTCCTCCATGTTTTCAAGGAAGGGTACTATCGTAGAAGGGCTTGCTAAAAAGCTGGGGCCCAGCAAATTCTGTTGGGATCCCCTGAAGACCTTTGGCCAATTGATGTGCTCTTCATGTGCACAGCAGGATTCTGCAAGGCTAATTGAGGGCTGCTGCTGAAGGTTGATTGCTGAATAACAGAAGTTATACTATGTAGGGAGTTCTGGCCCAGCCAGAATGAACAGACCCACACTGAGTACCTCAGGCATTCAACCGAGAAAAAAAGAAAGCTTAGGCATTAGAAGAAAGGACCACAATCTAGAGTGGGGGTCGTGTCCTAAGACCTCAATAAACCAACTTTAACAAAAAAAAAAAAAAAAAAACACAATCCAGCCTAGTAGAATCAAGAGAATTTGCCAGTAATCAAACTGCCTGCCAAAACAAAACTCAACACCACTTAAAAGAAGACTGCAAAATCCAGAATATCTAGAATACAATAAAAAAAAATTCATAAGCGAAAACAAACAAACAACAGAACCCACGAAAAGGCATCTCAGAATCGAGGGGAAATGCAGACGATGGCAACAGACCTCAAGCTGTTGAAATTAGTAGTGGAGGACTGAAAACAGCTTTCATAAATATGTTAAAGAATTTACGGGCAAACATGAACATGGGGAGTAAAAAAATGGACACTTCCAAATACAAACCACACACACACACACACACAAAGAAACAAATGGAGATTCTGGAACTGAAAACTATCAAAACTGAAATCAAACATTTTCTAGATGGCCTTAAAATCGGATCGGAGGCAGTAGAAGAAAGCCAGTGAACTTGGACACAGATCAGTAGAAATTACCCGGTTCTAAGAACATAGGGGAAAGAAGACAAAAAATGTACAGAGCCTGAGCAACTCTGGAAGAGTATTGAGTATTGAAAACCACATCTAGGCATTTCATAGTCAAAATGCTTTTAAAAAATAAAAGATCTAAAAGTTATCAGAGACAAAGACACAATGTATGCAAGGGAATAATGTTATAATTGATGGCTGATATCAGAAAGTACTGAGATGAAAAAAAAAGGAATGATGTCTTTAAGATGATGAAAGGAAAAACACTTATCAATCCAGAATTATGTATCTAGCACAAAGATCCTTGAAAAAAGGAGGGTGAAAAAGACACTTTCAGGTAAAACTGGAAATGGTAAACATATGAGTAAATATAAAAGATCACATTCATCTTCTCTTTGGCTTCATAATGGACAATTGACTATTCAATAGAAAAATGATAACAGTATTTTGTGGAGTTCATCACATATGTAGAAGATAGGTAGATAAGAGCAAATTAAGCCTAAAATAAGTAGAAGGTAGGAAATAATAGAAATGAGAACGGAAGTTAGTGAAAAAGAAAAAGCAAAACAAAAACGTGGTACTTTGAAAAGATTAACAATATAATTGATAAACCCTAGCAAGAATGATTAAGGGAAAAAAAGAAATAAAATAAAAATAATGAATACCAGGAGTGAAAAGGCAATATTACCACAAATCCCATTGACATTAAAAGAATAGCGAAGAAATAAAACGTGTCCAAATGGACACAAAATGAAATAGAAAAAAAAATGCAAATAGCCTTTTATCTATTAATTCATTACCAAAACCTTTCCACAAAGAAAACTCTAAGCCTAGATGACATCAATGATAAATTGTATTAAACACTGGGGTGGGGGGGGGGGTATGCCAATATTACACAAAATCTTCCAGAATATAGATAAATACTTCCCAACATGTTTTTTGAGGCCAAGATGATCATAATATCAAAACCAGACATAAAAGGAGTGACATAATTGAAAATGGTAGGGTAGGGAATTCCAAAATTCCAACCTTCTCCTAAAGCAACAATTGACCTGGCAAGATCTCCATTATCAACTTTCTTGGAATTCTGAAATCCAAAACTTAAGCAAGGGAATCCTTAATGAAGAAGTCAACTTCTAAATTTTGATAAGAGACATTATGGCAGTTTCACTTACCAACCTACTCCCCTCAACTCACTAAACTAACATGGCAGTGGCCATGAGGACCTCCGCCCACACTCTGGTGTGGCTTTCTGGTACCAGAGAGGGAAATACAGACCTTGTTTTCAGAGAATTGTTATGTGTGTTGACCTATCCGGTGAATCACTGAGGGATCAGTTCAGGAGCTTGCCTTTGTTATGCCCAACTCAAAATTTTCTCAGGTGGCACTATCAAAAGCATTTAAAGGCAAATACATTGCATGCAGCCACCTAGAGCAAAGGGTAACAGACAGGGAAAGTGACAGACAGACCAAATAGCCTAGGAACAAAGAAGTTGAGGAAGGATATACATGGGGGAATAAAAGCTTTATACTGGGGCATTTAGAAGTCTATACATAAGGCCCAGGGCTGGACTGGATAAATGTTAGAAAAGACCTGCTAAGACTCTATGCTTTTAATTTTAGCTGACATTTAGGCTCCATAGAAGCCTAAAGTGAAGGCTACAGCAGAGTTAGAAATGGACAGAGAGAGAGGAAAAGACATGACTAAGCAATGAAGAAATGCCCCAACACAGCATCCATCTGTGAAGACAGGGAGAGGTTTGGTTTGGTTTTTGTAGTGGGTGTGTGTGTGTGTGTGTGTGTGTGTGTGTATTTATTCCAGGCATTTAAGGAAATCTCTGTTAAATCACTACCTGACTACTAATCTAACAGAACAAAGATTCCAGCGACCACAGAGGACAAGGAATATAATCTTTGTTGAGAAAAGTCTTTAAACAAACAACTACAACCACAAGCAGCAACAATGAACTTAAGAGAACAGGAGGATCTGATTTCCAGAGGTATGCATTTTTTTAACGTTTATTTATTTTTGAGAGACAGAGCAGGAGTGGGGAAGGAGCAGCGAGAGAGGGAGACACAGAATCCGAAGCATGCTCCAGGCTCTGAGCTGTCAGCACAGAGTCTGATGTGAGGCTGGAATTCATGAGCCATGAGATCATGACCTGAGCTGAAGTCAGTGCTTAACCAACGGAGCCACCCAGGCGCCCCCAGAGGTATGCATTTTAATGTTCAAAATGTCCAATTTCAAGAACAACAAAATATAGATGCAAAGAAACAAGAATGTCTGGCTGATTCACAGAAAAAGAGAAATTTGTAGAAATTCTCCCTGAGGAAGAACAGACATAGGCCTACTAGACAAAGACTTTAAATCAGTTGTCTTATATATAATCAAAGAGCTAAAGGAAATCAAGAGAATAATGTTTTAACATATATCAATAAAGAGATTACAATGATTGAAAAAGGAACCATAGAGAAACTCTGAAGTTGAAAAGTACAACTGAAAGGAAAAGTTCACTAGAGGGGTTCAATAACAGGTTTGGGTGGGCAAAAACAAAAACAAAAATTCAGTGAACTTGAAGAGAGGTTGAACGAGATTATCCAGTCTGAGGGGCAGAAAGAGAAAAGAATGAAGAAAAATGATGGGGACTGAGAGGCCTGTAGGACCCCACCAAGCACACCAGCATATACATAACAGGGGTTTCAGAAGAAGAGAGAAAGGAGCAGAAGGAACGTTTGAAGAAGTAATGGGTCCAAACGTCCCAAATTTGATGACCCTACCTTAATCCACAAATCCAAGAATCTTAACAAAGCCCAAGTAGGATAAACTCCAAGCGATCCATCAAGACATAATCAAACTGCCAAAAGATTAAAAGATTCAAAAGCAGTAAGAGAGAAGTGACCTATAGCATACAAAAGATCCTCAACAAGGTTAACAGCAGATTTCTTTCAGAAACAATGAAGGTCTGAAGGCAATGGGACAACATATTTGAAGTGCTGAAAGAAAATAAAAACCTGTCAACCAAGAAATCTGGCAAAGCTACCCTTCAAAAATAAAATAGAAATGAAGTTATTCTCAGATAAACAAAAGCTAATGGAGCTTGTCATATGTAAACCTTCCCGACAAGAAATCTGAAAGTGATTTGTTCGGTTTGAAATGAAAGGACACTAGACGGTAACCTGAAGCCATTTGAAAAAAATGAGGAACACCAGTAATGGTAACTACATAGGAAAATATAAAAGCCAATATTATTGTATATTTGGCTTGTGCCTCTTCTTTTTTTTTTCTTTTTCTTTCCTATGTGACTTAAAACATAAATATATGAAACAACTATTAATTGATGGTAATAGAAACATGATGCATAAAGATATATTTCTGACAATAACAGCATACAGGAGGGAAGTGATGGAGCTGTATAAGAGCAGAGATTTATATACCATGGAAGCTTGGTTGGTATTTATTCAAGTTAGATTGTTATAAGTTTAGGATGTTCATTGTAATCCCCACGGTAACCATTAAGAAAATAAGCGGTAAAAGCTACAGCAAAGGGAATGAGAAGAGAATCAAAGGAATACACCAGAAAAATAAATAAACAAACACAAAGGAAGGTATTAAGGAGGAATTGAGGAAGAAAAAAGAAATACACAGAAATCAAATAGCAAGTGGGTGGAAGTAAGTCCTTTCTTATCAGCAATCACTGTAAATGTAAGTGGATTAAATCCTTCCATTAGAAGGAAGAGATTGACACAATCAATTAAGAAAACATGATCCAACTATACGCCATGTACATGACCCTGACTTTAGGTACAAAGGCTCAAATAAGGGAAAATGAAAGGATGATAAAAGATTACCTACGGAAATAATAACCAAAAGAGAGCTGAGATGACCAAACTAGTATCAGACAAAATAGACTTAAAGTCAAAATTCTTTACATGAGACAAATAAAGACTTTAGTAAAAGGCCCCATCCATTAATAAGAAGGAAACTACAAATCAGTAACAAAGGAAAAGTGTAAAATCCACAAACATCTCACAATGAAACAGCACACTCAAATAACGAATAGATCAAAGAGTAAATCACAAGGGAGATTAGAAAATATTTTGAGACACAAGAAAATGAAAACACAGCATACAAAAAATTATCATATGTGGCAAAAGCAGCCTCAAAGGAAATATATAGTTTTCAGTGCCCATATTTAAAAAGGAGAAAGATCCAAAATCAAAACTTAACCTGACACATTAAGATAGGGGGAAAAGGGGAAACTAAAACCAAAGCTAGCTGAGGAAAGAAAATAATAAAAATTAGAGCAGCAAAATAAAATAAGAAATAAAAATACAATAGAATCAGTAAGAACAGAAGCTGGTTCTTTGAAAAGATCAACAAAATTGACAAACTTTTAGCTAGAATAATAGAAAAAGAAAGAGAGAGAAAATATAAATAATTAAGACTATAAATGAAAGTTGGGACATTACTACTGAAAATTATTACTTACAGAAATGAAAAGAATTAAAAGAAAATACTAAGAACAATTACACACCAACAAATCTAGATGAAATGGGAAAATCTTCAGAAACATACAAAATATGTAAACTGACTCAAGAAGAAATAGAAATCTCAATAGACTATAAGTCTATATGTAAAGATAAGACTATAAGATTTAAGATTTATAAAGCTGTAAGATTATATATACGTAAAGATAGTGAATCAAGAATTAAAACCTCTGGACAAAGAATAGCCTGTATCAGATAGATTCACTGGTAAAATATACAAAACAAAGAATAATTAATACCAATCTTCTGAAATTCTTCCAGAAGTCCTTATGCATTTTATGAAGTCAGTGTTACCCTGATACCAAAGCTAGACAAAACAATCCAAGAAACTCTAGACTAACATCCCTTATGAATATAGACATAAAAATCCTTAATAAGCTACTAGCAAATCAAACCCAGGAGCATATTTAAAGGATTATACACCATGACTGTGTAAAATTTAACAGGAATGCAAGGACGATTCACCCTTCAAAAATTAATGGATACAATGCACCACATTAATAGAATGATACAGAAGAGTGTATTGGACACACTCCAACACGCTCTCATGATACAAGCTAAAATGAAAAGGGAACTTCATCAACATGGTAAAGGGCATTCATGAAAAACCCACAGCTAACATCATAATCAATGGTGAAAGACTGAAAGCTTTTCCCCTAAGGAATAAGGCAAGGATTCTGCTTTCACCACTTCTATTCAACACTGAAATAGTTCTAGCCAGAGCAATTAGACAAGAAAAAGAAATAAAGCGTCCAAAACTGGAAAGAAGAAGTAAAACTATATCTATTTACAGATGAGAAGATTCAATCTATAGAAAACTCTAAAGGATCCATTACAAATATTAGAAACTTTTATGCATCAAAGAACACTATCGAGAGAGTGAAAAAGACAACTTACAAAATAAGAGACAATATTTACAAATTATATATCTGATAAGGATCTGGTATCCAATATCTATTATCTTACAACGCAACAACCAAAAGGTAAACGATCCAATCACAATGTGGACAAAGACTCAGATGGACATTTCTCCAAAGAAGGTATGAAAATTGCCAACAATCACATGAAATTAAGCTCAGTGTCATTAGTCTAAGGGAAACGCAAGTCAAAATCACAGTAAGATGGCACTTCACACCCACTAGCTGGACTATGACTTTTTTTTTTTAACTGGAAAATAACAAGAGATGGCGATGATGTAGAATATCTGGAGCCTTCACACACTGCAAGCGAGAGGATAATGAGGGCCACTTTGGAAAGCCCTCATTTTGGAAAGTTTGGCAGTTCCTCGATAAGTTAAACGTAAAACTACCATATGATGCCGAAATCCCATTCCTAAGTGTACAGTAAGAAAACTGAAAACAGGCTTTGTCACAAAAGCTTGTACCTGTATGTTCTAGCAGCACTGTTCATGATCCCCAAAGTATAGAAATAGCCAAATGTTCATCAACTAATGAATGGATAAACAAAATATAGTATATCCATACAACGGGGTATCATTCAGCCATAACGAAGAAGGAAGCACTTCGTCTCACTACAATATAGCTGAACTTTAAAAATGTTACGCCAAGTAGGAAAAGCCAGGCACAAAAGGTCACATATTGTTTAATTAATGTATATGAAATATCCAGAACAGGCAAACCCACAGAGACCTAAAATGGATTACTGGTTGCCAGGGGCCAGGGGGCAGAGGGGATAGGAAGGGCTGCTTGATGGATATGAAATTTTCTTTTAGGGTAACGAAAATACTTTGGAACTAGATAGTTGTGATGGTCACACAACATTGTGTATGCACTAGATGACATTGAATTGTACTTTAAAATGGTGAGCCACCTGGGTGGCTCAGTCGGTTAAATGTCCAACTTTGGCTCAGGTCATGATCTCATGGTTTGGGCCCCACGTCAGTCTATGGGCTGACAGCTTGGAGCCTGGAGCGTGCTTCGGATTCTGTGTCTCCCTCTCTGTCTGCCCCTCCCCCGCTCATGCTCTGTCTCTCTCTCTCTCTCTCTTGAAGATAAATAAACATTAAAAAAATTCTCTTAATGGTTAAAATGGTGAAATTTACATTATGTATATTTTAATAATTAAAAAGATAAGATACCACTAAAAAACCCACAGACACAGATATTACAATAAAAGAAAAATGTGCAATATTACAATCCCCTTTTATACACTGAAATAATTAACAAGATGCTAGCAAATAGAATTCAGCAATATTTTAAAAAGGCAACACATCATGGCAAAAAAGTAAGACTCATCTCTGCATACCAGATTGATCTAATATTCGAAAGGTACATCACATTAACAAAATAAAGGAGAAAAACCATAGACTCACAAGAAGCACCTGAAAAAGTCTAATACCACTCAGAAGCTTGCAGCAAACTACAAAAATAATGTCCTCTACTAAAGAGAAACTTTAAAAAAATCTACAACATTTGTCATACTTAATAATGAAATATTGAATATTTTCTCCCTCAGATCGGAATAAGGCAAGCATGTCTGCTCTCAGCATTTCTATTCACCATTGTATTGGAGATCCTAGTCAGTGCAATAGGGTAAGAAAAAGAATTGCAGGGCATATATACTGAAAATGAAAAACTACATTTATATACAGATTATGTAAGAGTTCATACAGAAAAATCCTGAGGAACCTAACAAAATCTCCATTAGAACTAATAAGGGAATTTAGTAATCCTGCACATGTTAAGATCAATATATAAAAACCAATTATATTTTAATATAGTAGTAAATAAAATACTGCGGCCGTAAAATAAAATTTTAAATCATATACTATTTGCAATAATATGAAAACATAATACAATTAGAAATAAATGTAACAAAATATGGACAAAAACTCTGAACTAAAAAACTCAAAAATGTTGACAGCAACGAAAGAAAACTTAAATAAATGAAGTGGAAAATCAATGATGCTAAGATGTTTACTATCCCCCAAATTAATATAAAGATTCAACACGATATGAATCAAAATTGTAGGCAGTTTATTTTTGTATAAATGTATGAGTTGAGGGGCTACTGGGTGGCTCAGTCAGTTGAGCGTCCAACTTCTGCTCAGGTCACAATCTCATGGTTCTTGAGTTCGAGCCCCGCGTCGGGCTCTGTGCTGACAACATGGAGTCTGGAGCCTGCTTCGAATTCTGTGTCTCCCTCTCTCTCTGCTCCTCCCCCGCTCATTCTCTGTCTCTCTCTCTCTCTCTTTCAAAAATAAATTTAAAAAAAACATTAAATGTATGAGTTGATTCTGAAATTAAATGGAAATTCAAAGGACCTTGAATAGCCAAAGCAATCTTGAGGGAAAATGACCAAAAGTGAAGAACTCATACCATTTCATTTCAAGATTTACCATAAATCTATAGTAATCAAGACAGTATGGTCATTATCCAAATAGATCAATGGAATAGACTAGAGAGCACAAAACCTCACACATATACTATCGTTTCATTCTCAATAAAGTCATCAAGGCAGTTCAATGAAGAAAGGAAAATGTTTTCAACAAATAGTGCTGACATAACTGGATAAACACCCGGGATAAAAGGAACTTCAAAAGGCACCCGGGTGGCTCAGTGAGTTCAGCATCCGACTTTGGATTTCGACTCAGGTCATGATCTTACGGTGGTGAGATCAAGCCCCATGTTGGGCTCCGTGCTGGGCATAGAGCCTGTTTAAGATTCTCTCTCTCCTTCTCCCTCTGCCCCTCCTCCACTTGTGTGCGTGCGCTCTCTCTCTCTCTCTCTCTCTCTCTCTCTCTCTGTCTCTCAAAACAACAAACAAACAAACAAACAAACAAACAAAAGGAACTTAGGAACTTCAACCCTTACTTCCCACCATATAGACCATATGCAAAAAAATGAGACAGAGCCTAGTCCTAAATATAAAAGCTAAAACTGTAATTATGTAGAAGAAAGCATAGGAGAATATCTTCACTACCTTAGGGTGAGCGATGTTTTATTGGACAAGACCCAGAAAGTAATAGCAATAGAAGAAGGGAATAATAACTTAGATTCCATCAGATAAAAAAAAAAACGGTCATCAAAAGGCATCATTAAGAATATTGGGGTGCCTAGGTGGCTCAGTCGGTTGAGTGTCCAACTTTTTTTAAGTTTATTTATTTTTTTTGAGAAAGAGGGAGCAGGGGAGGGGCACAGAGAGAGAAGGAGAAAGAGAATCTTAGGCAGGCTGCATTCTCAGTGTGGAGCCTGACATGGGACTGGATCCCACAAACTGTGGAATCATGAGCTGAGCCAAAAGGAAAAGTCGGACACTTAACCGACTGAGCCACCCCGATGACCCAAGTATCCAGCTTCTGATTTCAGCTCAGGTTATACTCCCAGGGTCATGGGATGAAGCCCCGCCCGGGCTCAGTGCAGAGCCTGCTTAAGATTCTCTCTCTCTCTCTCTCTCTCTCTCTCTCTCTGTCTCTCCCTCTGTCCCTCCCCATTCTCTCTTTCTCAAAAAAAACTAATTTAAAAAAAGAATATTAATAGGTGATCATGGACGTGGGAAACAATATTTGGAAAACATACCTGATGAAGGACTGGTAGCCACGATATAGAAAGAACTACAACTCAATAATAAAAACACAAACAACCCGGTAAACAATGGACACAAGATTTGAATAGATACTTTGCAAAAGATCATATACGAATAGACAAGAAGCATCCAAAAAAGTGCTCAACATCACTGACCTACAGCAAATACAAATTAAAAGCACAATGAGATACCACTATACTCCCATCATAATGGCTAAAATTAAAGATTGACAACACCAAATACTGGTAAAAATCTGCCACAACTAGAAGTCTCTCACATTGTTGGTGGGGAGTGTAAATTGGTACAACCATTCTAGATAAATGTCTGAAGTACATCCTACATAATGACCAAGAACTTCCACTCAAGGGAGTATTTAACCAAGGTAGATGAAGATATGTACCCCAAAAACACATATACAAGAATGTTCGTAGAAGTCTTAGTCATAATAGCCCCACATCGGAAACCATGTAAATGTCCATTAACAGGTGAATTATAAGACATATTGCGGGATATGCAGCAAGTCAAGCTTAGAAAACACTGTTACTAAACATGGATGGATCGCAAACAAAATGGTGCTGGGCAAAGAAGGCCAGATACGAAAGACTATATATGCACGTGATTGCCTTTATAGAAAGTTCAAAAACAGGCAAACCAAATCTGTGTTGATACCAATGAGAATTCCTGCCAATGGTTTATTTTTTTAACTTTTTTTATGTTTATTTATTTTTGAGAGAGAGAGAGAAAGAGACAGAGACAGAGCATGAGCAGGGGAGGGGCAGAGAGAGGAGGGAGACACAGAATCCGAAGCAGGCTCCGGGCTCCGAGCTGTGAGCACAGAGCCTGACGCGGGGCTCGAACCCATTAACTGTGAGATCATGACCTGAGCCAAAGTAAGATGTTTAACCAATTGAGCCACCCAGGGTCCCCTCTGCCAATGTTTTGAAAGCATGTATTAAACACAGACACACACACAGACACACACACACACACACACACACACACACACAGGGGTATAAGCTCGGTATGCTTGCTACCCTCTCTGCCTCTCTGTGGCCCTACCTGGTCCTACCCAGTTTCCAGAACCTATAGAATCCACAGATTTCACTCAGGCTTCTAGGAAATAGACAAGAGATCATGAACTCTGTTTCACAAATGAAGAACTTCGGGCGGCACCAGCATGCGACCGTGCAGGTATCTAAGGGTCAGTAACAAACAGCAGTGAACAGCAACGATACTAACAGTAAGAGCTGGCTGCTTTACGGGGAGTGATTAAAAGGCATCCATCTGGGGGCGCCTGGGTGGCTCAGTCGGTTGGGCGGCCGACTTCGGCTCAGGTCAGGATCTCGAGGTCCGTGAGTTCGAGCCCCGCGTCGGGCTCTGTGCTGACAGCTCAGAGCCTGGAGCCTGTTTCAGATTCTGTGTCTCCCTCTCTCTGACCCTCCCCCATTCATGCTCTGTCTCTCTCTGTCTCAAAAATAAATAAACGTTAAAGAAATTTAAAAAAAATAAAATAAAATAAAAGGCATCCATCTGTGCGTTGTTTTATTTCATTCACTACCCATGCTGGAGCTGGCTCATCCTACCTTGCGAGAGTCACAGATGACATCCCCCACCCCAAAATTGTGAGATCATCAGACACAGTCATGATGACAATGAAATTAATATCATCTACAATTTTAAAACTTACGCTACATTAAATATATTAAAATATAAACTGTCTTAAATGATATTTAGTATACACACAATTTTGAAAAGATACTAATACTCCAAATTGATCACTTTCTAATGGTTTTAGTTTTGTCTGTGCTTTTGAGGTTATTTACATTTACTGTAAATAACCTTTATGGTGAAAACACTGCATAGGAGGGTGCCACTGTGCACACATCTCTTCCCAAGGCCAGCTCCGTAACATCCCGTCGGTAGCTTGAAATTGGCCGTGGTGGGAGTATCTACACCATGGGAATTGGCAAACACTCAAAGCAGGGCTGATCGGTCATTTGTTGATTGTCTAAACCTCAGGAACTGCTGAAGAAGATGTTACTGATGCACATTAAGTTTAAAAGTGTGCCACGGCCGTAGCCACGATATTTCCCGTAGCACAAAACACTGAATATTCTTCCCATATTCGAAAGCTGTTACGCAACTCAGCAAGTAGTCACTCGTGTCACTGACAGAGGAGGAAAGCTTTCATACACATGTTACTTGTTGCAACCTTCCAGAACAACACTCATTTGTCCATTGCAACCGCGAGGTAGTTATGAATGGGAGAGTTTGGCAAAAACCGACAAAAACATTCTGGGAGAATCAGTAGATTACCAGGGATTTACAATAAAAAGGTACCATATGTTTTATTATTGCTTGTAAATTGTGTGCTGCAGACCTTCATAGAAGTAAATTTTATGTTACGTATGTATGAAGATACACACACACACACACACGCACACACACACACACACACAAATATATTTCATCAATGGGGTGCCTGGATGACTCAGTTGGGTAAGCCTCTGACTTCGGCTCAGGGCATGATCTCACAGTTCGTGAGTTCGAGCCCCATATCAGGCTCTGTGCTCACAGCTCAGAGCCTGGAACCTGCTTCGGATTCTGTGTCTCCCTCTCTCTCTCTGCCCCTCCCCACTCACACTCTGTCTCTCTCTCTCTCTCTCTCTCAAAAATAAATAAACATTAAAAAAAGAAAATATTTTTCATCAAGCTAGTTGTTAAACACTTCCCAGCACATTACTGATCTCATTGAGCCTCAATGCAAGCACACAAGATGGAAATATTATTACATCGTTTTTCCGGGAAAGGAAAAAGCAGCTCAGAAAAGTCAAGTAACCTGCTCAAGTTCAGAGGTGACTGTCTCCAAAGCCCAGACTCTTATCCATCAGGCAGTAACAGCACTCTGCTGTGAAACAGAGTTCATAATCTCTTAGGGCCATGGCATTCCATTGCTAGAAAGGATCCCAGAAATTACAGTTGCCAAAGTCTCTCTCACTCCCATTTTAGAGCAGGGAAAACTGAGTCTTAGAGAAGGGAGATTCTGACGCAAAGTGGATAACCAATTGGTGGCACAGCCGGAACGTGTCCCGCCCTGGTAGGGCAGGGAGGGTCTCAGCAGCCTCCCTCCCTCCCAGCCCCCTCGCTCCCAAGCACCGGCCCGGGGGGAGGGGGGTGGTGCGGAGAAACACTTGAGAAATACTTCAGGAGGAAGCCAGATGGAGTCTTACTGTACAGACTCAGGTTAGCAAGGAACACCAATTTCTTTTCCCTGAATCAAATCAAACTCCTCCTCCGAGCGGCCATCCAAGAGGCCTGGCCAGGAAATCAGTCTCAGCCATTCTGGATCCACCCAAGAATGAGGGAGCCTGTACCCTCCTGGTTTCCCTGTACCTTCACTGGGAGCCCCTCCGAGCACAGCATCCTTCAATGAGCCACCATTCCCGGGTCCCTGGGGTTCCCAGAAAAGCTGAAAGCTCCCAGGCACACATGCCCATGTTCACACCCATCTAGACAGTCCCAGAAATGGACACTGTGACAGAGGCGCAGAGAGAGACACACAGGGCTGCCCCACTCACCCGACACAAGACTCCCTGCACATTAGAGACACGCCACACACCTCCCAGACACACATCTACGGCCACACACTGACACACGCAGACCCACAGACAAATGTGCTGAGGTCTACACCACACGCTCCCACACGATGACGGGGCACGGACATTTGGTGAGGTTCCCACCCAGACACGTACGCTCCTAAGCAAAGACATGCCCGTACACAGACCCCAAAGACGGGCACCGTCGCCCTTGGCCACAACGCTGACACCGGCGCACGCGCTCTTGCCACAAGCAGCCGGACCTGCGGAGACCGGCGTTCCCTCGCATCAGGCACACGGGTTCACACCCGCCCCCACCCCCGGCCCCCGCGCACGTGCAGATGTGCTCGCACACCCAGACGCGAGCGCCGCACAGGCCGAGAAAGAGCGTGCTCTGCCACGCACGTGCGCACACACACACACACACACACACGCACGCACAGCAGCCCGAGCCGTTTCCGGGCCCATGCTGCCACACAGTGGAGACGCGGCGTCGTCCCCGGCGCCCCCTCCCGCCCCCCCACCCACCCCACCCGGCCCGGCAGTTACGTGTGCAGGAAAGGACAAAACTGCGGATGGGGCCCGGGGAGGTGGGCAGCAAGGAAGGAAGGGGCAGAAGATGAAATAAGAATAGTGCGGGGTTTGTTCATTTCGGTGATCATTAGCGGTGCCTTCCCGCCGCCTCGCCGGCCGCTCCCGGCTTGATCCCGCGTGATGGATGCCTGGTGGTGCTGAATGCAGATTAGCATAATTTCATTACCGAGGGACCCGTGAAAAGGTTCAATTATAGAGCAATCTCATTAATACCGGGGCTTGTTAAACTAATAGAAAGAGACAGGCCCCGCAGCTCGGAGAGGTAGACGTGTGCTCAGAATGCAATTAATGCGGGAACCCCTGGTACCTGGGCCCCACCTGGCTCCCGAGGACCTACCCTCCCCCTCCCCCGGCGACGCCCTGCACATTTGCACTCCCGGAGGACAGGGGCCCTGACCTCGGTGGTCCGGACTGGATAAGCAGAAGCCCCTCAAAGAAGCAGAGCATCCGGGCGGATCAGCCTTCGCGAATCCTCTTGAGTCTGGGGTTACAGATGGGGAGACTGAGACCCACCGAGGAGAAGTGACGTATTCAAGGTCAGCGGCACGAAAGAGGCAGTATGGCAGCAGGGGGGACGTGCAGGTGGAAGGAGGTGAGGCTCCTCCCTGTTTTAGGGGCTGGCCCCAGGACACCTCAGGAGCCTCGCACACCATGACTCAGTTTCTCCGTTATTGCAGCGGCCCGTGGGTCCAGTCGGCATGTGTTACGTGTCCTCATAAATCTTTTCCAGCCAAATGGCGCCAGCCACGTTAGTCCCCAGCTCCCGGAGAAGTGGACTCGGTCAAGGCACACTGCGCTGGCCCATTGAAGGAAGCAGAGCCCAGCTCAGCCCCCTCTACCCCTCCATCCAACCCCTGCCCACCCCAACACACCTGTCTAAAGACTAGAGAATTTTGAAGCCACAGCCCCCATTAAGAGAAGAACGCTCCTCCCCAGACCCTCAGGAATTGGATCAAGAGGCCGGCACCTCCCGTCTTTGGCATAAGAAGATTTCTTACGGGATCATACTCAGCTCCTTATCTGACTTCAGCAAAAAGGGGTCACGCTCGGTCTTCAATCTTACCCACCCTCCCCAAAGAACGCTTCGCATCGACTTCACACCGCAGCTCCCTTCCCAGCCCCGGGTTGTACGCATACTGAGTTGGGTCATATGAATTTGCTGTATTTTTTATCACCTCTGTAATATTTGATTTTTCTGCAATTGTAAGGAAAACAACACAAGTCCCAAAATACCCCCAAGCTCGAGAATGACTCACCCTGGATATTACTGAACACATAAAAATATGCAGTGACTCAGAAGGGCCCAGCAGAAGCGACAACCCCCACAAAAGTCCCCATTGTTCATAGTTTAAAGGTATGGAGTACGTGCTAAGCTATTGCAAACTCAGAGAGCACGCTCAGGCTGCTGACACTTGTCATTTGCCCGTCTGTCACTAGTGTGTTTTCGCCCTCTCTTTTTCTAATGATATAATGAAGCCAGACAATTTCATAATAAGAGAGACCCCTTCCCCAAGACCCTCATTTGTTTCAAAGTGCTGATGGGGAATATGGGGGGGGGGGCGGTGTCAGAGACGGTCAGCCACAGGACCCCAAGAAACTGAATGTCCACAGGAAGGCTGCAGAACTACTGGCCAGGCTGAAAACCACCCCCCACCCCCAACACACACACACACACACACACACACACACAGGGCACTGTGGCAAAGCCTGGGCTGAGGGACAGAACACAAGAGGAAAAACAGAGTTATGGGAAAAAGAACCCAAGACCCAGGATCCTCTGACATCCTTGACCCACAGGTCCCTGGAGGCATGCGCCTGGGACATCAGGAGAGGGGGGTCTGTGGAGCTGCAGGGGAGGCAGGGGCCTGGAGAGCCTCACCTGACCAAGAAGGGGCTTCGGGAGTCTCAAGAGGGGCGGCCAGCATGATGGGACCAAGAAACAGAGGGGGAGGGGGAGTCCTCAAAGTTGGAGAAGGAACCAGCAGTTGTACTGAGCATTGGGGGGGGGGGAGTGGGCGGTGAGTGCAGGGGTGTGAGTGTTGAGGGGGAGCCTCATCTATCACAGCAGAAAGTCAATAGATAATGTCTAAAACTGATGAATCAGGAAATACTGGCAGACGCGCATTACTTAGAGATGCGGGCAGTGGTCAGGGGACTGGGTGGGGACTCTGAGGGGCAGCGAAGGAGGCAGGGCGGCGCAGGGGAAGCCACCCAGCGCCGTTTTCTTGTGGTAGATGCTTTCTTGAGGGGCTGCTGTTTATGCTTCTGCTCATGCCCCTGCTTTACGCATCCCCATCGCCCGGAGTGGGTTGAGTCACTCCGTGAGCACACACGAGAAGGATGTTGGCTGTGCGGGCGCGCGCACGTGCACCTGTGCCGCGCGTCCCCTAACCCACCGCTCTGCTGGGGCGGCGAGGGCCCAGCGCCTCTCCCGTCTGAGCCCCCGGTTCTCTTATCTGCATACCTGGAAGCCTGAGTGAGGGCCTTTCCCTTCTGGCCTGTGAGCTTTGGTGACGATGAAGCTTAAAGCCAAAAGACTTCTATTCTAGTCCTGGTGCTACCACTTCCTGGCTGTGTGACCTTGAACAAGTCACTTGCCCTGTCTGCTTCAGTACCCACTCCCCCCCTCTAAAACAGAGAGGCTAGTAATAATAAATAGGCTAATAGGCTACAGAGCGCCTGGGTGGCTCAGTTGGTTGAGCCTCCGACTCTTGACTTCAGCTCAGGTCGTGAGCTCACGGTTCGTGGGATCGAGCCCCACGTTGGGCTTTGTGCTGACAGTGCGGAGTCTGCTTGGGATTCTCTCTCTCTCTCTCTCTTTCTCTCTCCCTCTCTCTGCCTCTCCCCTGCTTGCACACTTGCTCGCTCGCTCTCTTTCTCTCTCAAAATAAATAAACTTTAAAAAAAGTTTTAATAAAATAAACGGGCTAACGGCAGAGCCACCCTGGGGACCTCGTGGAGGACAACAGGCGTGAGCGGCCGTGGGCGAAGCAGGCTGTGGAAATCCGTGGGATGACTTCGGTCAGAGCCTCAGCTCTCAGGCTCCCCCGGGGCTGGAATGGCGCATCTTCGCCTCCCTGTTCCATTGCCTCCTTCCACTGTGGCTTCCTTTCCCTCCTCTTCTCCCCCACCACACACACGCGCACACACTCTTGGTGACCCCTGTTGGGCAGCGAGCTGGCCAGGAGCTGATGGACCCTCGGATGGGGGAGGAAGGGACACCAAGTGTGAAAGTGTAACTCTAGGTTAGTGAGGACTCTTTGGGCTGAGAACCCAATTCAAACCGGCTCAAGCGAAAAAGCGCATCGATTGGCTCTTTGAACTGGGAGCCCCACGGCATCTTCAGGCACGGCCTGATCCGGAGATCAAGAACCTGTCTCTCTCTCCAGGTCTCAGCACCGCCCCCCCGCCCCCCAAGGAACTCTGATTGGTCCTCCTTGAATCACATGCTCAGTTCTGGACCAATCACTGTTTCCAGGCAGGTGAGGTCTCCTGATTAGCCGGTTCAAGTCACATGACCTGCCCTAGGTCAGCCAGGCAGGATCCTTGATTGGCGGTCCCACCAGAATCCCGTGGAGGAAGGAAGGAACAATCCCCCAAGGAGGGAAGGGCAGGGGCCAGTGAGCGGCCCAAGGGCCACCTGCGGTGTGCTGAGGTTCTTAAACCTGAGGGTGAAGTTTGGGGAAAGAGGGCAAGGCCATCCCTGATGCTTCAACAGGACTGTTCCCACCACCCTGGCCTCAGCTGACCAAGGGGCAAAGGGGCTAGAGCTCCTCCTGCCCTTGACTCAGTGGAAGAGGATCCCAGTGGGCTTGTTTATTGAACGCTCGCTGTCTGCTGGCTGCTTTAGCTGCATAGTCTCATTTGATCCTTATCCCGACTCTGATTTACCCCTGTTTTGCAGATAAGGAAACCGAGGCTCCAAGAGGTTAAATAACTCCCTGGGATCACACAGCTGGGAAGTGGGTGAGTGCACCTACCTCAAACTCTAAATCCTGCCTTGTAATCACCAGGCTCTGCGGTGGATTAAAAAACTCATTTATTTAGAGCGCCTCCATGACTCAGTCAGTTAAGCAGCCAACTCTTGATTTCGGCTCATGTCATGATCTCACAGGTTCGTGAGTTCCAGCCCACTTCGGGCTCTGTGCTGACAGTGTGGGGCCCGCTTCGCATCTTCTGTCTTCCCCCTCTGCCACTCCCGCTCGCACTCTGCACGTGCTCGCTCTCTCTCAAAAAGAAATGTTAAAAATAAAAAATTCAGTTTGGGGCATATATTTACGTAGCGCTTACTAGGGGTCAGGAACTCTCCAGCACACTCACTCTACGTGCACCATCCCATTTAACCCTCGCACAATCCCACGAGATAGATAATTTGTTACTCCCATTTTACAGATAAGGAAACAGAGGCTCAGAGCCAGAGAGACTCACAGAGAGAGAGAGAGAGAACCACACGGGGACCTGGGTGGACCCACAGAGCCCGGCTGTCACCCCCAGAGCCAGCGATGCAGGCGTCTCCCGGCTGAGCAGGGGAGGGAGGAAACCCAAGGCTCGGGTCTCAACAGCCCAGCTCACTGTGCCTTCCCCGCTGGCCTAAGGTCGCCGCGGGGACCTCCGAAGTTCTACAGCCCTTTCCTCCCCCTGGGACAGAGGAGAAGAGAGTGGGGAGGGGGGAGTTGCTTGGAGATAAAGACGAGACTTCAGGCTAGCCAGGTCCAATGAGCCACTGTCCCTTCTCCTAAGACTGCCTTGCAGAACAGAAAAGCCTTTCCTGCCAACCTCCCTGCTCTCACACCTACCATAGCTCCCCAGTCTCCAGCAGAAATCTGCATGTCCCAGCCGACTTCACGTCCCCCGCGCCTCTCCCCAGCGTCCCATCGCCGCCTCTCTTCCGGGCAGAAGAACCCACACCTCCCCTGTCACCACGGGATGCCTGGCTTCCGGGCCTCTGCTTAGCCCGTGCCCCAAACATAGAGCATCCTTCCCATCCTCACTATAGCCGCAGACCTGACCCCGTCCTTCGAGAGCCGGCCCAGGTGTGGGGCCGCCAGGGGACTGACCCGGGGCTCTCGCCCCAGACCCCCCAGCGTGTTTTCTTCCCTCTACATTCCCCGAGCCCGGCTTCTAGCCCCCGTTCTACCCCTTCGGAGAGCCGTTCCCCAAACCTGTCCATTACCTGAGCTCTCTCGAGGTCCCCGTCTGCGCATCAGTTTCCACTGAGGTCCCACGGCAGCTTCCATCTGCAAAAGTGAATAATGAAAGTAGGCATGTCATACGGTGCTTGTGAGGATTAAAGTGAGATTATGCAGGTAGGATGCTTAGAACACAGCCCAGCACTCTGTAAGAACTCAATAGATACTACCATTACTGGTATTATTTTTATTATTGTTATTATTATTATTATTATGTTATTATCGTCATTGCTACTGCTGCTAACAGGAGACTATGGCAGACTGGATTTTCCAAAATATGGCCTCTCTCTCTCTCTCCCTCCTCCCCACATTTTTCTCTCTCTCCTCACTCGCCTTGGGGACACCAGCACCATGCTGTCAGGATGCCCAGGTCGCATGGGGGACCATGTGGGGTGTCCCAGCTGACTGCCCCAGGAAGGTCTCTGTCAACGGCCAACATCACAGCAGACGTGTGGGTGAACCTTTCAGCGAGTCCAGTCCCCAGCAGAATAATGGCCCCCAAAGATCTTCACGTGCGAATCCCCGGAGCCTGTAAAATGTCCCATCGCACGGTGAAAAGGACCACAGATGGAACTCAGGGTGCAGACCCTGAGACAGGACAGCATCGTGGATGGTGCAGGCGGGTCCACTCCAATCACATGCACCTGTACACGCAAAGAACTTTCCCCAGCGGCTGCAGAGGTATCAGACGGAGAGTCAGAGAGCCACGGCAGGGGGAGAGGCAGGAGAGATTTCAAGCACGTTGCTAGCTTTGGAAATGACCAAGCCAAGGGATGCAGGCTGCCTCGAGAAGCTGAGGACCCCAGCAAGGAAGGGTGGCTGCAGTCCTACGATCGCAAGGAACTGAATTCTGCCAGCAACCTGAACGAGCAAGAAAACGGATTCTTCCCTGGAGTCCCCAGGAAGATCACAGACGGCCTCGGCCTTCCCTTGATTCCAGCCTCGTGACGCTCTAAGCACAGCCCCAGTCAAGCTGCTGGACTTCTGACCTATAAGAACTGGAAGGTAGGAAGTGGGTGTGATTTTAAGCCTTGACGTTTGTGATCATTGGTGACAGCGGCAGCAGAAAATACAGCAGCCTTCAAGTTGTCTTTCTGAGGCCCCAGATGTCACGGAGCAGAGACAAAGAGTCCCCCCCCCACCCCCCTCCCCCACCACCAATTCCTTGATCCACAGAAGCTGGGAGAGAATCATGGTTCCACGTCACTATGTTGGGGAGTTTATTACTCTGCGGTCACGTAACTGGGACGGGAGGCCTCCCCAGTCCCTTCCCAGAGGAATCTGCAGTCCTCTGTGAACTCACCAAGCGGTGGCTTCTTCGTCTGTGACCTCAGAATAGTGACACGATGAAGGAAGCAACTGGCGTGCACTCCATAAGAGGTACTGTGCTGTTTGAAGTGAAAATCTGACGACCGATTGGCATCGTGAGGTATCTCTTTTATGAAATGAAAACCTCGTAAGTTCCGTAATACAATGGGAAGATGGGAGTTCCTCACCCTTGAAACATAGAACCGCCGTGTGACTCATCAATTCCTCTTCCGGGTATATGCGCCAAAGAAATGAAAGCGGGGATTGGAACAGAGAGGTGTAGACCCGTGCTCAGGTCACCATTACTCGCCATAGCTAAAACTGAGAAGCAGCCCAAGTGTCCATCCACGGACGAATGGATACACGAAACGTGGTCTGTCCGCACAAGGGAATATTCTTCAGCCCTTCAAAAGGAAGCACATTCTGACACTTGCCACATCACGGATGAATCTGGAAGCCATTACGCTCCACGAGGTAAGCCAGTCACAAAGCCAGATACTGAGGGATTCCACTTAGGCGAGGTTCTTAGAGGAGTCAAATCTCTATCCTGGAGACAGCAAGTGAAAGGGCGCGGGGGTCGGGGGGGAAGGAGAGTGTGTGTTGGGGTCAGAGCTCCAGTCTGGAAAGAGGAAAATGTTCTGGATATGGGTAGGCGTGGGGGTTGCACGACAGCGTGAATGTCCTTAATGCCAGTGACTGTCCACCTAAAAGGGGGTAAGAGGGTACATCTTATGTTCGACGTATTCTAACAAAAAAATTTTTGAGGCGTATGTGTGCGTGGTTGTTCGTACCTGTATTACAGAAAGTTTAAAAGGATGCCTTCTACATTGTCAAGGAGGGGGATACAGGATGGATCAGGACCGGGGCAGGGTGGGGGGGCTCACCTTTTACTTTATATACCCATGTGTTGTTTAACAATCTTACAAAGAACAGCAGGGAATTTGCAATAATGATACAAACAAGTGTGTGTTTTCTAAGTGGGGACGGAAGACCTACCGCAAAAATCGTGAAGATTACCAGCCTCCCTATAGGAAAAGTACCTCTCTTGGGCCTAGAACATTCGAGGAACGTAAAGTCCCTTCCCTCTCTTGTCCTTGTCCTGAGGACAAGAGGGCTAAGCGCCAAAGAACAGCCTACCAGAGACTTGATATTGGAGACGAAAGACACAGGTCCTACGTAGCCCCCTGCCTGTCCCTCTCACCCACTGTCCATCGCAGCCAAAGATCGAGGAAGGGTCCACCCCAGGAAACCCACCGATGCCTGGTGATCTCATCCAGCCTCACCCTGGGAACCCATCACCATTTCTGGAATTTAGCAAGAGTGTTCAGTCTTGAGCATTGGGAAGAAAACATGATGCTTTCTAGGAGGCCACATTTTTAGGGGGCAACAATTGTACCTTCTGGGTTGTTCTCAAAGACCCCGGAAATCTCTGGAAAGGCCTTCCATCTGCCCTGTGGTCTCAGTGACCATATCCTCAAGGAAACAGAACTCCTTTTGCCCTTCCCCTTGAATAGGTCTCAGCACATTTCACCTTCTGGAAGTTCTTCACACATCTAGTCCAAGTCTCCCACGCAGCCGTCAGAGAAAAAGTCTTTGCCGGTATAAACCAGGAGCCTCTGCCCAGCAGAGAAGAAACTTTACACATGCCCTCCCCTTAAAACTAGAGACTTAAAAAAAAATTTTTTTAATGTTTATTTATTTTTGAGAGAGAGAGAGAGCAAGCATGAGTGGGGAAGGGGCAGAGAGAGAGGGAGACACAGAATCCGAAGCAGGCTCCGGGCTCTGAGCTGTCAGCACAGAACCCGACGTGGGGCTCGAACCCACAAACCGCGAGATCGTGACCTGACTGAAGTCGGCTGCTTAACCAACTGAGGCGCTCAGGTGCCCCACGTGTGTGTGTGTTCTAAAGAAATTTTTTTAATGTTTACTTATTTTTGAGAGAGAGAGAGAGAGTGTGAGCAGGGGGAGGGCAGAGAGAGAGGGAGACACAAAATCTGAAGCAGGTTCCAGGCTCTGAGGTGTCAGCACAGAGCAGGATGTGGGGCTCAAACTCACCAACTGTGAGATCATGACCTGAGCTGAAGTCAGACGCTCAAGCGACTGAGCCAGCCACGTGCCCCAGAAGGAAAGACTTTTTATTCTGTTGAGGCCTTCAGCTGATTGAATGTGGCCCACCCACATCACAGGGGGCAATCTGCTATACTCTGACCAATTAAAATGTTAATGTCATCTGCCCCATACGTGTCTGTCTGTATGGACACGGGCCCAGGCCTCAAGTGGAGTGCCCCCAACCACCACCCCTACCTCTGTGTCCCACGTCAAGGGGTAAGTGCCTTTCTGAGCTTAGCTGTACCCATCCTAAGTACAGCTTGCCTCCTCAGGAAAGGCAGTCTTCTTGATGAGCCCACACGGGCCATCCTCTGGGTACCGGTGCCCATGAGAAAACTGTTTTCTACCAGAGGCTATGTCGGGGCCTGTGCAAACCCAACTTCTCTCTGCAGCAACATGCCTGGTGGTCCAGAACATGGGCTCCAGAGTAGGGGGGCAAGGATCCTGCTTTGCAATCTTGGGAAAGCTACCTCACCTCTCTGTACCTCAGTTTCTTTAGCTATAAAATGGAAATGAAAATGGCACCCACCTCACAGAGCGTTTTAAAGGGTCGGTGAAATAATGCATGTAGGACTCCGGTAAATAGTAAGGTGCGAATGAATATTTATTGAAGGAATTATCAGTGCTGTTGTTATTATTGTTATTTTTGAATTGACCCTGACACATCAAAATGGATAGGGAACTATTGACAATTTTATATCACAAAACCAGCCGTGCACTACTCTTTTGGGCTTCTTAACCACAGCAAACATAAGTATAGGTGATTTTTTTTTTATTCGAAAAACCCCAAAGCTATTAAAGAAAACTAAATTTTTATCATCAAAAACTTTGGGATGATAGAAAAATTAAAAGTTTTTTTGGCTCAGGTAACACAATCAATTTAGGCAAGTAATAGATTTAGGGAAATATTTGCAATACAGAGAATAGAAGGTTAGTATTTACAATATACTAATGAGCTGTTAAAAATAGAAGAAATTATTTTGTAATTTTGAATCGGGATAAGACATGAATAAGCAAACCACAGAAGAGCAAATCCAATCAACATATGAAAAGATGTTCAAACCCAGGGCTATGCAAACTGAAATAACAATGAGATATTTTTCCATTGTCAAACTTGGAAAAATTAGGAGTGAGGTGATACCTGCTGCCAGGGAAGATTGGGGAAGTGGTTACTCTTGTTCGAATCTAAAAGAAATGGGAATTATTCCAGGCTTTCTGGGGTGCGTTCCAGAAACAGTCCGTGTAATATAAAAATGTACATGTATAGTCTTCGACCTGGCACTCTCTCTCCCAGAAATGTATCTTAACAAAAATAAAAACATTGTCACCTAAGAATACATACGTTCTTGTCGCTCAGGCGTTCACCGTGACAGGACACTAGATGCCCATTAAAGGCAAATGGAGGGATAATATCCATGTTACGGAGCCATTCAAAAGAATGAATTAGAGCCATGCCAGAATTAGAGGGATTTCCTTGAGATGACGATGTGTAAATAAAACAGAAAGCAGGAAAGTATGTATAAAATGATCCCACTTTTTTAAAACAAATAATAACCTCAAAACTCCAAATTCATGCAGCTATGTACACATCTGAATGTTTGAAATAAAAAGAGTAAAAACATACACGCAAAAAAAAAATGCATGCAACTTTTAGATACACGTTTACATATAAATAAGTGTTAAATTGGTCTCTCTAAAAGATTTCCCACCAAAGCTAGGGTGGTCTCTGTAGAGTTGGGGAGGAACTGTTGGGCTGGAGTTTTATTTCTGATGCCTTATTTCTTTGCGGAAAAACAAACTGGAAGCAAATACAAAAAACAGCAACCACCGAGCAGGGGCTAAGGGTGTTTGTGACATTCTTCTTTGAAATAAAAACAAGAAAGCGAATTAAATCTGACTATTTAGTCCATTCAGGCTGATACAACGGAATACAGAATGTGGCTCAAACCACAGAAATTTATTTCTCACGGTTCTGGGGGTTGAAGTCCAAGATCAAGTCCCCAGCAGATTCAGTGCCGGGAGAAGAGTCCACTTCCCGGTTCATTGACGGCTGTGCACTGGGACTTCACGTGACAGAAGGGGCAAGGAAGCCGTCTGAGAGAATTCTTTTATAATCCCATTCCTGAGGGCTCCCCGCTTCATGACCTAATCACGCCCAAAGGCCCCACCTCCTTATATCATCCCCTTGGGAGTTAGAATTCCAACACATGGATTTGCAGGAGGACATAAACATTCAGTCCATTGCACATCGATGAGGCAACGAGATGTCGTCAAAAGCATCTGTTCTGGGGGAAGCCAGGCCCATAGATCTACCAGGCACAGGTCCCCATCTGTACCATGGGTGTAAATGATAACACTCCCAACATTTTGTTGAAAGGGTCAAAGGAGAGAATATGGGTCCAAGGGCTCAGCACTCAGCCAATGTCAGTGGGTTCTATCTCGCCAGGACTTTGTGTGGATGTTTGCCAACATGCTTTGGTGCCCTTCGCAGGGGTAGCCGATAACTTGGCATCAGCACGGGAGAGTTCATGGCTGATCCAAACTCTGGGACATCTTCAGAAGGCTAGAGGCAGAGAGAACATCACAAGAAAAGAAAACTGCAAACCAATATCTCTTAAGAATAGATGTAAAATTCTGGGGCGTCTGGGTGGCTCAGTCGGTTGAGCATCCGACTTCGGCTCAGGTCATGATCTCACAGCTTGCGAGTTCAAGCCCCATGTCGGGTTCTGTACTGACAGCTCGGAGCCTGGAGCCTGCTTTGGATTCTGTGTCTCCCTCTCTCTCTGCCCCTAACCCACTCTCATTCTGTCTCTGTCTCTCTCAAAAATAAATAAACATCAAAAAAAAAAAAAGAATAGATGTAAAATTCCTCAGCAAAAATATTAACAAACTGAACACAGCAACATATAAAAAGAATTTTACAGCATGGCCAAGTGGGATTTATCCCGAGAATGCACGGTTGGGTCGGCATCTGAAAATCAATTAATGTCATACATCATCTCCATAGAATAAAAAAGAAAATCACATAATCATCTCAATTGACACAGAATAAGCATTTGACAAAATCCAACACCCTTTCATGATACAAACACTCAACAAACTAAGGATAGAAGAGAACTTCTACAATCTGCTAAGGGGTATCTACAAACACTCCACTGTTAACATCTAAAAATGGTGTTAGAGGGACGCCCGCATGGCTCAGTAGGTTAAGTAAGCATCTGACTCTTGATTTCAGCTCAGGTCATGATCTCACAGTTCATGGGTTCAAGACCCATGTTGGGCTCTGTGTTGCCAGTGCAGAGTCTGCTTGGGATTCTCTCTCTTCCTTTCTCTCTGCCCCTCCTCTGCTCATTCATTCTTTCTCTCTCTCTCTCTCTCTCTCTCTCTCTCTCTCTCTCACACACACACACACACACACACAAGAAAGAAATAAACTTACAAATAAAATAAAATAAAATAAAATAAAACAAAACAAAAATGGCATTAGAACACAACGGTTAAAAACATACTTAAAACGGTGAAAGATTGGATATGTTCCCCCTAAGATCAGAAACAAAACAAAGACATCTGTTTTCACCACTTCTATTCAACATGGTACCAGAGGTTCTAGCCAGGGTAATTAGGCAAGAAAAACAAAACAAAACAAAAAAAGCGTTCAGACTAGAAAGAAAGAAGTAAAATGATTTCTATTCACAGATGACATGATCTTGCACATAGAAAATATTAAGGAATACACTTAAAAGCTTAGAACTAATCAAGTTCAGCAAGGTTTCAGGAGACAAGATCAATATATAAATATCAATTGTACTGCTATATGCTTGTAATGAGCAATCTGAAAATGAAATTTTAAGAACAATTATATTAATCATGGCACTAAGAAGAATAAAATAGGAATAAATTTAACAAAAGAAGTGTAAGACATGCACATTGAAAACTACAAACTATGTTGAAAGGAATTTTTAAAAATCTACATAATTGGGGAAATATCCCATGTTCATGGATTGGAAGATATAGCATTGCTAAGATGGCAATAGTCCCCAAATTCATCTATAGATTCAGTGTACTCCCCATCAGAATTCCAGGTGACTCCTTTATAGAAATTAATGAACTGCTTCTAAAATTCATATAGAATTTTAAGACACCAAGGTGTATAGCCAAAACAATCTTGAAAGAGAAGAACAAAGGAGGAGGACTCACATTTCCTTATTTCAAACTTAGTACAAAGCAACTTCAATCCAGATAGTGTGGTATTGGCACAAGGATAGACATACAAATCAATGGACTAGAATTGAGAGTCCAGAATCAAACCTACACATCTATGGTCGACCGATTTTTAAAAAAAAATTTTTTAATGTTTATATTTGAGACAGAGACAGAGCATGAGCGGGGGAGAGGCAGAGAGAGAGGGAGACACAGAATCCGAAGCAGGCTCCAGGCTCCAAGCTGTCAGCACAGAGCCCGATGCAGGGCCCGAACTCGTCAACTGCGAGATCATGACCTGAGCTGAAGTCGGATGCTCAACTGACTGAGCCACCCAGGTGCCCCAATGGTCAACCGATTTTTAACAAGGGTGCCAAGACCATCTAGTGGGAAAAGAGTAGTCTTTTCAATAAATGGTGCTGGCCAACTACATAGCCACGTACAAAAGAATGAAGTTGGACCTTTACCTCATGCTATGTACAAAAATTAATTCAAAATGGATCAAAGACCCCAATGTAAGACACTGACACTATAAAACTCTTTGAAGAAAACAAACAGTGGGACACCTGGGTGGCTTAGTCGGTTAAGAGTCCGACTCTTGGTTTCGGCTCAGGTCATGATCTCAAGGCCCATGGGATTGAGCCCTGCTCCAGGCTCTGTGCTGACAGCACGGAGCCTGCTTGGAATTCTCTCTCTGCCCCTCCACTACTTGCACTCTCTCCTCTCTCAAAATAAATAAAAATGAATTTAAAAAAAAGAGAGGGGGCGCCTGGGTGGCTCAGTCGGTTAAGCGTCCGACTTCGGCTCAAGTCATGATCTCGTGGTCCGTGAGTTCGAGCCCCACGTCGGGCTCTGGGCTGACGGCACAGAGCCTGGAGCCTGCTTCCAATTCTGTGTCTCCTTCTCTCTCTGTCCCTCCCCCATTCATGCTCTGTCTCTCTCTGTCTCAAAAATAAATAAACGTTAAAAAAAAATTAAAAAAAAAGAAAAGAAAGGAAGAAAATAAGAGGCAAATACTTATAACCTAGGATTTGTCGCTTCCTGATCTTTCTCCCTATCTCTCTATTTCTTATGATTGTGCCCCAGCACAGTACATGACATGGGCTAAATACCAAGGGAATTAATGTTGAATGAACAGAATTTTCCTTCTAGGAGGAAGATTAATGAATAGAACCTATAGTGTACATCTCCCTGCCCCAACCTGTGATCTGCACGTATGAACTTGGCACAACACAACAGCCCCTGAGATAGGTGCTCCTGTTGGACCCATTTCACAGATGAGAATACTGAGGTTCAGGGGAGTTCCGTAACTTGCCCTGAGATGCACAGCTCTAAATGACAGCTGGAATTTGACTCCAGCCATCTCCATCTGGAGCCCATGCCCTCAATCATTATACTCTACATTTGCCCTATGAGGAATCAAGGATCCTCTGAGCAAAGAGAATAAATCTGGGTTCCGGTCCCAGGCTGCCCTTAACATCCTGTGGATTCAGAGGAAGTCCTGTCTCCTCGCTGAAACTCAGTTTCCCCATGCCGGAACAGTGAGCAGGTTGGACTGGATGATCTCACAGGGCCCTTCCAACTCTGACCTTCTGGGAGGTACTTACAAGCCCATGTGAGCTGTTGAGGACACAGCAGTCCCGGTTAGCATCACTGTCTCACCTTGACGCTGTCCTATGAGGAACAAAGCCGAGCGGGCAGAACCACCCAGTGGGAATGGAGAGGCCCAGGCTGGGGGAGGGTTTGGGCAAACAGGTCCCCCGGGTGGAAATTAGAGCAGGTCATTTGGAGTAGTTTTGTAGCAGGTATCAAAATGTGAGACCCACTTACCCATCCTGCCGAAATGCTCTCACATGCCCACCAAGACGGAGCCAACGTGTTCACCACAGCACTCACCATCCTCAATCTCGACAAGCCGAACACACACTAGAGGGCCCTCGGCGCAGAGGTGGTTAAATCCGTTACAGAACACCCCGCTCTGAGACCCTCTGCGGCATTTCACAAGAAAGGGGTGGGTTTGTATGTCCTGAAAGGAGGTCCTCAAAGTATTGTGGAGTTAAAAAAAAAAAAAAAAACCCAGAACAATACACATGGCATAATCACATTTGTGTGGGAAGAATAGGGACGTGTGTACAGATGAGAGAGAGATAATAGAGGTATAGATTGGATATAAATGCGCAGAGAATAGAGAACAAACTGGTGGTTGGGGTGGAGGGGTGGGGGGACGGGGGAAATAGGGGATGGGGATTAAGGAGGGCACTTGTCGGCATGAGCACCGGGTGATTACAGAAGTGTTGAATCATTGCATTGCACCCCTGTTGCTGATATAACACTGGATGTTAGCTAACTGGAATTTAAATGAAAACTCAAAAATAAATAAATATATAAATAAATAAATGCCCAGAGAAAGATCTGGAAAGATAGCCACCTAAACTCTGGAGCAGGGACGGTGAAGGGGCTTTCCTGTACCGTTTCCGGATCGTATGCATTCCTTACGGTGCAAACGGAGTCTTGTCTTTTCCTGTATAATTTTTTTTAAACCGTCGAAAATGAAAGGAAGAAAACAAATGAGTGGGAGCGTGGCCGGTGCCTGCTTCATTTCCTTCGCGCCCTTTTTTCTTGCCTTAGCTGTCGTCTGTCCCCCACGAGAATGTCAGCCTCTCGGGGGCTGGAATGTTTGCCTAGGATAAAGCCCAGTACGTATTAGCCACTTCGGTGATATGTGCTGAGTGAATGAGTGAATGAATGAATGAATGAATGATCGATCCCTCTGTCTCTCCAACCCCACGTGGGACTGCAACCAAGACGCTCACCCATCTCTACTGGGGGATCAACCAAGCTCCTACTGACAATCCCTTTTTCTCTTCATCCTCCTCTCCCTGTGCCACAGAGTCCCCCTGACCGGACCACCATGCATACGCCCCCTCTTTCTAGAAGCTTTCTCGTATTATTCAAGGATCCATTCAACCATCCGTCTTTGAGCCTCTGCTCTAGGCCAGGTGAGGAGCTGGGTGCTGAGGGTGGAGCAGAGAGCGGGACAGACACAGGTCCTGTGCTCAGAACACTCACAGTCGCGCGGGCCTCGCCTTCCCCCCCCCCCCCACTACGATGCACTCTCTGCTCCCAGCTTAAAGACAACACCACCTGCCATTGGGGTGACCGGCGAGGAGCCATGAAGCGGCCGATCTGTCATTTGGATGGGTCACAAAGCAGCCTCCTGTGTCACCCAGCAGGCAGAGCAGGAGGCGGGGGGTGGGGGGGGCAGAGTGAGCAGCGGGCACCCCCAGGACACTCACCATTTACCCTGAAGATAATGCCCCGAAAAGATAAAAGCGTGTTTCCCCATCACAAAGAGTCCCAAGGAAAGGAGCCCATGCTAGTGCTGGAGAGAGAGGGCGTTTAAGAAAGCAGAGAATGGGGTAAGTTGAAAGGCACCATGTGACCTTAGTCTGGGCAGGAAGCAGCATGGAGGCCCCCATTGCTCCAAGTGGGAAAAAGGAAAAGCAAATCACAAGACGGATTTGATGAAGGGCTCAAAAGATGGAGAGATGGCTCATCAGAGAAGAAAGACTAGGCAAAGTTTAAAAATGGCAGCACTCATTTTCATATCGTTCGGTTGTTTAGCAACAGGTGTCGCTTAAAGGCCCCGGCTATTTTCTGTTTCTCTTATTGTGGTGGAGGGGGGGCAGCATAATATGCTCAAACTGGGGGATCTGAGAGGATCTTGAGGTACCTCCTTCCTAGAGCTGTAGCGGGAAAGAGGGGACAGCGCCATGGACAAGATAGTCGCGACAGCATTGGCCGAAACAGCAAAGTGTTGGAAAATCCTTCAACACCAAAGAAAATCAAAGCCCTCCTGAGTAGCCACAGGGGTTCGTCCCCCGCGATGGAATGCATGCAACTTCTAGAATAAAGGTCTTGTAAACTGTGTGGAAATGTGTCCCCCTGGCAGTAGGATTTTAAGTGAGGGGAAAACACAGCACACAAATGCTATCTGGCTGAAAATGCCACTGCAAAACCCGTACACTCATGAGGACAGACGAGAGAAGCATGGATGAGCCCTTAAATTTAGAGGGACTGAAAATGACTTTTTTTTTTTTGCCTTTTATTTTTATGGCTGTGCTACAATATTGTGTGTGCAATTAATTGTGTGTGCGCTGAAATCAAAGCCGAGTTGTTGAAGGCTACGTAGAACTCAGATTTCTCCAGTGACATTTAAACAATCACTCGTTGAACGCTGAGCCCCAAGTCTGTGACTGGCCCTGGGCTGGGATTTTAGGGTCCCAGAGGTAGAAAGATATGAAGACCGTGCTCAAGAAACTCACAGTCGGGGGAGAATAGAGAGCTAGAATGTAAACAGGTCGTCGCAACATAATAGAAAAGCTTTGAAGGAGAGGCACACAAGAAATAATAACGATGATATTAAGAACGCCAATGACGGTGATGATGTCCGACATTCATATGCCAATGCACGAGTCAGGATAAACCAGGTTATGCTGCAATAACAAACAAGTTCACAATCTCGATGGCTTAAAACAGCCAAGGTTGATTGCCTGAGCACGCTACTCTTCGTGGCAGGTGGGCATGGAGGGGGGAGGGGGAGACCCCAGCAAGTGAAGCAGCCAGAGTCGCAAAAGTTGGCATCCCCCCGCCCCCGTGCCAGAGAGAGCATTCAGGGGAGTCTCACACCTGCAGTCCTTTCTGGCCCAGGAAGTGACACCCATAATTTCTGCAAATACTTCATTGGCCACGGCTAATTGCATGCACCCACCTTCAAGAGGGCAGGACACACAATTCCACTAGTCTTCTGCAAGGCAGAGGGCCAAAAATATTTACTAAACTGCGTCCGCAACTGCCACAAACTCTATTCCAGGTACTATCCAAATGCCTTACACACATTTGCTTGTTAGTTCAGAAAACAACCGTAAGAGGTGGGAACTATTATCCCTGTTATACATATAACTGGAGAAAAGTGAGGCCCAGAGAGGTTGAATGACGTACCCAAGGTCACTCAAGCTCCAGTTGGAGCTGGAGTTTGAGCCCAGGACTCTGGCTCTGGAATCTGGTCTCTTAATCACATCTCTCCACTGAATGATATCAAAGGAAGAAATCCTCTAGGGGACCTGGGGGCCGGAGGGCATGCTGGAGGGGTGACGTTTGGGCTGGTGGTCCAAAGCCTTACCTCTGTTGTCCAGACACACGTTCTGTAATCTTAAATGATGCCAGGGCGTCACCTTAAAACCAAAACATAACCAGGGGGAAACTGACATTCAAAGCCAAATGGAGGGCCACTGTCCAAAATTGCCCTGAAGGGCATCAGTGTTATAAAGGGCAAAAGGGGGGCAGGGCAGGGGGCTGAGGCACTGTTCCTGATTAAAGGGGACAGGCCATGGCAAGGTAGCCCTTAATTCTCAGCTCCGTACTATCTTTGTGTGCCGGGTTGAGTGGGCAGGGGCGGGGGTGCTTTAAGGGCCTTTCCTGAGGCAATTGGTTAATTGCCTTGAACGTAGGACTATTAGATAACGGTGTTATATCAGCGTTAACTTTCCTAAATATGATTGTTATACTTCAGCACATAAGGGAAAATGCCTGTTTTGTGATCTCCCTGAAATACGCTGGTGTGAGAAGCGTCGTGATGTCTGTGTATGTGTGTGTGTGTGTGTGTGTGTGTGTGTATGTGTGTGTCCACCACCCGGTTGGTGACCTGAGCAGTCCTCACCTAGCAGCCACTCCTTTGAGGGCTGGCTCACTCAGTCCCAACCAGCAGGTGCACAGGGCTGTGGGTGTCGCTCTGACCTTGTCACGTATCGCAACCTCTCCCCCCTCCGTGAAACTGCTCCGGGTTTCGGCCCCGCACTTTTCTCCTGCCTCCTCCTGCCTGCTTGCCACCGGCTTCTCCAAACCCGTCTTTCCTCTCCTAGAATTGGGAAGGGGGGGCATGTGGAGCCCCTCCATCAGCACCGCCGCCGCCCCCAGAGTGCCACGCACCCTCCTGCCCCTCCCTCCCCGGGTGAACAGGAATTTCCAAACCCTCAGGCAGGAAGCGGCCCAGTCTCTTCCCCTTAGGAGAGCAAGCTCAGGGTGAGATCCAGCCTCTCCCTGCTCCTCCGGCCCCTTCCTCTGCTCGCACCAACCACCCGGGGTCTGAGATGGTTGAGGAAGGACGAGCAAATACGTGGCCGTTTGGTCCTGTGCAACCAATTGCCTAGTTAATTACGAGTCGTGTGTCGATTACGCATGTCACAATACCGATTTACAACAAACTACCCCAAAAGGCAGAGGCTTATCTAACAGACGTTTATTACTGTTCACGATTCTACAGGTCGAAAGGGCGGTTTTCTCCCATGGTAGCCAGGCCCGGCAGGACTCACGGACGCGTCTGTGGTCCGTGTGGCCCCTCCCCCTCCAGCCTGCCAGCCCCAGTTGTTCTCCTGTGGAGACGACACCCAGGAAGGAGAGAGAGTCCCAACAGGCGCAGGTCGCTTCCACTGCATGCAACTCACAAGTTCAAAGGGTGGGGGAATAGACTCCACTCTGTCATAGGAAGGGCTGCAAACTCACACTGCCCTGGATCCAGGGAGGGGAGGAGAACCGGGCCACCTTTGCAAGTACTCTACCAAAAACTGTAGATTATTTAAAAAATACATCTATATTAAAACGCGTATCCCTGGGTCTATCCATCTGTGCCTGTCTGAACACATGGGCTTGTGGGAGGTGCATGCAATGAGAATAAGGAAACTCCGTTTTTACCACATAGCAGGCTTCTTTCACTCAGGGATAGTTAACGCCGGGCCCTCTGTCCTCCCCAACACCTCTTAGAGCCACGGCACCATCACCGGGGCGGAGGGACGGGTTATCGCCCAAAAACTCCAAGCACAGTCCCTGCACAGACCCCCCTGCCTGGCACCCATAGAATCAATTAAACTCTGGTAACTTGCCAGTGGAGTGGGCTCCCTAGTTCACGGGACCCGGTGCAAAATGAAAATGCAGGCCCCATTTTTCTAAGGTTATTAAAACTTCCAGGACAGCGACAGCAGAGCATGAGACCAGGCGTGGAGCCCGGCAGAGCCTGGGGTCCTGAACAGGCCCCAGACTCATGAAGCTAGTTTTGTCTGCCCGATCTGCCCACCTGGACTGATCCCAGCTATGCCACCGGGACAGTGGAAGCCACACACGGCCACTGCTGGGCCCGCCTTCATTCCTTCGTTCATTATGGATTTATTGTGTGCCTACTACACCTGAATGATGGGTCCGAGTGCTGGGGATGGAGCAGGGAGCAGACAAGTCCCTGATCTCACGGAGCGTACGTTCCAGAGCGAAAGACAAGCAATCAGCAAGGTAAGTAACCCGTACGTCAGAGAGTGAGCAGAGCTATAGAGAGAATCAGGGGCACCCCGGAGGCTCGGTTGGTTAAAACGTCCAACTCTTGGTTTTGGCTCAGGTCATGATCTCACGGTTCATGGGTTGGAGCCCCACGTCAGGCTCTGCACTGATGTGCAGAAACTGCTTAAGATTCTCTGTCTCTCCCTCTCTCTCTGCCCCTCCCCTACTCGTGCACTTGGTAAGAAGGCATAATAATAATTAGATTGGGCAGAGAAAGCTTCACTGAGGAGGTGACATTTGATGAAGGATCTGAAGAGGTGAGGGACTGAGCCATGCCCAGAGGGTGGGGATGTGGACATTCCAGGGAAGGAGGGCAGTGAGTGCAAAGGCCCTGAGGCGGAAGCGTGGCTGGTGAATTCACAGAACAACAGGAAGCTGTTGTCGCTGCCTTTTGTGGGCCAGGGGGAGAGATCAGGAGGCGGGTCACGTGGGCAAGGCCTTGTTGGTTCTGGCCTTGTTGGTTCTGGCTCCCTCCAAAGAGATGGGAGGAGCCAAGGCCCGGGTTTGAGCAGAGGAATGACCTGACCTGACTTATGTGTCAAAAGGATTGGCCTGGCTGCTGAGTGGAGGGTAGATGGAGGTTGGGGAGGGAAGGGCAGAAACAGGGAGGTGGGTTAGGAGACGCTGGCCTCCCCGCACCACTCACCATTCTAGCCCAGGCCACCCGGCCCCATGGCCACAGCTGTGACTCTTGCCAGTGGGTTTCTGCAGCCAGCATTAGGAGCGGGTGACCAGTACCCAAGGGGCAGCCCTGAGCCAATGACAAACGAAGCTGAACTATTCCGGCTTCCTCACCTTTGGGTAGAACAATCCCAAAGTGTGCCCTATGGCATTGCCCCAGGTGCCCGGCAGGACTGAGCCACCGGAGCCCATGGAGGTTCCCCGCTCCATGATGTACCTCTCCGGTCTTCCGTTCCTTCTCTATCACTGCTTCCTGCGACCTCTTCCTAAAAGAAACCATTTGCCCTCAAACACTTCTCTCAGATGTGCTTCTGGGAAAACCTTCGGGAAGGCAGAAGGATGGCAAGACCCTAGTGAGAGTGGGAGATGGCCGGGAGGGGCATCCCAGATGGTAAGAAGGGGTCTGATTCTCACTCCAAGGGAGAGGGGTTTAGGACAAACAGAATGTTGGGTCTCTAAGGTCCAGGCATCAGTCTTCACCCCTGCCCACATGTCTTTGCACCCTTGCCCAAAACAAGTGCCCAGGCCTGAGGGGGTTCAGCCTCCTGGGGACTAAGAGGTGGAACTGCGGCCAGGACACAGGCCCTTGGTGACGGGCGGCAGCCCATGTCCCTGGGGGTGGAGGGGCTGAGGCTCCCAGAGTTAATGAGGTCCCAGGCTGAAGCACGCCCTGCTGAAAATGACAAACGAACAGCATTACAGTCCGTTCCCACAATTACTATCAGTTGGCTGTAATATAAATATGCAAATTCCCTGGGCTTGAACTTTAACACCCTCTGTAGAGACCATTCATCTCTTTAAAGTATTAATTTAAGTTGTAAAAGGGCCCATACATCACCGCGTGTCATTTTGAAAACAAATATTAATCAATTTTACCCTCGGAATTGCTCGGGCGGAGGCGGGCCCCCATTACTGCGGAACAGGGAGGCGGCGGTGAGAGATTTACATATTCATCCGAGCTTAAGGAAGCCCGTGATAATACAAGTACAACCCCGAAACTTGGGCCTCCAGACCTTATCTGCACGCCCCGCCGGCCGGCGCTGCTTGGGCATTCCCACCGCACCGCCATGCAAATGAGGCCCACAGCGCTATCTGGATAACCTTGAACGCAGGAAGGTAGGCAGAGGCCGGCTCCCAACTTCTCTTCTCCCAGAAGTGACAGAGCTCTGGGAAAGGTTGGGCTCGCCCTCCCCAAACGGTGGAGGGACCGCTCTCGGCTGGTGGGGTCCCGAGCTGGCCAGCCTGGTGACTGAGCTAAGGTTTCTTTTCCACCGGCCTTGGGAAAAACCAGGAAACAGCAGTGGCAGGCGCTGGAGGGAAGGCTCCAGCCTTCAGGGGTGGGGAGACTGGGAGGGGGTGCTCTTCTGGGGACAGAAAAGGGGCTTTGGATCACTTAGTCCTGAGTTTGTAAGCCACTCTGCGTGAACATGCTATGTAAATTCGCATGGATTCATTTAGCATCTCTGAGCCTCAGTTTCAACTTCTGAGGAATGGGCCTGGATAGTAAAGCTATCAACCCACAGAGTCATTGTCAGGATCAGAAATTAACTATGAAAAGCACTGAGAACAGACATGGGTCTATAGGAAGTGCTCAGCTTGCATTATTACTACCCTCAATGGCTCTCCGTACCGACCGTTCTCCCCTTCCATTTCTCTGTCCTTGCATCTGAAGTGGGTTTAGAGGGATGGGGGAGAGTCCCCTCCATCCCCCACCCCGTCAGCTGGCATGGCCTTGCTGGCCCAGTCTCCCGCCACCTGCCTGAATATACATCACTCCTCTACAATCGGACAAGTCCTCCACAAAGTCCGTGGAATGAAATGCGAGTCCCGGTCCATTCCACAAGCCTCTGACCACCCCGGGCCTCCCACCTCCCCCAGGGAAAGAAGGCATTCCTCTCAGAGCTTATGGCAACAGAAGGGACCCACTTCCGCAGGAGGCTGCCGCTGTTGCCTGGTCCAGCCAGCAGAGGGCACATTGCACCCGGACAGGTGCGAGAGAGGGGCCCTTCCTTCCTGAGGCATCCCATAATAGCCTGCACACATGTGTGAGCACCCACTGCAATCCGTGCACACGCACAAAGGACACTCACTGTGCATAACACCCCAGAAAGCCACCCTCCTTTGTCACCGCACCTGCAACGTCAGGACAGGTCTTCCCTGATGGACTCACTGGGTGGAATGGGCACAGCCAAAAGACTCTCTGGGGAATTGTTACACTGACCAGTGAACATTGTCCGTTACCTCCCGAGAATGTTGGGTATCAGCCAATGTCTCTCTGGGGCATTAGCAGATCGCGACTCACGTGAGAAAGAGGAACGGATCCTCATCCTTCTCCCCGAGGCTGGAGCCCAAGAAACATATTTTGTCACTTCTAAGCCTGGGCGAGATTCAGGATCACTCGAGGATACCATGAAATTCCCACCCCGTAGGAGTATCTGGACCACCCAAAGCGTGCACGCAGGTGTATGTCGAGGCACGTGGAAGTGTGATGCTTAACCGACTGAGCCACCCAGGTGCCGCAGGTAAGTGTATGTACGTGTGGGGCGCCTGGGTGGCTCAGTCGGTTAAGCGTCCGACTTCAGCTCAGGTCATGATCTCACAGTTAGTGAGTTTGAACCCCAAGTCGGGCTCTGTGCTGACAGCTCAGAGCCTGGAGCCTGCTTCGGATTCTGTGTCTCCCTCTCTCTGCCCCTTCTCTGCTCATGCTCTGTCTCTCTCTGTCTCTCAAAAATAAATAAACGTTAAAAAAAAAAGTGTATGCACGTGTATGTGTTGGTCTGTGAGAGTCTGTGCAAACAACGACTACCAGAGATAATGAGAGGAAAAAATCAAGCACATTGAAGGGAAAAGAAGGAAGGAAGGAAGGAAGGAAGGAAGGAAGGAAGGAAGGAAAGGAGGGAAGGAGGGAGGGAGGAATCCTTGTTCATAACACCCTAGTCTCAAATTTTTAATTCACCATTCATTTCACAAATGTTTATTAAGGATCAAATAAGTTTCAGGTACATGTCGAGGCTGGAGGTCTGAGAGCTAAGTTGTGGGGAGCAGAGAACAAAGCTTGAGTTTTCACACAGTTCGTGAAACCTACCACAAAGTGCTAGGCTACGTATCAAGGAAAGTATGTTGTGAAAAAGTCAGGAAATCCCAAGCCACGTCCTTTACCTCTGCCCTATAACTTAGACGTGAACATGGTTATTTCCTGCTACCTAAGGAAAACCCAGGATTTTGAAGGACAGCAATACCACAGAGGCGGAAGTTTCCAGAAAACAGGTATTTTTTTAAGGGCAGCATAGATTTTCTTCTGAAATGCAAGGGTGAAAGAAGTCGGCCTTTGCCGAGAAGTCTATCCTCAGACGCGAGCTGCGTTTCCCACACAGGCCCAGAGTCCCTTGTCAGTAGATCTCCAAGGTTCTAGAAGCAAATTACCCGATCAGCAGAACAGCGAGGATGGGAACTTGGGCAAGTTACTTTTGGCGCTTCCACTTCTTTACCTGTAAAACAAGGATAACATCGCTACCTGTCGTAGAGCATCGCTGTGAGGATAAAACCTTCCCCAAACAGTGTCTGGCAGGTGACAAGCACTCAGTGTTATCTCGCGCTAGATGCCATTCATCATGATCATCATCATCATCATCATCATGGTAATAATTAATCAAAGCCACCAGACATGTTATCCACAGAGTGGGGTTTTACATTGAATTCAGTGCCAACACTAAAAATTACAACAGTAGACATAAAAATTCAGAATTCCAGTTTCTCTTTGAAAAAAAAAAAAAATCCAAACCTCTGGGTCTGCCGGGCAGGCATTCACCAAGTGGCAGCATTCGGCGCGTGTGAGCCGTGGTGGTGCCTTACCGCCTGCCTGCCGAAGGCCTTGCTCGTTCCACTGGCGGCCTGGCCCCAGTGGGAAGCTGAGTGTGAAGGCCTTGACCTCCTGCCCGCTCCCCCGCTCCCCTCAGCAAGCAGATGGAAAGGGAAAGTATGTTCTAAGAGACCCGGACTCCCTCCCTCACCCAGTACAATGGGATTTCCAAAGACGGATGGGGACACGAGGTGAGGGCGGGCCTGGGGCTGTCGCAGGAGCGCGTGGCTTGTCTGAAGCTTAATATTTTAGTCTCTTCCGTGTTCGCTTACATTTAACATATCACCAATATTAAGGTAAAGTAGATGTATTAGACGATTGCACCAGGGAGCTCAGCTGCTACCATAAAGCCAATGAAGTTATGACAGCAGGGCCCGGGAGGAATCAAAGCTGAGTAAAACCTGTCCGGGCTGCTGACAAATGATGATAAAGTGATCGCTCGTGCCAGCGCTCGATGGAAATTGACAAGGTGAGCCTCCCCACCTAATGACCAGATGCAACCCTTGCTCCCAACGAAACGCACGGCGAGTTTAATCTCAATAAGCATCAAGATAAATTTGCTCCCACGTTTAGAAAGGGCATGGACGCATGGACAGGAGGCGCATCCCTCATCGAAGGGACCCCAGCGTGTGGTGCGGGGGCGGCAGCAAAGGTGCTGGGCACTTCCCCAGATACAGTGCCCCCAGTGCACCTGTTCCCAGAATACCTCCATTGTCCAGCCGCCCTGCGCTCAGAACGGAAGCTGAGGTTCAGATGGCACCTACGTCACAGGGCCCCGAAGTGCTCAGAGAGCAATTGTCTCCATGACTCCTATTAAATGTACGCGGCTCTGGGTTCTTATAAAGTAACGTCAGTTATCGAACAATACCAGCCTGCCAGACAAGACACATTATAAGAACAAGGCGGGTGGCGTGGGGGTGGGGGAAGACACCCCCCCAACCCTCGGAATACAATACACCAGCTGCACATTAATAAATATGTAATGTTTGATTAGAAATATGTATAGTATTTTTCCCTCCCCAAATGCCGGCTCGCCCTCAGGCGGAAGACGGGATCTGGCCCACACTGACGGGTTTCTTTCTTGCTTGCTTTGAAAATACAAACTCAAATGTTTTCCTGTCCCAGCTGTTTCCCATTGTTGCTGTTTATCAGCTTGAAGGATGAACAGTGGGATAAAAAAACACGCTTGCATTTCAAATGTGCCAGTCAGTCACTCCATTGTTCAAAGAAGAAAGCTTAATTGTCTGTGCTGGCAAACTTCTTTTTGGTGAATGTCCAGGTTTTAAGAAAAGCTATTCAGCTGTGCAATTTGTTTAATACATGCAGAGAAAAGCATATAAAATCACACGTTTTCTGAAAAAAAAAATTAAATGAGGGGGAAAGAGGAATTTGGGGAAAGAATGAGTCACCCACTGAAGTTCTCCAACTTGTCCGCACTGGGTACAGGGTTCTGTCACTTCTCTGCTGAAGCCTCTGCTTTCGTGGGACGCTCCCGGGAGTCCCACCCTGGGGTCCGGCTCGGTGCAAACAGCGCCAGCTCAGAGCCAGCGACAGAAGCTGCGGATTGCGCCGTCCGAACCCCTGGCTCCCCTGCCGGTTACAACCACCGCTGTTCTAACGGTGAGGTGCACACCCAGCCACAGCCTGTCAGGTGGGCGCACAGGGGCACGCCTCCACTGACGCACAGGCACCCACCTAGTGGGGGCCAAGTAGCCTCGGTGGTTGTCTGGTCAGCCTGTGGGGAGAACCCTCCCCGCCTCGAACAGAAATGCTTGATAACCTCCCACCTGTCCTATCTCACCAAGAGCACAAGAAGGCACAAACGGGAACCCAGTTCATGAACGTGAACTGCCCCTGCCCTTGACCTGGGCTGCCTGTCTAAAGTCAAGGGACTTTACCTGCTCCTCAAGGGACCGCCCCGCATCGGTTAGCATCTCTTTCCTGCATCGTCAACTTTCTCTGCACCGTCGTGAAAACGTACCTAAGGTTCTCCCGACTTCAGAAAAATGAGCACACAAAACACTTCCAGGTATTCCCATCTCCCCGTCCTCCTGCCCCCAGCCCCCTGGAAAGGGAAGCCATATTTAAAGGAGACAGAGACAGAGTGAATCTATAATCACGCTGGAGAAGTTGTCCACACTTCCTGGAAGACAGGGAAGGGACAGATGGGAAGGGGTTGGCAAGAGCAGAGGAAATCACAGTGAAAACCACTGGAGCCAGAGCTACCGAGAAAAGGAAGAGAAGACCCGAAGTAGCCTTGTGTTCAGAGGAAACAAATACGGGGTGGGGTGGGGGAGCGTCTGGCCGAGGGATCAGGAAAATGACCTTGTTCAGCATCCATCTTCACTGGCACCTAGGGAGCCCACCTGCCCTCCATCCACCAGACAGGAGGCTGCAGTAGCATCCAAACCCAAATCGAAACCCCAAGGACGGCAGGCTGAAGAAAGCAAACCCACCTCTGTGGTCAATTTCACCTCTGATTTATCAAGTGCAGGTACAGCCTCCCCCACTCAGGAGCTGGGAACATATCTTTTCATGCAAGCCTAAAGGAGCCTATGTGATGTAAGTACAATCCCAGAAACCCTCCAGGCTCACTCACAATGAAAACAGAAAACAAAAACAAAAACAAACAAACAAATATATATATATATATATATATATATATATATATATGTATGTCTATATATATGTGTATACGCATATATGCATATATACACATATATATGTGTGTGTATATATATATAGACATATATATGTATATGTGTGTGTGTATATATATATATATATATATATATACAAAATACCTGGGAATAAACCTACCAAGAAATGCTCAGGATCTATGAGAAGAAAACTATAAAAATTTACAGTGGGGCATAAAAGAAGACCTGAATAGATGGAAAGGCACAACCATAGACCTGGATGGAAACACTCAATATTATAAAGATGTCAAATCTCCTCAAGTTAAACTATAAATTCACTACCACCCCAATCACTGTCCCTACAGGACTTTTTATGGAACCAGACAAGACAATGCCAAATATTATTTGAAAGAGAAAATGCAAGAGAATAGCCAAGAAAAAAAATTGAAAAGAAAATTATTTGGGCATCTGTTCCACCAAATATTGAAACGGGCCACAGAGTATTGAAAATCACGTGAAGTGTATGGGATTAGACAAAAAAAAAAACAAAAAAAAAAACAAAAAAAAAAAAAACGAAGAAGCAGAATAGAAAGTCCAGAAATAGACATGTATCTGTAAGAAAAATCAGGGAAATGATGCAGTTTTCGATACATGAGGTGGTGACATTGGGCCCTCCATTTGAAAAAAAAAAAAAAAAAAAGAATTCAATCCCTACCTCACATCATGTATAAAAATAAATCCCACCTGATCAAGAAGCTAAATATAAAAGGCGAGTCTAGAAGAGTATTAGGTGCCAAGTGTTCTATCGGATGTGAGATTGAATGAAGTGATTTTGAAATCATGTAATACAAGAACGACAATGTCTCCACGTGACATGCAAAATTTGAAAGCCCCCTCACGGTAAAACAACTCCTCGGGAATCGTGCAATGTCAAAGCTAGCGGCCCATGTGAGCTGAGGCTCCATTTCTGTTCCTGAGGCACGGCGATGCCTCTTCAGCCCGTGGAAAGAAAGACCTGCCGTCCTTTGTCGTTACCGAGTCACCCACGCGGCTTCCTCCATCACAGCTTCTGACAGCAAGTTTCGTGACTGATATGCATTATCGTTACCTGATCTTATGGTTCAGAATATCTCTTAATCCTTTCACAACCTCACACAAGCATGTATTACAAGGTGGTAGTGGTAGAAGCTGTGTTCACACACACACACACACACACACACACACACCCACCCCTACACATCAGTAACTCTGCACTAGAGAATGGAGGGGATAAAGTTATTTTGAAGAAGACCGAACAACCACCATGATGTGCATCAGGAGCACACGATGACCCTAGAAGGTTCTCTTCGGGGAAAGCCCGTAAGGGAGAGAATCAAGCAGGATAAGAGAGACAAAAGAACAGCGCACGACTGTAACCTGAGCGGAAGCCGGTTCTGTCTGGGCCCTGGCAACGGTAGAGAGCCCTGGAGCATAAATCACATGGCGGCTGTCCCCCTTGAGGCCAGAGTCTCGTGGACCCCTGATTGGCCCACCATTAGCTGCGGGCTGCCCTGGCTGTGTGCTGGGGTTTAACTCTCAGGGTGAAGTACCAACCTCAGGCACTGCTCCAGAGAAGGGGCCCCTGGAGGCCACTACTGGCCTACTGCACAAGAGCAGTCCAGAAAGGAACACTGGGAGGGGCCAACAGCATCCGAAAAGCCCCCCCATTAATTCAAAGCTAACATAATTCAAGACTAACTGTGGTGTCGTTGGAATGCACCACTCCATGTTGATCGTGAATTTTTTTTTTTCCAGCAATGTTTCTGGTATTTTCCAGGACGTGCACTCCTCTGCCTCTAGGGAGCCTGAGCGAATCTCGCTGGTACCAGGAGTGGTCCTAGGAAGCAGATGCAGGGGATGGGATTCTGAAGTCGCTAGCCAGCTGGAAATGAGAACCCATCACTGTTGGTAGCGGAGAAATGGAGAAACGTGTGCGGTTGCTGAGACCTCTGCCTGTGGCGCCCCTGCGGTGTGGGGGACAGGTGGAGGCCTTGTGCCAGAGCTCCGACATTTGAGCTGACTGCCGGGAACAGAACTGCAGAGAAATCTGACTTCTTGGCCTGGGCAAGTTTTCTATACCCACGTCAGGACCCCGGCAAGGAGGGCCTAGGAGTCTGAACTTTGAGATAGAGCCAGGCGAGCACATGAACTTGAGAACCCTGTATCCTCTGGGTCTGCAGATGCAACCTTCCCCCCGCCTTGGCTTGTGAGACACTGGTGGCCCTTCCTCAGGGGCTACTGTCACCTCTCCTCCTGGCCACTGGAAAAATTTCAAATGTCAGTGGGGGTCAGCTGTGCTGGCCTGCGAAGGGGCCAGGGGGTTTATAAGCCACAGGAGCTGTAGGAACTGATGAACACAAGCCCGCAGGACTGGGAGAGTGCGCAGGGATGAATCCTGAAGGTGCTGGGCCGAGGTGGACAGAATAAAGTGCTGGAGAAGGGAACACTAGTTGACAAGGGAGCCCTCTCCTTTTTAAAAACAAAAAAAAATATTTTTTTAAGTTTATTTATTTATTTTGAGAGAAAGAGAGAGAGAGGAAAACAACATGAGTGAGGGAGGGGCAGAGAGACAGAGGGAGAGAATCCCAAGGAAGCAGGCTCCACACTGTCAGCGCAAGGAGCCCAATGAGGGACTCCGATCCCACGAACTGTGAGATCATGACCTGAGTCGAAATCAAGAGTCGGACGCTTAACCAACTGAGCCACCCCGGCACCGGGGAGTCCTCGCCCTTGACACAGGTTTGAACACCCAGGAAGTGGGTCTAATACACAGCTGGGATGGCTGCAACCAGCTTGGAAAAAGCGATTGCTCGCTTAGAAATGGAGTAGAGACGCCAGAGCTATCACTGCAGGGGGTGGAGGAAAATTCAACCAAGTGGTGGCCGAATCGCGGTCCCTGCGCCAAGTGTGGTGCGTTTACTAGAGCGGCACAGGCTCAGGCATGTGGTTTGCACTTTCTGATCTGGCAGCGGTGTCTTTTTCCGCACCGCGTTAGTTTCCTGAGGCTGCGGTGATGAATGACCACAAACCGGATGGCTTGTAACAATAGAAACGTATTCTCTCACGGCTCTGGAGGCCAGAAGTCCGAAATCAAGGTGCCTGCGGGGCCAAGCTGCCTCTGAAGACTCTAGGGGGGAATCCTCCCCTGCCTCTTCAACTTTCAGTGGCTGCTGGCCATCCTGGGCTCGTGGTCACATCCCTCCAGCTTCTGCCTCCATCTTTGCGTGCTTCTGTCCCCGTGTGTCACCTTCCCTTCCTTTCTAAGGTCACTGATCATCGGATTTAGGGCCTACCCTAACCCAAATGATCTTAGCTTGGATTCCTTAACTTAATTACATCTTCAAAGACCCTTATTCCAAATAAGGTCACACTTATAGGTTCCAGATGGATATATCTTTGGGGCTGGGGGGACCCCACCATCCAACCCACTACACCTGCCCATCATGAATGAGGATCACAAGTTGTTTGCGTTTACATCCAATGAAAAATAGCATTCATTTACAACCATCCCTGGAACGTAGTAATATTGATTTATATCATGATATAATCTGAAGTGACCTGGACCATGTGGACACTTTACAGAACCTGCCATCCGTTCTCCATCTCAATGACGTCATGTTAACTGGACCAAATGAGCAAAAAGAGGTGAATCCTCTAGATGCCTAGGTAAGATCCATGCTCCCCAAAGGACTGTAGTCCATGCTCCCCAAAGGGCTGTAAGTGCTTCAGAGGTAGGCACAGCAAAGCTTTTAAGGATCCAGTTATCTGGAACAGTGGAACGTCCCCCCCAAAATAAACCACAAAGGACTGTACTATGCACACCCTACCACTAAGAAGGAAGCCCAGTGCTTGCTGGACCCATTTGGATTGTGGAGGCAGCACACTCCCACATTTGGGAGGACTGCTTCTGCCCATTCTTTGAGTTATGTGGAAGGTTGCTGGTCTTAAGTGAGACCTGAAGCAAGAAAGGGCTTTACTGCCAAGTCCAGGCTGTGTTATAAGCTCTGCATCAGGAGCCATATGATTCGGTAGGCCCCTTCGTGCTGACATTAGAAAAGAAGCATGCCTGGGGTGCCTGGGTGGCTCAGTCGGTTAAGCCTCCGACTTCAGGTCAGGTCATGAGATCATGGCTTATGGGTTCAAGCCCCACGTCGGGGTCTGTGCTGACAGCTCAGAGTCTGGAGCCTGCTTCGGATTCTGCGTCTCCCTCTCTCTCTGCCCCTCCCTTGCTCGTGTTCTGTCTCTCTCTCTCAAAAATAAACATTAAAAAAATTAAAAAAAAAAAAAAAAAAGAAACGGGGCATGGTCTCTGATTAATGACCCCAACTCTACCTTAAAGAACTAGAAAAAGAAGAGAAAGTTAAACCAAAAAGAAGGAAATGAAAAAACAAAGATTAAGACGGAAACTCATGCAATAGAAAACAGAAAAACAATAAGAAAAAAAATCAAGAGAACAAAAACTATGGTTCTTTGAAAAAATCCATAAAACCAGTAAATCTCTGGGCAGAATGATCAAAGAAAAAGAAAAAAACTACAAACTGACAGGATTAGGAAAGAATGCAGGGATAGAACTACATATTCTACAGAAATTAAAATGATAAACATATTAAGAGTGACTTAATACCAATAAAGTTGATAACATAGATGAAATGGACAAATACCTTAAAAAATCTATCAAAGCCTGTTTGAAATGAAACAGATAACTTTCCATAAAGAAATGTGATTCATAGTTAAAATCCTCTTGTAAACAACAGGCCCAGATGGTTTCACTGGTAAATTCTACTGAACATTTAAGGAAGAAATAACACTCCTCCAGAAAATTGAATAAGAAATAATACTTCCTAACTCATTTTATGAAGCCAGCATTGTCCTGATACCAAAACCATACAAAGACATGGCAAGAAAAGAAAACTAGAGATAAATGTCCCTCATAAACATAGACTTGAAAATACTTTTTAAAAATGAGCAGGGGGGCCTGGGTGGCTCATTCGGTTAAGCATCCGACTTTGGCTCTGGTCACAATCTCACCATTCATGAGTTTGAGCCCCAGATGGGGCTCTGTGTTGACAGCTCAGAACCTGGAGCCTGCTTCGGATTCTGTGTCTGCCTCTCTCTCTCTGCCCCTCCCTGCTTGCACTCCATCTCTCTGTCTCTCTCTCTCAAAAATAAACATTTTTTTAAAAAAAATGAGCAAGTATAATTCAGCAATAAGTAGACTATTCTATCATGACTAAGTGGGTTTTACCCCAGAAATGAAAAATTAGCACTCAAAAATGTGTAAATTCACCACAGCAACAGACTGAGGAAAGAAAAATGAAAATGTCAATAGATCTAATAACAGAGATCCACACCACTTCTATTCAACATTGTATTGGAGGGCCTAGTCAGTGCAGTAAGGAAAGCAAAAGAAATAAAAGTCATCTTTTTCACATTCAATATGATCATCTACATTAAAAAAAAAAAAAACTACCATAGAGTTTTTTCTACCATAAAATCTACCAGAAAGCTGTTGGAATTATTATGTGAGTTTAGCATGGTCAAGGGATACAAAATAAATATACAAAAAATCATTTATATTTCTGTGTACTGGAAATGAACAATTGGAAATTGACATTTTAAAATACCATTTATAATAATTTCAAAAACTATGAAATAGTTGTGGATCAACCTAATAATATATGTGCAGGATTTGTGTGCTGAAAACTATAAAACATGACTGAAAGAAAAAACATTTAGGACCAAAATAAACACAAAGACATACCATGTTCATGGATCAGAAGACGCAACGTTGTTAAAATGTTGGTTCTCTTTCAAATATGTCTAGACATCCAATTCAATCCCAATCAAAACTCCAGCAGGCTTTTGGTGGAAATTGCCAAGCTTATTCTATTTTTACCTGGAAGATAAGAATACCCAAAACAACTTTGAAAAAAGATCGAATTTTTTCATCTTTGGAGGAATCATACTAATTTCAGACTCACTATAAGACTACCTGTTATTCTGAAGATGGTGCAGTATTTGCATAATGACAGATAAATCAATGGAACGAGAGTCCAGAATAGACCCGCATAGGGATCAATTTATTTTTGGCAACGTGCCAGAGGTAATGGGATGGGGAAATGATAGTATTTTTAATAAATGGTGCTAGGAAGTTGAGCATTCCTGGAGTGCCTGGGTGGTTCAGTTGGTTAGTTACCCAACTTCAGCTCAGGCCATGATCTCATGGATTATGAGTTCAAGCCTCACATTGTGCTCTTTGCTGAAAGCTCTGAGCCTGAAGACTGCTTTGGATTCTGTGTCTCTCTCTTTCTGCCCCTCCCCTGCTCACACTCTGTTTCCCTCTCTCTCTCTCTCTCTCTCTCTCTCTCTCTCTCTCTCTCAAAAATAAATAAACATTTGAAAAACAGAAAGAAAACTGAGCATTCCTTTCAAAAGAAAAAAAAAACTCAACCATTATATTGTACCACATACCAAAAGTAATTTGAAATAGATCATAAACCTAGATGTAAGGGCTAAAAATATAAAACGTCCAGAAAAAAACATAAAAGAAATGTTTGTGACCTGGGTTTAGACAAATCATTTTAGATAGAAAACAAAAAGTTCAAATCATATAAAGAAATAATTGGAGTTCATCAAAATTTAAAATTCTGCCCTTCCAAAGATGGTGTTAAGAAAATAAAAATACAAGCCACAGACTGAGAGAAAATATTTGCAAAACTTGTATCTGATTAAAGCATGCATTCTCAATGGAGGTGATTGACCCCCAGGGGGGCAAAAATTACTTCTTTGGGGACTAAAAAATGCTTAAATATCACAAGCATTGTGTGGCCCTCCAGATAGAAATAATGCATATGTCCATGGCAGTAAACTTCATGGCAGGACATTAGGAAAAAAACATCTAAGAAGGTCCTGGGGAATGAAGAGGTGGGTAATATTAAAATATACTGAGAAACACTGGGCAAAACATTTGAATCTAAAATACGTAGAGAACTCTCTTACAACAGCAATAATAAGGCAAAAAATCCAAGAAAAAAATTGGGCAAAAACCAGAACAGATACTACACCAAGATAAAGATATGGATGGCAAATAAGCTCCTGGAAAGATATTCAACATTACTACTCATTAAAGAAATGCACATTGGGGCGCCTGGTGGCTCAGTCGGTTAAGCATCCGACTTCAGCTCAGGTCATGATCTCGAGGTCCGTGAGTTCGAGCCCCGCATCAGGCTCTGTGCTGACAGCTCAGAGCCTGGGTGGAGCCTGTTTCAATTCTGTGTCTCCCTCTCTCTCTGACCCTCCCCCGTTCATGCTCTGTCTCTCTCTGTCTCAAAAATAAATAAACGTTTAAAAAAACAATTAAAAAAAAAGAAATGCACATTAAGATACTTCTACACCCCTGTCGAATGGCTAAAAACTTAAGAGGCTGATAATCCCTGTGCTTGCTGGTAAAAATGTGAAGCAACCGAACTCTCTTGGAAAACCTGTTGCCCATCTTCGATAAAGTCCTAATATGTACCCTTACATTATGATCCAGCATTTTCGTGCCTGGCAGAGATGAAAACACGTCCACACAAAGTCCTACATCCAAATGCTTTGTGGCCGTATTACTTAAACTGGCCTAAACTAGGAATACCCCCTAAATCTATTAACCAATGAGTGGATGTGATGGAATACTGCTCAGCAATAAAAAGAATGAACCACTGACCTTGGCAATAATATGAACGAATCTCAAAAGCGTGATGGTTGGTGAAAGAAGCCAGACTCAATTTGTATTATGATTTTATTCACATGATTTTCAAGAAAAGGCGAACGCATGAGAACAGAAATCAGAGCAGTGGTTGCCAGGGACTAGCGGTGGGGAGGCAAGTGACGCCAAGGGGCGTGAGGGAAGCTTGGGGGCTGCAAGCAATGTTCCGTATCCTGATGGTGGCTGATACATGACTGCATACGGTCAACACTACTCATGAGAGCGTTCGCTCTGTGAATTGGTTTCTACTGTATGTTATACCTCAATAAGCTTGACCAAAAGAAAACATTTCAGGAGCTCCAAGTACACGCTCAGCACTGAGCTGACGCTGTTCCCACGAAGCTCAGGGTCACTTGGCAATCTGTTCCGCATGGTTGCCAGACCGGAAGTGGACACGGCGGACGGGGAAAGTGTCGGAATGCAGAAACCAGCTCCGTGCGGCAGTCCGGGCCGCCTCTATCAGCTGGTGCATGGAAGCTCTCCCTCTGTACCTCGGAAGGTAGTGACTGTCGACCGGGGCGGAGATGCTCTCTTTGCTTGGCCCCCCAGGTCAGCAGGATCAGCGTGCCTGTGGGGAGGCGGGCGGAAATGCAGAATCTCAGTTTATAGAAGGAAGACAAGACCTGGGGTGTGACTGCTGTAGGCATCACCCCTCCCAGCTGTTCCGAGCATTCACTAGTGGGATTTCAGGGTCTGTGGTTGACCCAGAGGAGCTCCCGATCCAACCGGCCTCCAAGCAGCACCCTTCCCAGACCCTCTCTTGGCCCAACACCCCGCCCAACAAGCATGGCAGCCTGGCTTTGGGGGGCCCCAGGTTTCAGAGCTCCAGGTATTTTTCTCTTTCTTCCCAACCACCATGCCACTGCTTCCCGCCAACTCCCCGAACTGCCCCACACCCCACAGCCTCCCACCAAAGGGGTTCTTTTGTGTTCTCTCACGAAGGTCTTCAGACTGAGGCCATGCCAGGGTCTGACATGGTGGAGGGCAGACCCAGAGAAAGCTTGGTAGAAGGCGGGTTCTAGGTCTTCTGGGGAAGCTGTGAAGGGGCCCACAAAAAGCCACCGCCCTTTACAGATGTCCTCTGTGAACCTCACATCCTGCCTCATGGGAAGTCTTCCTGTCCTCATCTGCACAACTGTCAGGGCAACAGAAATGGTTGCCAGCGTCTTTGTTTCCTAGAGCTGCAAAAATTGCCACAGACTGAGTGTCTTAGAGCAGCAGAAGTGTATTCTCTCGCCATCCTGGAGGCCAGAAGTCCTAATGGAGGCCTCAGCAGGGCCACGCTCCTTCTGGGGCTGAAGGAGAATGTTCTTCCGTGTTTTCCAGCGTCTGCCGGCAGTCAGCGCCCCTTGCTGGACGCCTTACTCTCACCTTTGCTTCTGTCTTCACATGGCCTCTCCTGTGTCACTCTGTGTGTCTTCCTCGTCTCTGTCTTTCTCAAGGGCCCTCCTCACCGGATTTAGGCCCCTCTCTAATCCCAGATAATCTCATCTCAAAATCCTTACCTTGACTACATCTACAAAGACGCTTTTTCCAACTGAGGTCACATTCCGAGGGCCGAGGTGAAAAAGCTTTTTGGGGAGCCACTACTGAGCTCATTATGTCCAGCCTCTACTTTTGGTGAATGAGCCTGGAGGGCTCTGCCCCCTCCGTCCTGCTTCCCACCCCTCCTCCGCATAGCCATTCAGGAAGAATCTCCATGCGATACCAAAATCTAGAGCCCAAATCATGAGCAAGCCAAAACTAAGGTCCCCAGATTTCTTCAGAGCAGGGAGCACCAGGTCTTAAAAAATACGTCTGGAGGGGTCTGCAATTCCTGCAGTAGAAGGGGCTGTTTCCCCCCAGCCCCGGGCAAGGCCCACCCTCCCCTCAGCCCACCCCCAGGAAGAGGCCACACAGGCTTCCTTCAAAGGCAAAGAGGCTGGCCCGCCATTTTCTATCTGATGGAGGCTCTCATCAACTACCCTGGCAAAGAGATCATTGTCAGGGCACAACAAATGAGGTAAATGAGGGGAGTAACCGAGTACAAGCACAGGGGTGACATGGGAATGAGGGGCACGTGCCCTTCCTGTAGTTCCATCAGTCCCCTTCCCTTACATTGAGGTAAACCATCGAGCTTCTCTGACTCCTGGGCAAAGTTTGTACAAATACATCCCCAGGTCCCGTCCTTCCAACAAGAGCCCTTCCTACAGGGAAAATTCCAGAACTGGTGTTGTTGGGGCACATGGAAGAAGAGATACTCTTTGCGTGGATGATCGGGAAATGCTTCACAGGGACAGAAAGCAGACCCCTGCACCGGGCTTTGAGGGGCTCCAAACAGAGGGAACAGGACCGAGCCAAGTAGAATGAAGGTCTAGGTCAGACGTGATGAACAGAGCAGAAGTAGGCCCCGGCAGAACTGTGCCTAGGATTCTGAGACCACAGCCAGGCTCCATAAAAAGTCCTCTAATCGGGCACCGGGGTGGCTCAGTCGGTTAAATGACTGACTCTTGATTTCAGCTCAGGTCATGACCTCACTGTATGTGAGTTCAAGCCCTGTGTCAGGCTCTGTGCTGACATCATGGAGCCTGCTTGGATCCTCTCTCTCTCTCTCTCTCTCTCTCTCTCTCTCTCTGCCCCTCGCTCTCTCTTTCTCTCTCAAAACAAATAAAATTTTTCTTAAGAATTTCTTTGATCGGGGGTGCCTGGGTGGCTCAGTCGGTTAAGCGTCCGACTTTGGCTCAGGTCACGATCTCACGGTCCGTGAGTTCGAGCCCCACGTCGGGCTCTGTGCTGACAGCTCAGAGCCTGGAGCCTGTTTCAGATTCTGTGTTTCCCCCTCTCTCTGCCCCTCCCCTGCTCATGCTCCGTCTCTCTCTGTCTCAGAAAAAAAAAAAAAAAAAAAGTATTTAAAAAGTCCCCTGATCAGCAGATCAGGGAAGGGGGTCAGTGATACAGAAGTCATCCCTGACCTAGGGTGTCAACAGAATCACGTGACACTGAGGAGAAAGCCAGGTGATGGCAACACGTTTAGCCAAATGAAGTTGAGTCCTAAAGCCACCTGTTGGGAGTGGAATTGTGTCTTCCAAAAAACGATTTGGGAGAGTCCTAACCCCTACCTAGAACCTTAGAATGTGACCCTATTTGGAGATGGAAACTTTCCAGAGGTCATCAGGTGAGGGTGGGCCTAATCCAGCACGACGGGCATCTTTACAAAAAGTGGACATTTGCACACAGAGGCAGACACGCACCAAGGGAAGGCGACAGGACGAGACGTGTCCAACTGGCACACAATTCATGCGAATACTCATTCGTTCGCTCATCCTGAGAAGCGCTTCCCGAAGACCCGCCTAGGGCCAGACACTGTGCCCCCTGTCCGAGTTAGGTACGGTCTTCACCTCTCGGAGCCTTTGTTTTCCCATCTGTAAAATGGAACTAAAACCCAATGGGGCCGTTAGGAGAATCACTTGTATGTCTATGAAGTGCCTTGTGTGGCGCCCGTCACAGAGTCAGTACCCAGGAAATGTCACTTCTCTGCGTCCTTCTTTCTTCTGCACGTGAGGTGGTGGGATTTCTTTCCACTTAAAATAAGACCAGTCTTGGGGCGCCTGGGTGGCCTAGTGGGTTAAGGGTCCAACTTCGGCCAAGGTCTTGATCTCCCAGTTCGTGGGTTCAGGCCCCGTGTCAGGCTCTCTGCTCCCAGCACAGAGCCCACTTGGGATGGAGGAGGACAGTAATTTGCCCGTGTCTGTTCATGAAAAGAAGATTTCTGGAAGGAACTAAGGAACTGGTAAAGATGTTCAACCCCAGGGAAGGGAATCTGGAACGGAGACGCATAGGCGGGAGGGAACCTTCTTGCCACTCTCATACTGTTGGACCTCTTTTTTAACCACATGGTAACATCAGTAATTTCTTAGGGAACTTTTTTTTGTTTGGGAATATTTTTAGATTCACAACAGATTTGCAGAGATAATCTAGTCACATGTACCCTTCGTCTCATCTCCCGATGTCAGCGTAACTGACGTTTGTCAAAGCGAGAAACTTAACACTGGCATGGCCCTATTAAATCAGCTTGGGACTTCCTCCAGATAGCACCAGGTTTTACACAAATGCCCTCTTTCTCTTCCGGGCTACCCCCGCCAGGATCCCCCCCCCCCCCCCCCCCCCCGTTGCGCTGGATCAGCACGTCTCCTAGGCGCGTGACAGTTTCTCAGACTCTCCTTGGTCTGCGTGACTTTAGAAGAGTAGCAGTCAGGTGTCTGAGTGTCTGATGTCCTCTCATGATTAGACGAAGCTACAGGCTTGGGGAAAGAACACAGAGGCAGCGTGCCCTTCCCATCACACCATGCGGGGAACACGCGAGCCCTGCCACCTGCCCCCCGCCCCCCGTGATATTATCCCCCGGCAGGGAGTCCAGATGCTTTTCCTATCCTGGGCACCCCTGTGCGTTCAGGGCTGTCTGGTCTCTTTCACACTTTAGCAGGCTCGAAAGACCCCAGCCGGCCCGCCTCCTGCACCCTGCCCCAGGGTCTCAAGCAGAAGCTGGAGGAAGTGGGAGATCCCCACCCTCGAAACTAATCCCCTCGGCCTGTGGGACCAGGTGTGGCGGAGGCAGGGCTGTGCTCCAGGCCCTTCCTCTGAGCAGCGAGTGGCTGGGGGCCCATTTCACAGCCCTGGAAATCGAGGCCAGGGTGAACCCCCCGAGTCAACACCGTGAATAAGTTTCTGCTCAGGGACTCACCCCAGGTCGAGACACCCCCTAGGAACCCCAGCCTGCCCACCGGTCCCCACAGACACCACCCCTCTGGGCTGGGCCAGCAGGCGGCCGCCAGAATGAGCCTCGAGCATCCTCCCTGCCCCTGCGGGAAACCCAAACCTTCCCTCAAGGCTCCCCAGCACCCCCTCCTGCAGGCAGCCCTACTGACCGAGGCCCCAGAAAGGGCTCTGGGTTCTCTTGGACCTGAGTTCGAGTTCCGGCTGAGACAACTTGGGTGACTAACCTACTTTGTACAGTGAGGGTACCGATGCCCACCTGGTGGCAATGCCACAAAAGCCAGCTGCGTGCCTGCAAAGCCCTTGGCCTTGGTAAGTGTTCAGAGAGTGGTGGATGGTACTCTTCGCCTTCCGGCCAGGACATGCCGAGCGGCGTGATATCGTCCTGTGTCCTGTATTGTTCGTCCCTTCAATCATTCAGCAAGCCTTCACGGAGAACCTGCTAGCAGTCAGCAGATGGGAGCCCGGTGCTGAGTAAAGCCACACGGCGGGTCCTGTGGGGTTTGCAACCTGGTGCGGGAGCCAGACGGCCGGCGGATGGTCCCATCGTCACACGGCTGTGAGATGACAGCTGGGAACGGGCACCCATGCTGTCCTGAGAGCCCATACCTGGGGGACTTGATGGAAGCCGTGGGGTCAAGTGAGCCTTCCCTGTGGCAATGATGCTGAGGTGAACCCGGAGGGGTGAGGAGGGGAGAGAGTTACGGTCCAGGCCAAGGGCAGCATCCCAGCTCCCGGAGGAAGACCAGAGTGCAGACTGGGAGGTAGGGCATGGAGTGGCCCCCGGGGCAGGCAACTTCCGGGGAACGGGCCATCGAGGGAGCTGGGAAGCACTGAGCTGAGGTTGGGGGACAGGAAAGCCATCAGGAGGTGAGCAGCCGCTTGTGTCTGGAACATTCTACCCCCATCCACCCCAGCTGCCAGAGGGGAGTCCCCATGCTCCCTATTCATTACCTGACATAACTAATTGCCTGGTGACATTTCCCATATTATAGACAAATGTGAATTATGGGCCCAGCTGTTCCCTTTCTCGTCACCGGGAATCGGTTGATAAATATGTTTATTCGAGGTCAGCCTGGCCTCATCCATTAGAAATATTGTTTTTCTAAACATTACATTGATTTAATTTAACTCTAATCAATTTAAAATGGTTCTGACAATTAACAAAAGCTTCAAATATGACCTTAAAGTAATAGGATTCATTAGCTATGTTTAGGATTAAACTTACCCTAATAGGGCAATTTTTCTTCCGAGGGTATTTGGTAACCGACTAGTGGTCAGTCAAAATGAAATCAATTATTATAAATTATACAGTTAAAGTTGATTATGTATCCCCTGCTAATTTGTATAAATAAGGGTGTCTGACAATGGGAGTAATTTATTAATAACTATCTCTACCCCAGCCCGGTATCACACTTCATGTAACAGCTGCCAGGGCATCTGTAACCCATGAAGTATTATTTTCCAGGGCTGTTCTCGATGTATGCTAATTAAACCCATAATTAATTGGAACAGTTATAGTTAAGACACAATGCTGGTGCCCTTTGCCCATTCATGACAGTCAACTCATTCAAAAGGCAATCTGATCAAAACTTCGCACGCCAGCCCCGGTGCCCCAAAAGGAAGGTGATCCCGCCACGGAGACGATGTGATGTGACAGCTGCTGTCCCGGGGAGAGGGGAGGATGCAGTCGGAATCCAAGCCCCCCGTTTCTGGGTCGTGCAGCCTGCCCCTGCCAGCCGGTGCCCTGTAAGGGAGGAATGTGGACCCAGAGGGGCTGGGGCACAATGTCTGGGCCAGCGCTCATCAATCGGTGGCCCACGTTGTGTTTAAAAAAGCAAACCAGGGACTCCTGGGTGGCTCAGTCAGTTCAGCGTCCGACTTCGGCTCGGGTCACCATCTCGCGGGTTCGTGAGACCGAGCCCCGCATCGGGCTCGCAGCTGTCGGCACAAAGCCCCCTTCGGAGCCTCTGCCCCCCTCTCTCTTTCCGCCCCTCCCCTGCTGGCTCACTCACTCTCAAAAGTAAATAAAACATTAAAAACCATCAAAACAATGCCCAGAAACTCAATGTTTGCCAGCATTTTACAAATTGGGAACCCTCACTTCTTTTGGAAATTCCTGACTTTGTTTCAAATATACCCTGGTCTGCTCCCCCGCCCCCAGTCTCTATGAGGCACGAACCCACTTCTTTTCTCTCTGTTACCTGCCTGGTCCCTGGGGAGCCTTGGTCTAGGACACCTCCTCATTGTATAGGTGGGGACACTGAGGCCCAGTCTCATCAGGGAGCAGACAGTGAGCCAGCTCCAAGCAGTGTGAGGGTGGCTGGTTTCACAGAGCATCTAAGCCGAGTTGGGGGCCCCCGGGGAGGTGGTCCGTCCACAAAAGATCACTCTCCCTGCTACAGGCGGGTGAAGTCTGGCAGGAGGAGACTGTGGGCGATGAACCACGCCTCGTGAGGCCCTGAAACGCTGGGGCGATGATGGACCCACACCCCTGTGTTGGGTGTTCGCAGTTGCAAACAGCAGGCTGTGTCCTGCTAACCCCAGATTTTCGGGTTGGGCTGGAGAAGGGTGGGGAAGATTCTTCCCTTGGGCCTCTGAGGCGTATGGATGAAGGGGGACCAGGGAGGGACATCTGGACAAGCAGATTAGCAGCGGCACAGAAGAACCTTCAGCTGGGAAATGTCCCTGTGTGTGAATCACTCAGTCCTCCAGCTAACATGGGACACCCCCACTTGGAGCGTCCCGTGGGGGGTGCTCGGGGGACGGGGACAACGTGGCTTTTGCCTTCTGGTGGCCTCACTACCACAGCGGGCGGATGAGTATAAAGCATTGTGGCAGCCCCCAAGGAGTCTGGGGGTGTCTGGGGATTGGAGTCTGGGGGGTATCGTCACCTTGGGGGTAAAGGGAGAAGACGCGAAGCCCTCAGATGAGCCTGGAGCCTCCTCTATGCTCAAGAAAGCGAGAATATCTTTTCCAGAAGGGTCTTGAGTCCTTCCTACCCGTGTTAGCCTGAAGCAGGAAGCAGCAACCTGGTGAGGAGGGAGGCGTAGGGATGGGGCTGGTCTGACGCCCGGAAGGCCTTGTCACACGGAGGGTGCCAGAGAGCTACAGATGTCATGATCAAACCAGGAGCTTGAGACAACCTGGCCGGCTGCACAGGCAGCATCTGAGGCCCCCGGCCACTGGGAATCCTGATGGCCCAAGAACCCCGGGGAAGGCCAGCATTTGGGACGCCGCACCCGCTGCATTTAGGGAAGCCCAGCTCGCATCCAGGAGCCGGTCGCGGCCGAAAGCCTGCAGGGCTCAGGATCGAGCACCAGCCCCACTCAGGGCTGTCCCACGGCTGGGCGCAAACAACACCCCAGGCGAATCTCTGATTCGCCACCTTCAGTGGATATCCCAGGGAACATTGCAGTCCCCACAATGGTGTGGGCTGTAGTCTCCCCAACTTTAAAACGAAGGGTTGGACCCAACCTCAGCGGCTCCAAAGGCCCAGTCCCCTGACACTAACGGCACGACAGACAAAGCCTGCTTGCCAATTCGCCTTCTGGAGAGTTCTCTCATTCTGTGCTGGGCCTGGGTTGAAAAGAGAGGGCAGGGGAGAAACACACACACACACACACACACACACACACACACCCTATGAGCTGGAGGTAACAGAACAAAGACTGAACTTGAACACAAAGAGAAAGTTCGTCAAAACTCGTGTTTCCTTAAAACACTGTACGTAAATTATAGCTCAGTGAAGTTGGCGTGGGGGTCGGGGTGGGAAGGGGAGGGGAAACTGAGGCACATTACAATTTTTTTTTTTTTTTGAAGAGTTTATTTGAGCCTCCAGCAATTGGAATCAGGCAGGAAGCACCAAACCCAAAGCGGCTAGAGGTGCTCCGACCTAGGAGAGAGGATTCAGGAGACACAGCCGCAGAGGCAGAGCGGGGACCCGATGTGTCTGGCTGAGGGCTTCGCTGAGGCAGTTGCCTCGTTTGGGGGCGCCTCACTGGCTGGCTGTGATCAGTGGGTCTTAAAATCGTCTCATTTTCTCGAGGCCCAGCGCATGGTCTCCGGCTCAGGCTCTGGCTCGCTCAATGAGGCTGCCAGCTCTCAGAGCCTTTCCGGTTTCACTACTTCAATGCCAGCTAAGAAAAATCAGGAAAGGAGGGCGTGCAAATTGGAAAACCGCCTTGGGAAACGGTGTGGCAGTGTCCGCTGCTCGACGCGCACCGGTCTCCTGTGACCAGCAGATCCACTGCGGGGCTGGCGTTCACAGGAAAGGCTTGTGCGAGTGCCGCCCCCCAAAACCTGCTCGGGAAGGTTCCTGGCACCATAGCGCTAATAGCCCCAAACTGGAAACAGCGCACCTGTCCACCAGCAGGAGCCTCGGTAAACAAACTATGGGATATTTACACGACAGAGCCCTGAAATACGCCCTCTGGTGCACACGAATGAATGCAAACCACAGACCTTGCGTTAACCGTGCGGGAGCCGTGTCCCCCTTTACACGAAGCCCCAAACCTGGCAAAATGAAGCCATGGGGGCAGGAGACAAAACCGGGCAGAGCAGAGGGAGGCCGCCCGGTGCTGGAAGGGTCCCTGAGGTTGACAGGAAGGGCGCACGGGCATGGGACATTCACGGAGCCCGTGCGGATGCGCCCAGCTGGCATGGCGGGCAGCGGAGTGACCCCGGGGTCTGGCACAGGTCTGGGGGCCCAGGTTTCTGCCCTCGGAGGCCACACACACAGGCCACACCTGCCTGCACCAGGTGGCCGGGGGATCCCTAAATACCATCCCAGCTCAGCGCTGCCGTGCCCATCCCCAGGAGGGTGGTGACAAGTCCGCACCGCGGCCCGGAGGATGGTTCCAAATGCCAGGCCACACCCATGGAGCATCAGGTTGGGCCTTCAGCTGGCAGGCAGGGGCTCCCCACTGGAGAGGACCTGGACGGAGCACAGTCCTGCAGGCATACTGCAGAAGCAGGAAGGACCCAAGCTCGAGTCCCATTGCCTCTGCCCGGGCCTCGACAGGTCCCTCATCTGGGAACCAGGGAGGAGGCTCTTGGAAGCATGAGAGAACACACATGGGAGCACCCACCCCAGGGCCTGATGCTCACCAAGTGGGGAAACCAAGGCCCAGGGCGCAGACGCGCCTCCCTCAGGGTAGAGCCGTGCTTTTGTTTCCCCATTAGGACCCACGGCTACAGAGTTCTGTGCAACTCCCCCTGCACCCCGGCTGCTGTCCCAACTCCCCCCTCTTCCACTCCCCCCAGGCCACTCGGCCACCAACAGGAACGCGGGCGATGGCCACACTTCCTTCCGGGCCCCTGCTCTGGGTCCCCGAGACACACAGTCCTGCCCACTGCTGCCCTTCGTGTTAGCCCAACACACGTCATCTTTCACAGCCCCTGCCAGGCCTCCTGGCTCCGGGGGGGCCCCCTGCCCAGAACCCCGAGCACACGAGGCGGTGAAGCAGGCAGGGCCCCGGGAGAGTCTGGCTCCCACTTCCAGAGCCCATGTGGCCGGCCAGCGAGCATCACGGTGGATGTGGTTGACTGGGAACTCTGGCCAAATCGTCTAGCTCCTTAGGCCTCAGTTTCTCTGCCCATAAAATGAACCTCTCTGTTCTGGCCACTCAGAGGGGGAGGGAAGCCATGAGGGTGTTTTCTAGGCAGCCACAGAGAGGATGGAACACCCAGCAGACAGCAGAGATGAGGCCAGAGGGGATGCGCTGGAGTCTACGTTACATCAGAACACAGCATACCATTAGATCTGTTCTTTCCCTGCCATACGGCTGCTCAGCTGCCTCAGTCTCCCCAGAGCGATCCTGGAGGTTTATGCTGCCCCTTCAAGACCCCCACGCACAGTCTTCCTGATCTGGGAGCTTCTGTCTTGATCCAGCCATTGGCAGCACCCCCAGGGCCCCCCATCCACACCTTTGATGTGGTGAGGTCTCGGTGGCCTCACCTTCCCGTGCCAGCTGCCGTCCCCTCCCTCCCTGGGGTCCGAAAAGCCCTCTGATTCCCATGGGCCCCTCCAGCCTCCCTTCCTGTCTCCCACCCACTGCCAGGAGGTGGGCGTCATCTGCAAAACAGCACCTGGGTCGTTACCGTGCTAAATGACCTCCCAAAGGACTACTCCAAACTCCCAAAGGACGTTTGAGCTACAGCCCCCATGCCTTCCCACATCCATGATCTCCGATCTGGGCCCCTGCCCGGTTACACAGCCGGCATGGCCTGCCACTCGGTCAGCCACAGGCCTCCGCTGGGCTCCTACCGACAAGGCGAAACACGAAACTGTAAAACTCATCTGCACTCGCTGCAATCTATGCAGTCAGTGGGTTTCACTAACGAGAATGTTTATAACCCACTTTTTCTCCAACTAATACATTATAGGCCTTTGCTCATGTCAGAAAAAAAATGTTCTAGAAGCATCTCCCCACTAATAAGAATGTTTATAACCCACTTTTTCTCCAACTAATACATTATAGGCCTTTGCTCATGTCAGAAAAAAAATGTTCTAGAAGCATCTCCCCACTAATAAGAATGTTTATAACCCACTTTTTCTCCAACTAATACATTATAGGCCTTTGCTCATGTCAGAAAAAAAATGTTCTAGAAGCATCTCCCTACTAATAAGAATTTTTATAACCCACTTTTTCTCCAACTAATACATTATAGGCCTTTGCTCATGTCAGAAAAAAATGTTCTAGAAGCATCTCTGATGGCTGCAGAGTACTGCATACACAGTCCAGCTGGGCCATGGATTGATCAAGGTCCTGCACACTTAAGTTTGCCAATTATAAATGATGTTGCCGATGGGGCCCTGGGTGGTGCAGTCAAAGTGTCCGGCTTCGGCTCAGGTCATGATTTCGCGGTTCGTGGGTTCAAGCCCCGCGCCGGGCTCTGTGCTGACAGCTCGGCTCGGATTCTGTGTCCCCTTCTCTCTCTGCCCCTCTCCCACTCGCACTCTGTCTCTCTCTCTAAAAAATAAATAAACATTAAAAAATTAGAAAAAAATGACGTTGCCTATACGCATATGGCTAATTTTGGGCACCTCTGTGAGCATCATGTCCTCAGGAAAATGTCCTAGCAATAGAGTTGCTGAGTGTAAGGCATACAAGATATGAAGGCTTTTTAAAAAATAAGCACATGTCTTTTGAACACCCACGTGACTCACAGTTCGTGCGTAACTGTTTCGGGTTGGGGGCTGAGGAAGAACCTAACGGGAGAAGTCAGTAGTCTGAGGAGGGGGTTGTACACACAGAAGACCAAATACCATTAGAAGTGCAACATGTTAAAGGGGCTTATAGAGCTCCAGACCCCCAGAATGTCATAGCTAGGTAGGACAGTGTAGACTACAGTCGAATCCCCTTGTATTAGGGATGGAGAAACTGAGGCTCACAGAGAGAAGCCACCCAGGAAGGGGGGGACCGCCAGTTCTGGGGTATTTACAACATGGCCCTGTGCTGAGCCTGGGTGCAGGCGTGTGGCCTGGCCTCATCCTACCAACCAGGGCAGAGAGGGTGGGTGAGACACGGCCAGCAGTATGAGCACCTGGGACGGGCCAGGTGTGACCGAGGCTTGGGGTCTATTTTCAATCCGCCACACAAAATGAGTGAGGGTGGGAGCCGTGGCTTTGTAAGAGATGCCGGCTCTCAGGGCGCCTGGGCGGCTCAGTCCGTGAAGCGTCCAGATCTTGATTTGGGCTCAGGTCATGATCTCATGGTTCGTGAGATCGAGCCCCATGTTGGGCTCTGCGCTGACCTGCTCGGGATTCTCTCTCTCTCTCTCTCAAAATAAAGAAAAAGAGAGAGAGAGAAATGCCTGCTGTGCCTAAGCACAAAAAGTAGTTTATTAAAGCCTTAATCCAAGTCCAAGTGTGAATTCTTTCCAGATTTTGCCAAAAGAAAAGTCTTTTCTACAAAGGGAGGGTCTGGGGCAGTGGTTCTGAAACTTCAGTGCAGGTAGGATTCACTTGGTGGGGAAAGGGGGAGGTGCTCACAATGCAGATTCCAGAGCCCGGATTGGAGAGTTTAATTCTATGAGGGTTGGGGGGGGGGGGGGGGCAGCTCTGAAAAATCGATGAGCGTGTGACGGGTTGTCATACAGAGACCCTGACAACTGTAGCTGTACTAACCTTAACACAGTAGCCACTGGCTCACACCGACAGTCCTGTGCCCCGTTCCCTCACCGAAGAATGTTTCTAGTGAAGAGAGAAATGTGCGCCGACTTAGGGGCTTGACATCAGGATCTTATTATTGGCCTATGTTCTTCCCACGAAGCCACGGGTTTGTACTCCGTTCCAACGCAGCTCCCCTAGCGAAGACCTCACATCGGACCTTACGGTCCTCGTCCAGTAGGTGGCACTAACTCGTCTGAAGTTAGCAGAAGTACACCTGAAAGCTGGAGGTAGCTAGAGAGACAAGGACAAGGCGGAGACAGTGGGAGAGGACAGTCCCAAGCAGAAATGTCCCACACTAGCCAGCTGTTCTGAAATGACGCAGAGGGAGCCTAAACCCTCCTGGATGTACTTTGTGGCCTGGTGTGTGTAGCCCTGACTCGTTGCCACATTTGCTTTCGTAAATCACCTGCTGCTTCCCAAACCGGGGACCTGGCGGCTGGCAGCTAGCTGGGAGTGAAGATCCAGGACGTTGCCATAACCCATTATGGCCACAAGATGGCGGTGCTGCGCCAAGAGGACACGTTTGCTTAGAAACCTCTCAATCTGAAAAAGCAATCTGGAGACTTGAGTGTGACCTGAAAGAAAATAAGATCCGGGAGGGAGAAGCGACCTGGAGAGCAATGTGTCGATTTAGACTTGCAATCTCTCAAATGCATGATTATATTAGCCGCTTGCTGCTGCTAGAGGTGACCGTTTACCGAGGGGTCGCTGAGTACCCACCCCGCTGTGAGAAGCGCTGTACGTGCGTGGGTTCATTTCAGGTTCATGAAGCCTTATGAGGGAAGTTCTGTGATGTCTCCGCGTCCCCGCAGAAGCATTATGTGGAGAACCAGAGGCCAGGACCTCTTGTATTATTTCAAAAGAAATGAGGGCCGTGATCTAATTCGGGCCACATAGACGATAGTGAATGGGGCGGCTTTCATGCGTCAAAGGCTGAAATTTTCTTCTTTCTCCTCGCAAATGTTTGAGCACCTACTTTGTGCCAGGGAACTGTTCACAGTGCTAAGGAAAGGGAACTGAAGGACCTACAGAAAGTCCCTGCTTCTAGTGCAGCGAGACCACAAGAACCCATTAGGTCTGGGCAAAAGGTGCCCTGGAGAATATGAAGAGGGCCAGGGCCACGCGGTGCCGGCTGGTGCATCTTGGGTGACGTCAGCAGTAAACTGCCGCTGGCTCTTCGGAGCCAATTGCTAAGTTGTCGGGAATTTTGTGAGCCAATTCTTAAATACACCTATTATTAAAGTTACATTATATAAACTTACAGCTAATAAGTTACATTTAAAAGTTATTACGTTTAATCACCTATACTCGGGGAAAAAAGAAGTTTAATTAAGTAAGTTCTATTTAAAACTCATCACTTCGTAATGACTTTACATTTGACAACTATCTACGCTGGGGGGAAGCAAGCTTTTTCTGTCAAGGACGGGATAGTAAATTTTTTAGGCTGAACGGGGCATACAGTTTTCTGTCGTAAGCCCTCAGCTCCCCCGCGGGGATGCAAAAGCAGCCGTAGATGTGTAATGGGAAGGGAGAGGACCGTGTTCCAGTAAAATGATATTTACAAAAACAGGCAGTGGTGAGGTGGGTTGGTCTAACAGCCGCAGATGCCGACCCCGGTCTGTGCTCGGGTGTTTATCTCTCTCATATCTGGTTGGTGGGAATGCTACGTACTTCCACGCAATCCTGCTTGCACGTCTTCCCAAACCCGCCCGTAGAGATGGCGCCACGGGTAGCACGCGATCGGCCACGGTGAGAGTATTCCCACCCCAAAATCGGCAAACGCTACACATCAGGGCTTGTTCTCTCCCTGGAGAGCTGGCTGTTAAACATTTGCCAGCACGCCACGGGTTAATGTGGTCTGTGAAGGAGGCCTCTTGGAGGGGGTGACCTCTGATCTCTGAACAGAGACCTGAAACTGCGCTTCATCTTTCTACCGCGCAGCGGCCCCTCCCACCCACAAGGGGCGACCTACAGGGCACAGTTTTGAAATACATCTGAACCAAACAGCCTAAAGTTTGCAGAGATGGCCGGAAAGAGTCAAGCGCTTGTTTCAAATATAGAGATTGCAAGATGATGACCCCACCGTGCCACGCTCCAGGGAGCAGCTCCGCCTCCTCTTAGCTATTTACAATTGGACAGCTAGGAAGCCTCGCATCAGGGTCCAAGGCCTGACCTCACGTATTCCACAGGCTGCTGAGGCTCTGCCTGCCACCAGCTGGCACCCGCAAGGCTAGCCCTCCGAGGTCCCATTCAAACACCTCACAAAGTGGGGAGGAATCGGGGGAGGCGCTCAAAAGACAGCCAAAAGTCAGCTTCCAACCCGACTCTTCAAACCCGAGTGCAACCACAAGCTCCTTTCAAAGGCAGTATTTAAAACAGACTCGGGGGTTATTTGTAAGGGAGTGGTTTGATGCATGAAATTTAAGAGCCTTCGTGAGTTCTTAGGGAAGCAGAGGTGAAAGCAGCGGGCAACTTGCAAATTTCAGTTGCACGTCTGTGATGAAAGTCACCGCTGGACCAATGACTCTCTTCTCATGCTGTCCAGTGGAGGGTTCGCACGCCTAACTCTTCGCTAACCCCTCAGAAGCCACCTCCCCCTCCAGTGACACTTGGCACTGCAGAACGGTCCTCCAAAGCTGGCAGTTCACACAGATGTGACCGTCCACAGTTCTGTGTGATGCCACCCCCCCCCAAAACCACGTCTCTTCCTGAGACTTCCTCTACTGCTCACCTAATCAGCCTGGTGGGGCATCTACGTTTACATACCCTTTGGAATGTTCTCTGAAGGGAAAAAAAGAGCATCTGCATTGTGCCCCTTTAAGGGTGTTTTTATTCAACTCCTCTTCGTAAGTAGTGAAATTCATCCTGCTTCCAAATGCTTTCTCCTACCTCCAGAACGTGTCCCACGCAGATTTCCGAGGCTGTTTCCCAAGAGCTTGGGCCAGAAGCTCTACATTTTTTCTACTTCCCCTTGGGAGCTCGTCCAAGTCCATGATCTTGGACTTTTACAGGAGCAGACAGTTCTACCAGAGATTGATGGACGAGTAGATTACGGGTCTCAAAAAACTCCATCGCTCCTGACAAGTGGTTCCCAATCTTGCCGCACACGGGACAACGGGACAGATGTAAAGAGCTTCGAGGAATCTCAAGTGCCTGGACGGCCCCGTCTGCAGATTCTAATAGCTTGGGCAGCATAGGCATTACTTTGGGGTCCCTGTGCTTGAATTCGGTGTGCAGCCAGGACTGAGAAGGGCTGTTCTAGGCAGTGCATCCACCATGCGGACCTTAATATGGAACGACATGTGGACAGTCAGGAGAAGAGCGCCGAGCCGGGCCGGTGGTTTTTCCCTGCCAGCCGGTCAGCTCTCCTCTGACCGGGACTCGTTTTCTCTTGGTGGCCCCCATCTACTGGTGGGCACAAGAACAGAAGCCCTCACTGTCACACTAACATACCCCAAGTCACAAAGAGTGGCATCTATGAGAAAGTATGCAAACCCCGGACTAAAGGCCAAAGGATGTTAAAATGGCAAAGTGGGTGCCTGGGGGGCTCAGTCAGTTAAGGATCAGGCTTCAGCCCCGGTCATGATCTCAAGGTTCGTGGGATCGAGCCCCACATCCGGCTCCGCGCAGACAGCATGGAGCCTGCTTGGGATTCTGTCTCTCACTGCCCCTCCCCCCCACTCAGGCTGTCTTTCTCTCAAAATAAATTTTAAAAAAAAATTGAAAGACAGGGAGGAAGGAAAAAGGAAATTCTTGAATGTACTATTATTACCAGCATCACTCAGACCATCGGGCTTTCCTACCTTGGCATAAAGTGACTAAACTCCAAGTCATTCTTGAGGAAGACTTTTTTTTTTATTTTAATGTTTATTTATTACCAAGATAGAGAGCACACCCATGCTGAGTGGGGGAGGGGCAGAGAAAGGAAGACACAGAATCCGAAGCAGGCTCCAGGCTCCGAGCTGTCATCACAGAGCCCGATGTGGGGCTCAAACCCATGTACCACGAGACCATGACCTGAGCCAAAGTTGGACGCCCAACCGACTGAGCCACCCAGGCGTCTCAAGGAAGGCTTGTTTCATCAGTACCTAAGAGTGGATAAAAGGGTCCATCGTGTGGTAGCATATAATCCCTTCTCTGGATTACACATAAGGGTAAAGCATCTAACCACCTCCTTGTGGCTGTGGGGGACAAGGACCCACAATTCTTCTCGTCAACAGCCTTGTGCCCTTGTTTAGAGGTGAGGAAGCGCAGGAGGGCAACCTCTTACTGGAGTGGTTTAGAACTGAGCTTTAATCGGGACCAGAGCTTGGAAATGCCCAGTTACTCCAAGAAACGACAGGGCGCCATGCTGCCATGAGGTAACCCAGAGACCGTCGGTCCATTGCCCAGAGCAGGGGAAGTCTGACAGGTTTTCCAAAGCAGTCGTAACGAGGCCAGAGGCTGGACAAGGGTGTGCGCTCCCAGGGAGAGCTCTTCCCCCAAAGGAACCTTCCATCCTGGCACCCGCAACAATGTTAAGAGGTTGTGCTCAACCCCCGCTGTCCCATAACCCGAAACCCTCCCCCAAAGAAATCAAGGAAAAGGAACCATAAAAATTTAGTTTTAATGATACAGAAATAGTATATAGTACATTTCTTTCCACAGCAGAGCACTTCATTCATCTCTAAAAAGTTTAACAAAATTAAGGCTAAATCAGAGCAATCTGATCATAAAGGGATAGTTTATGTGGTGTTATTTTTAAAGAAATGTCTTCATAAATACGGCATATTCTTCAAGCCAAAAAGAAAAAAACAATGGTTGAACAAGACACCAGATATGCGAAATGCAGTACAAATGTGCTCCTTTACACGCATTTACGAATAACCTCGACTTCCCTGGGAAGTTCCAAATGGGCTTAAAAAAGAAAAAAATGCTTGTGACAGGACACTAAGACTCTCTGGAGTTAAAACTCAACGGTACTGCGGGCCATTTTACAAAACGGAACCAGTGACGGTCAAGTCCCCCACCTCCTCTCTCCAGAAAAAGTATCAAGCAAAAGCGGACAGTACTTAAACGTGCAAGAGAGATGTGAGGCCTGGGGTGCTTGGAAGGACAGCCCTCCTCCCTAACTGGCCCTTCCCCTGACCTAGTGACAGGGAGACTAACATACTGTGTGGTCAAACGAAGACGGCCAAGACCGGAGGTCCGGAAACCACGCGGGCTCTGGAGTGGCCTGCAAACGCCAGCCCTACTGCGGTCAGGAGGGAGCACCCCCTTCCCCGCATCCCCACTACCCTTGGGTCCGGTGCTGGTTGGCTGTTGACCACTGCTTTCTGACTCCGGAGACACCCTGCAGCTGCCTGTAGAATAAGACGAAGGGCCCCCTTTCCTCTTTTTCCCTCCGGTGAAACTTCTGGAAGCAGAACAGACTGGTGCAGCATCCTCTCCCCGCAGGCAGCCTCGCCCTCTACAGCCCTGGTCTCTCTGAGCGGTGACCCAACCTGTCCCCCCCCCCGCCCCAGGAGGCGCACAGGAGCTCTGTCTTCCGCGAGCCCCGTGCACCCCCATGTGGGAAGGGGTTGACCTTCTGTCCTCCCCCCCTCCCCTCTGTGCACTGGCTTCCACGTTCACACGCTCTCCTCCTCCACACGCCCCACCCGCCTCGGGGGGTCCAAGCGTTCCTCTCGCTGAAGGGGGGTCGTGGGTGCGTGGCTAACATCACTCACTGCCAGAGAAGGAGGACTTCTATTTAACGTTAAGCATCACACTCCACCTACTTTAACAAGGACATTTTTGGCTTCATGATAAGGGGCCCCATTAGCCCAGAGGAAAGTCTTCGCATATAAATGTTAAAAGTTGCATCCTAAAGTAGCAGATAGTGAGAAACGATTCTTTTCTTTACTTTCATGCCACAGTTTTGTTTTTCCCGTTTCTTTGGTACCCAGAGCGAGCCTCGGTTTCCCCTTAAAGAAATAAAATGGAAGACAAGTGTTCAGGCAAATAACATCGGATATCCTCTGAAGATCTGTGTGTGCTCCAAAGACCGCTAAAGCCTCTAGGAAACAGGGGGTTGAGGTATATGTATACTAAAATGCATTTCTTACGTAAATTCAAATGTAAACCCAGACAAACAATGTGACAAACATCCAACTGCCCCCATTTCTGTAATTACTGTGATAACATGACATGACCGCACAATCGCAAAAAGAAAAGATCATTTTGAGACCTTTTAGCTCAGTCGTTTTCAAATCTGGCCAGCGGTCAGGCTCCCCTCGCGGGGTCTCTTACTAACAAATTTCCTAGGCTCCACGCATGAAGAGTCAGACCCAACGGGCATGCCCGGGACCTAGAAGTTTGTATTTTTTTCCCCATGAAATTCGATATTCCAACGCCCTTGTTATACAGAGGACACTAAGGTCTAAAGAGGTCAAGAAGTCCTCTCAGGCTAACAGAGCAAGGGCCAGAGAAAAGGGTGGAACCAGGTCTCTTGTCCCCCAGTCCGTTAGTTTTTCTGTTGCTGTTTGTGTCCCAGCGCTTTCCCCGAGACCTGTCGCCCTCACACGTCACCAACATTTGTAGGGATCCTGTTGTCAGAAGTAGGCGTTAAGCTGTTTCAAGGCAAGGACCACGTCTCCTATTCCTTCCGACACAGTCCTAAATGTCCAGTGGCTCACATCTCTGTCTGCCATCACCCAAGCAGGTGCAGAATTATCTAGCTGGATATCCAGCTAGAGGAGGGGAGTGAAGCCTGAACGTATGAAGACGCCAAGTTCAAACAACGGGACTTTGAATGACAATACAAGCTGCATAAGATTAATTACTCTGTCTTCCCCTTGTTCCTGAATTATGTTAGGTGAAAAAATAAATGGATCCAAGGGATAGAAAGAAGCCATTTACCTATAACATTTGGCAAATGTGAATTATAAAGATCCTAAACTATTCTAAGGAGGTAATCCTCAGCAATTGTAACAACTATATGTTGCTGAATTTTGTTACTGTTTCTCTTGGTTTTCAGTGTGTTTTCTCAGTCTTACAAAACATTCTTCCCGGTCGGAGTCAAACTATAACTCCTTTATAAAGCTGACTGGGAGGGACGAAATACATTTAGCCTCTACATCACAACAGGGTTCCTCTCTCTCCCTCTCTCCCCCCAAATGTATACATATATATTGGGGGTAATACACACACACACACACACACACACACACACACACACACACACACTCTTACAAGTGTGAATTTAGTTGGAGGTGGGGGACCAGGACTCGTCATATTTTCTATTTGTAGCTATGAATCACAAACCATGTTATAAATAATTCTACTATATTGCCATCTTGATTTTGGATATGATAAGGAAAATGAGATCACCAACGCATTTTAAAAGCCAACGGGAACATGTTAGAGAACATCTAGGGCTAAAATGTAAATAAATCCGCAGATGCATGAACCACTGGTACCACACAGCCCAGCCCTGATGGCGCCCACTTCCCACGCAGCTGTGCCAGGGCAGGGACAAGGAGGGGCCACCCAGAGGGACCGTCCAGGACCAGGGGGAGAGCCCAGCCCTCCACACGGAGCACTACGGCTGGCCCTGGCATCCCGAGTACCTCCTGCCCCAGGCAACACTAAACAGATGTACGGGTCTACCTGAAGGAAATGTCCTTAGAGATAACTGGCAGATGTGGCCCTGCCCCCTGGAAAGAGCCTCCATACGGGGTGGGGGGTGGAGGGAGATGGGGAGCCCCGGACGGCTCTTCTTCAAGTCTTCCGCCACAAGAGGCTGGGCAGGACATACCTTCTTGAGCTTGCATTTTAATTTTTATGGACAAGGAACTTTCTCTTCTTTTTTAACTGTTCAATTCATCTTGCCTAGGTAGAGATTCCTAGTCATTCCTCCAAATAATTTTTTCAAAAATCTCATTGATATGCTCATTCATCCATTTATTCACTCAACACCTATTTACTAACGGGTGACTGGACTTACAGAAGATCAGAGCCTCAGACATCGTCACCCCAGGCCCTTCCCTTAGTACCCAAGGGGGTACTTAGTACCCTGGGGGGCGGGCAGGGGCAGAGCCAGCCCCACAGTCTGGGCTCCTCACCCCCAAACCCCTGATTCAGTAGCCACCTCCCCACCCCACCCAAGCATTTAGCAAAACCACATGCAAAATGTATGTACTTTTTCATTTCAAAAATGAAAAAACTTACAAAATGAGTTTTTGTACCTTACTACAATTTATAAAGCTAATGAATATTAGCAAAATGGAATGATAGAACCAAAGCTAAACGAGACTTTAAAAAAAAAAAAGTAATTGCAGGGTTTATAAAGATGCTTTCCACTTTGTTTTGACATTAAATGTTTTATAAAGTCATATGCTATATACACATGACAACTTTTCTGTCTTTCTGCATGGTTAGGAAGTCTTTCCAGAAGGACAACAACGCCACAAAACGACACTCGAAGAAAACACAGACCATAGCACATTCCACAGCACTAACATTTATAATCTGTGGTTCTAGTCTACGACATCCACTTGGGGTCTAGACATACACTGTGGACATTAGCTGAGAAAACATCCATTTTCTACGTAATCAGAAGGAGGATAAAGCTGCTGCCAACATTTCCATAAAATATCATAACTGCCATTATCTCCTGCGCAATCAAACTGCATTTAGTGAGTAGACTGGCTGAGCTCACTGAAGTTCTGGACGGTCTTACCACAGGAGAGGTTTACACAGACAACACATCTCTTCAGGGAGGTTTTAATGAGTAGTCTATATTCAAATTTATTTTCTGATGGACCATATATTTGTGTAGAAATATATTTATCACCCCAATCCTTTAATAAAATGCATTGTGCCCGGTTCCATAAAATAGAGTTCCTTAACAACCCCCCCCCAAAAAAAACAAAACAAAAAACCAAAAAACAAAGAACCCCAAAACCTCTTAGCTGACAGTTACAACTATGAATGAAGAGCTTCAGTTGCTGTGCAGTCTAATCCCCAGGAAAATTACATCAAAAATAGACGTTTTATGACAAGATCACTTAGATCTATCTCAAAAGCAGAACAAATAGAAAACAACACCATGAATGGAATTTAAGTATTTTTCTGACCACTACTGCAGAAACACAGAAACTTGGCAGATTGCTGACATGCAGAAACCAGCAGTATACAGGAAAGAATTAACAAATCAAACTCAGTACGATTTTAATAACTGGATTGAAAGCAGACACTTAATAAAACCAAAATATTTCTTCCTCAAGGCAACCGTTAGCTAAAAGGAAAAATGATTTCATATCCTTGGTCCATAAAGAAGACACATTTATTTACATTCTCAATGGACTAAAAGAGGTTTTAAACTGTCACAATTAAAATTTTATGCTTCCAAAAATATCATATGATCAATGCACTTAACTTAAAGCTTCAGGGATTAATAACTTCATTTAGACTTCTTAAAAAACCAACACAAACATACTTTCTAGAGTGCAAAAGGCTTCTTATTAAATACTTCAGTAACACAAAAGCAATTTGTTTTTTAAACACGGGAATCCTTTTCTGAAGGATCATCACCACAAAGGCATCCATTGCCGGCAATGGATGCTGAACAAGACTGCCAGCTCAGGTAAAATGCAACACTAAAGCCTCGCATTCAGTTTCCGCCCCTGCCCAGATGACCCCACTTATTTGTACAGACTCATTGTTGGACTCTGGTACATGCACATGTACGCATCACAGAGAAGTCTTCGCGCACAGCCTTGGATTCTTCTGGAGTCCAAGGAGTGTAGGTCTTCCGGAGACATTTTCAAGTACTCTCCTACTTCCGGGCATGGGGTAACCTGAGGAATGTTGAAGCCATTCTGACCACCTACGGAAAAGAGGAAGAGCTCTATTTAGGGCAGTAAAGTTCTAAACCTTCTGCTGCCCTGACCTACCAAAGCAATTTTACAATTCTAAATTTAGGGAAGCTAACTTTCCAGATCAGAAGGACCTGGTTTCACTCCTGACTTTTAAACGCTAAAGCCTCTTTTTAACTCTTGACGGTTCTCATTTCTTGGGCTTGGAGAGGATTCTGGGGCCAACAGAATAAAGCTGGTAAAAGGAGGCAGATCCTGAGCAAAGTTCTAAACCCGCTTTGTAGGTTTGTCTGTATTCAGTTAGGGAACAGTGCCGCGTACACGTAAGCACGCATCCGCCTCCTCGCATCCCGTGTCCCTTCCCAGACAGAAGCACCCCCACACGTCTCACCATGCGATCATCCAGTTTAGAGCAGATCTAGCAAAATGAACACTATTGCACTTCCAAAAATTTTAAACCTTTTGCTTCACACGTCATTAGAGTGAATGAGAACGCCGGGGGGTGTGGTGCTAGGCGCCCCCCGAAAGCCTCTCCCGGCCTACCCTCCCAATGGCCTTTCCCAACGTCTCACATAGGGATGCTTGTCAGTTACAGTAGAGCCCCTGGTACTGTACGTGGGCTCGTTAACGCATCTGTTAAATAATGCCTATGCATCCCAGAGAAGGGCCTAGAAGGGGTAGCATGCTCCCCATTTGGGGAAGAAACACGTTACCTGCAGAATAGGCTGATTTTTCCAAAGAAGACATTTATTCTAGTCTTTGCTTTGTCATTTAGAAGACGACGTAGTTCAGTATAAAAAACATAAGCACTGAGGTCAGAAAGATGGCGTTAAATACAAACCATGTGACCTTAGGCACCTTAGCTTCAGCCTCAACAACAGAGAAAGAGGAGTGATCCCCATCTGCAGGGATTTTGTGGGAGACTCAGTGTGCTTCCCAGAGAGCTCGGCACATGGGCGCCCGATAAACGGTGACCATGGCTTGAACAGAAAATGGGAGGAGCGCGAAAGTAAAAGAAGACAAAGCCGAAAGTAAAACTTCTCAGCCGTAAAATGCGAATTCTAGGATTCTTTTTACAAAAATCACCTGTGTGTCAAAATATCACAACGATATTATTCCTTAGTTTAGTAATGCTGTCTATGCATTTCGAGACTGTCAGCCTGTGTCCCCAAGATACTTCTCGAAGGCTTTTCGCACACACTCTTCTACTACTCAGCACAGACGACCCACCACGAACTATCCCAGCGCAAAGGAGAAAAGGGCCACAGGGAGAAGAAAGGTATTTCAGCTACCATCTCGATCGGCCATGCTGTCAAAGAAGAGCCAGGCAGAGTCGTCCTTCCCGTACTTCACAAAAGCAACATAGTGGCTTGTTTCTATGCAGAGAACAGCAAACAGTTCCATCTTCTGGCAGGGGATGCAGCCGTGCCTCCAGTCCCAGTCGGGTAAATCTTTGGGAAGTGACACTGGGTTGTATTTATGGTTCAGTCTCTTGGGATGAAGGTGGACCTGAAACGGAACAGGAAGGGAATGTCGCTCACGGGCCGGACTCAGTATTGCCGGCGACGGGGCTCCACTTACCCTAACTGAATCCACCCCTGCACACAGCAACCGAGTACTTGTAAAAAGTCCACCAAGTAAACAGAAGACACGTAAACAATCCCACTGGATTATGAATTCAAGTTAATAAGGACTCTGAAAACTTTCCAAAAACCTGACATGTTTCCAACTTCAAATAATCTCCGATTTCAGAAGAGAACATCCATTGAGTGAAGTCACACTTACTTGGGTGTTGCAGGTTTTACAAAACTGCTTGATGTTTCCGGCTGAGATGTCGGGATCATCATAACACTCTCTACACTCGTACATGGCGAGCCCCCCGCAGATCCGGCACTGCCTGGGGGCTAAAGCGGTAGGGGCGAGAGAGGGGTCAGGGGGCCTTTAAACACGTATTCTCCCATTAAAAGGGTTAAAAGGAAAAGTATAAGCTTTATTAAGGACTTAGATTCAAACAGGTCTGTCCTTCCCGGTCCCCATAAATGTTACTGTATTCCTTGGACACAGGATATCTTTAAAGACATTTTCTCTGATCAAGTGACCATTTTTTATTTAAAAAAAATTTGTTTTATTACATTTATTTATTTTTGACAGAGACAGAGCACAAGTCGGGGAGGGACAGAGAGAGAAGGAGACACAGAATCCGAAGCTGGCTCCAGGTTCTGAGCCATCAGCATAGAGCCTGACGCGGGGCTCGAACTCACAAACCGTGAGATCATGACCTGAGCTGAAGTCAGATGCTCAACCAACTGAGCCATCCAGGTGCCCCTCAAGTGAGTGCAGGGACACCTAGATGGCTCAGTCAGTTAAGTGTCCAACTCTTGGTTTCAGCTCAGGTCATGATCTCACGCTTCGTGGGATTAAGCTCCATGTCGGGCTCTGTGCTGACAGTGTGGAGCCTGCTTGGGGTTCTTTCTCTCCTCTCTCTCTGCCCCTCCCCTGCTCACACTCTCTCAAAATAAATAAATAAATGTTTTAAAAAATTAAAAATAGTATATTCTAGGGTGTTTTCACATGATTAAAAAATGCCTACTGATGAAAATTCAAAGATACAGCAAAGTACAAAAAGAAAACTACAAACATCTACAATTTCAGTTAGCAAGAGGCAACCACTGTCCACACTACTGTGAGTTTTCTCCGATGACTGACTTATACCTCCATATTTACATAAACCGTGTGTGAGTGTGCGTGTGCGTGTCTCCTCTTATAGGAAGTATCAACATACTTACCTTTTCACTTAGCTTTACATCATAACCACCTTCTTACATTCTGGTCTTCACAAACATGAATTATAATGGCAGTACTCCATTGTACAGAGTCACGAAAATTCATTTAACTACTCTCCTCTCCTATTGTTTCTGATTTCTTAATCGTGTGACAATAAATACATTTGCATAGAGAATATTTACTTCCGTCTCTGATTATTTTCTCAGAATATCTAGGACCGAAAGTACTAGCTTAATATTTCCAGGCTCTTAAGATACTGAATTGCCTTTCAGAAGAACTGCGTCCTGTAAGACTCTTACTCATAATTAGTGAGACTGGCCTATTTCTGAAAAACAAACAAAACTGGGGTCCCTGGGTGGTTCAGTCGGTTAAGCGTCCGACTTTGGCCCAGGTCTTCATCTCGCAGTCTGTGGGTTCCAGCCCCACGTCAGGCTCTGTGCGGACAGCTCAGAGCCTGGAACCTGCTTCGGATTCTGTATCTCCCTCTCTCTCTCTGCCCCTCCCTCACTTGCTCATGCATGCGCGCGTGCTTTCTCTCTCTCTCAAAAATAAACGTTAAAAAATTTTTTTGAAAAACAAACAAAAAATCTTATACTTACTGTCTTCAAGTAAATCAGTTATATTTAATTCCAGGGAAGGAAAAATTTTTTTAAACAGTTTAAAGTCTTTTCCAAATCGAGGCATCTGAATAATGAGACATGATGGTGCCTAAAAACAAGATATATATATTTTTAGAATCAAAGTGCTGAAAAAAAATGTTCCCTATGAAACTGAAGCAGCCATGGCTGGCACCCCGGGGTGTGGTGCCGCCATGACATCGATGGCCTGCGAATGGGATCTGAGCCTGAAAGTGGAGCGTCAGGGCAGGGCACCAATGAGCTGCATATTTTCAGGATCCCTTCCATGGACACCCAGAGGTCAGGCAGTTCCACAACCCTGGGTCACTAAGAGTAAGATGACAATCTAACATTCTACTGTGGGTTTATATTTAAAATCAACGTTTTAGAAAACTTGTTTTGAGGGGCGCCTGGGTGTCTCAGCATCCGACTTCGGCTCAGGTCATGATCTTCCGGTTCGTGAGTTTGAGCCCTGCGTCGGGCTCTATGCTGACATCTCAGGGCCTGGAGCCTGCTTCGGAAAGAGACAGAGAGAGAGAGACAGAGAGAGAGAGACAGAGAGAGAGAGAGAGAGAGAGAGAGAGAGAGAGAGAGAGAGAGAAAGAGAAAGAGAAAGAGAAAGAGAAAGAGAAAGAGAAAGAGAAAGAGAAAGAGAAAGAGAAAGAGAAAGAGAAAGAAAGAAAACTTGTTTTGACAAGTACAATAAAGAAGCTGTTGTCACCGAAGGACACCATTCCTTGTATTTCAACAGATAACTGTAACTGTTCAAAGCTTTACCAGAACATTCTTTCAGAAACAAATACAATAAAAATGAACCACAAGCATGTACTACTAAGATCATGAAGATATTCAGTAAACAGCAGAAGAAAAATAATTTCTATCACTTGTTCATTAACAGACCAATATAAGTGAATTTGTCTCTTGTTGAAGGAAAAGTAAACATTCTTTTTTGATATACTTGGCTGATATGTTTACGTTAAATATTAAGCTGGGTAAAATGAATGACAATTTTTAAAAAATCGTAAGTCTTCCCTTTGCTTTAAATACTACTTAAAAGTTTTCAAGTTACAAATTAGTTTTATATTTTCTTTGGCACCAAAAATCCAAAAAGTTCAATCTTAATTCTAAGACGTTTTCTACAAGGACACAACTGAAACTCTGAACTTTTTTCTTTTTTAATTTGTGTTTTGCTAACCGTTTGTGTGTTCTCAATGGGGCAAGATTAACAGTTATCGAATCTAGTAGTAGTCTTAAAAATACCAAGGACTGTCACATAAAATACGATCATCACTAACCTCTGCAAACTTCAGGTTACTGTTGATAAAAGACCATTCTAACAATTGCTGAATTGTAGGCACTCCAACTTTCTCATTTTTTTCCATGAAAATTTGATAGAAGTAACAATCTTGCACTTTTTGACCTGCTGATCTAAAAGCACACAGGAAAAAACCATTTATTTACAAAATGCTTAAATGAGAATGTGAAGCTGTCCCAGCAGCATTTGAGGACAGAGGACGTATGAGGTTGCAGGTGTAATCCTGGGTAGGCGGAACACCAGGTGAAAGACAGTAATTCAGGTTAAGTGTACTTTGCATAAAACCTTCACAGTGAGTTCTTACTTCAGGTTTCATATTCAAAAGTTCCCGTAGTGATCAGCAGAAAAATAAGGGAATACCATGTGCAGTCAAAGAAGCACTGTATGAACACTAATAACCAGAAGCTAACTTGGTTTCAATGTATCAGTCCACATCTAAAAATCATTTTTAATCGACAATCCATTAAACTATTGACTGAGTGTTTAAAAGTTAAACTGCATTTAATGCTTGAAACAGGAAAACAAACTCTTATATATCTGAATGGGGCAGACCCTCGAAGTCCTTCTAGACCAAACTTTTCATTTCTGAAATGAAGGCCTGGAGATCTAGGGAAAAATAATCATTGCTTCCCGGCAACTTAAAGCAGCACTACGTGTGGCAACCAGGTGCCCTACCAACCACTTATTATTCCTTCCACGAAAGCATGCTGTCTCTTTAGACGGTCGCTCATTTATTCAACAAAGGCCAAGTAAGCTCCTTCCATGCGCCAATCACAGTGTTACCATTATATTAAACATTTTGCTTTTACATATTTTACTAGAGAATGCCATTAGCCTTTAAAACGAACTCTACCAAAAGGATCAATTATCTTTAAGTGTATGATTTATCTTTTCAGCAGAATTTCTGGGTACAGAATTAGCCTACTTTTAGCTAGATTTCAAGTTTTTATAGAAAATTACTAACATGGTTTTCATAATGAAACAGCTATTCAGAGACAAACCTTCAGAAACCCTCAGTTTTCCAAAGCAACTTACACCTGAAATAAACAAAACTTATTTGTTAACAAATCCAGGAGATTCATGAGAACCCACCACAAATAAACACAAATGATAATCAAAAAACCTGAAGGTTATGCTGTTATCGGTATTTTAATTGGTTGTTGATGACTGTAGGAGACCAGCATTTTTCTGTGAAAGCCAAAAGCATAAAAAAATTTTACAGGGAACAGGAAAAAAAATAAGACAGGAAACTAAGAAAGCATAAAGCAGCAGAGGTCAGTAGTCGTGAGAACTTGAAATAGTAACGGTGACAAGGAAGGAGAATCGTGGTTGATGGGAACCCACATTGAGAGAAGAGAGCCAGAAGTGACTCTGTAAGACCAACAGCTTTGTGATATTGAAGCAGAAGGCTTAGGAGCCTGGGTGGAGGCTGGGGAGGGGAAAAAAAAAAAAAACAAACCCAGCAAGCACTCAAGTCTCATTACTGTAGTTTTAGAAGGCTAAAACCCTAGAGTAATTAGCTGGTCATTAAGACACACAAATACAAGAATGACAAGAAAGCTGGTGCTATTGTACAACACTGCAAATTTAGATTGCTTGTTTTCCACTAAGAAAATCTAGAAGCAGAAGGGTACAAAGGTTACAATAGCCTTAGAATAAAACAGACATCGACGGAGAAGATAAAAACATTCGTGGAATTGTAGGATATCGGTCTGTCTACCTTCACAACACAGACCTTAATGGGTAGCCACTAAAATTCTTTACAGGTTCTGGGTTATCTTGCACTGTGGAATAGAATATATCTGTGTAATAAGAATACCCAGACCATGTTCTATAATGAGAAGTACTCGGTAACACAACCTGACAATTGTCCTGTATCTTCGCTTCTTGTTGCCGATTTGATTCCATTACTTTTCTTGGCACGCTTCACCTCCGTGCCCTATCCTCTCGTTGGTGGCTATGATTTTAGTTTCACCTTCTCTTTAACGCCCCACACAGAATTAGTCACCATGACCCCTACTATCATTACCATTGTTTTTTGAGTATGAAGGCTTAGTTTACCCACATTTACGACCTTGGCTCGTCCTTGTTTCTTGCATACTACTCCTTTATTCTAAATTCAGCTTGGACTTACTACAGTACATCCTGTGATAAGTCACTGAGTTAGACAATTCAGTCCTGGTTCTTCTAGCTCAGGAATTCTGTGCATCTTTCTTCTTAGAACTTAAGTCTGCCCCCAATTCTGGGAAACCTTCAGTTAGTAACTATCAAACTACTTCTTCTTCCCCATTCTCTCTCACGTCTCCTTCTAGAACTGCACTAAGAATCTGTCTTCCATGTCTTTTATCCTCTCTCGTTTGCCAACTTCTTTTCCCTTTGGGCTACATTCCAGGTACTTTCTTCAGATTGATCTTCCAAATGAGCAATTCTTTCTTCAGCTGTACATACTGCATTCAGTGACGTACCCCCCTCCCGGCCATAAAGGTATATATGTGGAGATAGACATTTTTAAAGCTCTGTTTCTGGGAATTCTATTTTTGTTTATTTGATTATGTTGGTTATCAAATCCGCATTTATCCCCCTGGGTAGCTAAGTCCTTTGCCACTTCAGTCCTCTAAGACTACCATGCAGCCTCTCAGACTGTTCCACTATTTCAGATTTTACAGTAATCCTCCCCTTATTTGTTACATCAGCTGACTCCCCACCAGAAAGGGGTACACAGGTGAAGAATGACACTTGGAAAAGAAGGGCTAACATTTAAAGCATCTTTTTATATCTTCTTATGATCTTTAAACCAGTGATTCTCCACATGAAGAGGCTGCTGAAGGGGAAGGGGAACAGTGACCCCTTCAAGGGGTGTCAGAACTTTCCAGAGCCCTCTTCAAACTGCACAAGACCTTCAAGCACTGAGATGCACTCCTACATGTGTCTGGCCCTCCTTACCCTCTGAGAATCATAGCTGTCTTCATCCTAGGTTATTACCAGAGTCTATTACATACCTAGGGTGTGTTAGGCTACCAAAAAAAAAAAAAAAAAAAAAAAAAAGAAAAGATAACTGTTTTGATCATCTGAAATTTATTTCTTCAAGAAGAAAAAGTGACTTTTTTCTCCCAAATTGCCTGTTAGATTTCCTATATCATGTATCAAACACAGCTTTCTTTCCTCATTTGTGTTTGAAAGCTGACTTATACTGAAATTCTATTTTTGAGCTTTCTATTCAGGTCTGTTGATCCACATTTCTACTTTTATATAGTATCACACTGTTTTATGTCTATTGCTTTGCCTTAGAGCTTTTAATAGAACTCTTTTTTAAAAAACCTTCAAACTTCAATGTTTTCACCCATTTCATCCTGTAAAGAACTCTAAAGTCACTTCACTGAGTTCAAAAAAAAAAAGTTAAGATCTTGCTTATGTGCAAGTGATTCTACAAAAATTAACATCTTTAAGTAATTTAATATTTTTACCTGGAATACAATCTTTTTTCCCTAATTAATCAAATCACCTTTTAGCTCTGTGATGGGTTTTTAAAAACCCATCTCAATAAAATTGATTTCTCGGCATTTTGTACTTTTATGAAGTATGAAAGTGTCCCTTTCTCATATTTGCTAGAAGACATATTGAAGTGCTATTGATTTCTCCATGATTGCTCTCTACATGGTCAAATTACAAGGTTTTTTGTCAATTCTAGCAGTTTCTGAACAATTCTCTAGGATTCTCTAGGTGTTCATATAGCTATTACCATCTTTGAATAGATAATAAATATGTATTCTTGACGTTTATGTATCATGTCTTATTTCATTAGTTAGAACTTCCAAAACAGTATCAAACTGTAACTGTGGTATTGTCCTCCTTCCCTTCCTTCTCATCCATCAATTCAACACTAGCATCAAACAACATCACTTAGGACCCAAAGATAAGTAAGAGTATTTGTCTGTGATTAGCTCTTAGGGAAGTAAATAGTAAATCAGCAAGACTTTTTTTTTTTTTTTGAAATGTTTATTCATTTTTGAGAGGGAGAGCATGAGCAGGGGAAGGGCAGAGAGAGGGGCAGGACAGAGGATCAAACGGCCTCTAGGCTTCGGTGAGCCCAACATGGGTCTCAAACTCACTAACAGTGAGATCATGACCTGAGCTGAAGTCGGACACTCAACCGACTGAGCCACCCAGGCGCCCCAATGAGCAAGATTTTCAACAGAGAAACCCAAGCTACACTGTAAAAGGGTCCAGCATGTACACTGTGAACATGAAACCATCCACAAAGTTCATCCATTTAGAATATCTCACTAAGAACCTGGGTGCATCAGATTCAAGACTGTCATTCAAGACAGAGGAGAAAAAAAGGTAAGTTACAAAACAGGGAACAAGAGAGCTACTATGAGGCTAAATTAATTCTCGTGAGTGATAGATAGTCAAAACCATATTCTCGTGGTATCTCATTGGGTTAGAATAAGATTCTCTCTTGTCTATGGACGTACCACCCTGAACGCGCCCGATCTCGTCTTATCTCGGAAGCTAAGCAGGGTCGGGGCTGGTTAGTACTTGGATGGGAGAATAAGATTCTCTTAGAATCTTTAATTTCCCTTAGAACCTTTCATTGATTAAATTATAAGATACGTTCAGATTTATAAGAAAATGATTTGCAATGATATTACTAGGGTTAAAATTAAAAGCACAAATTTACGCTGGATTCATTCTTCCAGTTAAGTATGATACTATGGCGAGGACAATGATCAAATTAATTAAATAGTTAAATTAATTTGCATTGTAGGAACCTAGCATATTAAGATTCCTAAACAAATACAATATTATGTAATCACTAAAGAAATCATTTCTATGGAATGACAGCAGAGAAAATGAAGACTATTTTTTCCAATGCTTCCGTAATAATTTAAAAGTTACCTTATTTTTAACAATGGTTCTACCCTTAAAATATGATGAAACAGGATATTCAAGAACTCTTCAGGATCTAGAAGAAAATAAAAACTCAAGTCACAGAAAAAATTTTTAATTATTCTTTCATAATAGTTATATTCTTATTCTGACTTCATTTTCATAATCAATTTGTTTTAATTAAAAGCACAGTTCTCAAGTTTTCCTGCCTATGAAAAACATAAAGCGTATTTAAATAATTATGATAAAGTACGACAGTCTAATTTTGTTATAACTTTACTGCATATGAAAAGGTATAATAATTCATGTATAATGAAATCACCTTAATTTCTTCTGAGGGGGTAAGTAGAATAAAACTGGAAATGTAACTTTGTTTTTTTCCTGTGAGTTAACGAATTATCAAGTCTCTTAACATTACAGCTGGTGACAGTGTGCTGCTTACATGTTCACAGTCAGGAGCTGAATCTCTGAGCAAATCCATTAGCTCAGAATAGATTAAAATATGGTCTCTGACCATAAGCTTCATTCCAGTTAGCCATTTTTTGACTCCCTTTATAACAAGAAAAGCTACCTGGAAAACTGGGGACAGACCCAATGCAACCCTTCAGCACAGAAAGGGAAACAATGCCAATATCACACTGGAAGGAAAGAAAAAACCTATTTCTTCCCTTAAGGTCCTGCAACTAGACAGCTTCCCATGTATCACTCACTTTTAGAAGAGGTAAAGCATTTTACAAAAAGGGGACAAAACTGCACAGCCCATAGAAACTAATATTACACTGTATGTTAACTAACTGGAATTTAGGTAAAAACTTTTTTAAAAACGCACATCACATGGAAAGGAAGTTCTAGTTTAAAAATAAAACCCCCAAAGCTACAGAGACACACATTTCCACCAATAATTTAGCATATGCTTTCAAGTTATTTTGAATGCATATCCTATAAATTAAGAGTCACCTTTTTCTTCCGAGGTAAATCCTGATGCAGCCTCAACTTTTTCAAGTATTTTCCTCAGTTTCATAATCTTTGTTGCACACACATATCCATATCTACGTGGATAACAAACAATTAGTACTGGCATATACATTAAATTAGTATAGCACTTTTGATAATCACATTCTTCTATAATTCCAACATGTCATACATAAATTAATAGGCTAGACAATTATTTTGAAAATCACAATTACAGGCTACTTCTTGACGCTTGCAAGTTAAAAATCTAGCATCAGAATTATCCCAGACACTAACTACTATGCCTTAAAAACAGCTGTCATATACTAATACAGAAAAAGCATTTTTACAGTACAATGATTGGTCTTTTATTGATTATTTTTTTAAATTTTTTTAATGTTTATTTATTTGAGAGAGAGAGAGAGAGAGAGAGAGAGAGAGCGAGCATGAGTGGGGGAGGGGTGGAGAGAGAGGGTGACACAGAATCCGAAGCAGGCTCCAGTCGCTGAGCTGTCAGCACAGAGCCCTATGCGGGGCTTGAACCCATGAATTGTGAGATCATGACCTGAGCTGAAGTCAGACTGAGCCACCAGGCGCTGCCCCCTGCCCAAGACTGGTCTTTTAATACTATTTGCTTAAGAAAGCAAAGCATTTACTTTAAAAAACAACTTAAAGAGAGAGTCCTTTTAATACTAAAGGCCAAAAAAGCCACCAAAGGGAATGGCAAAGGGCACTGATAAGAAACTATTGAAGGTGTGCCATCAAGCCGGTCATCACGTGCATGAGTGCATGACATTTTCTCTCATCTTTGTCTGAATACAGGACACATTTAATACATTCAGGTTAATCCCTGACAAAATTCTATGCTAAAAACGCCTTCAGAAGAAACCTTAGAGGCCACCACATGTTTAACGAGAAAAATGGGGACTAGCTAATCTTATATCCATTTTGTATATTGACTCTTCACTCACTCATTAACCCTTTGCAACCAACATATACTGGGCACCTACCACTTATACAGTAATCTAACCTGTCAGCCTCTGGGAATACGAAAAGAATAAGGTGGAAAAAAAGGATCTCTGCCTTTGAGAAGCTTGAAATAGAGAGAGCAGGGGTTTCAGTTCCAAATAAAACCATTCAGCTATAATACAGGTACGAACACTGCAGACACAGGGAATCTCGATCACAACAAGGTCCTTGCTGTGGACAGGGCGACAGAGTCTGGTTAATCATGATTCTCAACTGGACGGACAACAGTATCCAAGTAATGTCTATTGATGGACTTAGGGTATCTGGGACGGAAGGAAGGAAGTGGTAACATGACTCAGTTTTGGATTTGATCTGTCTTGTTCCATTATCAATTACTTGGGGAAGGAAACGGAGGGTATATTTAAAAATTTGCATAAGATAAAATAACTGATGTAAAAATCAAGCCTCATAATTATCTTAAAGGGTAAAAAAAAAAAAAAAAAAAAAAAGTTATTTTCACCATTACAGAATGTAAAGAAAACAAAAGACAGAAGTAGAGAAATTTATTCCCTTATAATTTACTTTCTTCGCCATGTTACATAGTAGGCCATTCTGAATGCTCTTTATAGTTCAGTATTTTGCATGTTTTCATCAAAATCTTGTATCAAACAATTCTTTAAGTTTTATTTATTTGAGAGAGATAGCAAGTGAGCATGAGAGAGGGAGAGGGAAGAGAATCATAGGCAGGCTCCATGCTGCCAGCTCAGAGACCAATGTGGGGCTCAAACCCACGAACCGTGAGATCATGACCTGAGCCAAACTCAAGGGTCAGACACTCAAGTGACTGAGCCACCCATGCACCCCTCAAACTCTTTTAAATTTTAATTGTTAAACGATAAAAATGTGCCACAAGACTTAAAAATTCATCTTAATATGGACTTTAAATTCCATAGGTGGCTCTCTATATTCCTGAGTGAACAGATGTCTTTTATAATGTATGGCCCTAACTTCATAGTTTAAATTTTACAATGTGGCATTATCATGTATCCCTGCTACCACCACTTATGAAAAGTCTTTACTTAATGTCTTATTACTTGTGCCTGTATCATTACAAATTGCTTTCAGTGACCAAAGACATATTTATAATTCACAAACTAGGAAATGACCAAAAACATCATTTTTTTAAGCAATGTACAGGGAGGCCTAAATGGATTCCTTTAACCAAGAAATGTGTTAATAAAATACACCTCATCTGTTTCCAACACAAGAGTATTCAACACTAGCTATTCTACAAATTAAAATTTTCTATGGGGCATCTGGCCGTCACTTGAGCGTCTGACTCCTGATTTTGGCTCAGGTCATGATCAGGGTCATGGAACCAAGCCCCATGTCAGGCTCCACGCCGATTCTCTCTCCCCCTCTCTGCCCCTCTCCCCTGCTCAAGCCCTGCCTCTCTCTCCCTCTCTAAAATAAAATAAAAAATTAAATAAAAATTTCCTTTGCTCCTTTTTTTTCCAGATAAAATTAAGTTTAAGAAGCCAGACATGCGAATTAGACCAGAGGGTGTACTGTTAGGCACACGGCTGGAATAAGCTCGAGCAGAAGACAAGTACTTCTTATCAGCTTTTCGAACCTACTGCAATTACTAAATTGTACTATACTGTACCAAAATGGTTTCATCATTTAATGGCAAACACTATGTGCTACACCGTGACCAGATGGGAGAAATTAAATAAGACAGTAAAGGTTAAAAATCTGTAAATGCTTTATCGAGGGAACGAATTTCCACCCATCCCTTAATAAATGAAAGCAGGTGTGAATTACTTATTGTACCAAACAACAGAGCACTGGACACCATCGAAAGGCAAAACAATTCTGGGTCTTCTGCTTACATTCTCAGAGGATTCACGATTTCCGTCCTCAGTAGCTCTTGCGTTTCACTATAATATTCTACATCATTCTTTTCTTTAGGTCTAAGTAGCACAGTGTCCAGGACAGAACTAAAAGCAAACAAGCTGTAAAATAAAAGGAATAGTTTTCCTTATTCTGTACACGTTACGTTTGGGGACACAGATACTAAAAAGAATGTAACGAGAGAAAAAACAACCAAGTCTGGAGAACAAGGAACCTTACAAATTCGTGCTTTTCGTTAACACAGGTACCAAAGACACCTGCTAAGGTTCCTGTGGTTCAATCAACAGGGGCTAGAGATCCTTCCATGTTAAAAACACCAATCTTGAGAAAGCACAATATAGACTGACCGTGTTAAAGGATAAAAATAGGCCTTAAGAATATTAAGAGAACTTCTTTGCAAAAGCTGAAAAGGGGCCTACAAATCTGAGTCAAAGTCGACACCCAACAGAGGAGGAAGTCGGGAACTACTTCTCAAGGCACGCACACATACAATGACAACCTACACTAGATATCACACTACTCTCTCCCTGCAGCCCTTTGCAGAAATATAAATTTCTTTGAATGCCAAAATCACTTGTGAGCGACTAACAGCAGTGACTTGCTGGGACCAAAGAAAACGGAAATTTGGCTGATACAAAATTTGTATCACGAAATCTAAAAAGGACTGCATCAATTCCGTAAGGCTTGTTTTGTCCACACACTGAAGAGACGGACAGTATCCTGCCCAATAGCCCACCATGTTGATTCTTCTTCCCACTTTTAAAATGTTAACACCCCAATTAACTTCCTAATTCTTACAATGTGGCTGTATAGACCTGGCCACTTATGCTCAACTAAACTGGCAACGTACGTGGTTCCGTCTCAGCGTAAAAATTCTTGTCACATTAAGTCGTTGGACTTTGGAATCAACTACGTATACGAGGGCATCTGTGCTTCTACTGAAAGTAATTCTTTAACATAAAGTTGCCTTACAATTGCCTCCACCTAGCGAAGGAAGCAAACACTTCTTCCTTACGCAAACACATAAGCAGCCAATGACTTATCAAGTCATGTTGTCTGATACGTGACAAAGATACTGTACTCAGTCTTCAGTTACACGGTTTCCCAGACACTCTCAGAATATCTGTCCCACCTATAACACTATCGTTCTTACTGATCATTCGCCACATTACTTTTATATTAATTTGCTAATACGAGCACCCTGGGACGATGTTCAGTAGCTTCCAAGGGTATACAGTGAAATGTAAACCTCCCTTTTTCCCTGTTCTCCAGCCACCCAGTTTCTTTACTCAGAGGCAGTTAGCGGCTCCTCTCACGCACACGCACGTGCACACGTGTCTCCGCGCTAATTTGAAACTTACCAGAATAAGGTTGAGTCTAAGTAACAAGAATTGTAATGACCCTGGATACCCTTCTTCTTTCCAATCATTATCTCTAAACCTTCTTTTTCCATTTTGGGTGGGGTATTTTCTTCCACTACTTCACTCAAGTAGCCTCCGAATGCTGCCAACATAAAAATGAAAATGAAAAGCATCCTTTTCGACTACTACACCATGTACTCTGATGGACTTCTTCGTTTTAAGATACATTTTTGTATTGTGAGGCAAAATCTGTTTCCCAACTTAAAACTAAGTTAGAGGTGGGTTTGGTTTCATGGTTCTTCAGCGTGGCCAGTGACAATGGTGTTGTTCATTTTCAATCTCACTTCTTCCACCGCTTAAATTTTTTTAGTTTTTTTCAATGTTTATTTATTTTTGAGAGAGAGAGAGAGAGAGACAGAGTGCGAGTGAGGGTGGGGCGGAGAGAGAGAGGGAGACACAGAATCCGAAGCGGGCTCCAGGCTCCGAGCTGTCAGCACAGAGCCCGACGCGGGGCTCGAACCCACAAACCGCGAGATCACGACCTGAGCCGAAGCCGGACACTTAACCGACTGAGCCACCCAGGCGCCCCACTTCCTCCACCATTTAAAAAACACCTTAGAGTACTCAGTAGTGTATAAACAACATGTGCCAAGTAAAATATTTTGTTCCCCAAATATTTTATTGGTCTGAGATGCTTCGTCTTCAAGTCAGAAAACAAAAATTTCCAAAGTTTTGGAAAAAAATGTACTTCAACTGTAAGGAAAAATGTTCTTCATAAAGATGGCTTTCCTACTGATAGTCACTTAACCCTCAAGATGCTTCACGACCATTACCCAAAACTGGAAAGGGAGAACATCAAGAAACTGTCACCCGTTACAAGTGATGAAGGGGATCTGTCCTTTATCAATCAATCTAAAACTGCTTCATATAATAATGCTGACCTTCTTAATCAGATATGGTTATTGATATGCTTTTATGATACATCGGGAAGGTAGTCAGGGCCAAAAGAAGGCCACATTTCAATTTCTACCTCTGTGTTTTTAAAAATTAAATGCCGGCAGGGGCGCGTGGGTGGCTCTATCGGTTAAGTGTCTGACTTCGGCTCAGGTCATGATCTCGCAGAGCACAGTTCGAGCCCTGCATCCGGCTTTGTGCTGACGGCTCAGAGCCTGAACCCCGCTTCGATTCTGTGTTCCCCTCTCTCTCGACCCCTCCCCTGCTTGTACTCTCTCTTTCTCTCAAAAATTGTTTTTTAATTAAATGCCAGAAACCAACAGGAAGAGAAAACTGTTTTCCTGACTAATACTTTTTTCAAAAGTCCCCTCTTGGGACCAGTCACTCTCTTAGACACCAAGCAGCAATTTTAACTGATTTACAAGCCTGATGAACGTAGGCCAGAAGTATATTGAAACGCTGTCACTGTGGCCTACTGCAAAATGGCCTGAGATCAGAACCAGAGTTATTGCAGATTTGTAAGGAAATGAAAGGCATCAAATACCCAGCGAGTTACAGCGTTCGATCTGATTGGAAACTGGCTGCAGGGATGCAAATCTCGAGTCGGGCCTGCAGCTCTTCAGCTTAACAAACAGCGCCTTCTTCAGGGCACAAGTGAAGTACCGTGTGCCCCGAAAGGTTCCGTCTGTACAGCCCGCACATTCATCTTCCTGAAAAAGAAATGCTTCGATATACGTTATTCTGCACCGTGCAGCACAGCATACGCAGCATTATGGTTTCTACAATTGGTTTCTGGTTCACCCTTTCTCAGAATTCCGTCATCACGGAATCCTGTCCCGAGAACTCCATCAGGAAAAGGGTGGGCTAAGCAGCGCTTCTGCCCACAACTGATCATTTAAGAAATTCCTGACTCCAGCATGAAGTCCTCACTGCGTTTCCTTCCAGAATGTATGCTTAGACCTTCCCTGGTGAAAAGGTGTGACTTCCCCACATCAACTCCACATGTACTGGAACTAAGGGGCGGAGGCTGTTTATTTTAACAACCTCCCCCAAAGTAGCATTCACTAGCATGCAAACATTTAAATTTTTAGTATTTTACATCTTATAAATAAAAGCTAGGGGTACTCAAAGTATCCTCTCCAGATCGTGAAATGCCAAACAATATGCTTTCCTAATCTCCAAACGGAAAACCTTTCCCTCTACTAAGATCTCAAAAAATTTCTAAAAACGGCAATTAATCTTACAACGTATGATATAAATATTAGAACTGAGTCAGGGAGGGAGACTGAGGAAGAAAAAGAAAGCTGATAACAGATTTGCTTTCCTTACTCTATGTTGCTTAATATAATGAGTCTAAACACATTAGCCTAAAAATCTATTTTCATTCCTTGAACACAGATCAACTGACATCAGGAACAAACGGACCGGATGCTTCATGGGTGCCAAAGAAGCCAGGCAACACAGTAATAAAATTTTTCTCTAGTGACGGCTTTTTTGATGAATAGAACATTTGGACACAAAAAAAGCATAAGTGGGAAAAAACTGCACAAAACTCCAGAGAGAGAAGAGCTGCAATGTTTAAGTCAAATTCAATTACCAGTTCCAGTCCAGCTAGCACTTCGTTGAGTCCTGGCGGCTGACCGATCCAACGAATTACCCCATAGAAAGGAGGATTCTCTTTAACTTCAGCCAGTGAGCCCACTTCCAGACCATGGGAGTTCCCAGAAGCCATGGCCAAGGGTGGACTCTCCTGGACAGGGGCATTGTTTAGCTCTCCCATTACGGACTGAACTGACAGAGAAAGCGGGCTGTGGCCAATGCTTCCATTGGCATTGGGCATCTTGGTCAGACTGAATGGTAAAGAGTGAAATCTGTTCTCGGTAGATAATGAGTTCATGGAAGGAGGTTGCAGTGGTGGTGAAGCATGTCCAAAGTCTGGAGATATCTCTGTAAGCGACTTTGCGGGGTCTTCAGCAACTATAAAAAAAAGTGTTCTTATTTAGAGAAACATATTCGAGAGTATTAAAAATGCCCACATCTCTAAAGAAAATCAATATACACGACTAGTGTTAAGTGCCCATTTGACTCTAGTAGGATTCTTGTAAGCACTGCACACTTAATCTCTCCAAAACAGTGTTCCACATTCTCTTCCCACCTCCAAATTTTTCTACCTAGGTAAATGGCACCCAATGGCTCAAACTAAAAAAAAAAGAAAAAAAATCCATTATTGGTTAGTATTAAATAGGTTCTATTCTTTGTCTATAATATAATTTAGAAAACGGTACCAAAAAAATACCAAAAATTTAGAAAGATGCTTTTTTTTTTTCAAGTTTATTTATTTATTTTGAGAGAGAGAGAGAGAGAGAGAGAGAGAGAGCATGCACACACAAGAGCAGGGCAGGGGCAGAAAGAGAGGGAGAGAGAGAGAATCCCAAGCAGGCTCCACGTTGCCAGCGCAGAGCTAAACACGGGACCAGATCCCACAAACCGCGAGATCATGACCTCAGTGGAGACCAATAGTCTGATGCTTAACAGACTGAGCCAGCCAGGCACCCCAAAAGATGCTTCTTAAATAGCTAAAGGATTAAAAAAGAAAGGACTATGTAAATTTTTAAAATAAAGAAAAAAGAGAAAAAGAAAAAAGCAACAAACACTCGTGGAACACAGTTAACACAGTATTTACAAAAGAAATTTATAAACTGAATAGTTTATTTCAGGGAAAAAAAAGAATAGCAATGAACTCAGAATACAACTTAGGAAGTTAAAAGAACAGATTAACTGCCCAAAAAGTCAGTCACGAGGAAAGAATAAACACAAAACAGAAATTAATGGAAGAGAAAACAAATGTACACTAAAGAGGATCAAAGCCAGAATAAATACAAAAGCAGAAAATAATTTAAGAGAAAACAAACACATAAAAAGAGAAGCAAAACCAAAAGTTATTTTCTTAAAAGAACTATTACAGTTGCCAGCCAGGCACTGCAGATCAGTGGGGAAAGAATGAACTTCTCAATAAATAATATTGAGATCATCAATTACCCGTACATTAAAAAAAAAAAATTAAATTGGACCTGTACTGAATATATTCTACACAAAAATCATTTCCAGGTAGCTTAAAGACAAATGTGAAAGGCAAGACCATAAACTTCTGGAAGACAACACAGAAGAATGTTCTTCATGATTTTACAGCAGAGAGAAATTTCTTGAACATAAGTATACAAATCACAAAGAAAAAGACTGACAAATATGATCACAATGAAACTGAGCTACTTATTAAAAGGCATCATAGCAAGAATGAAAATATCAGCCAAACAGAAGAAAACACTTAAAATACATATATTTGACAAAGGATTCAAATTTGATAAAGGTCTATAAACCAATATAAAAAAGACCGCCCCCCCAAAAAAAACCACAACTAAGAAGAAATGGACAAAAGGCTTAAAAAGGCAATTCAGAAGAAGATACCCAAACCACCAACGAATCAATGAAAAGATTCTTGCCCTCACAATAAAGTAGATAAAAGAAAGTCACAAGCAATGTGAGATGCCATTTCAAAAGTTAAAGTTTTTAGCATATTAACTGTTGGTAAGAATGAGGAAAAACGATACCCTCCCAAAATGCTGACGGAAGCGTCAACTGGTATAGCTACTCTGGGAACAGCGTGGCATGATTTAGTAAAGGAAAGATGTGCACGTCACATGACCCAATAATTCCATTCCTGGTTATATAGCCTCAACATGTGTAAGAAGGTTAACGGCTAAGCTGTTAATCATAGCAGGAAAATAAACACAATTCAAATGTCCACCAATGGTCGAATGGGGACGAATACTGTGGTCTATTTATATGTTTTGCAGCAATGGAATGAAATGGAGTGGAATGCTATACAGCAATGAAAACAAAAATTATAATCACATAAACCACTGTGGTGCATCTTGGAACATAATATCGAGGGGGAAACTACATAGCATACACACAGGCTGATTCGTTTGTATAAAACTCAGAAACATGCTAAACTAACACTATACTGTTTAGATACACAAACTTAGAAAGTTATCATGAAAACCAGGAGAATATATTAAAGATGATGGAAGCTCAGAGGAGAGCGTGAAAAGAGGGCTCTAGGAAGAGGCACCAAGGAATTTCAAGGGCAATGATCATGTTTTTCTTACAGTGAGTAGTGACTACATGGGTGTTCAATGTACTTCTTTTCTTATTGTTCTTTATACCTTATCCATTTAAGATTCTTTAGTAATGATATTTAATATAGGACTTTTAAAAGTCATTCTTTTCTTTCTCAAACCCCCAACCCCTCCAGCCCAAAAGCCAAATCCATCAAGTATTTGGGTCTGTTTCCAAAATATATTTCAAATTCATCCTCTTCCCTTCACCCCTATCATCTCCCTAATCTAAGCCACAGGGCATCATCTTTTGCCCTGTAACCAGTCTCTTTCCTGGTCTGTCCCCCTTCTTGGCCAAACTATTCACCACACAACTCTAAGAGAGAGCTTTTTAAAATTTAAAGATCTTACATGATCTTATATCATTCCCCTATTTAAAAACTTTCAGTGGCTTTCCAGCATTCTTATAACAGGCAACTAAATTGCTCACTGAGACCTGCAAGGTCCTGGATGACCTAGCTCCCACCCACCTATCCGAACTCACTGTACACACCTATTCTCCTTGCTTCCCATGCTGCAGCCCCTCTGGCCTACTTCTTGTTCCTCGAATGCTCTTTCTCACCTCAGGCCTTTGCCTTTACTATCTCTTCTACCTAGAATGTTCTTCCCAAGCTCTTTCTCTGACAGGTTCATTCACATCATCCAGACCTCAAACCCCAATACCCTTTCCTCAAAGAGACTTTTCCAAAACACTCCATGGTGGCTGGCTCCCCACCAGCTGCTGTCATGCCTTGTTCATTTCCTTCACTGCACATGTCACAATTGATGATTACCTTGTCTTTCTAAATGTTCACTATGTGTCGTACCAACCAGAATACCAACCAGCTCCATAGAACAGGAATTTTGTTATGGTTTTTCATGTGGATTTGTGGTTGAATCCATAGCATTTGGTATAGCCACTAACACAAGAAAAGACTCGATATTTGTTTTAAGAAAAAACTGAATGCATAAATCAAATGTTATAGAAAAAAAGCTTTCTGTTTATTTAAAAAAAAATTTTTTTTAACATTTATTTATTTTTGAGACAGAGAGAGACAGAGCATGAATGGGGGAGGGTCAGAGAGAGGGAGACACAGAATCTGAAACAGGCTCCAGGCTCTGAGCTGTCAGCACAGAGCCCGACGCGGGGCTCGAACCTACAGACCGCGAGATCATGACCTGAGCTGAAGTTGGCGGCTTAACCGACTGAGCCACCCAGGCGCCCCTCGATTTATTTTTTTAAATGTTTGTTTTTTGAGAGACAGACAGACAGAGCACAAGTGGGGGAGGGGCAGAGAGAGGGAGACACCAAATCCGAAGTGGTGGGCGCCAGGCTCTGAGCTGTCAGCACAGAGCCTGATGCGGGGCTCGAACCCACAAACCGCAAGATCGTGACCTGACCAAAGTCGGATAGTTAACCGACTGAGCCACCCAGATGCCCTGAAAAAAAAGCTTTTTAAATGTACAAGTGAAATTAATGATAGAAAAGAAATATTCTTTCACACTGAAATCACTTCTATTTTCTAATTTAAGGATGAAGGCCTACTCCACGTAGATTTCATCACTTTACATATCCCACTTAGGATCAATATTCTTATATAAACTTATTATACAATGTTAGACTAGAATCAAGAAGTTAAAAATATTCTCTTACACCACAGAAACTGTCTAAGGATACAATTATAGCATAAACCTGAAGAATCAATGTTACCTAGATTATGACAAACACCAGCTTGTACCAGTTTCCGTTCCCTAGAAAGAAACAAGCTCGTAGGAAAAGCATTCACGAGGCTACGTGGAACAACAGCGTGAGAGAGCCGGGCTGTGCCCTAACCACTCTGGATGGGCCATGCACGTGCAGAAGCCAGCAGGGCTGTGACTCACCCTAAGACGCTGCCAGTAAGACCCTTGTTGTTTGGGCACTCCCAAGGTTTTTGAGAGAGCTAACAACTGTTAACAAAAGGGCCAGACCTTAACAAAAGCAGTCTATCAAGAGACAATCTCCTGGGGAGGCATCATTTAAGGAAGATTCCTGCTCTGTGGCTAGGAAGAAGTCCTGGGGATTGATGAGGCCCTGCGATTGCCTAGCTTCACAACACCCTACTCAGGTAGAAATGAAGGCACGGAGAAGACAAAATCTAAGAGCTCACTCAAGTCATTTCCCGTGTGAGTATCTAAGCCCAAGTGATGTTGACAGTGGGCTTGGACTGTTACATTTGTGGATAATCCATACGATAGCTAAAAAGTCACTACAGAGTTCTACAGTACTCTTAAATTCTTATTTTCATTTCGTTTGCACATAGTTCCTAGACGTACCGCGTGCCAAGCCCCGTGCGAGGCACTTGGAACTCCAGTCTGGCAGAGGAGACAGGCGACAAACAGTTACGATGGCACCTCACCTAACCTAGGAGAGACAGGAAAGGCTTCCAGGAGAAAATAATACCCAAGCTGAGATTGAACAGATGGACAGAAGTAAGCCAAAGCATGGAGTGGGAGGAATAGGAAGAAGGATTTCCAGGCAAGAGGAACAACAGGCGCCAAGAAAAGAGAAAGTATGGCACATTCCAAAATGGCCCCACTCCAAGCATGGCGGGAGCAGGAGTGCACGACAAATGAGAGACGACTAAGACGTTATGCCGTGAAGGGTCCGGGCAGGCCAAACTAAGGAATCCACGTTTTTACCTCCCAAGGGCTAGGGAAAAATTAACAGACATGAACCAAAGGAGAGACATGAGCAGAGACATCTTCAGAAAAAGCAGTCGAAGAGCAATGTGAAGAGAAACATAGTGTAGTGATCAAAAGCGCCAGGTGTGACACAGACTTGGGTTGGAAGACCGGCGCCACTAACACTAGCTGTGTGGCCTTGGGCAAGATATTTAGCCACTGTAACAAAAGAGAAAGTAAAAACACCTACCTCATAACGTTGTTATGAGGACAAAATAATGCGTCTAAAGGGTGTAACACAATGCCTGGCGTAATAAGTCGTCAAGAAACGTCGGCCGCAGTGATGACGGTGGTAGTGACCACAAAGACGGTGGCGAGGAGGATTATTATTGTTCAGAATCGATTCAGAAGGAACAAGGCTGAGGTAGACAAACCAGGTGGAAGGCCGTTATATTAACTAGACAGCAAAAAAGGATTTGAACGGAGGCAGTGGCTGCAGAAATGAAGAAAAGGGAAAGAGTCTATTGATACCGAAGAGGAGGAGATCCAGAAAACTCCGTGACGGCTGGATGTGACTCGTGAGAGAGCGGAGTCCAGGATGAGGCCCAAACTTCACGTCTCCATTTCCTCACTCCACAGAAGCGTAACTGAGGTCATCATGGCTTCCGTTGGCTAAATGCAGGAGGTATTTGTGTGATCTTCGCCTTACTTGCCCTCTCAGGAGCACTCAAGGCTGCCAGCTCCGTGACTTCTTGACCCAACAACTTCCTGATTTTCCTCACCTCCCTCTGGTGGCTTTTTCTGTCTCCTTTGAAGACTTCTCCTCCTCAGCCACTACATTCCTCAGGGTTCAGTCTTACCCCACACCCTCCCCTCAGGTGACACTATTCACAAAACTTTAATCACCAAATATGTGAGGGCAACCTGCAGATGTACGTCTCCAGAGAGCTCTTAACTTTCTTCTCAGCCACAGACCTATATATCCAACTGTCTCTTTGACAAATCACGTCTGGGAAGTTTAAGGGGCCCCTGGGGCTCAACATACTCAAAATCAAATTCATCACCTTCCTCTACAATTTGAGAAGCCTGCAAGCCGGGAAACCAGGGGTATCTCTGACACCTCTTATTCCCCAGCTCTCATTCTCAGTGCATCTGTGAGTCTCCTCAAGTCACTTCCTAAATATCTCCTACACCATCTCCTCCCCCGCGCCCCCCCCCCCCCCCGCCATCCCTTCCCTCAACAAGTCTCGCCCTAGCTGCTGGAATCTATTTCTGAGCCCTGCAACAACCTTCAGCGGTGCCCTTGTAGCCACATGGTCCCCGCTTCGAGCCACTGTCTACCCTGCAGCCAGAATGATTTTCAAAAGGCAAACTTGGTCATGTCACCCCTTGCTGAAAATCCTTCCGTGGCTTCCTCTTTTCCTTTAAATAGAGCACACCAGGCTCCACATGCCCTGGCCCTGTTTGCCTTTCTCATAAAATGTTCTGCCTCTCTCTTTGGTCTAGCTACTCTGGCTCTTTTTAGCCTTCAGCAAACACAGGCTCCATTTTTCCATGACGCCTTTACATACGCCATCCTCTCCGCCGAAAAGGTTCTTTGTCCCCTTTCGCTGTGTTATCTCCCACTCCTCTGGTAAACTTAAGCTCATGCTACTTCCTCAGAGAAACATCTCTGAGTCCCTATAAGTAAAATCCACCTTTAATAGACTCTCACAGTATCAAGTACCTTCACTGCCCTCATCATGATTGCGATGCTCTGTTTCTGTGATGGTCTGATTAATGCCTATTTCAACAACTTGATCATAAATTCCAAATGGGCAAGGACCATGTATGTCTATTCCTCCCTCACCGTTATAGCCTCTGTGCCTAGAAGAGTGTCTGGCACATAGCAGGCACTCAATAAATATTTGTTGACGGGAAGAACTAAGTAAATAATAAACCCGAAAAAAAATGATGTCCCTGAACCAAGGGAAGGCAAAAAGGGAGTGTTTTTAAAAGAGACACAGAAAGACGAGACAGAAAAGTTTTTAAATGATTCCACTGATTCTAGAAATCCACCCTAAAGATCAGGTAAGGGAAGAGAACGAGCTACTAATACATTTTCTGAATGCTGTATTAGTCTTAACAGCAGTGCAGTTCAAATTGTGTACAATATTTTAGTTCAGCCATATTAATAAAGAATGTTCTACTCATTCTGTTTCCAAAACTATATACACTGGTGAAAAAGCCATTTTTTTCTGACGAGCTAAACGGACAGGATCAATATAATAAAGAACACTAAAACTACAGATTACCTTCATCAATGTACCATGTGTTTTTTGATTTGGATTGTGGTTGTGAGTCAACAGAAGATCCATTTAAGGTATAAAATAATTCAGATCTGTTTCTATTTCCAGGGTCTGAGGTAGGTCCTATGGATCAAGAAAAGTTTCTTTTAAAAATAAAGTCAATATGGTGTGAAAGTTTTTCCCTGAGAGAAATTAACACACATATGATGTTAACAATTGCTTAAGAAAGCAATAGATGCATACAAACGCAATGTATTTTATTAGCGTCTCCAACTTTTAAAAATTTGGGAACCATTTTGGCAGTGTCAAAAAACTCTTCCACCCAAGAATCAATATAGGAGGGGAACAGGAATAAGTTTAAAAGAAAAGCCTGCTATTTTTTTTTTTAAGACCAACTGCTTTTAAAAATTACTTCATGTACTATGGTTTATTTCCAAATGTCAACAGCACCATTCCCCAATTTCCCCTGATGAACCTGTTAGTTCCCAAATTTAACCTGTTAATTTAAAACAGTTCCTTTCGGAAGAAAGCGATCTTTAAATGTTGTAGACCTAAATCAACGCACAAATTAAGTTGAAAAAATATAAAGTTTAAACAGTTGGGAATTCTCGGTCATCAAATTCCTTGCTTCACTGCTTCACGTCTCTGAAAACAGGAAGCAGAATTATTTTTTTCTAGATTAGATTTATTAACGTAAGAAAGAGTGAGTGTGGCCACATTACAGACCTTTCAAGGCATTACCCTGCCTCAGTACTAAGAAGAAATGCTGTAAGTGCGACCAGGGGGGGTCTCCAGAAACCATAAAAAATCTGATTTTAACTTTTCAAGTTAAAGCAGATAGCTCTATACTTTATGCTTATAACTAAGATCTGCTACAACACAAGTAACCACATGTCTTCAGAAAATCTGTAGGCTATTTATACTTAAGTGAGAATAACACGTGTGAGCGATCCTATCTAGATCTACAGGTTGACTTAGAAGATAACTATTACGTGTGTGTCCTATTTAATCCTAAGTCGCCCCAGGTCCAGGGTCACATAAAATACTTCCTAAAATACAATTTCCTTTAAAACGGGCCAAGACAAGTTTTGTTCACCAGATAACTGAGGAAACAATATTCTTCTCCTAACCCACATCTGAGTTAACAAACATTCCCACAGCTTTTTAAATGAGCTGTTTCGCTTGTAGAACTACCATCCTTTAAAACTATAAAATATGTGGAAGCCAAAGAAAAACGCGAAGAACTCCACATGCATTGTGAGGGAGTTTCTGGAAGAGAGACAAAAATTCTTGCTTAGCAGTTTGGAATTTAACTTGTGCCACATTTTGTTAGCAAAATCCACATAATTACTCCCGATATGCTTTATCCCATCTAATATTATCCAGATACGGTTCTTCTGTACAGTTGCGACTCTAAACTCGAGGTTCAAATGTTACAAGTAGGGGCTTCCAAAAACCAGCTGACAGAAACCAACAAAAGACAACAAGGTCCTCCCGGAAAACTTTTCATCGCCTAAAAAAAGGCTGGGAACTCTTGGCTTTAGCAAGAGCGTCTATAAACAATTTTTGGTAAAATACTAAACACGTTGGGAAGAAGAGAGCCTACGTGTACACTGAGGAGTAAAACCTTTCAATCTTTTTTCAATGCTATGGCAGATCAGATAGCGTGTAAATATCTAAGAACCGTAGCCTACTGATCCATACCTGTAGCCTTTGGTTTATTATGACTGGATGAACCTTTGTCCGCAACACCTCTTGACATAAAGGCAAGTTTGGGAGGCCTCCTTTCCTGTGTCACGCTATCTGAAATGGTAAACGTGTTTTTTTAAGGATACAAGCAAATTCTTACAGAAGAGAAACAATTAAGCAAGCAATGACAACAGCAGCAAAAAAATACCTCTTTCCTACAAAAAGGCAGCATTTCCAACAGCAGTTTTACAAATTTTTTCCAACGTTTTTTACTTATTTTTGGGACAGAGAGAGACAGAGCATGAACGGGGGAGGGGCAGAGAGAGAGGGAGACACAGAATCGGAAACAGGCTCCAGGCTCCGAGCCATCAGCCCAGAGCCCGACGCGGGGCTCGAACTCACGGACCGCGAGATCGTGACCTGGCTGAAGTCGGACGCTTAACCGACTGCGCCACCCAGGCGCCCCTGCAACAGCAGTTTTACAAATTTTTAAAGGTCGAAAAAAGTACTGAAAGAGGATATGGGGGGAAAAAAATCAATGCTGTACTTCAAAACGTAATTTCTACAAAATATGACCCAAATACAATTCAGCTAAGTGCTTTAATGTCTTGGAAATCTAATCAATTTAGTCACTATTGTTTGATGTGTTAAAACACTACGGGGACAGACAGCTCCACTAAGTTCTTTGCAGGAGATCCCCAGGTGTCCCCCAGAACACCCAGTGTGTTAGGAAGTGCTCCACACTCAAGTATTTCTAGAAGATGCTGAGATAAACAAAGGGAAGCACATTTCTTTACCGCATAACACCAGAACCTTTAATATGCTGATGTGTACTGTGAATCTTTCAAAGAGGGATAGAATAAACGTATCTTATAATATTTTTTGTCCCAGTCTACTTAGCATCTCAGATTAATGTATTTCATGGAACACAGTTTGGAAAAAATCTGGTTAGAAATATGTATCAGTTGTAAAAATCATATATGTTAAGAATAACACTGACAAGTATACATACAAACATATACAACATATAAACAAGAAAAACGCAAAGAAGCCTACACAGATTAATGATGAAGAAAGCCAGAGAAAAATATCAACAATATTTTTGAAGAAAACACTTGAAACTCCTTTTTGGAATATTAGGTGTGATAAATTTGGCAAAGTTGTTTCTGATACGTAGCCGACTCTAAACCTTAAAAGGCCAGTAATTTTCATGAGATATTCACAAATACTGATCAAACGAACGTAGAAAAGTCAATCTGCCGTTTTTCCCCTGGAAATTTCAACAACATATCTGTAGAGTCCAACATGACACTTAGGAGTCATACCTGATAAAGCTGTGTATCAGCAAAAGCGATAGCACCCACAGTGGATTTTTGAGAACAGAAAGAAAAAAATAGGATAATTTTTTACATTTTAAACACAAGGAAAAGGCCATTTTGTTAGAAAAAAGGAAATAATACTGAATGAATTACATATAAATCATGTTTGGTAATATATATAAATCACGGTGGAGGGGGGGAGATTGCAGTGTTAATCTATATCTTGAGGGTCTCAGAATATGATCAAATGAAAAATTATTTTAATTCAAAAATTATACTAAATAACCATGGTTTCAACCAGGTGATATAGTAAAAGCTATTTACTGATACTTTGATGATTAGCCATTCAAATATCTCCAAATATCACAGATGAAAGCTACCATGGAAGGTAAAATTTCTTAGTCACTAGCAACAGTTCCCAAATTACAGCATATAAATTGACTAAAGAAAACGAATTCCCACTATTAACTGTAATTACTACACATAAGTCTGTGTTCAAAAGATATGCACGTGCATACTGTACCCTACATGCATGATACGGTTAGTGGTAATTCTAACAAAGGCAGCAAATGGTCTTAAGTGAGGCAGCCTGGCGGTAACAGGCCACATGGACGAGCCACTGGGGACTGGGACCCTCCTGCTGGTGATTAGGGGAGGGCTTCAAAGACCGGGAATACGACAAGCACTGGAGTTGGAAACAGTAGTTATCTTCCACCGTGTCACAGTGACATCTGCCTAAAATGAAATCTCCTGATTTACCTTAGGAGACAGACTTAGACTTTGTCCGAGAGAAGGTCAGATACCGATTTTGAGGAACAGATATTCCTACCGAAGTGTATGCAGACGAGGGGTCGCATGCCACATCTAACCTGCCCTCCAGCAGTGACATACCAAATATGGTTTCCTTGCCACCACTATGCTCATGATCCCAAACCAAAGCCTTCTGCCTCGAATGGATTTTAAGAGCTTGCCACCTCAGGGAAAGGTAAGTATAGGAAAGTAAGCAAGATAAGGAATAAATTCGGCAGACAGTTTTGTGAGATTAAAACAATTCTGCTTGCTATTAAAAGAGACAGCATGCTATGTTCACCAAATGGCATGCACAAAAATGTGCCTAGCATCCTTATTCAGAATAACCAAAAGCTGAGACAATCCATTCCACAGCAAAGTAGCTCAACAAGTTGTGACCTGTTCGTACTATACAACACCGCACAGCAATAAAAAAAAAAAAAAAGAATAAACTACTGATATACACAACATGGACGTTGTGTTGAGTAAAAGAAACCAGATGAAGAGTATCCATTACCTGCACACAGCAGGACGACATCCAAAATGATAAAAGTGTATGTGTATCCCTACAGTAGCCAAGATATGGAAGCAACCTAAGTGTCCACCAACAGACGAATGGATAAAGAAGATGTGATACACACACACGTGAATATTACTCGGCCACAAAAAAGAATGAGATCTTGCCACACACACAACATCGATGGACGTGGAGGGTATTACGCTAAGTTGAATCAGTCAAAGACAAATGCTGTATGATTTCACTTATGTGTAGAATCTAAAAAAAACAAAACAAATAAAGCCAAACAGAAACAGAATCCTAGATACAACTGGCAGTTGCTGCGGGCAGGGGGAGGTGGGCAGGCAAATGGGTGAAGGGTTAGATCAAGGGGTACAAACTTCTTTGTAGTAAAAAAAAAAAAATCACAGAGATGTAAGGTACAGCATAGGGAATACAGTCAATAATATTGCAATAACTTTGTATGGTGACAGATGATGACTAGACCTATCATGGCATTCATTTTTTTGTCCTGTATAAAAATACTGAATCACTTTCTTGTCTAACTGAAACTAATGTAGTATTCTCTGTCAATTATGATTCAGTAAAAAATTATAAAAGTAGCAGTTCATCCATCACTCTTGTTAATTTAATCAGAAATACAAAAAAAAATCCCTTGGAGAATGTTGGGTTGAAAATCATAACAATAAACTAGTTAACAGTAACAATCAAAGCAGGAGAGATGCCTGTGAATTTGAATGACCCATTAAATTGAGAGAAATCCCTTAATTGATGTGCTGCTTAACATCATCAGCCACAAGAGCATAATTCAGACCCAAATGAGAGTTTAATATCCACGGAGAAAGCTACTGGAGAAAATATAAGTTTACTTGGGTAAAATGAGGTATTATAAAACCAGATACCGAAAATACTATATACACAGCAACTACACAAAGACCTCTATGAGGCAGGATTACTGATCCAAATAAGTGTTTTCCTCCTATTTTAGATCATTTTACATGAAAATTCTTTGAACACAAAACCGGAAGGTCCCATCAGAGGACATCAGAGTTGCATACACAGGTCTAGTGCTTCAAATTAACCTTCTTTTGGGCTCTGTCTCGTACGAGCAGGAGTGCTGTCTACATAGACGACACTTAAGGTGATTCACGCAGACAATCTTTGTGGAAGCCCATAGAGCATTATCTATCAGAATAGAAAATACACCTACCCTCTGACCCAGCAACTCTACCTCCAGGAAGTTACCTTTTCAAAAAAATATCTTATGAATATTTTACATGAATGTGAGCACCATATATCCCATTTAAATACTCAGATGAGTACAGATGGTGTGGTGTTGAGGGAGAAACAATACATGCAAAGACACACTTAGTATCCAGAACGATCTGAAAATGTTAGAAGACTGAAGGGCACTGACGACATCAAGTGTAACAGGGACAAAAGCAAGGTCCTGCTGCTGTCCCCCAAATCAACCATACAAGCAGAGAATTAGAAGTAGAAGGGTGCATGAAAGAAAATTGGGGGTTTCATTCAAGAGTCAGCTCAGTATTCGTTAATTCACTGATTTATAAATGCACTCATCCATCTGTAATGCAAGGAAGGCATTACAGGGGTCGCTGGGAATACAACTCAGACGGTAACAGGGCTTTCCCCCAATTTTTTTTTTTTTGTCAGTTTGTCGATAGCAACCATTAGCCCGCATAATGGATTACAGTATTCCATTTCCCTTTAGATGCTCAAGTGTTAAGAAAAAAAAAAAAAAACCATCTTCAACAAACCAGGTCTCACTCAGAGTATCATACCACAGCCAAATGGATAAAATGACACAAAGTTTTTAGGCTGGAGCACAGAAGATGAAGGTCCCAGAGACACTCAGCTTTGAATATCTGAGGGCTGCTGTAAGGAAAAGGAGCTGCCTCTGTCCTGTGTCCATCACCAGCTCAGAACTAGAATCAGTGTGTCAACTATGGGAAAGTAGCTCTAAGCACACATCGTACAAGGAGTGACTTTTTCACAAGGATATCTGTCTAAAATGAAATTCTCCTGATTTACTTTGGGAGACACTGACTCTTCTATCTTGTCTAAGAAGATCCAGATGATAAGACAGGAAGTTATCTTTTAGCTACACTGGAACACATGCAAACTGATGCATATACATGGAGTTATTCACTAAAGCACTGCTTGTAAGAGCAAAAGATTAAAAAGAACCGAAACGTCCATCAGCAGGGGACTGGTAAAAAAAATCATGGCACGTTCATAAAATGAAATACAATGCATAATTTAAACAAAAGATTAAGTACGCAATACACGTACTAATAGGAAATGATGCCCCAGATCTGCTGTTAACTTACAATAACAGAGGCAACTTCCACTCCTGGGAAAATGAGTAGACATACCTTTCCTATGCCTCATGATAAGTACAACTAAAAACTCAGGACATAACATACAAAATGAGAAGATTCTAACAAGGTGGAGAGGAGAAGGCAGACCAGCTAAGGAGTTCTGGACGTAAAGAACAACACGGCAGCGAATTCCCTGGGTTTTCTTCTTGCCTTATGTATCCCAGACTTAGCGCTGACGAAGCCAGCAATCTGGAGCCATTAATGGGCACAGACCAAAGAAAGCCCCAACAAGTCAGCGCTCTCTCGTCAAAGGATGAGAAAAGAGGAAACCTACTAAGACCGAAAAATGTTAGACAGTAATCACTCAACACCAGCCAAACACCACAGGAAAAAAACATTGGCCCTACCCACTCCAAAAAGACCAAGTGGGGAGCCCAGACTTCCACTCATGTGAGGCTGTTACAAAGTGCTCCAACGCCCCAGTTGTGTGATATCAGAGAAAGCCAAGTCGGGAGCCACCACCTGATGACAAGTTCTCCCACCTCCATGGTGTCAGTGGAGACCACATGGAGAGCCCAGACTTCCATCTCTGCCTTACCTGCTGGGGTGGTTGGTATCAGAAGAGGTCTAGCGGAGAGTCAGGACTTTCACCGTAACCCACTAGCAATAAGGCCACATTCATCACAATGTCACTGGAGACCATGCGAAGAGCCACAACATCCACTGCTCCCCAGCAGGAATGAGGAGGCCGAGGGAAGAAGACTTCTATCTCCACGTGGCAATAATTAGGTGGCATCTCCCCTCCTCTTCCCCAGCCATAGCAGGGTCGAAGAAAGCTGGCTAAAAGCTGGCTAGATCTAGTAACATCTAGAGTCTCAAAACCTAATACCCAACTGTCCAGGTTTCAAACAAAAATCACTCATTATACCAAGAACCAGGAAGTTCCTAAGAATGTTTAAAGACAGTCAATAAATGCCCACACCGAGATGACAGAGAGGTTAGAATTATCTGACAAAGATTTTAAACAACCCTGATAAAAACGCTTCAATAAGCAATTATAAACATACTTGGAACAAAACGACAGGACAGAAACCTCATCAAAGAAACAGAAAGTCTCAGCAAAGAAACGGAAGATATAAAGGAGTGAAAATGAAATAACAACGAAAATAAAAAGCTCAGTGGATGGGCTCAATAGCAAAATGGAGGAAACACAGGAAGTCATGGGTGAACTTAAAGACAGAATAATACAAATTATCCAGTATGAACAACACAGGGAAAATTGAATCAAAAAAAAAAAAAAAAACACACACACACAAAAGAACAAAAGAAAAAGAACAGAGACCCAGGGACCTGTGGGACTTCACAAAAGATCTAACATTTATTTCATCAGAATCTTAAAGGAGAGGAGAAAGACGGGGCTAGGGCTGAAAACGTACTCAAAGAAGGAAAGGCTGAAACTGACGAAATGTAGCAAGAGACCACAAATTTACCAATTCAAGAAGCTGAGCAAACACCAAACAGATGAACCCAAAGAAATTCTATGCCAAGACACATCATAATTAAAGTTTAGAAAGCTAAAGTCAAAGAGAAATTCTTGAAAGCAGCCAGAGAAAAACAAAACCTATAGGGGGAAAAAAAAGCAATTCAAATGAGAGCAGATTTCTCATCAGAAACCAGGGAGGCCCAAAAGAAGTAGCACAATATTTTCCAGGTGCTGAGAGAAAAGAATTCTTGACCCAGAATCTTATAACCAGTGAAAATATCCTCCAGGAGTGATGGGGAAGGCAAGACATTCCAGATAAGGAGAAACAAAGATCATTTGTCACCAGCAGATCTAAAAGAAGTTCTCAAAAGAAAAAAATGATCAAAAAATAGTCCCATACAAATATACCCAACTGATCTTTGACAAAAGTACAAAAGCAATTCAATGGAAGAAAGAGGTCTTTTCAACAAATGGTGGTGGGACAATTTGACATTAAAACGGAAAAAAAAAAACCCAAAACCAGCTCTAAGTCTTATACCTCATAAAAAATTAACTCAAAACGAATCAAGGACTCAAATGTAAATGAAAAACTGTAAAACTTTAAAAAGAAAGAACAAGGATGTGAAGAAATCAGAATTCTCACACACTGTAGGTAGGTATGTAAAATATGTAGCCACTTTAGAAAACAACCTGGAGTTCTAGAAATGATTAAATATACAGTTACCATTTGACCCAGAAATTCCATTTCTAGGCACATGCCCAAGATAATTGAAAGTAGGTCCACACAAAAACTTATACACAAATGTTCATAGCATCCTTTTCATAAATGTCAAAAACTGGAAATACAAACGGCCACCAACTGATGATGAATTGGTAAAGAAAATACAGTTGACCTTTGAACACCAGGAGGGTTTGAGGCACTGACTCCCATGCAGCTGAAAATCTGCAGATAACTTTTGACTCCCCAAAAACTTAACTATCAATAGCCTACTGTTGACCAGAAGCCTTACGCATAAGGTAGTCAATGTTAACAACATAACGCATATTTTGTATATTATATGTATTACATACTGTATTCTTACAATAAAGCAAGCTAGAGAAAGGAAACAGTTATTAAGAAAATCATAAGGGGGTGCCTGGGTGGCTTGGTCGGTTAAGCGTCCAACTTCGGCTCAGGTCATGATCTCACGGTCCGTGAATTCGAGCCCCGCGTTGGGCTCTGTGCTGACAGCTCAGAGCCTGGAGCCTGTTTCAGATTCTCTGTCTCCCTCTCTCTCTCTGCCTCTCCCTGTTCATGCTCTGTCTCTCTCTGTCTCAAAAATAAATAAACGTTAAAAAAAAATTTTTTTAAGAAAATCATAAGGAAGAGAAAATACATTTACACTACTGTACTATAAAAAAATCCACTGATGCACACAGTGCAAACCCATAATATTGATCAAGGGTCAACTGTGTACTATATCTATATAATAGAATATTGTTTCCCATGAGAAGGACTGAAGTACTGATTTATTCTACAACATGGCTGAACCTTAAAAAGATTATGCTTAAGTGAAAGAAGCCAGACAAAAAAAGGTCATGTTTTTTAGTTCACTTATATGAAATGTCCATATAGTGAATGGTCCATATGTCCACAGGGCAATCACAGAAACAGAGAGCAGATCTGTGTTTGCTAGGGACTGAGGGGAGTGAGTGACTGCTTAATGAATGTAGAGTTTCCGTTTGGGGTGATAAAAAAGTTCTGGAACTAGACAGCAGTGATGGTTGCACAACACTGTGAACGTTCTTAATGTTACTGAATTGTACATTTTAAAAAGAGTGAATATTCTGCCGTGTGAATTATATTTTGATTTTTAAAAACTTAGGAGGAAATCTTCAGTATCTAAAGCTAGGCAAAAAAAATTGCTAGACCTAATACCAAAATCATGTTCCGTTAAAAAAAAAAAAATTGTATCTTTGACTTAATAAAAATCAAAATCCTTTGTTTTGTGAAAGACCCTGTGTTAAAAGGAGGAAAAGACAAGCCACACACTGAGATAAAATATTCACAAACCACACATCCAACAAAGGACTAGTATCTAGAATATATAAAGAATCCCCAAACTCAACCGTAAAAAAGCAAGAATCCAAATAAAATATGGGCAAAAGAGATGAAGAGACATTTCAGTAAAGAAGATGGATGGCCACAGGTACATGAAAGATGTTCAACATCGTGAGCCATCAGGGAAAATCAAATTAAAACCATACTGAGGGGTGCCTGGGTGGCTCAGCTGGTTAAGCGGCTGACTCCAGATTTCAGCTCGGGTCATGACCTCAGGGTTTGTGGGCTCCAGCCCCACGTCGGGTTCTGTGCTAAGAACACGGAGCCTGCTTAGGATTCTCTCTGTCCCTCGCTCTGCCCGTCCTCCACTAGCACACGTGCTCTCGCTCTCAAAAATAAGTAAAACTTAAAATAAAAAAACACAATGAGATATTACTACTAAAATAAAAAAATAGTGACAACACCAAACGCCGGTGAAGATGTGGAAAAAGTGGATCACTCATATATTGCAGGTGGTAAGATAAAATGGTACACCCGCTCTGGAAAACTGTTTGGCAGTTGTTTAAAAAACTGAACATACAAATACCATACAACTGGCAATTGCAAACCTGGACATTTATGCTAGAGAAATGGAGACTTACGTTTACTTGTTCACTGTACACAAGTGTTTATGAGAGCATTATTTATAATAGCCCACAACTGGAAATAAACCAGATGTCCTTTGATGGGTAAGTGATAGAACAGTGGTACATCCATGACAGGGACTATTACTCAGCATTAGGAAAGAATAAACCAGGGATACGCACACACTGACGAGTCTCCAGAGAATGAGAAAAAAAGCCAATTTCAAAAGCTTTCACGCTGTACAATTCCATCTGTATAACATTCTTGAAATAACAGAATTACATAAGTGGAAAACACATTAGTGGCTGCCAGAGGTTAAGGAGGGAAGGACCATGGTGAAAAAAGGACAAAATGAAGGATCCTTGTGGCAATGGGAATGTCCTGCGTCTTGCCCACACCCTGGCCGTGACGCTGTGCTCTAGTTTGCAAGATGTTACTACTGGGGAAAAGGGTACACAGGATCTCTCTGTATTCTTTCTTACAACTGCATGCAAATCTTTATAATCTCAAATATTTTCAAATCATATATCTGTTACAGGGCTTATCATCAGAATTTATAAAGAATTCTCAAAATTCAGTAATAAAAAAGTTTTTTTTAATCTAGCAAAAGATGTGCACAGATACTCCACCAAGGAGGATACACAAGATGACAGATGAGCACATGAAAAGGTGTCACAGGGAAATGTGAGTTAAGCCAGAATTAGCTACCACCAACAGTAGAGCTAAAGTCTGTACGACTGACCACACGCAGTGTTGGCAAGGAAGGGGAAGAAGTGGAATTTGCACGCACTGCTACACAGAATGTAAATACTACAACCACTTTGGAAAGATCGTTTGGCAGGTCTAGCATGTTCGTTTTTGCTTCAAGGTAAACAATCACCAGCCATGCCACATCTAGGGATCTACCCAAGAGAAACCAAGGCCTCTGGCCATACAAAGACCTCACACGAGTTGTCATCGCAGCATTATTCCTAAGAGCCAAAAACTAGACACAACCCAGAGGCCATCAACAAGTGAATGGCTAAATAAAATGGTAATATCCATACGTTTACAGGGAAAACAAACAGTGCATTTTCCTTTACTCTCACACAACACTTTTGACACTTCTGGTCACCCAATATGTGGGGAGTTTTCCCGCACCACCTGGGTGTCTTACAATTCAATTCAATTCTGACACTATCTGTCTGGAGTTAGAAGGAAATCCTACAAGTTAAGGGCTCAGTCCCACAAGAATGCCCTCATTTCTGACACCAGTCACAAGTTCCAGGTTGTCAGCGTTCCCGGACCCCCCTCCTTGGGTTCCATAATTTGCTAGAATGGCTCACAGAACTAAGGGGCGACGCTCAGATTTACCATTTTATTATAAAGGATATAATAAAGTATACAGATTAACAACCAGATGAAGAGATACTCAGGGCAAGGTATAAGGAAGAGGCACAAAGCCTTCTTGCCCTCTCCAGGCACAGAACTCTCCCAGCACCTCCAGGTGCTCAGCAACCTGCAAGCTCTCCACACCTTGTACTTTAGGGGCTTCTACGGAGACCATCAAGTGGGCATGATGAATTACTGACTCCATTTCCAGCCCCTCCCCCCTTTCCAGAGGATGGTGCTTGGAGCTGGAAGTTCAAGCTTGGTCTTGCCAGGGACCAGTCCCCATCCAGCAGCCCACCAGGAGTCGTCACCTCGTTAGAACAGAAGACGCTCCCATCACCTAGGAAATTCCAAGGGATTTAGGAGCTCTGTGTCAGGAATCCGGGTCAAAGACTAAATATCGGCAAGAATCGATGATATATGTAAACTATGTTTTATAGTTGTAATATACTAATACGTATTAAGTCATACATAAATTATCCACACTAAATGTCAATATACTTATAAAATATATATAATTACAGCCTACCACAGAATGGAGTTCTCAGCAATTAAAAAAAAAACATGAATGAGTCAAAAACGAATTATATTGACTGAAATAAGGCAGACAAAAAAAGAGCACGTCTTGAGTTACTCCACATATATAAAATTCCCAAAAATGAGCAAATGTATACTGACACAAAGATGATCAATCGGTGGTTGCCTGGATTTTGGGGGGGGACAGGGCAGACAGAAGTGGGAGGAAGTGACCACAAAGGACATCTCCTTCGTAGGTGATAGGGATGCTATCTTGATTGTGGTGAATTTAAGGAAAAAAAAAAAAAAAGAGCAAAAAGGAAAAAGAAAAAAAAGAAAGAGGCAAACCAGGAAACAGACTCTTCACTACAGAGAACAAACTGATGGTTACCAGAGGGGAGGTTGGTGGGGGCATCGGGAAAACAGGGGATGGGGATTAAAGAGAGCATTTGTTGTGATGAGCACTGGGTGTGGTTGTAAGTGTTGAATCACTACATTGCACGCCTGAAACTAATATTACACTGTATGTTAACTAATTGGAATTTAAATAAAAACTTTAAAAAAAGAAAGATGCAAAAGGAGAGCAGGTAGTCGGAGGTCACTGTTGGGAGGGACAGATCTCAGAGACCCTTATAAATTCTGTGCCAATGTGCATGCAAGGCGTAATCTACAAGGCAAAATTAGCATTACATTCCCAACCTCCAACACTAAAAAAAGAAGACACAAGCTGGACCAGAAAAAGCAGAAGTGTGTAATTTAGGGGTGGCACTCAATGATATGCTCCAACACAACAGCTTTAAGAACGTGAACGTGTCAAATTAGCTATGTTGGAGCTTTTAACATTTGAAAAGCAGAAATGAAGGGGGGGAGGGAATTGAAAAGCAGACCAAGGACTCTTTTCGTCAAAGGTGTTCTTCAGAAGACCACCGTAACAAGCAATTGACGGAGATGAATTCTTTCCTAACCTCACCAGCTGTTAAACTGCTTCAAAACAGTTTTAAATGTCGGGAGTATTAATTTTGTCCTACAAATGAAGGCAACTGGGCCAGAAAAAAACCTCAGGAACTAAAGGAGACACCAGGACTCGTTTTCTCTCTCCAGGAAAGGGTGTTAATGATGACATGAAATAGAGACGGAGACCCATTCAAAGAAACTAATTTTCATTTAGACAACTTTACTTTTTAAATCTATTTGTGAGCTTTATTTTGTTGGCGAAAAGTACTATTTGTGGGTTACACTATAAAAGCTGGGATCGTTCTTAATTATCTTCTGTTCACGGTGTATGAAATCAAGCTTTAAAAGAAAAAAGAAAAAGCATTATTTTCCTTTCTTGTCACTGCTCTGCGAGCCGGGAATAATGACAGTGAGAGCCACTGATCTAGAAGATCAAAGTGTGCCTGACAAGTGATTCCCAAGAGATTCATGTAACTAATTTTTATTATTTTAATCCTACATCACTATTTGAATAAAATAGAATTGTAAGTGTTTTTGAAGATAAATACTATTACAGAATGCCTTTGTCAGGTTATGTATAATTCCACCACAGGAAAAACAGAAATGGTAGCTTTTCCTTTCATTTTCTTTTTAAGTGCTACTGTAGAACCCAACATCATTTACATTTCAAACCTAACTGAGAGATGGAAAAAAATATACAGAAGGAAATACAGCTCTAGCTAGAGTTTGGGGGGGTGGCGGGGGGAGGCATTTCAAAATCTTTATCCTACTGCAGACTAAGAAAAACAAAATCAATTATACACAAGCCAACTTTATATTTCAGATATCTTTTCTTTCCTTAAATTTTAACACTAAACTAACGATTTCCCTAGTCTCCCAACTTACTTGACATAATGAATTACATTTACTGGTAAAATGCAAAACTCAAAATTCAGTGAAGGTAGGTAAAAAGGATGGTTATACCAAAAAGGCTTGGGGCTTTCAAAAGCACCCTCTGGATTTTTTTTTTTTTTCACAGTTTCAAGATATTATTTCAATTCCAGTTAGTTAACATACAGTATAATTGAGTGATTCATCACTTACATGCAATGAACGCCCAGTGTTTATCACAAGTACCCTCCTTAATCCCCATCACCCATTCAAACCCCGCCCCACAGCATCTCTCAGTTAAGGGTCTGTTTTATGGAAACCCACAAACATATCTGATTTGGTAAGACAAGTTAAATTACATTTATCCATGTGATTCTGGAAAAACAACATTAGCACAGAACTAGCTACCCCTGTAAGAATACCTTAATAATGAAAGAAATTTTATTTTACAAGGTATTCCCCTTAGCCATCCAGCAAGTTAACATTATAAACGTAGCGTAAGTCACGTAATTTGCTTAGGACAGGATATCTCAACCTCAGCAATACTGCCATTTTGGACCAGATCATTTTCTGTTGCGGGGGCTGCTCTCTGCATTGTAGGATGTTTATTTAGCAGTATCTCTGTCTTTACCCACTAGATTCAAGTAGTACTCCCACCCCAGATGTGATGATCAAAAATGTCTCCAGACATTCATTACAAAATGTTCCCTGGGCTCAGTATCACCCAAGGTTCAGAACTACCTGGCTTAGAAATAAAATGACCTTCTTATAAAGGTTTTGTATTAACGCTTAAAAACAATTTTTTTTTAAACTTGGAAATTCAATAGTAAAACAATACTGTATTTCAAACAATCAAAAACTTATATGGTGATGGGGATTAGGGAGGGCACTTGTGATGAACACAGGGTGTTGTATGTTAAGTGATGAATCACTAAATTCTACTCCTAAAACTAATATTACACCGAATGTTCTGTATGGAATTTACATATTTACACTGTATATATGGACTTTAAATAAAAACTTGAAAATAAGGGGGGGTGAAAACTATAAAGCAAAATCTCATCATAAAATCCATTATGCCTGCCCAGAGAAATCCCCCTTTTTCTTGAATAAATGCTCTCCACATTCCAAAATACGTATTAAAAATACAGCTGTTATGATGGAGTAAGCTCATATCAGACCGCTTTTCCTGAAAAAATAGATTTAAACTCTGAAAAAATATAAAAAAACAACTTTTGCCAGCAGGCACTGGAGTGTGAAGAAGGGAGGAAAAAACAAAACAAAACAGGCAGATTATGAAGGAGACTCAAAATTCAGTGGAAAGGAACAATACAAGGTTATAATCCAAAACTGCTCCACACACTAAAAGAGAAAAGAGGGGGGAAAAAAGGAAACTGTGACCCATTCTCAAAAGAAAAAACCACAATGCACACCAAGCCATAGACTATTTTGATGTTGGAACTGGCAGAAAAGAATTTTAAAAGAGGACTTAGAACTATCCTTAATGAGGTAAAAGAAAATATGCTCACAGTGAAGGAGAAGATAGCAATTATCTTACCAGAGAAATAAAAACTATTTAAAGAAACAAACAAAAAAGAACAAGATGGAAGTCTTAAAATATTTCTAAAACCTTAAAAAGGCAATTTCTGAAAAGAATAATTCGTTGGATGAATGAATTTAAGCCCTAAAAACACGATGCGGACGAGAGAGGGGGAAATCAGTAAAATTCAAGACAGAACAGTCGAAATTATCTAAAGAACAGATACATAAAAGTATGAGGAAAAAAAATTAAGTCTCAAGGACTTCAGGCACAATACCAAAAACTCTCGACATGTATCTATCTGACATCACAGAGAGAGGAAAGACTGAAAGGGACAAAGAAAGCACTTGAAGAAATAATGGTCAGAATGTTTCCTATTTTGTTAAAAGACACAAATTTACAAATCCAAGAAGCTCAGTGAACTCCAAGCAGGATAAACATGAAGAAAACAATGTGAGGGACATCATAAACTGTTGTAAGTCAAACATAAGGAGAAACCATCAAAGTTCCCAGAGAAAAACCACATATTACATTACATACAGAGGGGCAATGATTTAAATGACTGCTGATGTTCACCAGAAAATACGGAGGTCAGGAAATAGAAGAAAACCCCTGGAAAGCAGAACAAAAAAGAACACAAATACCAAACAGGGAATTCTATACACACCCCAAATATCCTTCAAATATGAAGGCAAAATAAATACATTTCAGATAAAAGAAAATTATGAATTAATTAAAGTTAATTAAAATTAAAAGAAATTCATTTCTAGAAGAACTGCATCCTCAGTCAACAACAAAAGTTTTTCAGGATGAAGGGAAATGTTAACGAGTGGATACTTGGATCTTTTTTTTTTTTTAATTTTTTAAAATATTTATTTATTTTTGAGATGGAGGCAGAGTGAGAGTGGGGGAGGGGCAGAGAGAGAGGGAGACACTGAATCTGAAGCAGACTCCAGGCTCTGAGCTGTCAGCACAGAGCCCGACATGGGGCTCGAACCCACAAACGGCGAGATCATGACTTGAGCCGAAGTCGCACACTTAACCGACTGAGCCAACCAGGCGCCCCGATACTTGGATCTTTCCATTTCTAAAATATATATGACTATTTCGGCAAGAAACACGACATATTCTTGTGAGTTTTTAATGTACGTAGATGTAACATACATGACACTTAACAGTATCAAGGAGGGGAAGGGATAACTAGACTTCCATGGTAGCAAGGCAACTACATTTTGTGTAAAGTAGTACAATATTAACCCCCACTACACTAAAATGTTAAGGATATATACTTCATCCCTGGAGAAAGCACTAAAAGCAATATAACGATGGAACGCAGCTAGAAAGTCAACAGAGTAACATATACTTCTTAAAATGTTTCAAATAATCTTCAAAAAAGTAGAAAAAAGTATAAGAGGAAGGAAAAAGGGACAAATAAAGAATAGATAATGAAATTATAGTTCTAAACTCAATAATAATACCAATTATGACATTAAATGCTGCCAGGTTACACAACAATGAAAAGACAAAGATCATCAGAATAGATTCTTCAAATTATATGCCATCTGAAAACAAGCAGGAGAGAGAGTAGGAAAATGAAATGAGTAAAGGGAGGGAAAACATCTCAATCCAATAGCACAGTGGGGGTAAAGCAGAAAAGAAGGACAAATAGAAAACACATGAGGCAATAGAAATAAATCTAATTATTAGTAATAACTATTAACAGATTAACCCTTCAGTTAAAGTACCCAAATCGCCAAACTAGATGAAGAAAAAAAGATTTCCCACCATATACTGCTATAAAAGAGCATGCCTCAAACATAACTGACTGAAAAAGAGAAATACCTGGAAAATACTAACCAAACACAATCTATCCACACCATACAAAACAGAATTTAAGACAAAAGAGTTACTAGCAATGAAGACAGCTACTATATAATGACAAATAGTTCAAATCACCTGGAAGATACAACAATTTCAAACTCTAAGTACTCAAAAATTCTGAACTTATATGCAGCAAGTAATTAGTTCAAAATTAAAGCAAACACAGAATTAAGAAACCCATTATTGTGTTAGAAATTTTTAATATATCTTGTTCAGTAACTGATAGATCCAGCAATTAAAAATTCAGTAATGATACATAAAATTTGTATAGCATAATAAATTAGCTTGATCTAAGGGACATGTAGAATACACATGCGATGCACGCAGCTACAATTGGGGCGAACATATTCTTTTCAAGCATAAACAGAATATCTCTGTAAACTGATCACATACGAGGCCATAAGGTTGGCCTCAACAAACGTCAAAGGATTAGTATCATATTCTTGGACCATAAAGCAAATGGATTAAAAAAAATAAAATCATGAAGGAAATTACAAAATGTTTCAAATTTAATGGTAACAAGACAACTACATAACAAATTTTGTGGAATGTAGGTAAATAGGTACATAGAGTTTATACCCTTACATGCTTCACATTAGAAAAACTAAAAATTATTAAACTAACCATTTAAAGAGTTAGAAAGAAAAACAATAAATCCAAAAAAAGCCAAAAAGAAAATAATAAAAAACGGAAATTACTAAAATAGAAAACAAATACCTAGCTAAGATTAAGAAAGCCAAAAGATAAGTTTTTTTGAATAAATGAAAGCAAGAAACCTTAGTAAAAAGCTGTTAGAAGAAAACAGGCACAATTTTTTTGGATGAAAACAAGGACCCATCTGCAGATGCTGCTGAGATTTAACAGAAAATACAAGATCTTAAGAATAATGCTACGCTAAAAACTTTAGAAACAAAGATTAAATGGAAAAATTCATTAAAAAATAACACTTTCATAAAAGACCCCGAATAGCCAAAGCAATCCTGAGAAAGAGTAAAGGCAGAAGCATTACACTCCCTGATTGCAAACTATACTACAAGGCTATAGTAATCAAAACAATATGGTACTAGCATAAAAATCAACACAAAGACCAAGAGTATAAAAATGGGAGCCCAGAAATAAACCTATGTATATATGGTCAACTAATACTTGACAAGAGCCAAGAATACTCAACAGCAAAAGGGTAGTAGTCTCTTCAATAAGTGGTGGTGGGGAAACTGGAAAACCACATGCAGAAGAATGAAACCGCATCCCTGTCTTACACCCCCCTCACATAAATGAACTTGAAATAAATCAGACTTAAGTGTGAGACCCAAAACTGTAAAACTCCCAGAAGAAAACACAGGAAAAGTCCTTTGGCAATGGCCTTGGCAGTGATTTCATGAACAGGACGAGAGAAGCACAAGCTACAAAAGCAAAAATAAATAAATGAGACTACACCAAACTAAAATGCTCCTGCCCACCAAAAGAATCAATCAATAAAAAGGCAACCGACAGAATGGGAGAGAACACTTGCAAATAATATAACTACCAAGGAGTTAATATCCAAAATATGTAAGATTTCATACAACTCGACAGCAAAGAAATTAACACATGATTTAAAAATGGGCAGAAGAGTGCTCGCTTCGGCAGCACATATACTAAAAATGGGCAGTAGAACTGAACAGTTTTCAAAATACATACAAATGGCCAACAGGTGATATGAAAAGGTGTTCAACATCAATAATTATCAGAGAAATGCAAACTCACACCCAAGGGACCTGTGGAACACCACGGCAAATCAACATGCACACTGTGGGAGTCTCAGAAGAAGAGAGAGAGAAAGAGACAGAATGTCTGAAGAACTACGGGGTGAAACCTTCCCAAATTTGATGAAAGCAATGAACATAAATGTCCAAGATGCTCAACAAACACCAAGTAAGGTGAAGTAAAAGAGACCCCCACACCAACACATTAGAATCAAACTTTCAAAAGACAAAGAACCTTGAAAGCAGCAAGAGAGAATCAACTTGTCACATACAAGGGATCCTCAATAAAGACATAGGCAGATTTCTCATCAAAAACTTTGGAGGGCAGGAGACAGTGGGCCAATGTATTCAAAGTGCTAAAAGAAAACTAATGTGAACCAAGAATCCTGTATCTGAAAAAATGTCTTTCAGAAGTAAGGGAGAAATTAAGATAGTCCCAGATAAAGAAAAACCGAGGGAGTTTGTTTCCATTAGATCTGTCCTAAAAGAAACACCCAAGGGAGCACCTGCAGGGTGAAATCAAACGACACCAGACAGTAACCTGCAAGCACAGGAAGAAATAAAGATCTCGATAAAGGTAAATACATTGGCAATTATAAAAGCCAGTATTACCGTAACAACAGTTTGTAATACTACTCTGTTTTTGACATGCTTTAAGAGACTAACACGTTTTTTAAAAAAACAATTAGCCTAAAAGCTAGTATCACTGTAACTCTGGTTGGTAACTGTACATTTTTGTTTTCTACATAATTTAGGAAACCAATGCATTTATAACACTTAACTAGTTTATGCTTTAGGGTGTACAATGTATAAAGATGTAATTTTGTAATACCAAGAACTGAAAGGGGTGGGGTAGAGCTATAAAGAAGAGGTTTTTTTTATGTTGTTGAAGTTAAGCTATTATAAATTCAAACTAGATCACTAAAATTTGTGATGTTAAATGTAATTCTTGTGGTGAACACAAAGAAAATAGCTATAATATGTGCAAAAAGAAATGAAAAAGGAACATTTCACTACAAAAATCAACTATACACAAAAGACAACATTAATGCAGGAAATAAAGGTAAAAAAAAACTATAAAAAACAAATAGCAAAATGATGGAAATAAGTTCCTCTTTATCAGTAATTACTTTAAGTGTAAATTGATTAAACTCTCCAATCAAAAGACAGAAATTTGAAGAATGGATAAACACATGATCCAACTATATATTGTCTATAAGAGACTCACTTTAGCTCCAAAGGCATAGAAATTTAAAGCGAAAGGTCAGAAATAGATATCCAAAGCAAATAATAAGCAAAGGAGAGCAGTGATGGCTATACTAACATCAGACAAAAGAGACTTTAAATCAAAAAAGATTACAAGAGACAAAGAACATTTATATGTTAATGAAAGGTTCAATGCAACACGAAGATATAACAATTTTAAACATTTACATACTAATAACACATCAGCAAAATACATGAAGCAAAAACAGAGAGTTGAAGAGAAAAAAATAGTTCCACAAACACCAGTTGGAGACTTCAATCCCCCACTCTCAATAATGGATAGAACCAGACAGAAGTAAGCAGATGGAGGACTTAAACACAATAAAACAACTAGATACAACAACAAACACAAAACACTCTGCCCAGCACCCGTATACACGTTCTACTCAAGTTTCCATGGAATGTTTTCAGGATAGAGCATATTTTATGCCACAAACTCTCAATAGATTTAAAAAAACAGATACCGTATGTAGTATCTTCTCTGACCGTAACAGGATGAAATTATCAAACAACAGAAGTAAAACTGGAAAACTCACCAACATGTGGGAATTACGTAATACACTTTAAACCACCAACGAATCAAAGAAGAAATCACAAGAAAATTGGAAAATTCTTAGAAGCAAACGAAAACAAAAACACAGCATTTTAGAATCTAGGGGAGGCAGTGAAAGCAGTATTAAGAGGGAAATTTATAGCTATAAATGCTTACATTGAAAAACAAAAGAGATCTCAAAGCAACAACCTATCTTTACCATTTAAGGGACTAGAAAAAGGAGAACAAACTAAACCCAGAGCTAGCAGAAGGAAGAAAATAAGATTAGATCAGAGATTAACAAAATACAAAATAAACAACAGAGAAAAGCAATGAAATCAAAAGTTGGATTTTTGAAATGATCAACAAAATTGAGAAAACTTTAGCTAGATGGACTAAGAAAAAGAGAGTTGACTCACATTACTAAAATTAGAAATGAACGTAGGAACATCACTACTAATTCTACCAAAATAAAAAGGATTATAAGAGAGTACTATGAACAAAAAGGAAACCCAAAATATGGGAGAAAATACTTGAAAATCATATATCTGACAATGCATTAATACACAGAATATATAAAGAACTCCTAAAACAACAGCAAAAAACCCCAAACAACCTAATTAAAAATAGGCAAAGGACTTGAATAGACATATCTGTAAAGAAGATATACAAATGGCCAATAAACACATGGAAAGATACTCAACATCACTAATCATTAGGAAAATGCAAATCTAAATTACAATGAGATACCATTTCACACCCATTAAATGGCTTCTATCAGGAAAACAGAAAATAAATGTTAGCAAAGATATGGAGAAATTGGAAATCTTGTGCATTGTTGGTGGGAATGCAAAATCATTCAGCCACTGTGGAAAACCTTATGGTGGTTCCTCAAAAAATTAAGAGCAGAATTACCATATAACCTAGCAATTCCACGTCTGGATATATCCCCAAAAGAACTGAAGGCAGGGTCTCAAAGAGATATTTTTACACCCAGGTTCATAGCAGCGATATTCTCAATACTCAATAGCTAAAACACAGCAGCAACTCCAGCGTCCATCAATAGATAAACACATAAACAAATGTGGTATACACATATAATGGAATATTATGTAGTCTTAAAAATGAAGGGAATTCTGGGGCCACTGGGTGGCTCAGTAGGTTAAACATCCAACTCTTCATTTCAGTTCAGGTCATGATCTCATGGCTCATGAGACTGAGGCCCCCACGTTGGGCTCTGCTCTGACAGTGCAGAGCCTGCTTGGGATTTTCCCTCTCCCTCTCTCTCTGCCTCTCCCCTTCTCTCTCAAAATAAAGACACTTAAAAAAATCAGTTTAAAAAAAATACAGGGAATTCTGACACATGTTACAACATGGATCAACCTTGGGGACATTATGCTAAGGGAAATAAGCCAGTCATAAAAAGGCAAACACTGCATGATTCCACTTACATGAGGTACTCAGAGGAGTTAAAAGCATAGAGGCAGAAATTAGAAGAGTGGTTGCCAGAGGCTGGGGGTGGGGTTTGGCGAGTTACTGTTTAATGGGTATAGAGTTTCAATTTTACAAGATGAAAACTGTTACAAAGATGAATGGTAGTGATGGCTCCATAAAAATGTGAATTTAGTTAATGCCACTGAACTGTATAGTTACAAATGGTTACGATGGTAAATGTTATGTGCGTGTGACCACTATAAAAAAAATTTTAATTTAAATACATGTAATTTTTAAACTTTGTTTTAAATATTTTAAACATGCAATTTTTTTTTTTTTTTTAAACATGCACAGATTAGCAAACTGGACCTAGCAATGTATGAATCATGATGAAGTTAGATTTATATCAGAAATGTGAGGGCTGGGGCGTCTGGGTGGCTCAATCGGTTAAGTGGCCAACTCTTGAATTTTAGCTCAGGTCATGATCTCACGGTTCGTGAGTTCAAGCCCCGCATCGGGCCCTGTGCTCTCGGTGTGGAGCCTGCTTGGGATTCTCTCTCCTCCTCTCTCTCTCTCTCTGCCCCTCCCCTGCTCTCTCTCTCTCTGTCAAAAAATAAAAATTAAATTAAAAAAAAATGTGAGGGCTTATTTACTATTAGGAAATTGGATTAAAAGACAAGAAATACGGGGTTATGTAAATAGACAGAAAAGTTTGATAAACTTCAACATCCATTCATGATAAAACTCTTAGCAAACAGGGAGCAGTAGATAACTTCTCAACCCTGATAAATGACGGCCGCCACAATAATATCCTATGGCAAAGATCATACTTAATAGATCAAGAGCAAGATCAAGATGGCTGATACCACCTCCACTTCTATTCAACGTGCATTTAAAAGTTCATAGAGCTAAGACAATAAGAAACCATATTTTAAAAATAAAACATACAAGGATTAGAAAGAAGAGTTAAACTATTAGTATTTGCAGATGATAATGACTAGCTACTAAAAAAGTAATCTATGGATACACTGAGAATAAAAGATTTTAAGGGCCCCCGGGTGGTTCGGTTAGTTGAGTATCTGACTTCGGCTCAGATCGTGACCTCGCAGTCAGAGGGTTTGAGTCCCGCGTCAGGCTCTGTGCTGACAGCTCAGAGCCTGGAGCCTGCTTCAGATTCTGTGTCTTCCTCTCTCTCTGCCCCTCCCCTACTCATGCTCACTTTCTCTCTCTCTCAAAAATAAATAAATATTTAAAAAATAATTTAAAAAAAGATTTTAAAAAGACTGTCTGCAACAAAACTCAGCCCACAAAAGTCAACTGAGATAACACTTAACACCCACTAGGCCGGCTAGAATCAAAAACTCAGATAATAATAAATGTTGGCAAGGGTGTGAAGAAATCAGAACCTTTATACAATGCTGGTAGGAATGCAAAATGGTGCAGCCACTTTGGAAAACAGTCTGACAGTTCCACAAATGCTTAAACCCACTTATCAAGTGACCCAGCAGTTCCACTCCTAGGTATATACCAGAAAAAGGAAAGCATACGTCCACACACAAACTTGTACACAAATGTGATAGCAGCATTATGTACAGCAAAAGATGGAAGGAACTCAAGTGTCCTTCAACAAATGAATAAACGAAATGGGGTACATCCATACTACGGCATATTATCTGGGCATAAAAAGGAATAAAATAAGGATACATGCTACACCATGGATGAACCTTGAGAACATTCTGCTACACGAAGGAACCAGTCACAAAAGACCACATGTTAAGTGATTCTATTTATATGAAACGTGCAGAATGGACAAACATCCAGAGACAGAGAGTGCATTAGTGGTTGGTTAGGACTAAGGAGGAGGAAGAGATAGGACAGTAATAGCTAAAAGGTACAGGGTTTCTTTGTGAGGTGATGAAAATGTTCTACAACTGGCTATAGTGATGACTGCACGTATCTGTAAATATACTAAAATACACTGAATGGAACAGCTTAAATGAGGGAGATATATGGTATGTGAATTAGGTTTCAATACAACTGTTCTCTACGAGTCGACTGTATTTCTATAGATCACAGAAAATTGTTAGAAAACATGTTTTACTTTATAACGTATCAGAATGCATGCAAGAAATGGAGAAATGTATAAAATTTTACTAAAAAGAGATTAAATAAATGAAAGGTAATGCGATGTTCACGTATTAGAAATTTCAGTATAATGAAAACGTCTCCTCAAATTACTCTACAGGTTGACTACAGTTCCAACCAAAATCCCAACGGAACTCTCCTGTAATGTCGGAGAAGCCGACTGTTAAATTTACAACGAAGAGGCAAAGGCCAACAATAGCCAAGAACAAACGGGGAAGTGTACTCTCCAGCTATAAAGCTTCTTGTAAAGCTATGATAATGAAGGCCTAGACGTCTTAGTGTAAGGAAAGAGTAGAGCCCAGGAAGAGGTCCATATATACCCGTGTCGAAGCTTGATTTATACGCAGCGAGCCTGGTAGATCAAATTGGGTATGTGTACCTCATCTCCTACACAAAATTAAATCTAGATGGATTGTAGACTTAAATGTGTCTATTACCCTTTTTGAAGACAATGTGGAACGGTGGGAAAATTCAGAAGAGCAATGAGGCAAGACTAGTGCTCCTATTAAAACATACTATAAAGAATCGTTAAAAACAGTGTGGTACTGAAGCATGAGCAGGCGGAAGAGAAAGTCCAGAAATATGCCAAAGTATATATGGGAATTGAGTATGGGAAAAGTGGCATCTCAAAGGAGCAGGAAAAAGGTGAACTTTTAATCAAAGATGTTGCGACAACTGGGCAGCTATCTGGGGAGGGGGACCTAAACTAGATCCATATATCACATTATATATCACATAAAATAAAAATGGATCAAAGATATATACACAATAAAACCACAAGAGCCATGTAAGAAAACATGGGGAAATGCCTATATAACCTTGGAGTAACTCATAATTCAACTACATAAAAATTTTAAAATTCTGCACGGCTAAAAACACCTAAAGCAAAGTCAAAAGACATGACACTAAGTGAGACAAGCCATTTACAAAGGACCAAATACTAGAAGATTCCACTTGTATGAAGTATCTAGAATAGGCAAATTCATAAAGACAGAAAGTAGAGAACAGAAGTTACCAGAGGCTGAGGGAAGGGAGGAAAGGGGAGTTATTTCATAATGCATATAGTTTCTGTTTGAGATGATGAAAAAAGTCTGGAAATAGATAGAGGTGATGGTTTCACATCACAGTAAATGTATGTAATGTCACTGAATTGCACACTGACAAATGGTTAAAATGGTAAATATTGTTACATTTATCTTACCATAATTTTCAAAAATGAGGACAACCAGATAAAAAAGGACGAGTTACAAATGAGAGTTGGCAAGTAGGAAACATTTACACCCCATATCATAAAACAGTTGGCTTTCCTAACACATAAAAAAGAAACTGGTAAGAAAAAAGGCCAATAATCCAATTTAAAAAAATAAACAAGGTATGAATATACAGGTCACAGAAAGAAATACACAAATTGCCCTTAATCATAGGAAAAGATGCTTAACCTCATTCAAAAGAGAAATGGAAATTAAAACTATACTGAAATAGATTTTTCACCTTGCAGACTGGGAGAAAATTCAACAACATACTCTCATGGAAAGTCCATAAAAAAAAGTCACCCTCATATTCTGCTGGTAACTGTTATATACACTGCTGAAGGCAATGTAGTAATATCTAGAACAATACAAGTTCATGGATCTTTTCACCAAATGACCCCACTTCTCAGAATTTATCCTATAGGTTTGCTAGCGCATGTGGGATACTATTACTTTGTGATAGTAAAAAGTTAGAAACAATCCAAATATACGTCGGTAGGAATCTGGTTAAATAAATGCAGTGGAAAAGTATACCAACAGCTCCAAGATATAGATTTAAGAGAATAAGACAAGGTGCAGAATAGTATAAATAGTATGTTTTTTTATTTAAAAAGGGAAGGGAGAATATGTGCTTATACTGTATAAAGAAGTTCTGGAAAGATATACAAGAAACTAATAAAAATAGTTAGCAGTGGGAGGCAAGGGATGGAATGAGGAGGTACCGGAAGTGGAGGAGATAAGAATGGAAAAGAGATGTTTTACTGCGCTTTTTTTGTTATTTTGATTTGAGATATGCAAATATTTTTCTTATTAGAAGTTATTTTAGTAACTTCATAAGGGTTTCCAATTCAAGGGTATATGCATTAGTCAAAACTCAAATGACACAACATGTATTTTGTTACGTGTCTGTCTTAACTCAAAAGGAAGAAAAAAACCCTAAACTTCTCTCTGGTTAATTATACGTGTGCTGGTGTCTGCGACGTACTCTGAAATGCATACAGAAATAACATGGGTTAGTGAACAGATACAGGAATGGATACCTGAAAAAGCAAGCACAGTAAAAATGTTCCTTGGAGAGTCTAGGTAGGTGGTAGGTATAGGATTTACCCTAAAATTCAAGAAAAGCCGAGTTTGTCAGACTTTTACAAAGTAAAAGCGAAACCAAGCCCTTATTTGAACCCCATACCTCCAATTAATGTACTCTTGCTATAAAGCTAAAAGCCAAAGTAGAAAGCATTCTGTAACTCAGCAAAACAAGCATTTATTACTTGCCAAGCCAACAAGGAACAGGAGAAGGGCAAACAGTGCAGGCTAGAAGGAATCCTAAGGATCATCTAGTAATAGCCCCTTCATTTTTACAAAAAAAAAAAAAAAAAAAAAAGTTACTGAGGACCTGAAATGACCTGTGGGAAACTCCAGAGTGTTCTGCATCAACATGAGGAAGAAGGGAAAAAAAAATACCGGAGCGGAAAAAATCATCTTGTTCGGTTATGATCCCTGCTTCAGTGAAATTCAGCTTTTATAGAATTAGAGACAAAACCCATTTCCATGGAAACAATATTCCCAAGTATCCATCTGAGGCTGAGAAGGATGCTTTTCGATGCAAGTCTTCACATCCAAAGTGTATACACAAAGGGTGAGGAGGGACTGAAAAGAGCAGAGCCTTTCAATCAGACACGTCTGGATCTGAATTCTGGCTCTACCACCTACTTGGTCCTAGCCAACCTCAGCACTAGCTAAGCCCCAGTTTTTATCGGCAAAACAGGCAATAATTAAGACCTTAAAATTGGGGGGACGCCTGGGTGGCTCAGTCGGTGAAGCCTCCGACTTCGGCTCAGGGCATGATCTCACGGTTCATGGGTTTGAGCCCCACATGGGGCTCTGTGCTGACAGCTGAGAGCCTGGAGCCTGCTTCGGATTCTGTGTCTCCCTCTCTCTCTGTCTCTCTCTCTCTCTCTCTCTCTGTCTCTCTCTCAAAAATAAATAAATATTTTTTTAAGTTAAAAAAAAAATGACCTTATAAACTTGTCAAGAATGTGAAGAAGTGTAAGTCATCTAATTCATGGATGCATACATTGGTGGCTACTGAATGTAGGCTTTCTGACATTTATTCATGGCTGCATAATGATCAATTAAAAGCACCACCTATGAATGCCTCTGTCAGTTTCATGATTAACATACTATCAGCCAACTAGCCTGTAACTGGAACTCTGCTAAGGTTGGGGGGAGGGGGGGAGATGCCGTCGATTTTTGCCATCAATGGGAATTTATCAGTTAGCTGACAGAGGCCATTAGGTGCTACTTGTTTACAGGAAATAAAAGGCGGCTTAATGTTTTTTTGTTTTGTTTTGTTTTGTTTTCCTAAGGTGTAAAGTTGGGTGATCTGACTCGAGAGTCATGAATCCTGATCAATTACAGCAGCTCAAAACTGGAAGAAATCTCAAAGGGCACGCAGGAAGAATCCTCTCCACAGTATATTATGTCACATGACGTGACCAACTTCTGCTTACAGGCTTCTAGTTTAAACCAGGCTCTTACTCAAACAGGTAGCAGGTGATTTATTTTCTAACTCTTCCAATGATCAGAAAGGGCTTTTTCCCCCACTTAGAATCAACAGGTAATGAAAAGTTAACGACAATGTATAAATGCCACCCCACGCTCATATGCTTTTGGAAATAAAAAGTCTGTAAGTATTATTCTCATTTGGAGATAAGACAGGATATTCTATTTGATAACAATTCCATAGGACAAGAAGTCAACTTCCAAAAATGCATCTTGAAGCTTATATTTACATAACAAAACACATCTTAGGAACCCTGCCCTATTAATACATAAAAACACAAAGAAAACATACCTGGGATGATATCATTGATATGCAAGAGAATTGTACTTTCAACACTTGCAAAACTACAAAGTTGCACCCCATCAAATCTTCCATCCCAGTTGCCAATAGGATTATCCTAGAAAGTAAGCAATACAGTTTTAAAACCTGTCTCAATAAAACATGAATACAAAAATCTGTATTTTCCAGAAAAGGATCTTCCACAAGATTTTACGCTGGCAAATTTTAACTATTTTTCCTAAAAGAAAAAAAGAACATATCAGAAACAACTGCCACGCTAATAAAGCTTTTGGTGTGTTTTTGCTTATTTGTTTTTTGGTTTTGTGTTGGTAAAAATGAGATCCAAGAATAATCAAGGTACAGTAAGCCCACAGACAAGCAAGGAATTGAAAGGATTCCTCCTACTTTACTGGACAACAAATGCTAGTCTACATAACACCCATCTGCATAGGAAGATTCATTAATAATACATTGTTTCACCCAGAAATCCGCCCCTAGTTAAGCCTACCTTGTTCTAATTACTTTTACATTCCCTGAGCACTTAAATATTCTATTTGAACCCCTGTGTGCATTTCTGTACACAGAAGATCTATTTGTTATTGTTCTTTTGACATCTTATGGATATGTAAGATTCCCTCCAAAATAGACTTCTATATTTAATTATTTTATATTCCAACATAGCACCAAGGAGTATAGTGCTGTTCATGGAGTCAGATTAAGAGACAAGCCAGTCAGACAACTGCCCTGAGCACCAATGTGTACAACATGCTGTCGTTGGAAATAGATGAGGAATACTGTGTTTGCCAGAACTTTCCTTTCCGGGAGCGCACTAGAGGGGTTTGGAATGCACACTCGCACAGGCCAACTAAAGGACAGACAGAGGTGGGGAAAAGCCAGTGGGGCAAAACTCCAGGTAGCCTGCCAAGAGGATCCTCAGACTGCCATCCATATTAGCAAAATATTATAAAGAGAAGGGGGGGCGGGGGGAATCTTTTCAAGATAAAGAAAAACAAGATATCATGGAACATCTCTGGGTGGGGCTTTTTTTTTCCTGTTTCTTGGTCAGCCATCATAGAGCAAATTGAAGGATTGAAACATTACTCCAGTTTATTCAAACTGGAAAAAGAGTAAATGTAACTCCATATCTAGACTCCTGTCCCACGTCAATGTTCCTCTACCAAAGATAAATTAGAAGATGTTTTTTACGTTACCCTTTTAAATATTCAAAGTGCTCAATTTGTACCTAAACTGGTAATGAAACTAATAGATACACCTACAAAGATAATCTATTCCAAAAGTTTCTTACCATGTCCACACCGACAAAATATCCTAAGCTTTCTTTCCCAGGCAAGACGTCGCAGAATATAACTGTGCCGGACTCTGTGGTTTCTCCGAGCTTCAAAGAAACTCTGGAGTTTATCTCCAGGGGCGGAAGTTCCATCTGCACGGTGTCCCCTGGACCTGCATAATCACTTTCCAATCCATTGTCATCATCTTCCAGGATTTCTAGCTTGTCCAACGCAACAAACACTCCACAGTCTTCATCACACTGGAAAAGCTGTTTTCCTTGATATATCCCGTCAGTAAAACCTTGGCCACGGCCTTCTTCCTAGTTTTCAAGTGAGAGGGGGGGAAAAAAAAATGACTGATAGGTAGAGAAGAAAGGAAGTAAGATGACCCATAAGAAACAAAGATCCACTCCGGGGATTTCAGAGAAATCACTGGGAAAATTCTGAACGACAGAGATAAGAAATATAATTATTAGCAGTTGCTGGTGAATTTTGAGTGTCTAAAAAAAAGGAAAAAAGAAGCTGTATCTGATGCTGAAATATAATTAATTAATTAATTAATTAAAAGTCATAATTCCACTGTGAGAGAGCCGGGCTAGATTCTACATTTCAATACGAACAATAACTTTGTCATAAAAAGAAAAATTTACTTTAACACCACGATAACGTTAGCTCCATTTACTGAGTACTTACTATGTGCCAGCCACCACACTGACTCTTGAATCAATGTATCACAAAAAAACGCTTCAAGCTGTGTGCTGGTTTCATTATTTTACAGATGAGGAAGCAGCTTTAGGAGAAGTAGCTTGGGTTAAGTAACCTGGCAGCCCAACTAGTAAACAGTATAGCTGGGATTCAGATCTCTTACTTGGTTTACAATTGGCTGCTTTAGAAACTTTTTGATCATGAAATTCTATATGCAAGAATGTAAAAAATGTAACTGACATTTAAGCTCTTGAGAATATTAACTTTGGAAATGAATCACGGAGTTGTTGGTTCTCCCTTCAGGAGAAATAAGTTCCTGGGTCATTTTCACATATATTATCAGGGACAACTATAAGCCATTTTAAATTGCCGCACCTTATTTTTTGAATATCTTTTATCTAATTTTCATGAACTTAATAGCACACCCTAAGAAAAACTGAAAGACCTACAGTTACTACGGTCACAAGGTAATTCATAATTTTGTGAGATGATTAATTCAATTATAATTGGCAGAGTTCACTTTTAACACAGACAATGTTAAAATTTGTCATATTGGAAACCCTTCAACAATTACATGATCTATGTGTATTTCCTACTACATTAGGTAGTTTTTAAAAAGTTTTCAATGCATCATCTTTACATTATCTCAATTTATCATTAAAAAGTAAATCCTAAGAATTGTGAATATTAAAAACTATGGGAGATTTCTGGAAAAACTTCTGTTGTATTTAATTTAAAGGGGTAAAAAAAAAAACAAAACATGTGTGCATACAAATATACACAGAAAGAAACACACACACACACAAGCTCACTAAAAAGGTTTATCAAACTTACCAGTAGTTCTACTCCAAAGAATATTCCCGATACTGTCCTCTCTGCTAATAAGGGTCCTCTGAAGCGCACAACTCCAGGAAATTTTTCTTCCCCGGATCTCAGCTGTACTTTCACAGGGCAGCCCACATCTATCTGGAGGCCTTTACTCAGTCTGTTTCTGTTTTTAAACAGGCTGAACCTCTCTTCACAATTGGTAATTGCCAAAAGCAACTCTGTGAATTTTTCATTTATTTCTACAACATCCTTTTCATCAACAAAGAGAACTGCGTGTGGTTGCTCTAGGATTTTTAATCCAATCTGATTTTTCTTGCCTTTTGCAGACGGAATCCTCGAGTGCCCCACAGAACGATCTTGGATATACTGTCCTATACTCCCCTTTGGTACTTTAAGGAGCTTTTGCGTTTGTTTGTCTGTAACACTGCATTCTTGAAGAAGCAAATAAAAAATCCGCTCTTCCCAGTAGGGTGAAGTAACTTTTTCTTGGCTCCATAAGCCTGAACTCATGGTGACATTAACTCCGAAATATTAACTCAAAAAAAAGGGAACTACTAAGTTTGTAGGAAAACCACAAAAGATAAATTCACTGGCAGTCCCAAAGCACGTTTTTAGCAATTTGGTGTCCATGCTGTAACAAGACAGCAAAGCAAAATGCCTGGAGGACAAGCAAAAAGAAACTTTACACTTTATTCTACATGAGCTAATATCAAGGTTAAAGACTTAAGATCTCATTTGATTAGTACAAGCACACATAAATGAAATACTTCCAAAATTACCTAAAAAGGCTAAAAGACATGCATCACTTGTACCTACTGTAACGTTGCATCTTTAATTAAGGAGATCCAGTTGTAAAGTAGCTTCAAACACAATACAATAATGTTTGTTTCCATGGCAATGCAATGTATAAAATCAAATTCTAGTAAAAGATAACATTCTATACAGATTTAAACATATATATGCATTTTTAAGCTTTAAAAAGTAGCGTTTTTAATAGATCAGACCTAACCTAAATGAGTAAGTTGCTGCATTTCAGCAAAACAGACATCAGTCAAAGAGGCTATTATTTCTGTACATGTGGTTTAAGTGAAAAGTTACCCATCATAATTATTATGCTGAACATCTTTTATCAAAAAAACATAAATCATATTCTGAAACTGTAACCACGATTCATTTATCTGTGCTCCCTATTTTGATAATGGATCATTTACTTGATCTCTGATTCAGTTTCATTCCTTTCATCATGTACATTTTGTCCTTAGACAGGCAAATGTTAACCATATTAATCAGAGCCATCATTTAATTTCTCATAATCTCAAATATCAGGTATTGTAAATCTGATGATAGTAAAGATGTTAAAAATCAATTTTGTAGCCATTAAAACTTGGACTACATAGCAAAGAACATAACTGTAGTACAGTAACAAACACCACAATTTTAACTATGTTATGCTAGAAAGAAAAACATAAAAAGACTATTTCCAGTTTCAAATCTTCACTGAAAATTTTTACAATACTAGTCTTGCACAATTAAAACAGCCTTCGCAACCCTACCTTAACTGGGGGTTAAACACTATGTGATTTCACTAAATCAAATTCAGAATTCATTATTCTAATTAATTATCTTACTGAAAAAAAATAGTCCTTATGTATTCTCTGGGACACGAGTGTGGCTATTTGGTTTCTAAACACAGTTACTTCTTCCCTCCTTCTTTGAGGTAGATTTATCCACCAACAGCAACAGTTGATTGGACTATCATATTTCTCTAGTTTCCTCTTGGAATTTAAAAATAAATACTCCAAAAAGTAAAGAACCAAATTTTCAGTTTAATAATTTAACTTAATGATTAATCGGTCAAGTCTATACAAAGAATGCATCATTAGATAATGAGGTGCTCTCTAATGGTGAGGTTTTTTAAAAGTCTGTCCCATTACAACCCAGAACGAGACATGTAAATTACCCAAGACCAGATAAAGCGTTTGGCATCCTTTAAACCAATACTCTTGAAATATCTGTGCAACATTTAGTAAAAAGCAGGGGTAGAGCTGGCTTAAAGCTGGCTCTCTCCGTCTCTCTCTCTCTCTTTCTCTCTCTCTCTCTCTCTCTTTTTTTTTTTTCTTTTTTTTATGATGTGTTTGTCTTAATTCCACTTGAGGGCACTGTCTACTTCGGCAGGAATAGAATCGATTTATATTTGCCACTTACATAAGACACCTGTGGAAGCCCCTATCTTGGCACCATTATGAGCAAAACCCCTCATGAAGGCTACTCAAACAGCAACCCAAATCCTTACTTTGGCTGCATTCCTTTAAGGTACCAAAATGAAGTATTTGTTGTTTCTGACTAAAATTCTTCTCAAAGATCAACAGGGAAATAGCCTTTTCTGAATCACTGAGTTATCAATATGAATATAAAGTTGTCACCTGACTCTCAATATACAAAGATGTTTGTTACTTTGTTGAAAGGCTTTGTGAGTTCTTGGGTCTGCTTTCTGTAGATTTACAGTCCTTGATTTTCCCTTGCAATCAGCCATTTTCTGTGGTTTCCCGCAATGTGTATTTGGCTCATTTTATGGCCTTATTGCTTTCCAACTTACTGCTTCTAATCGGTTCTGAGAAGCCAGAGGGTGAAATACGTTTGTGTGTTTAAAAAAAAACAAACAACAGTAACTAAAAGAGGTATACATAAATTCTGAACAGCCTTTTAGGAGTAAAGCACAGAGGCTTTACTGCACTGACCCCGTTTGGGTTACTTCCCGGAAGGAGGAGAGACTCAAAGAGCAACTTCTAAAAAAGTGTGTTGTTTTGTTCTCCTTATAAATGTATTTAAATATTTCTGGCCAAAATTGCTTTTGAAAGTATGGTAATTCTATTTAGAAAAGGAATGACTTCTTAAAATTCCTAAAAATTACACCCTCAAATATTAAAATTAAGAACGTCCTTGAATCTTAATATTGTATACCCACAATTCCTACCCTGTTGGCTCTCTAGATTACTACGTCATGTCACGATTTAAAATAAAACCCACCAGTGGGTCATGAAATATTACCAAGACAAAACTAAATTGCTATACGTAATGCATTAGGACACTATGTTTTAAATGAATTTGATTACAGAAGTGTTTTATGCAAGTCATTTAAGAGCCAGTCCACAGTAAAATTTAATATAACTACTTTGGTTTATAAAAAAGTGGAAGGCAATTTAACAACAGTTATTAAGAACTGTATTTTACAGTGAGCACACAAGGAAAGCTTTTCTCTAACCTGAGTTAGCACAAGTGGCAGTGAGCTTAAAGTCGATAAAAGCAGGGATCCCGTTAGACAACTAGGACGAACAGAACAAAAGGTCATAAAATATTGAAAAAGCATTACCCAAAAATAAAAAGGCGGTGGCCTTTCCTCTTTCGGAAAGTACACATTAAGAAAGAATAGGTTTGCAACTACATTAAACACAGATTCTCTTCATTGCAACTGACAGAGAAAGGTGAATGGGGAACTTGATGACTCTACAACTATACAAGATAATAAATTTCATGATTGTTAATATCTCCATACACTGGCACTGCAGCAGATATAGGTTAATAAAGAGACTTTCCTCCACCGTAGAAATGAATATTATGACAACATTCTTCTTTCCCTGGGACATGCACAATAGTTAAATTAAGTCTTAAGCACCCAAGCCGTAAAAACTAAAGACTGCAACGGGAAAGACATAAAAGACACCATCGATGAGTTATCAATCAAGGTTTGCTGGTGTGTTGAGTATTTCTGTGCACTCAGCACAGTGTTAGATACTGGGAAATATGGCAGATTTAAGATATGATAACTGCCCTACTTTGTGTTCTCTTACTACCTTTCAGGTCTAATTGGTTTAAAATTGCCTCTAATCGTATACTTCACTGTGAGTGTAAATATATCACAAATGATTCATCTAAATGCCATCGTACTTATTTCAGGCTGGGAAATGGAGTGATTATGAATATCCTGATAATTACTCTAAGTGCTGAATGAAGATTACCAAAGAGGCGGAATGCAATGATGTATTTAACTCTAAACCGTATCGAACAGAAGAAGGCCTTTCTTTTAACAACATTCCAGATGAGGGAATGGTTCAGGGTCACAAAGATTTGAAAATGTGTCTGGTTACCTGAGCTTGTTGAGGGTCTGAATTCTGAATCAATGAGAGTCTAATGGCACTAAAATAAAGTCACTAAATCAAGATGAGGGTTGAAAGACACAAATAACTACCAGCTTCCTATCAATGCAATGAAACGCTGGTCAAGAAATACATTTTATAGGAAAATATTAAAGGTCACAATTACCACGTTCTAAAAGACAACATGTGGTACAAATGAACATAATCAGCTGCATACAACTGGCAACGGTTGTCTAGAAAACACAATGTCTTTTTGATTCCCAAGCTATCAGGTTATATCGTTCAAAGAACCTCACTGAAGAAAACAGAGACAGATCTAATTCAAGAACGTTTCACATCTTCTCAAATGTCCTGACTTGTTCCAGAAACCAAAGGAGACTGTGTAAATCAGAATAAAACTTGACAATACTAAAATACTGCCCCTAATTATGAATGGCAGGGACAGGAAGGTCAGCATGAATACCAAAGTAAGAAGACACACAGGACTTCTTCCAAAAGCTTCTAGATAGCTAGAATAATCACCATTTTAAGAAAGGATATCTCTCACTAAAAGAACAAGTTTGTAAGTGTTATACTACTAAACGGCTGGAAAACAGAGATTCCATGAGCAGAAAAGAGAGTCAGTTTTATTCTTCTTCACATACTAACTTGTGACCCAAGCACACAAGGATTCAGTCTGTAAAGCAGGCAGGACTTACAAAGTTAAAAAATGGCCTGGCTCCTGCATCTGTATTTATATGAACAAGGAACCCTGTGGTCGCACTAGAGTTAAACCTGGCCACGACACTTCCCAACTGTGAATTCCCCAAGTCCTGTATCTTCGGATTTCTAGCTCCCGAGCCAGTGCCTGGCACGTCATGGGCATTCCGTAGATGTGAAATGAACAGACGATTTGGTTAACTCAGGTGCAAAAGCGAAAGCCAAAATTCCATTTCCTCATCTTCACTGGTTAAGTGATTAAAAGCCTCTTCCAGGTTAAAAGGGAAACAAACAAACAAAAAGTACACTTTACCACATCTCAGAATGAATGAAGTCATGGTCAGTGTTAACCCCCCTACGATTGCTATAGGAGAGAAGAAACAAACAAGAAATCTTTCACAATTGCAAAAACAAGTTCTGAGGTTCATCTGAAATTGGTTTCCTAGATCGTCACACCATGTCTGATGCCTGTAAGTGCTGTGTAACCAATCAAAGTACCTTGACAAATTTAAGACCAGAGGGTGGAAATCAGGAACAAAATATTAATCGTTTGATGAAGAGGGTAATGACCCCTTTGTCTCTTCTTGGGTTAGAGTTAAAGACTTCCATAAATCAGGCAAAATTACAGTTTAGGCATGCCAGACCACAAGAAATCACTGCTGCTGCGGGCTCGTTGTGTGTAACAGTGCCTTGGTCTTATCGGCTCTTCGCAAAAGTTACCATCCAGAGGAAGGCTTCTTCAGGGCAATACTGTAACATTTTGCAGCAGAACATTAGAGAATGTTCTGGGTGATATCAACATTCGCAGTACATGAACTTCCACAAGAACCCCCAGCAAATCATTTTCTCCTAATACTGTTCTAGTTCAAATCCACCCACTACCCAGTGGGGAATTGGCAGGCTAAATCCTCAGGGCCATTCAGTCTACTTGGGGCGTGAGGGGGTGTGCAGAAAACCAGCACTTGAATGAACAACCTCCCTCAAGGCCTGGATTTTTCTCCAGCGAGCCAATGACTGCAAAAGGAACAATCTTATTAAGATCTCTATTAGCCCCAGTTCAAAAGCAAGGTAAGGAATGATCCTCAGCCCAGCTGAGGCTACAACTCAGGGAGACTGGGGAGAGGATGGGGGCAGGGATGTTGGGGGCTGAGAGACACTGCAAGGCTTGGTGGCTGGAAGATGACAACCACCCTAAAACATGCAAATGCCACAGGGTGGAATAGAAAAGATGCCAAGTACATGAATAACCGGGCAGCTGACCCAGCTGAGAACCAAATCCAGGAACACGATCTTCTGTCAAGACTTCCCGATTTCCCCCACAGATCGTTAATACGATCGTAAAGAAAAACAAAAAGAAGGAAAAGAATACCTTGTCTCGACAGAGCGCACCTTTCAACTAATGAACTCCAGGTTGTTGTACAAAACCATCCTCACCCTGGAAAGGGGGAAACTGAAAGAAAAAGCAGAACACGCCATTAACGAGGCCAGAACCCCGACTGCTGCTCTTCCTGGACAGGGGCCACCAACACCCCCAAACCGACGGAACGATACGCCCCCCTCGACTCCGAGAGGAGATAATACAGCCCAGGGCTCCCGAAGCCAACAGCGACCGTCGGGAGCCGGCCAGCGGCCCGTGCCTCGGTTTCCCCGTCTGTAAATGGGGGAGACCGCAGGCGGAGACGGTTTCCTGCGCGGCTCTCACCCCAAGTCCTCGCTCCCCCGGAGGTCCCGGCGGCGGCGACCAGGCTCCCACGGCTCGGGAGCCCTCTCAGGAAGCCGGGGGGAAGGGTGGGGGAAGCCCCGGGGGTGAGGAAGCCCGGGCTGACGTCAGCGGGCTCAACACCCCGCGGGCCTGGCCGGCTCCGGGCCAGGGCAACTAACGGGCCGGCGCCTAGGGCCCGACGACCGCGGCGGCGGCTGGAGGCGTCCGGAGGCCGGGCAGGGACGCCCGAGGGGACCCAGGCACCAGCTGCTCGCCGGCTAAACCGCCCGTTCTCTCACTCACCTCGGGCGGCGGGGCGTCGCCCCTTCCCCAGCTCTGCTAGCCCGCGTCCCGGTTCGGCCCCGGCGCCCCACACCCACCGCCTTAATATTTACCTCCGACGCGCGGCCCCGGCGCAGCCGAACCTGCTACCTGGGCCCGCCCCCACCTGCCCCGCCTCCGAGCCGCCCAGGGGGGTGAGAGCTAGCGGGGGCGAGGGGGCAACCGCCGCGCTAACCAATCACAGCCCGAGATGCCTTTCTGTGCACGCGCTGATTGGGCGGCCCAGTGACAGACCTTCCTCCAATGGCTGCCGGCCCGGAGTCGGCTGAAGGGACTTTCCGCTCCGTCAAGCTCGGTCGAGCCAAAGGGAAAGCGGAGGGGAGGGGCAGAGGAGCCGGGGAGGGGGGGACGGAGAGCTCTGGCTGATTGGGCAAAAGACTGGGTGCCGCGTTACCATTGGATGACACCCGAGCCGGGGCGGGGCTCTTGTGCTGCTCCCTGCTCCACCTCCCAGGCCGGGGTCTTGGCTCGGGGCTTAGCTGTCAAAACTCCTGCAGGGAGTTTGGGGCCAGGGTGGAGAGCAGTCCAGACGCGAGGTGGGACTAGGATTTCAGGATCCCATGAAAAAGCAAAGCTTTAGAATCAGACCTAAGTTTGAATCCTTTGCTCTTTGAATTAGTAGCCGCGCGACTTGAGCATCTCACCACCATGCTAAGCCTCGATATCCTAATCTGTAAAATGGAGATCATCGTTATGACCTGTCCTACAGAAGCACCGTAGGTGAAGTTCCTGACACATAGCAGGAGCTCAGTCATGTTAAATTTCTTCTCCCTCAGATTGGGCCCGGGACCTCTGCCGTTTCTGAACCTCTGTTGCCACCTATCCCAGTTTGGAGGGACGTCTCCCTAGAGTGGCGAAGAAGGGATTTCCACACGCCGCCTCACTCAGCTCTGCACCCCTGGCCACCAGCCAGGACTTGGGGTGTAGTTAAGGATCTTTCAATTAGAAGGGAGGTTTCTGATTCCCCAAAGTGCTCAAAATATTTAAGGAAGTGCTTTTTATAATCAGTCCCAGAGCCTTGCAGCATACCATGCCTTGCTGCACTGGATACTCCTGTTAATTAATTCCTTCTCCTTTGACATTTTAAGTACCAATTATAGGAGAAGGTGATTAATACTAAGGAAAGGGGGGGGGGGTGTTTAATCATGAGAGGGAAAATTTCCCCAGTGGAAAGTGACACTTCTGAAGATCTGGGGAGTTTAAACCAGTAACTACATAAAAGAAGTCACATGAGTGGTTACTAACAGTACTGGGAAACAGGCCACCCATCTCCCTTGCCATAAGCACCCAGGACGAAATGGACATCTGTTGAAATCCTTAGTCCACTCCTGTCTCTCCTTAGTGCATCCTTAGCCTGTGTCCCAAGCCTCATGACCACACTGCAGTAAAAAGCACTAAAATGGAAATCAACAGGTCTGGCCCATAGTGTGGCCTTAGATGACACTGTTACCTCCCAGATCTAGATTCTCCAATAAAGTCGTGAGGACTCAGAGGTCACGTTCTGGGTGTCCAGGCAAGAAATTCATCCCGAAGATTGTTCTTGTTTGATCTGTGCAGTGAGGAGGAAGCATGAGAAGAGGAAATAGAGTGAGAGAGAAAGAATCCTTTGAGACAGGGCACGTGGTCTCCCTTTCCCCATTTTACCACACTCCTTACCATTCCCCATTTTATTCTCCTGGCACATTTCTCTCCTTTAACGTTATCTACTGGCCCCTGAAAGTCAGCTTGCCACCACGGTGCCAGAACATCTTCAAGTCCTTTCTGATGATGGCATCCGATGCTGCTGAGCCCTTTCCCTCAGCAGGGCTTTCTGCCCTACCCGCAGCTGTCAGAACCCTTGCTCAGTCCTCCCGCGACCCATTCCCTGAATCAGACAATGTCATAGCCTGACTTCATCCAAGAGATTGTCTTCCAAGCCAGGCCCGATACACAGGGCTGATCTCAATTACCATCTCCTATCAATTGGTAATGACTGCCTAGAACACTGTGTCGAAAACAATTCTAAAGCTGTATTCAGGCTCTCGGGGCAAAGAGATGTCTGCCAGCGGATGAGATGGGGGAATAGTGTCATGATGCTATTATCTGCAGTCCCTGATAAGCCAGCCTCTCATTTTACAGACAGGAGATTAGGGTCCAGAGAGGGCAAATAACCCGTCCCAGGTCACCCAGGAGTTGAGCTGAGACCCTGATTCTCCTGATTTCAGGTCAGGGCTCTTCCCAGGTCTGTTTAGACAGATTCCCCGACTGAAACGGCCTGTCCTCTCTGCTGTCCAATCCTCCCTTTGTTTAAGGCCCAACCAAAGTCCTCCCTCTTCCAAGGGTCTTTGCAGATGGCTCCGGGCCCTGCTTGACCTCCTCTATTCACCACCTCCGCCTGTTCCACTCAGCCTGGCCTGGATACACACAACTGCTGGTTGCGGTACTGAGCAGGTAGCAAGCAAAGTGTCCGAGAGAGATGTCACCCTTGCCATCCGGCGGGGAAGTGCAGGTTGGAGTAAGCCCCGGAAGGAGAACCGTTCTGAGCACACATACCAGGTGGTCGGGCACTCAGGGGAGGCCCGTTTGAGGAAGTCACCTGTAAGATGAGGTAGTAAGCATGGCTAGTGGATGAGGGTGAAGGGAGCCCTTCAGGCAACGGGAACAGGACTGTGCGTGACATGTGGAAGGAACCGAAAGAGACAGAGCACAGTAAATGTGGGCACGACAGAGCCGTTCAGGCAGGACCTTGTGAGCCAGGGCCAAGTTCTGGTCTTTAGCTTAAGAGCAGTGGGATCCCGCTGAAAGCTTTTAACAGAGTAGTTAACGATGATTCTAAACTGTCCCGCTTAGCTCTCTCATTGTACACAGCAGAAAACCAGCAAAAGGCCGGTGGATTAAATGGATCTCTCTCCCCCAGGGGCTGGAAACCTGGTCACCTGGTAGGGGCCTGTGCCTTAGAGTGACACCTCCTAGTCGTGGTCATTTCTCAGCCCCTGCCCCGTGCTCCCCAAATGGCTATCACAGACCCCCTCCTACTTCCCGCCTCACCAAATTCGGTGTTTTATAGCCTCCTGCCTACTCAGCGTCTCCACCCCACACAGCCAAAGGTGAGCTCCTGACCCTCCTCCACTCCTACCGCAGTCCTCCCGTGCCCCCATCTCAGGAAATGGCAACTTGCGGTGGTTCACCCAGCCTCCCAAGCGTCCAGCCATTCCCCCACCACTCCTGTGAGTCGGGGGCGTGCAGAATAAGCTCTAAACCATGGGGCTAACTGGAGCAGGTGCCCCTACGGGCAAGGGTATTGTGTGGGCGCTTTCTCCACGATAGCCCAGCGTGGTATTCCAGTCAATGGATGAGTGGAGAGACGACCACACGGGGGATGTGCTTATCTCTTAGCGAGGAGAAATTCCAGATGCCACTGGAACATTCTGTCTGAGGGCTTTTACCCTGGTCACCCAAAAGCTCTTTTTGATAAAATAAAAGGGATTACATTAATCATCTTTACCCTAATCCTGCTGAACTATAAGCCCATGTTCTCCTGTTTGAGCTATTTGCTGTTATCAATGACAAATGATTTCTGTGTGATTTGAAAAACACACCCACAGAGAGAGGGGGTCTCATGCTCTTCATTGGGGCCTTTGCGCTACATCTAGAATCCTATTTGGGGCAGTAAATACATTAGAAATGATCCCATGATGGGGCGCCTGGGTAGGTTCAGTCGGTGAAGCGTCCGGCTTCAGCTCAGGTCATGATCTCGCCGTCCATGAGTTCAGGTCCTTCATCGGGCTCTGTGCTGACAACTCGGAACCTGGAGCCTGTTTTGGATTCTGTGTCTCCCTCGCTCTCTGCCCCTCCCCCGCTCACGCTCTGTCTGTCTCTGAAAAATGAATAAACCTTAAAAAAATTGGTTTTTTTTTTCAAGAAATGATCCCATGATGCAGGAAACCTTCCTCCCTTAGGGAGGAGACACTAATGGTGAGAGGAAAAAGGTGATTCGTTTTGATAATCTTCCTCAACTTCTATATTCTGCCTCCTTTAAGCAGGTAGATTCTCCATTCATTTAACAAGTATTTGAACATCTGCTATGCGCTAGGTACTATTCTAGACTCCATGGACTCTACAGTGAGCATGGCTCTTGTTCTCATGGAGCTGGCATTCTAGGGAAAGGAAGAAACACACGTACATCAGGCGGTATGTGCTGAGAAGCCAATATTAAGCACGGCAGCGGAGAAGAGAGTGGTTGGGGACTGCTATTTTGGGTGGATTGTTCAGGAAGGACGCCCTTGATGAGCTGACACCTGAACAAAGACCTGCAATAAATGAGGAAGCCAGCCATGCCACTGCCTAGGGAAGAGTGTTCCTGGAGGAGGAAATAGGCATTTCCTCCTGGAAGCAGTTAGCATTGTCAAGGAACGGCCAAGAAGCTGTGTGGCTGGAGGGCAGCGAATGGGAGTATGAGTGGCAAAGGGGAGGCCAGTGAAAACACAGGGGTGGGCTGGGCCGGGAGGAGACCTTGACTTTCACTCTGCATTAGATTGAGAAGTTCTGGAGAATTTCGATCAGAGCATAGCTCACCTAACCTCCCTTTTAACAGGCTCACACCATGAGTCAAGGGCAGAAGCAGGGGGGCCGGCTATCCCCCTGGTGAGGTAATCCGGGCAAGGGTGGGCCCCTAAGGAGGCCCTTGTTTCCCAGAAGGCACAGGGGAGAGCGGGAGAGGGGGAGGAGGATGTGGAACGGAAGATGTCAAGAAAGAAATTGTTCCAAGTGAAAAAGGGAGACCAGGGATTTTCAGGGTGATTGATAAGGGAAGGGTGATACTTAGGAGATTGGGTTTGTGGACTATTCCAGAAGCAATGATACATGAGATTAAATTTAGAGCAAAAAGGGGCGCCTGGGTGGCTCAGTCAGTTAAACGTCTGACTCTTGATCTCATGGTTTGTGAGTTCGAGCCTGCCATCAAGCTCTGCACTGACAGCATGGAACCTGCTTGGGATTCTCTCTCTCTCTCTCTCTCTCTCTCTCTCTCTCTCTCTCTCTCTCACATTAAATAAGCTTAAAAAAATATTTAAAAAATTTAGAGCAAGAAAAAGGAATCTTGGGGACTCCAAAAATCTTGGATTGTCAGCCTGTACAGCTGCAGTCTCTCCCGATGTCATTCTCCAAGGGGAATGGCTCAGGATGGTCCCGATGTCGTTCGTGACCTTGCTCTTCACCTAAAACCTGCCCCCCAGGGCCCGAGCCTACGTTCCCTGGAGTGTGGGCCTTGCCAGAGTGTGCACCCCCCACTGCTGTGTGCGTCACCCCTGGGCTGCACCGGTCTCCTGGGTGGGATGGAAGCGTGAAGGTGTGTTGGCACAATAATGAAATGATGCTGTATGTAGTCTCAACTCAGCCTGCTTAGAATGTGATTCCACCTCCCACACTTCTGCGAGGTGTATTCATTCCAGTATCTGGTTTGGGCGCAATTGTGGGGCGGCGGCTGGGGGTGGGAGGGGGGGGTGGCGGCGGCGGCGGGGGGGGGGTGGGGGGAACACTCAGATTGACATTTTTTTTCCCCTTCTAGGATGATGCTGAATATAATGAAAGACTATAGCTCTTTAAAAAAAATTCTCTTGCTCTGGTACCCCCCCTTTTTTTTCTTTCTGCATATAAAAATTAGGTATTCTTGGCCACAAATCTGGGATCTTGTCTGCTCCTATTCTAGAAGTGACTTCTGAAATCTGCAAAGCGATTTCTGGAAGTCTGCGGACTTGTTCGCAAGTTACCTGCCCCGGCTTAGAATGTTTTTGGTGGATCTGCTAGACTTTGGAAATTTAGACTCACGGCATAACTTGACGTCTTCCCTTGACTTCACTTAGGTGTCCCAAACGTGACAATCCAAAACAAGGTCCCTCCTGCTTCCAAACTTGTTTCCCACCTGTCTTCCCACCTGAGCTCCAGGATGGTGTGTCCCAGCCAAAATTCGAGGAGCCAGCCTTGAGTCTTCCCTCTCCCTCTTCTCTCATCCATTCCATTTTAAACCTTCGGGAATCGACTCCTAGAATGTTTCTGGAAAACTCTCCTCTGGCTTGCTATTATTCCAAGATCAAACCCAAACCCTTGACCACGGTCCACTAGGTCCTTCGTGACCTGACCCTACCTACCTCCGTAAACCCACGTGGTGATGCTCTCCTCTTAGCTTGCCCTCAACATACCATATTTGTTTTCTGCGGCTGCTGTGACAAATCACCACAGTCTTCGTAGCTTAAACGACACCAATTAATTCTCCTACGGTCCTGGAGGCCAGGAGGCCAGATTCCAAAATGGGCTGCAACCAAAGCGTTCTCGGGGAAAATCTGTGCCCTGGCTTTTTCCAGCTTCCAGAGCCGCACGCCTGGACCCATGGGGCCCTTTCCTCCACCTCCAAAGCCAGGAATCTAGCATCTTCCTTCAGTGGTCACACCTTCTCCTGTGTCAAGCCTCCCTCAGCCTCGCTCCTACAAAGACACTCATGGTCGTGATTAGGGCCTAGCTAGCTAATCGAGGACCATCTCCCCAACCCAAGATCCTCATCATAATCACTTAAATTCAGTCCCTTTTGCCACATAAGGCAATATTCACAGGCTCAAGGAATTAGGAGCTAAGTATTTGGGGCCATTATTCAGCCCACTACACGCACCGAGTCCTTTCCCATGACAGGGTCTTCAGACAACTTGCTCTCTGTGAATAAGCCCCTCTCATTCTTGGGGTCCCAGCCTCTCCGTCTCTGACCAATCTGAAGGTCCCCCCCCCCCCATCCTGAACCTTTACTTCCTTCCTAGCGCTTACTACAGTGGGCTCTATTTTTACATAACTTCCAGTTCACTAGTTTTCTGCCCACCTCTCCTGCCCCCTCAACCCAACTGCCCTGACGACAAGGGTCGTCTGTGTTTTGTTCATCCACCGATTGTCCTAACGTATCTGGCTGGTAAATAATCGCCGAAGGGGTTTAAGGAAAATGAAATTTTCCGATTTTTCCAATCCAAGACGCCGCCACACAAATGCATTGCCGTGTTTACGCCTCAGAGAAAGCAGGCCCATCGGTGTCCACTCCCCTCCTGATCTTCTGTATCAGAACAGTGGTCTGGACAGAACCTAACGCCACCAACGGAGAGCCCACGAGCACGCTCACAGACAGGAGCCCACGGAGAGGCCGCAGCATTTCGCGAGCCAGGCCCACACAAAACATTTCAAGGAGGCGGATGTCACTTCGGTGAGGAAGCACCTGAGCCCTTGTTCATTAAATGCCGCTGAGGAGGATTTCAACAAGGAGGCTGCTTGCTGAGGAGAGCTGTTCCCGAACCTTCTCCATCCTTTTCCTGGTAAAGACTCCTGGAGCTACTGGGAGAGAATCAAGGGAGGCCCAGGGGCCTCCTCACATTTGCCTTTCAGCCACAAGGGGCACCAGGAGGCGCCAACACAGCTTAAAACTTCACACTGGGTGGGGAGCCTGGGTGGCTCAGTCGGTTAAGCGTCCGACTTCGGCTCAGGTCATGATCTCGCGGTTTTTGAGTTGGAGCCCTGTGTTAGGCTCTGTGCTGACAGCTCAGAGCCTGGAGCCTGCTTCAGACTCTGGGTCTCCCTCTGCCCCTCCCCTGCTTGTGCTCTGTCTCTCTCTCTCTCTCTCTCTCTCAAAAATGAATAAATGTAAAAAAAATAAAAATTAAAAAAAAAAAAACTTCACGCTGGTCAGACCTTTGTAAACCAAAGCCCAAAGGGCTTTGATTGCAAGCCTATTTCTATGAATTGTTTTTGCCCTAAACAATAAATTATCTAGTCAAAACATCATTTTTGCCCCTCCAAGTATAAAATTGTGCTTTAATATTTGACAACATTCACGAATATCTTTTAAACATTCTGGTCACCATCTATTGAGACCCCCACAGCTTTGAGGACTCAACAGTTCTCCTTCCCTGTGACTATTTACAGCATAAAATTCATGGTCGTGTTTTTTACAAAAACAAACTTGAGAGAATCAAACCAAGTGGTTTATAAATAGTAACCAGTTTGCACAAAAAGTAACGTTTAAGTAATAACACTTGGACCGCACCTGATGGTTTAAGGAGGCTTCAACAATGCATCATTTTGAAAAATCCAGAAAAACATCTGCCTTATAAGGAAAAGTCTTGGATTTCGCCCCTGTAAACTTTTGATCCATAACTCTGTATCACGTAACACTGAACCATGTCGGGGGTCTGCTGTCATAACTCACAGGCATCAACCAGAGACCTGGTGGGACTATTCAAAATTCTGATTCTAAAAAGCTGCATTTGGGTGGGGAGTTGTTTCCAAAGGCTTAACTGAAGAGTAATTGACTTCGCTGAAAAAAAAAAAAAAAAAAAAATTGTGCGTGTGATATTTGCCGTAGTGTCGTCTTATTTTTTGGAAAACCTAGCCCATCTTAGGGAACGAACGGCTGTCATGTGTCCCCTTTCGATCATGTGTTAAGTATCAGGAAGGAGAGCAGGTGAATTGCAGCCCTTCCCACCCTGGGCTTGTGGGGGGGCGGGGGGGAGGCTATAAATACCAAAGCTGAGAACAACTGTATTCTGAAACTTTACCCTCAGAGGAAGTGCCACGTGCAGGGATCCAGGATGGGGGGAGGGACCAGATGTGGGGAACTTCTGGATGGGCGACAACCCGTGAGTTAAAACATGGCAGAAAGCTGCTCCCTGAATCCCCCCTCCTCACTGTGAGGCAGGTGGGAAGGGGGGCCGCTCCTGTGGGTCCAGGTCTCTACAGCACCAGGCGCGCAGTAACCTCCATGGGCCCCACTGACCCACGTCGGATCAGCCAGAGGCGGCGGGGAGCTGCTCCTCTTCTACGTTCCACAGATCGACTCTTGGGAAGAACGGGATGCAAAACAGGCTGCAGAAGAGTTACTCTAAAGGGCACGGTTGCTCCTTCTTCTGCCAGAACAAAGGTGACCTATTGTGCTTGTCCCGGGCAGGACTCGGCTCTGGGTGAATGGACTGCTGCCAGATGGAATCCAGCTTCTGGGATCCAAACCCACGGTCTGTTCACAAACAAACTGAGATGAACGTTGGCCTCCAGGCTTCAAAGCAAGAGTCTGGTGTCCCTCTGGCTGAGCCTCTCAGTCTCCTCTGGAGAGAGAGTGTTGCCTCGGAGCCTAAAGGGGATAAAGCAAAGAGAGGTCTGGGCGAACGCTGAGCCAGAGCGGTACTTTTAACTGGAGGCTGCTCCTTTCCAAACCTGCGCCTGAACGGCCTGGACCCAAGGCCCTGCTGCAGCCCTCCTGTGCTGGTGTTAGCCTCTGTCCACCAGGGCAGCTCATGAGTCACTGTGTGTGACAAAGCAAGCCTCCGTGACTCTGCAGAGAGAATCCACACCGGACCCAGCCAGCCCTGACTCCCCAAGGCAGGCGATTCTTTTTAAGGCAACAGCAGAATCTGTCAAGAATGCAATGAGCAAGCCCTGATACCCTCCCAAGTCCTGCCAACGGGCAGCAAATAACATCAGAACCCTTAAAATATCAACCTGATGCTGGCCTCCTCCTCCCGGACACAGAATGTGACATTTCCTCTGACCGTGTAAGGGTTTAAAACAAAAACTCACACTCTGCCAGGGGCCTGAGGATCTCACTGCCTATAGGGATTACACAACCATACAGAAAGGAAAAGCTCTTCATCACAGGACAGATTCCTAGACATCTTTATTTTAAACCTCATCATTGGATATGTATTAGTGCTGCTGCCTTGATATGATTTTTGAGGGCGTAACCAGTCAGTCTGCGTATGTAAATCAGGGGCCACAAGTTTGCAGGGGTGAGACAGGGGGCCTGGTCCAAAACAGCAGGCTTGGGGCGGGGGGTGCAGTCAGCCTGAGCCCATCCGCCCAGCTGACAGAGAGTGCAATCAGCCCTTCTCTACTCTGCTTACTTCCTGGCATTTTGTGTGGGGGGCGCAGAGAGGGAAGTTTTGGTAGAAAACTTGGAAATATAGATTTTCATGGGGGGATCTGCTAGTTTTAAAAGACTGGCTTCAGGGCACCTGGAATTGGCTTCAGGGCACCAACTCTTGATTTTGGCTCAAGTTATGATCTCATGGTTCATGAGATCGAGCCCTGCATGGGACTGTGCACTGACAGAGCAGAGCCTGCTTGGGATTCTTTCTCTCCCTCTTACTCTGCCCCTCCCCTGCTTATGCAATAGATAGATAGATAGATAGATAGATAGAGAGATAGAGAGATAGAGAGATAGAGAGATAGATAAAAATTGGCTTCTAGACCAGTGCCTGAAACACATATAGTGACATTCACTCATGACGTGTAAAGTCAGGGGAAGCTTTTGTACTTATTATATGAGTTATAAATATAAATATGTCCCTGGAAAGAAGGAGGATAAATCTCTGTAGTTGTGACTCTATGCTTTTTACAAAACATGAAGGAATGTGGCTTTTAATTATAAAGGTCTGGAAACACTAGGCAACAGTACCCACCCCCCACCGCCAATGTAGCCTCCACCCAGAGGCTCTGATATAACATCCTCGACCTGGGAAGGCAGGTGTAAGGCCCCTGAGTTCTTGTGTGTGTTTCATTCTTCATCCTCCTACACTATTACCTGTAACTAAGACCTTTCTGAATACCCGGGATTTAAAAATGAATGACTTGGTCCATGCTTGGAGACGTGAAAACAGCTTTCCAAGAGAGAAATCAGATCCACTGTAGACAGAATGCCACTGAACGTCAGAGCCAGGAGGAAAAATTACCCAGTCCCCCTCCCTCTGGGCCCCATTTTACAGATTGGACAAGTGAGGCTCAGAGACATAACGAGGCCCACCGAGGGGGCCTTACCAGACTTCCAGGATGGTATCATTCCTTTCCAGGGCCTGCAGAAGGACTTCAGCTCCAAGGTAGGTGATGTGGTTGTTGGACAGCCTGGAGAGGAAGACAGAAAGGTGAGCTTCAAGAATGCTGGTTCTCCTCTCGGGCCTGTCCAATGAAAAGAGGCTTTGGGAGTTGGCCCCCTCGACATGTCCCTCTCTTGTCTGCGATTCCCAATGAGCCTCAGTGCCTAAAGAGAAAGGCACCCCTCTCTCCTCTGTTCACCAGATGTGTTTGTGTAATGAAGCAGCTACTCCCTTACGAAGGCGATATCGCATGGTGGTTAATTATGTGCATTTTAGGGGCACCTGGGTGGCTCAGTTGGTTAGGCGTCCGACTTCAACTCAGGTCACGATCTCACGGTTCGGGAGTTCAAGGCTCGCATCGGGCTCTGTGCTGACAGCTCAGAGCCTGGAGCCTGCTTTGGATTCTGTGCCTCCCTCTCTCTCTGCCCACCCCCCCCCCTTCTCTCTCAAGAATAAATAAGCATTAAAAAAAAATTTTTTTTTAAGTATGTACATTTTACTTCCTGGGTCCCAATCCAGCTTACACCACTTCCTTTTTAATCTCGGGCAAATCAGTCCCAATTTCCTCATCTGTAAAGGCAGACCTAAAAGAGCACCTGCCTCATGAAACATAAGAATGAAAAGAATGGCATATTCTGTAGTGCAGTTGGCACCATACCCAACTGATAGGAAATAATCAACGAACAGTAATATTTTCGTATGGCGGTGGGCAGGGGAGGGGCGTGGAATCGAGAAAATACAAGGTTGGAAATTGAGAGGGGAGAACTCACACCGTCAGGGACAGCAGGGAAAGAGCCACCGCCCCATGCTGCTCTTTTGCTCACAGCTTGGCCTTCGAGACATCACCACCTGTCTGCCACCTCCACGGAGTAAGGAACATCCGGGAAGCTGACCCTAAGGCAGTGCCAGTGATAACAACGGCCAGTATCTGCTGGGCTCTTACCATGAGCCTGCTCAACACCTCCATCACGCCAGTAATGCTCATGGCCCCGAGAGGGGGTCCGCCTCGTACCCCTGTTTACACCCAAGGCTACAGGAGCCCAAAGCCAAGGAGAAACGGCGGGTAACGGTGGAACTGGGGTCCAAACCTAGGCTGTCAGGTGCCTGAGCCCACACACTGAAGCAGCATTTGGCAGTCACTATGCCCAGAAAAAGAAGGATGCTAGCTTTTTTTAAAAAGATACATAAGAAGCTCGCTTTTTATGGGGAAACAGTGAGGGATGATGTAGATCGGTGGCACTTAACTATAAGACTCGCCGAGGCAGCGTGGGACAAACCCCTGCAGCCCCTGGGGTTGGCTGGGGTAAATGCATGACAACGAGGGGGGACAAATGTGCCACAGCCACACCCGGTTAATGCGAAACCAGGTACCGCGCAAAGCCTGGCGTCCCAGCTTAGACCACCCAGGCATCACCGGGGCCTCCCAGCCCGGTTTCACCCAAGTGACGAGTGGAAGTGTTTCCCCCAAACGTTTGGCAACTTGCTCGCCCCTGCAAAGCAACACAAACAAGTGTTGCCAGAGTGGATGGCGGGCTGGCAGCGAAGCACACACTCTCCCGGAGGCAGCTGTCTGCCTGCCTCTGAAGGCGAGTGTTTTCCACGGGCCACATTTGCCAGGGCGGATGCCACCCCGTCCTGTAGCACAAGGAGCCATCTGATGATGCCCGGACGTCCCTCTCCAGTGAGACCTCTGGCGCCCCCCGGCAGCGCGGCACCAGCCTCGGAGAGCGCCGGCACAAGGTCGTGATGATCGCGAGCTGGGCTCCTGCTCGCATCCACTCTCCCTGTCCACGCGGAGTGGGAGCCTGCCCGCCGAGCCCGCCACCAGTGATCCCCATCGCCTCCAGCCACCCACCACTGCCACTGTCCAGCCCTCCAGGTCCTGGATGCTCCGCAGGACCTCCACCACTGCCTGCTCGCTTTCACCCGCCTTCTCCACTGCCATCGGCCTGATCCAGGCCCCCTCCATCTCCCACCTGGAAGACAGCAGGACCTTAATTCCCCCTGACCCGTCTTCCATCTGTTCCGCACAGAGCAGCCGGCACGATCTTGTTATGATGTAAATCAGATGTTACTGTCCTAATTAAACTCCTCCAAAGGTTTCTCATTGCCCCTAGAATAAAGCCCTAAATGCTCCCCATGGCTCTGAGACCTACGTGGCCCCCTCACCCTGCCTCTTCCCCCCTGTACCTTCCCCTACAGTCCAACCACGCTGGCCCTGCCCTCTGTTCTCAAAACAACCGAGCTTGTTTCTGCCACAGGGCCTTTGCGCTTGCTGTTTGGTCTTCTTGGAATGTGCATTCCTGAGACCTCAGCACTGCAAGAACAGTAACCTTCCTCATTATCCAGGTTTCAGCTCCAATGCCACCTTCTCAGAGAGGCTCTCCCCAGGCAGCTGCCACCCTGCCCTCTCCAGCCACTCCCTGGCACATCTCCTCTTGAATACTCTTTAGAGCCTTTATTATATACAATGTTGTATACTGGCCTGCTTGTTCATTATATGCCTCTCCCATTAGAATCCAAGAGCTAAGGGGGCCGAGGCCTGCTCTGTTCTTTCCACCACTCTATCCTCTAGCCTCCAACAGCACTTGGCACAGCAGGTGCTCCAGAAATATTTCTTGCATCGATACATAAGTGGGTGAATGTATGCATGAATGCACAACAACGAAATGAATGAATGCACACATGAACAAATGCAAGCATGCCTGCCTGCATAACCCAAGAGAAACCACTAGCGATGACCGTTAGAACAGGTCTCCCGCCTGAGCCAAAGATGGCCCCGCGAGAGGGATGCTGTCGGCAACCCACCCAAACGCCCTCAGCTTTCACCTCTAACTCTGAGGGCTGCCTGCTGGGAAGACCTCCCCTCTCTGCCTGAGGCCTTGCTCCTGACCCCAGGAGGGTCCTCGCGCAGGGCAAGCCGGAAGTGCCGGAAAATTAACATCCCCACAAGCACGCAAATGAAGGACAGGCAGTTGGCAGATAAATACCCCTGCTGCCTCGCTTCTCTGTTGGGTAGGGGCTCCTGGAGCCCCACAGCAAGTCTGAGGCGGTTGCCCTCGGGGACAACCAGGGCCATAACAGGCTTGGTGACCACTTGCCATGGGTTCCCATCCCTCCCCTGCTTCATTTCCCTGACCCCTCACCAGGGTTTGCTGGAACCACTTCCCAAGTAAACAACTTGCCCTGGGATCCCGGTCTGTGTTTGGGGGAACCCTGACTCTACCAGCCGTCTTCCTCCAGGCCACCTTTGCATGAGTTAGAGAGGCGGGAAGCTGCCCATATCCACCCCTTGCCCTCCTCCCTCCCCCGCCGCTGCCCCCTATAAGGCCTGTCATTATCATCCCGGCTCCTTACAGGTTCCTTACTTTAGGACTTTCAAACTTGAATTCCTCTGAAGTCCCTTGGCCAGAGAACACACACCTTCATCCTGGAGATGGTTCTCCTCCAGGCTGGCAAGAAAAAGAGAGAAAATCCCGTTCATATGGTAACATTTGTTACGGAAGACGATGTCGATAAGGATTAGCCTGCTTGCCCCCCAGTTAGAAAATCCAACATCTGGGGCGCCTGGGTGGCTCAGTCGGTTAAGCCTCCGACTTCGGCTCAGGTCATGATCTCGCGGTCCGTGGGTTCGAGCCCCGCGTCAGGCTCTGTGCTGACGGCTCAGAGCCTGGAGCCTGCTTCGGATTCTGTGTCTCCCTCTCTCTCCGCCCCTCCCCTGCTCATACTCTGTCTCTGTCTCAAAAAAAATAATAAAGAAGTAAAAACATTAAAAGAAAAAAACTTTGAAAAAAAGAAAATCCGACATCTGAAAATCTATATTTAGCAGATGAAGTAAGAAAAGATATAGTAAGAGTATGAGGGTTTTCAACTCCAGGGACGTCTCTGGGAGAGAATTCACCCCAGGGCTCCTCTATATAAAAGGTACCCTCCTGCCCCAGTGATCTAATATCCTTTTCCCTTTCTTAATAATGGAAGCCTCCTTCGGTTTGGGCAACCATGTGTATGCGCTTGGTGAAAAAACTACATTTTGACTCTCCACTACAGCCAGTGACATCCACACGGCCATGAACACATAAGGGGAGGTTGACAGATGGGGCTCCGGGAAATTCTCTTTAAAATGGAGAGCTTGGGGCACCTGGGTGACTCAGTCGGTGAAGCATCCGACTCTTGGTTTCAGCTCGGGTCATGATGTCACGGTTCTTGGGTTTGAGCCCTGCGTCGGGCTGTGTGCTGACAGTGCGAAGCCTGCTTGGGATTCTCTCTCTCCCGCTCTCCCCGCCCCTCCCCTGCTTGTGTTCTCTCTCTCTCAAAATAAACTTTAAAAATAAAAACAACAACAAAAGTAAAAATAAAATAAAAGGGAGAGGTGGCCTGGGCCTCCTGCCCTTCCTGGATACACAGACTGAATCTGGGGACACGGAAGCAGTGTCGCAGGTATAGCAGCCACCTGCTGACCACGAGGCAACCAACCACGGCTTCAGGCGAAGCCACCGACTGGGGCCCCCTGCTGGCCTCATGGAGCCATTACACCAGCCCTCCGCCACCTACCTCCAGACCGGTTGGACACGGAATAAAGAAACCCTTTACTGGTTTGAGCCACTGTACCTAGAGTTCTTCCCTCACTTGCAGCCTAGTGTAGTCATAACTGATACACTCAATGGCGAGGCATGCCTCTAACAAGAATTTCCAAGTGGCAAAGTCCAATCAGGATATAATCAATGGGACACCGGCAGAGCTATCCCACCACAATATCCACTTTGTGACGGTGATCATGGGTTTCAAAGGCCTTCTGCTTCCTGGAGAAATCAGCATATTTATCTCCCTGATAGAATTGGGAACTGCCCAGAACATGTCATAAGAAGTCCAGGCTAGTGGCATCTAAAGGACGGGAGACTTAGAATCAGCTTCAGGTCAACAGTGTGAGCACAGTTTATGGCTCACGTTTTAACTTGCCCCAAACCCCACTCCACCTTCCAGGGAGACCTTTACTCTGCTTCTCCCGCGTTCTTAGGCACTCAGCCTCCCTTAGAATCCACAAAACGTGGGGTGCCTCGGTGGCTCATTTGGTTAAGCTTCTGACTTTGGCTCAAGGCACGATCTCGAGGTTTGTGAGTTCACGCCCCACGTCGGGCTCTGCACTGTGCACAGCCCGCTCCCGAGCCTCTGTCTCCCTCCCTCTGCCCCTCTCCCGCGCACGCGCTCTCTCTCTCAAAAATAAACATTTTTTAAAAATAAAATACAACCTGGGAAAGGAACACCTGTGTTTAAAAAAGACTTTATGCATATAACCATATACGCTTCACAGTTGGAAGCAGTCAGCCCCTCATTTTCCAGGTAAGAAACCTGGGATTCAGAGCTTATTATTTAACTTGCCTGAGATCACAGCAGGCCTTGAAGCTCAGTCTGCTTGACTCCAGAGTCTCGGGCCTCAACCATGAGGCCACACGGAGGCAGTATACAAGCCGACAAACCGGGAAATATAATTCCATTAAAAGAATTAGCACCTACGTGCCAGGCTCTCTCAGCTTCACGCACCCAGCACATAGAAGGACAAACCCAACAGCCCAAACACTCGGTTATCCACCTCTGTTTTACCCACTTCCATGGAGGAGGCCAGGGAATGAATGAGGTCTCCTCAAAGCATCGAACCCCTCAACTCACCAGAGTTCTTCCAGTGTCACGTTCTTTTCCAACATTAAGGCTAAGGCTTGAGCCCCCACACTGCCGATGTTGTTTCCCACCAGGCTGGACGGAATCAAGGAACAAAAACACATCAGAGCAGGGAGGGACCTCAGAGAGAAGGTAACCCGGGAAGGGCAAAATGCACGACGCACACAGCCCCACATCCTGGTCTGCTTTGTTCAGACATTACCAACTGACTACAGTGCTCATTTTCATTAAGCTAAGAAGCAGCCTTAGAACTCTTTCCAACGTGATGTCCTGGGTAGCCATTACTCATGGACTGCAGTTGGTCCTGGAGATAAAATATATCTGATCCAGGGGCGCCTTGGTGGCTCAGTCATTGGGACATCAGACTTGATTTCGGCTCAGGTCACGATCTCACAGTTCGTGGGTTCAAGCCCTGTGATGGGGGGCTCTGCGCTGTGTAAGCGTGCAGCCTGCTCGGAATTCTCCCTCCCTCCCTCTCTCCCCTTCCCCTGCTCATGCGCACGTGTATGCACACACTCTCTCTCTCTCTCTCTCTCTCTCTCTCTCAAAATAAACCTAAAAAGAAATTTTTAAATATATCTGATTCAGCCCCAAACCTTCAATTAACAGATAGGGAATCAAGACCCTTAAGGGGAGAAGGAACACCTCCAAAGTCACCCAGAAAGACTCAAGTGTCCTGACTCCAAACCCAAGGGTCTTTTCTTCGCATCCCACTGCCTAACACAGGGGGCTAAGAACAAAGTTCAATCAAATGAAGGACCCTCAAAACTGGCCCAGGCCCCTCCCTTCCTCATTCTGGCTCCCTGTGACCATGCAGACCCCAAAGCTTACCTGAGCCACCTCAAGCTCTGGTGATCACCCAAGGCTTCAGCCAAGGCCTGGGCCCCTTCGTCACCCACCTTGTTGCCCCAGAACCTAAAAAGGCCAACAGATTTTGTCATTTGGTCAGGGAGTAACTGCTATGTGTTCTAGACATGTGTGAACAGTGTCCTTCCTCTCCATGGTTCTGCCTCTCTGGGACCTTCCAGAAAGATCTGAGAGGGGCTCCTAGGCCCCAGCAAAGTGGATCTGCCTCCACCTTTTGGGAGGGATGGTGAAACTGAATTCATTTTTCAGTCAGACTTACAGAATAGTAGAGGCCCACCCAGCACACGTCCTCAGGGACAAGGAACTCAGTCACTCACTCTCAAAGTCAATTCACAGCGTGGCGACATTTTTCCTGATATGTAGGTCAGATCTGCTTCCTGGTGCCTGCTACCCACAGGTCCTCAACTACCCTCTGGGAGCACCCAAAACAAGTCTCACTCTTCTCCCGCAAGCCAGCTCTCTCTCTTGTTCTTCCCTAATGTCCCCCATTTCCTCACGGTGTCATACTCCTTCACCTCCTGGGTCATCCCCCTCAGACCCACAGAAATTGAGAAACTTCCCTTTTCAAAGGTGGAGCCCAACTCGTTCCTTATGACCTGGCTGTTTTACATATGGGAAGCTAGCCCAGACCTGTCTGTGCACATGTGAGCAAAGCTAGCCGAGCTCGGATGTTCACCACGCTTTCATTCATCCGGTTAATATTTATTGAGCTCTGGCTGTGTGCCAGCACTGCTCTGCGCCCCTGGGGAGAGAGCAAAAAACTACGTCATAGCGAAAAACCTGGAATAACGTAAGGGCGCACCAACATGGGGCCAGTTACATAGATTACAGGCATCCGGCCAGTGGAATACCAACCAGCTAGTGTTTTAAAAATGAAGTCGTTATGGTACAAAAGATATGTTGTTAAGCAGGCAAAAAAAAACACACAAAAAAACCAAAAACCAATATTCAGAATGGTTTGTGTCATATGATAGTATCTGGTGGGGGGGGGGGGCAGGGGGTTAGCACAGTGCTTGGTGCAGACAGGTGCCTTAACAAAGAGGTGTTGAAAGAGAACAGCCCGCATACGCTGGTTGTGACCTCGAGCAGGAGAGAGCTTGGTGGGGCTGGGGCCACCCTTGTACTGGACTCTGTGCTCCTGGTAATGCAGCGTGGAAAAGGTGCTGATCTCTCAAGCAACCCGGTTCCGCCCTTAGCTCCGGCTGAGCTTGTGGGCAGCTTGCCTGCCGAGGAAATGGGTTGGGCCCTAAGGTTAGTGTCTCTTCCTACAGTCTTGGGTTCTCAGACTCCCATTTCTCATCAAATGGATGCCAGCTCACACCAGGTAAGGCAGGACAGCAGCAGGGCTACAGAGGACTGCCCGGTTGCAACCCTGGGGGCGGGGATGGGGGGGAGGGTAGTCACTCAGCCGCCAGAGGAAGCCCCTCCCCCCCACACACATACTCTGGGGACCTGTGGTCTGTGGGACTGCCCTCCCAGCCTGTGCCTGACTCCTCTCCCCTCACTGGAAGGCTCGGCCCGACCCTGCAGCCGCAAACGCTCAGAAGGACCCGGCGAAGCCACCTCCTGTCCTGGGTCCCGTCTCCAGCCTGGTCCACTTACTTCTCTTCCCTTGATTCTCACCCCTTGGGTGGGGCCCAGGCAATGGCACTCTTCAGAAGCTCCCAAAGGTGAGAGGCACAGCCCTAGCACCAGTGAGGACCAGAGGGCTTCCTGCCACCCACTCAGGGGCACTGCCCACCCCCCACATCCTGAACTTCCTGTTTATTGAGTGAAAGGCAAGTACTGAGGCAGCCAGGGGCCACCCGCTCTCTCCCGCTGCCTCTGGGGCCTTCCAGCTGAAAAATTGCACCTGCTAAGTCCCCCAACCCACCCCCACGGGGGCCCCTCTGCCCCAGAATCCAACCTACCCCAAGAACTGCAAGGAGGCGTTGGCTCTGAGCCCCTCAGCCAGCACCTGGGCTCCCGAGGCAGTGATGTGGTTATTGCCCAGCCTGGAAAAGAAGGCAGGGAGGCTGAAGGAGTGTGGGACGGACGTGGGGGTGTTAGTGCCCAGAAGCACCCGGGGCTGGTGGAGGAAGTGTGTCCCAGACACAGAAACGTGGAGAAAAGCTTTGAGGCAGCCCGACTTCTTCCTGCCTTTCGAGCAGACTGCCCGGGTGCTAGTCTATTCCTGCTTGGCCAACCTTACTCAACCGTGACTCCCGCTAGTTCATTCTCCAGCTGCAAAGGGGAAAAAGTGGGGGGAAACCTGTTTTGCAAAGCAGTGTGACAGGTATGGGCAGGAGGCACTATTGTCAGCTGTCCTACGAGGTGGTTTCCCCAGGGGAGGGAGGGTGACCCACTGTCACACCTTTTCCGCCTGTCTCAGCCACCAGCTGGTGCCAGACTCCGTGCCCCCTGCAGCTTTCCTGGGTCCCTCCTTGCTGCAGGTGGCTTTCACCTGTTCCGCCCAAGCTGCTGGGAAAGGGCAAGGGATTCTGCAGGGGGGTTGGGAGGTTGGAGGAGGGAGGGTTCAGCCATATCCAGATACCTCAGAGAACTTTGGAGAGGTCCCCAGAACTCTTACTCACGACCCCAGGCTTCCTGGAATTAATAACACACTTTTCCTCTTTTTAGAGAACTTTCACGCCCTTGAAGCCACTCTGGCTGACAACTACCCTGCAGAGCAGGCACTATTATCCTCTTTGAGAAGGGGCAGGGTGCCCTCCCACACCTCTGACCACAGGCTGCTGTGCCGGGAAATTCAAGGTCGCTTCCCACAGGCTGCTCCCAGCCAGTGACTGGGAAACACAAGACTCTGCTGGGCAAATCTGGCTGGAGGACTCCCCCACAGCCTTCTGTGCTCTCAGAACTGCCCCAAGGTCTAGAGGCTTCCTCCCAGCCTTCCTTCCTTCCCTCTCCCCGTCTCTCAGGGTCAGACTTGGGCTGTAGTGAGCTGACTCTCCCAGCCTCCTCCAGCCCCCTTCCCCGTTTCCCCTCGGAGGCATTTTTCCCAACAAATAGTTCCGCATCTAATCCCTTCTGGGAGGGCTGAACTACCGTAGGATAAACAGATAAACACGCTGAGAATTTACATGATTACCCACCACTTTTTAGCCACTAAGCTCCCTCCATAAAGCACTGACCATATCGCGCCAGCTTTCTATGTATCCTAACTCATTTAACCGTTACAACAACCTAGAAGGAAGCTGTAATTATTATCTACATTTTACAGAAGGGGAAACAGAGTCACAGAGACATTGGGCTGACCCAAGGTCACATAGCAAATGAGGATTCAAATCTCAGGGATCCTAGATCCAAACCTCAGTTGGTCTGGCCCCAGAACCCCATGCTCTCTCAACTATTCTGCTATACCAGCCCAAAACCCAGGCTTCAAATTCTGAGCATAGTACCTTCCTACTACCCCACAGCCTTCCCTGGGGGATAGGCCAGCCCCCCGCTCTGGCCACAGCCGCTCTCAGCATCCTGAGTCTGGGGGAGCAGGTGGTAGCAACAGAAGAGAGTCCTTTGTGGGGAGCCCGGGCGACCAAATCTTGACTTGGGCTCAGGCCATGATCTCGCAGTTCGTGAGTTCAAGCCCCGTATCAGGCTCTGTGCTGACAGCGCAGAACCTGCTTGGGATTCTGTCTCCCTCTCTCTCTGCCCCTCCCCTGCTCGCTCTCTTTCTCTCAAAAGGAATTAAGTTTTAAAAAGTGAAAACAAAAAGAAGAAGAGAGTCCTTTGTACAGAACAGCGCCACTGGGGCTGGCTTCAGCAGCCCTGCCTGAGACTGGGCCACATGGTTAGTAATTTTAACATGGCGGCTTCGAACCCCAAACCCAGCCCAGCAGGTACGAAGAATGGACAAAAGCGATGGTTTACTCTGTCTTCTTTTACTGTCACATAAATCCAGGAAGCAAGAAGACCCCAGGGAGAAAGAGAAGCCAGGCTGACCCGGGGGCCAGCAGGACAGGTGACTGAATGGTGTCAGATGGGAGAGAGACCCCCACTGAGCCAGGAAGGTCAGGAGCAGCAGAAAGGCAGACATCAAAGACTGGAGTGCAAAGCCGGCACCCACCGAGCTGGGCAAGGACCTTCTGAGAGCTTTTCAGCAACTGGCTGTCACAGCTGTGGTGGCAGGTGACTCCACGTGCCTCCCCCTGCAACACGTGCTCAATGAACACTAGGGAACCCGGTAACCCCAGCTTGTGACACTCTTAGACACAGGGAAGGAAAGGGTCCCAGAAACCGTCTTCAGCCCTGGGGGCCCAAAGGTCAAAGGGCAGGCAGCCCTCAGCAGAGCCAATCTTGGGTTTGCTGGGGAGGTCACAGCATTAGCGAAACCCTGCTCAAAGGAGACACTGCCCCTGATTCAGTCAGCAGATCACGAGCCCAGTAGGGGCCGAACCAGGGCCAGGACCAGACCGAACTGACTCAGCTCTGAAGAAGAAAAACAATTTCCACAGAATAGGAAAGCCCTGGGCTCACCTCAAAGCCAAGAAGTTCTGCCTGCACGCAAGGAGCCTCGCCACGGAGTGTGCACAGCCATCGGTCAGTTTGTTGTTGAAGAGACTGGAACGTTCCAAAGGAGAGGAGACATGGAGACCTAGCACAGCAGTCAGGGACCACCCCAAGCCCAGGGTAGCCCGTTCCCGCGACCCAGGAGTCACCTGCACCCTCCAAATATGCCAACACCCTCGCCGCAGCTCACGGCTGCTGCCCAAACGGCACGACCCAGAGCGTGGCCGGGGACACGATGTCCACCACTCGAGCCCGACTTACGCTAACTTCTGCAGCTGCTCACAGTGAAGAGCATGTTCGACGAGCTTGCAGATGCCTCGGTCTGAGATATTGTTATCTCTCAAGCTAAGAAAAAAAGACAAATAGATTTGGAAAATGGAGCTGAGAAAAGAGAAATAAACAAGACCCCAAAAGAGACTTCTGCTCGTGCCCAAAGTGCCAGCATCTGTGTTTCTGGGAAACACCGCAAGGGCTGAGCACCCCAAGAAAGAGGAGACGCCCCCATCCCTGGTCAGGGTGCTGACGTCATGCACCATGTGGGGGACTGCTCAGGAGGTGGGGCCCCAGAGTTCCTGCTAAAGAACGCTGGAGTCCCGGTGGGTCACTGGAGTCCTAGGCTGAGGCACTGTTTCCATGTTGTAAAACAGAAATGATCACCATAGCAGCCTCACAGAAGGTTCCTAGCTGGGAGGGTGTGTCAGGAACTAGCCAGGCCACGCTGGGGGTGACAGTGGGTACCAGACGGCAGACCAGTCAGACAAGAGTGGCCAAGACTCTGGAACACCAGCAAGTGAGCCGTGGTTAGGGAGGCCCTGCCGTCCAGCACTTCACCCCAGTGACATCACTCCTGTCGTCAGACCCTGCCCAGAAAGCCCCCTCTGACACTCCTCTCGGGGTGGTGCCCCCAAACTCACCTGATCACAAGATCTTCAGAAAGCATCCCTAAAATACAGACTCTGGGGCCCCTCCCCTGGAGCTGGCCATTCTGGGAGTGGGGGTGGGGTGCGGGGTTGGGGCCCAGGGATCTGTGTATATTAACAGCCGTGCCTAGGATTCTTCATCCTCGGGCAGATCTGGGAGACCCTGACTTAAAGGCTAACAGCTTGGGGATCTGGAATCTTCCCTCCGTGGAAACTCTCATCCTCAGCAGCCACTTACTAGCTATTTGCTGTAAAAAAAAAAAAAGGGGGAGGGGGAAGATGGTATTCCCAGCCTCACCTGGCTGAGAGAGGATTTAAAGAGACAGCACACACAAAGCCCTGTGAGTGCCTGGCGCAGGCAGAAGGTAGCTGTAATCACGCTGCTCGCACGCATGGGGCATCTGATGTGCCAGCACCGACCCAAGCGCTTCCCAATAGTAAAGGTGTTTAATCCTCACAAAAGCCCACGACGTAGGTACCATTATGATGTCCGTTAGAGGGAAGGCAGTTGAGGCACAGACAAGTGAAGTGACTTTGCCAAGGTTGCACAGCACCTAAAGGATCTGGGCCCCAGGCGGTCTGGCTCTAAAGCCCACCGTTAAGCATGACCTTGTACGCCTCTGTCCCAAGGCCCCCTGCAGCCAAAAAATTTTGAAAGCCAGAACCCTAGAGTCAGATCCAGGGCCTAAAGAAAGCTATATGGGGGCACTTTGTAGACAGGCTTCCTGGAGGCTGAGGGTTTGTTTCTGTTGGCATGGAAACATTTCAAGTGGGAGAGATACAGTACGGCTCTGGGGGAGAGGAGCACCTCCTCGCCAGCCTCTGTCTCTCTCTGTCTGTCTCTGTCTCTGTCTGTCTGTCTGTCTGTCTCTCTCTCTCTCTCTCTCTCACACACACACACACACACACACACACACACAGGAAATACCTGACCTCCAGATCATTTCCCCTCCCACATAATGCTGGCAATTTCTGTGTGGAGAGTGAAGAGCAGTAGAACTTAGTCAAGGTCTTTTATTGCTCATGGAAAATCAAGCTGGTTCCCACAGACCAGCTGTTTTCACAGGGTGGCTCTGGACTCCTTGGAGCAGTATCACCAGGGATGTCAGTTAGAAAACATCGATCCCTGGCCGCACCCCCCTCCCCCCCCCTGCAGACCGAGGGAGCGAGAATCGCTGGGGGTAGGCTTCCGAATCTGCATTTCTACATGCTTCTCTGCACCTCTAGGCTGAGCATGGAAGATGAGCATCCTCATCTTCCTCCGAAAACGGAGAGAGACCTCTAGCCCCCCTCAGCCCTTGGACACATCCTGGGAGTGGCACGGCTTTCCTGAGGAGAGAGGATCCATTCATTCTAGGGCTGGACTGGTCTAGAAGGATCGTCCCAGCCAGCAGTTCCTGACCTCCCGGGGCTCGAGGACCCCTTTGAGAACTATGGGCTCATTATCCACAAGAATGGACTCATAATTCTATCGGGGAAATGACTCCCACGGATAAGGTCTCGGACTTCTTGAGTGAAAATATGGCGGTTCCTCCTTCCTGGGGAGATCGAGTATTGTGCTGGCCATCTTTCCATTTCCCTGGCCAGATCCGCTTTCCTCTTTCTACCCGGCTCTTGGTCCTGAGGGGCTGATGCCCATGGACTACAGCAGCAGGCACCCTGTGTTGGCTTTCTGTCTGGGGGTCAAGGCAAGAGCAAGAAGGGGAGGAAGAGCCAGGGTTTATTCCCCCAGACCCCACCCTTCCAGCTTTCTGTAGCCTCAGTTTCTATCAGGCAGCCTTCTCCACACCTCTCCCCCAGCCCTGCCCCTCCAGGCTTGCGGAGGACGGTGACAGCCCCGTCCCCACCCCCACCGCCACAGTCACTGGCACCAGGACCCTGCACTTTCCCTTCTCACTCTTCCTAACTGCTGCCCAGTCCCTTCTAAACAGTCTGCAAACCACCCAATTTCAATGTGTCATCTGTTTCCTCCTGATATATTCACAACATACGTTACCTATAATGCACACGTGAGCTGCATAAAATATGCTAACGTTATATTATTATTACATTATGCGAACAAACTTATGACCATGGTCCCTATGGAAAGGATAACACAGGCCACCCTACAATTTCTAAGAGATATCCATATGTTTGCTCCAAAGAGAGAAAAAAAGTCTTAATGCTGTAGCCCAGAGGAAATAGGCCATCGTAATATATTCAAGGAAAGGCTTGTCCCTTGCTTCGGGGCAAATAAAGTCACCTGGGATAGACCAAAAGCCCTGGAAGGCTGTGAGTCGATTTTAACTTGAAGCTACCTTCTGCTTTTTCAGTGGTTTTAAACAGGGCGCAGGACATCCCCTTTCAAGGACGGAAGGGAAGTTGGGGAGTCTGCAGAACGCTGGCCACGAGACCCGGGCATGCCCTCTGCTCTCACCTGGCCCACGGGTGCCGGAACAGACATTCCCAAGGGGGAAAGCTCACGCCCTCAGAGGGGGCGGGGGGAGGGTGCTGGGAGCAGTACGGGTGGTGGCGAAAATCTCATCTGGACCCTGCACAGCATGCGGGCTACGAGGGCAGGTGGCAGTCCGTGGCCACTTTCCAGCTCTCGGATCCTGAAATCCTCATCTCATTGGGATTTTAAAATCTCTCGTGGGGCACAAGTCACCTCTAAATTTCGGCTCGTTCCTAATACAGACACTTAGTACACAAAACTTTGCACATCACTTCAAGGTTCTCATGGAGCCCCTGAACGCTGTCCATAGATAAGCTGCTTGTGGGGAGCACAGACCTGTCCCCGGAAAGGTGTTATATGTGAACCCCAGCTCTACCATTTCCTGGGTCACTCGAGACCAGTCACTTTGCTTCTCTGAGCCTCGATTTGAGGATAATGGGGAGCGTCTGGGTAGCTCAGGGGGTTGAGCATCCAACTTCAGCTTAGGTCACGATCTCACAGTTCTTGAGCTGAGTCTTGGATCACACAGCCTGCTTCAGACCCTCTATCAGTCCCCCGCTCACGCTCTCTCTCTCTCTCAAAAATTAGTAAACAGTAAAAAATTTTGAGGATAAGGGGGATAATAACGTCCCTGCCTACAGCCCAGGGTGGTCACGGAGATTAAAGGAATTAATTCCAGGAAGCGTGTAACACAGTGCCTGACACCCAGGACATTCAATAAGCACGGCTGTCGTTCTCCTACGTTGTAACGAAGGCTCGGACCGGGGAAGGGGCTGGGCTGGGGGTTGCACAGAAGGGGTGGCGGGGCTGGCGCTGGGCCCCGACTCCTGGGTCCGAGCCTGGTGCTCCCACACCGGCATCTCCGGGGTGGCATCCCTCCCCCCCCCCCCCCAACCTGTGCACAGCGGGCAGTGCCCAGCAACACTCACTAAAGAGCCTTGCACACGTCGAGACAAGGCAGCAGCTGCTCCACACCAACGTCACCTACAGAGTTGTGGTCCAGCTGCAGGGCCACGGGCCGCCGCAGGTGCCGCAGCACAAACGCCAGGGCGGCACATTCTGCGGGGCCCACGCCGCAAAAGGTCAGCTTGAGGTGCCCGACCTTCAGGCCTCGCACGGCCTCCCGCGCCAGTCGCTCCTCCTGCATCTCGTACAGGCTCCGGCTGAGCCAGACGAACCCGGGCATGGCGTGCATGCTCTTGGCCTCCCCGGGCACTGCCGGGGGAATGGCGTGAAAGTGCTTGTGGAGGCTGCGCGACAGACACCACCGGGCGCAGACCCGGCGCCGGAGCAGGGCCTTCTCAGACGCCTGGCCCTCGGCCAGCAGGCCCCTGTGCTCCCGGGACAGCAACCCCGCCAGGAAGGCCGCCGTGATCTGGAGGTTGTGCGGCTCGGCCTCCTGGAGCAACGCCGCCACGCCACCCTCCTCGCGCCCGGGGCGCCGCACGCACGCCGCGGGCAGCAGCCTGGCCAGGAGCGAGCCGCCCGGCGTGTGACAGCGGAAGAGGCGTCTGAGCGAGGACGGTGGCACGTCGGCGCTGAGCACGAGGTAGAAGGCGGCGAAGAAGCACTGGAAGGTGATGTGCAGGAATTCCAGGGGGGCGACGCTCCCGGGTGCGACGCTCTTGGCGCGCACCAGGAAGCCGAGAGAGACGTCGTCGCCGTCGACGTGTGCCGCCTGGAGCTGCCTGGAGGAGAACACGTAGCAGCACATGCCCAGGCCCCAGAGAGCCAGCCAGCCGAGGTGCAGAAGGGCGGGGAGCCTGCCTCGAAGCAGCCCGGACCCCGGGCGGCGGGGGGCCGCGTCGGGCGGGGAGGCGCGCAGCAGAAAATGCTGCACGATCAGCAGGTACATATCCGTGGTGGTCCTTGGGGACCCCCCGCCCTGCAGCAACAGTTCCTGGTGGCATTTGGACACCATCCACGTGATGACGGGAAGGTGGCACAAGCCGTGCAGGGCTGAGGTCGCTCGGAGCATGCGGATGAGGCGGTCGGCCACCCCCGGCTCGCGGTGGCGCTTCCTCAGGTACAGTTCGATGCCCTCTTCCGAGAAGCCCTTCAGGTTGAGTTCCACGCGCAGGTACTTCCTGAGGAAAGCCGACACCGCGTCCGGACGGCTGGTCAACACCTTGCGGGCGTTCTTCAGCAGGTTGCCCTGCAGTAGGTTGAACAGCAGATTCTGGACCGACGTGGGGTCGGTCGGAGAGCAGTGGCGCTCGCCGCGATCCGTGAACCTGAACCTGAACTCGTCGAAGCCGTCGAAGGTTAAGAGGACGCGGTTGGGGTGGTCAAGGAGGAACTGGAAGACGTCCTGGCGGCCGACGTCGGGCCAACAGCAGTGTTCAAAGAGCAGCGTCTGCACGGACAGCGGCTTTGCCACACGCTGCAGCTGCCGGCAGCTGAATGGGAAGACGAAGAGGAATTCCCGGAAGTGGCGCCCCGTGGCCCACAGCAAGTGCACCCGCTGCAGCAAAGTGCTCTTGCCGCTGCCCGCCTCGCCCACCACCAGCACGGTGTCAGCGTCTTCGTTGAGGTGGCCACAGGCGCTGAAGAGTTCCTCCAGGCCCAGGGTGGCGGGGCTTTTCGGTGGGGGGCCGGCCACGCCCAGCTCTGTCCGGATTTCTAGAACATTCTCTGTGTACACTTCCTCCAGGCAAAGATTGTCTGCCCCATCATAGGTGCTCAGGAAACGAGACTGAGCAGATAGCGTGGTCCTCAGCTTGGACATGTACTTCTCACACGCGGCATCTGGAAGAAGAGGCAAATGAGGCAGGATCGTGGGGAAGACGCCATCTGACAGAGCAGGTGCATGGGGGAATGTGATGTTCTGTGTGGAGACACTAGCCGGCGCAGGCCAGTCCTGGCTGTCCCCTTGCAAGCTACGGGCTTTGATGATAGTCACGTAACCTTCCTTAACCTGGGTCTCCTCCCCTGTGAAGGGGGAAAATGGTGGTCCCTACCTTACAGGGTTTACACGGACCAATTAAGATAATTCAAGTCAAGTGCTTCCATTCAGTGCCCAACACAAAATGCTCAAAGGATATTAGCGAGTGGTATTATTATTACTGACATCGGGAAGATCTGTAGATTAGAAGGAGCGTTGGGCTGGGATCAGAAGACCGGCATTCCAATGCCTGTCCTGCCATACTGGTCAGATAGCCTTCACCACTCAACCTCGGTTGTGTCTTTCTAAAGACAAACGGTGTAAGAGCCTAGGAGCTCAGTTTCTAAAGTCAGATACACCTGACTTTGAAAGCTGGGTCCACCATTAGCTTGCACAAGCCACTCAACCTTTCTGGCCTCAGTATACTTATCCCCAGAATTAGGGACAATCCACACTTTGAAGGATTGTTATAGGAGGAAATGAGATAAAATAGTTTGGAAGAATGTCTGACATATGACAAGTTCTCAGAAGATGGTATTTATTATCATTATTACTAAAGGATTTGGTAGGCACACCAGCAGCACCCATGTCCTAATCCGTATGATCTACGAACACGTTACTAGACTTGCTAAAAAGGGACTAGCCAGAGGGGGCACCTGGGTGGCTCAGTCAGTTGGGCGTCCGACTTCAGCTCGGGTCACGGTCTCACGGTTCGTGGGGTTTGAGCCCCACGTCAGGATCTGTGCTGACAGCTCAGAGCCTGGAGCTTTCTTCAGATTCTGGGTCTCCCTCTTTCTCTGCTCGCCACCCCCCCCAATCATGCTCAGTATCTCTCTCTCTCTCAAAAATAAATAAACATTAATTTAAAAAAAAATTTTTTTAACATTTATTTATTGTTGAGACAGAGAGAGAGAGAGAGAGAGTATGAACAGGGGAGGGTCAGAGAAAGAGGGAGACACAGAATCTGAAACAGGCTCCAGGCTCTGAGCTGTCAGCACAGAGCCCGACGCGGGGCTCTAACCCACGGACCGCGAGATCATGACCTGAGCTGAAGTCGGACGCTTAACCGACTGAGCCACCCAGGCGCCCCTAATTTTTTTTTTAATAATAAAAAAAAGGGACTAGCCGGGGGCGCCTCGGTGGCTCAGTTGGTTGAGCGTCCAACTCTTGATTTCAGCTCGGATCATGATCCCAGAGTCATGGGATGGAGCCCTGCTAAGCATGGAGCCTGCCTGAGATATTCTCTCTCTCCCCCACTCTCTCTCTCTCTCAAATAAAAACATAAATTAAAACAAATCAAATTAAATTTAAGAAGGACTCGATAAATGTGACTGAACTAAAGACACCGAGATGGGGAGATTATCCTGGATGATCTAAGTGGACCTGACACTGAATGGTCTCAGCGTCACTAGGGTGCCCGGGTCAAGCACGTGGACGAGATTCTTTAATCAAGACTCACTTCCCCATCTTCTTCGCCGGCCCTCTGCAACACAGGGTGTGCCCACAGGACTGCTGCTTTTCCTTTATTATCCCAGTAGCCAATGCGAACAAACCACTTCCTGTGTCAGGGGGTAGTTCCCTTTTAGGGAATGAGGAAGTGCTGGTCCAGAGGCCCCAGGGTTGGGGGACCTTAGAGCATCATGGCCTCACTGCTCCCAACCAAATACTGGCCCATTTGTTCTCAACTCAGAAGGGAACAAGAAATTCTCACAGAGCACCCTTGGAATACCAAAGCTGTATTTATGCATCCGAAGGAGATGCCCTGTGTTTGTGTCTCCTCTTCTGCTCCCAGAGCTGATGATTATCACCGCTCTTAATGCCCTCTGGATATACCAGGAGCCCTGAACGGATACCAGAAGATATACACCTTTTTCTCTAATATCCTGATTTCTTTTTTTTTTTTTATGTTTATTTTTGAAAGAGAGAGAGACAGAGCGCAAACAGGGGAGGGTCAGAGGAAGAGGGAGACCCAGAACCTAAAGCAGGCTCCAGGCTCTGAGCTGTCAGCACAGAGCCCGACGCGGGGCTCGAACCCAAGAACTGTGAGATCGTGACCTGAGCCGAAGTCAGACGCTCAACCGACTGAGCCACCCAGGCGCCCCTCTAATACCCTGATTTCTAAGGCAGGTTTTCCAGCCACCAACAATATAAAATTCTCCAGGGGGAGAAAGGAAAAAAAAAAAAAGGTATCTCTCATTTAAAAAAATTTTTTTAACGTTTATTTTATTTTTGAGACAGAGAGAGACAGAGCATGAACGGGGGAGGGGCAGAGAGAGAGGGAGACACAGAATCGGAAGCAGGCTCCAGGCTCTGAGCCATCAGCCCAGAGCCCAACGCGGGGCTCAAACTCACGGACCGTGAGATCGTGACCTGAGCTGAAGTCGGACGCTTAACCGACTGAGCCACCCAGGCGCCCCTCTCTCATTTTAAACCCAAATACATGTCCATCATCAACTTCGGAATTGTCACCCTGGGGGATCTTGCACCATGTCATAGTGGTAAAACGCATGAAAGCCAGCTGTGCTTGATGATGTCAATGGCACACATTAACCAAGGGCCAATCGGAGCACTGTGCTCCCCAGCCCGTCACTCGCCCTCCCTGCCCCAGTTTTCACCTCTGTAAAGTGGAAAAAATAACAGCCATTTCTTAAGACTGTCGCAAACAGAGCACCCGGGAGGACGCCTGAGCTGTTGCAGCTGAGTTATCTGAGCCCCCTCCCGTTCCAGAGATGGGTCGGTGAACGTGTGCAATGAGAGATACCACATTATCTAAGTCCACTCGGTCCTGGGGTTTCTGATAGTGACTGCAGAAATCAAGAGATAACAGCCCTATCTCAAAAGTGTCTCCTTTTCAGTGCAGATAATCAGAGTTTGGCCAGTATGGGACACCTGTTTTTAGCGTCAACGCGTGGTAGCTCCAGTTTTCACGGTGCAGCTCACGAATAAAAGCTAACCCTAGTATTACACATGGGAACCCTTCCGATCTTCCCACTAGCCCGGTGAGTCGGTGGTGGTGTTATCCTTGAAATCAGGAAACTGAGCCTGAGGGAGGCCTGCACAGCCAGTGAGGAGAAATCTAACGGATGTCTCGCTCTGGAGTTTCGCTCTTAACCTTCAATCTGTACAGCCTTTCTTTCCCTTTCTGATGAACTGAGAAGAACATATACATACCACTGAAAGGCAGGGCCACCGGGACTGGCAATTCCTGAACATGTCGTAGAAGGAAGGCGGCCAATCCATTCGCCTTCACGGTCGCAAGATCCAGCAGCCTTCTTGCCTGTGGGGAAAGCAAAAGTCGGTGTCTTTCCAGAAAGCCGACGGACGGGTGTGTGAAGGTTTCCGCGGATTACTCCAATTTCATAGACGTCTCTCCCCCCACCACAATAAAACGCCAGTGAAACAGCCACAACAGCAAGACACGGTATTACGTGGCAGAGTGAACACACAGCCAATCTGGCCCCGAATAAGAGTGAATAACATAAAAAAAGGAAAGAAAAAAAAAAAGACATAAATCTATAAACCTACAAGGATAGGAAAAACAGTTCTGGAAGCTGCAAATCATTTGGAAGAGAGGTGATTTCATGGAGCCCTGAGGCTTGAAATCCCATCTCTGAGTACGACCTCCCACATTTTCATCGCCAACCTGAACTGCTCCCCTGAACCTTCGCTGGGCACATCTCAAACTACCTCCCTGCTGTCTCCACTTACATGTTCCGTAAACACCTCCGGCTTAACATACCCAAAACAAAACCCCTAATCTACACCCACCCCCACACCTACAGGTGCAACTCTGTAACTCTGAACCCTCAGACACATTCTACTTCTCTTCCACAGCACATATCACCTCCCAGGATGTTCTGCCATTTCCTCCTTTTGCTTATTGCCCGTCTCCCTGCACTGGAATGTGAGTATTTCCAGGACGAGGGTTTTTGTCTGTTTTGTTCACCGATATATCCTCAACACCTAGAACAGTGCCTGGCACAGAGGCACTTAAGGACTTGCCAAATGAATAAATAGTAATAGACTTAGAAGAGCCCCAAAGGCCAAATCCTCATCCAACAACGGGCAGGTTGAAAAGCACACAATGTACATCTCAGAATCTATAAAGGTCTCTGGAATTAAAAGCATCAGGTATAGGGACACCTGGGTGGCTCAGTCGGTTAAGCATCTGACTTTTGATTTTGGATCAGGTCGTGATCTCGCAGTTCGTGAGTTCCGGCCCCACGTAGGGCTCTGCACTGGCAGGGTGGGGCCTGCTTGGGATTTTTTTCTCCCTCTCTCTCTGCCCCTTCCCTGCTTGCTATCTCTCTGTCAAAAAAAATAAATAAAAAGAAAGAAATGACGAACTTTAAAAAATCTTTTCATGTAAAAAAAAAAAAAGCATCAGGTACCTTGAGAACCAAAGGAAATGGTCAAATTAAGGAGGGCTAAGTCAAAGTTGTTTATAAAATAGATCTCCAGTTTCCTTTACCCACTCCAAGTCAACAGCAACCGTCCCTGCCCTGCCATGGCAAAGTGCAGAGATTTGCATTCTGGAAAGGCTCAAACAGGGTCCCTGGACTGGGAGGCACCAGGTACAATAATGGAAGTGGGTGTCATACCCTAAAAGAAGGTTTAAATGACCATGTGCAAAATGAGTATTGAATGCTGATACCTCTCCCCAACACTATAACCACCCAGCCCTCAGCCCTCTTACTCACTGGGTTCCCACAACTCTGGCGGTCAGACCTTTACTTCCAGGCAGGAGGTCTGTGACGTCTACACTGGTAACTTGACCAGCCTAGGGGGAAAGGTCTCAAGATACAAAAAGAACCACTTCCCAAAATGTCTACAGTGAAACTCAAGGTAGACAAGTATCACCTGCAGCCTCTGAGTTTCCAGTAAGTTTTAGAGAGTCTATTTCAGTCATGAGAAGACAACTAAGGATCATCATATGCCCAAAGAAAGCATCTAATATGGGAGACTGAGCCCAAATAAGTGGAGAAGGGAAAAGCAACTTGTAGGATAAAAAGGTGATGCAGGGTGAAAAAATAAAATCTGCCCCCCCCAAAACAAACAAACAATGACAGTAACAACAACACCAAAAAACCCACACCATATCATTATGATCCTTAAGTAAGACAAGAAATTGCATCCGTAAAACAAAAACAGGATGCTATAATAAGAAACATTTTTAAATAGCTCTTGGAAATTAAAAGCGATAGCAAAAATGAAAAATGCAAGGTTTTAAAGATAAGTTGAAGATATCATAGGGGAAGCAGTACAAAAGGACACAGAGATGGAAAACAGAAAAGAAGGAGAAGAAAATTAGGGGATCAGTCCAGGAGTCCTAAAATTCAAATAGTAGTTCCATAAAGAGAGAAGAGAGAAAACAGAAAGAAATCACCAATGAAGTAACCAAGAAAATTTTCCAGACAATAAAGACATGAGTTTTCGGTTCAAAGTGCCCCTTGAGTGTCCAGCACAATGGAAAAACACTAAGGCACATCATTGTGAAATTTCAGAATGTTAAGGGCCAAAAGAAAATTTTACATGCTTCCAGAACGAGCTATAAAATAGTTTTGGAATTCTATCAATTCTTCTCTGGAAGACAGCAGATAAGGGAGTGATCGTCTTCAAATTCTGAAGAAAAATGATGACCAACCCAGAATTCTATACCCAGCCAAATTAGTGACCAAATATGAGGAAAGTCTGCGATATAGAAGAGCTTAAAATTTAACTCCTATATACTCATTTTAAAGCAGAGGTGAGACCTGATCTCCCAGAATAGAACAAACCATGAAAAGGAAGACATAGTAATCAGGATTTAGGAAAACCAACACAAGAGGACCATAAAGGGAAATCTTGGGATGACGGCTCCGCACTGCAAGCAGAAGACCACTAGTCGAGGAAGATTGGAGCAGTGTGACTCAAGACTCAGACGTGTTGAGGGTAATTATATCCTAAATGTCCAGGCAGGCCTGGCTCTAATCCTTGTCTATATTTGGTGTGTCTGTGCCACAGGCTAATGTCATTCTTTCTCTCGCCCCCTGTTGCCTGGGTCAGCTGAGGACACCCATTTCACCCCACAGAAGTGTTTGGCCTGGCCCTATTCCTGGGAGCTGGAAGAGCCGTTGACAAGCTTACAACCGAACACACAGAGAGCCCACTTCCTCTGACCATATTCCAGCTGGACATCCAGTTGTCCAGACCACATTGTTGAACACTCATATCCGCCCTCCCAGATCCTCCAGCTGTAGTGAATCCTATATTTCTCAGGACTCACTCATGACTTTGCCCACTGACTTCTCAGCAGGAGCCCATACAAACTTGAGAAGGTGAAGCCAGACCATGTCCCTGAGACCCTGTTCAGCATCCCTGCTCCTGGGAGCCTGCATCCAAGAAAGTGAGGCAGCACTACCCTTTCCAGACACCGCTATGCTTGTGCTTGCTACGTGTTTTTCAAAACAAAACACATTGCTCGGAGAATCATTGCATAAGGTGTTAAAACTATAAAGAAAAGCAAAGAATTGATTTAACACAGAAGTCAGGCTAGCGGTTGCCATCGAGGAAAGTACTAGTAACATTCTATGCCTTCACATGGGTGAATGGGAACATGTTTATACCACCATATAGGGCATTATACGTTTCTCTGCTGGCATGCTACATTTCCCAAGTTAAAGGTGTTGGAGTTAATATTGTAAAAGAGTCAAGCGGTTCAGTCTGACACCCTGGCCCTAGCCACCTTAGCAGGTGCACGAGTCAGATGGACAGCTGGTATTACAGCCTCAGGTTTGCTAGCAACTGTTATGCTCACCTGTGCGAGTTCACCCCACGAAGCCCCATATTTCATGTCAGAGAGTAAAGATCATAAGCTCTGGAGACAGTCAGGCCTGGATTTGAACTCTAGCTGGGCCACTTCTCAAATGGGTAGTTTGGGTAGTAGTGTTCACTGTTAAGAAACAGTATAGCCAACACTACACCCTTGGAAGGTAGCAGTGTGGCTTAGAGACAATAAATATAGAGGCTCAGGACAGTGCCCGGCACATGGTAGGCACTCGGTGAATAGTAGCATTGGGTATTTAAGGATATGGTTCTTTACCTTACATTTTGATTTGTTCCATAGCATTTTTCAGCCCCCAACCTGCAATCTATGACAACCACCTCTTTACAGGAAATTATAAGGTCAGTATATGAGAGTATACAAGGCAGTCCTGGATTGGGAAGATAAGGTTAGTGGGACACACCACAAGAGCCACCCACACTTGTCAGAAATGCAGCCACTGGAGGAAAGCCACCAAGTTCGAGAACAATAGCATTCCAGAGCTCAAAACAGGCTCAGAGAGAACTGGATTCTAAAAACTTCAACCTCAGGCAGCCCAGTCCCTTTGTAAACTCCTACCACCTGCAGATCTCTTGTCAGCTACTCAGCTCAGTCCCAGCCCTCCCTGCTTCTGCTGCCCACAGAGCCCTTTCTTCAGATGGATTCTTGGCTTGTTAAAATGCAGCCTTTCTTCTTTCCTAATATCAGTATTTAAGGTTACAAATTTCCTTCAATGTTCTGCTTTCACTGTCCCCCATAAATTTTTATAAACCAGGTTCTCATTATTGTTTGGTTCCGAATATTTTCTGATTTCCATTATGATTTCTTCTTTGGCCCATGAGTTCTCCTATTTTCTTTTTTCATCAATCCAATTACCTCCTCTCTTAGTGCCCTGTTTTCTCTAGACCCGAGGCCACCTTCTCTAAACCCCTCAGAGCATCCAGACCAGACCACATTGTTGAACACGCCATCAAAAATGACAAGACACAGTTCTTTAACTTCCCGTGTGGGCTGATTTGATCCCCTCAACAGATCACAAAAGACACCAAGGTAGGTGCAACAACTAACATGTCTTCTGTAATCCCACAGGGCCAGGATCAAGGAGCCAGTACTCAGGGGACAATTGTAGGTTTCATGTGAACTAAGGAGTAACGAGAGGGGACCACATCACATCTGCTCTGTAAATACTCAGCCACCTTGAGCTAGCTTTAAAACAGTCTTGAGGACAGACTGGCTTATCCTATCAGTCTCAACCACTTACCTAAATGCCAAATACACTTTTTTAAATAGTCAAATAAAAACTAGAAAGTCCCCCAATTCAGCCCATCCTAATGCTGCAATTTAGCTGTAATTCATTCAATAATCCATGTGCTTCGTCAACAAGTATTTATTGAATGCCTGCTTATCGAGCCCAATAAGATTCAAGAATCTGGCACATAGTAGGCATCTACCTATATTCTGGCCAAATAAATGAATGAATAAATTAACAATGAACAAATGAGTCAAGGTACTTGGTCCAACATGGCACTCTCATGCCACCAAACCCCTTTTCTGGGCATCAATTTTCCAATATATAAAATGGGATGCCAGCTACTGTTCCATCTGTATCACAAGAGCCCTGAGGGTCACTGTCTGGGGAAAAGTGAATAAAGAGTTTCCAAGACACTTTTCTGGTCTCGTGGAATGGCATCCTCGGAGGGAGTTGCACCCCAGCTCTGAAGGTCCACGAGCCAATGCAAGTCCGTGTCAGAAATCCAATGTGGACGTTTAGGCTACATTAGTCCATAGCAGGCTCTTACTAATAATTAACGATTAACTATTAAGTTAAATGATGTACTAAGTGCAACGTAAAAATTATTAAATACAGATACAATCCAACGAATTTTCATGATCTGTTGAGCTGTTAATTCAAGATAGCCAAAAAGCATACGAGTACAGAATAGCACTGAGAACAGAGCTGAGAGCAGCCAATGGAAACGAGCAGTGAATCTGGTAGACACCGTTCTAAGCATCATGCACATGAACTCAGTGACTTCTCCCGAGAGCTTTGCTGATGCTTTACAGATGAGGAAAGGAGACAGGGGAGATTAAGGATGGAGAGTCCCCAGAGAGAAGCCCAAAGTCGCACAAAGCAGGCCCTGAACAACTTTTACCTGCCTGGCTGCCTTGTTAGGGAGCATCCCATCACCTTTCTCCCCGGAGGGCTGACTCCACAAAGGCAACTTAGTCTCGGTGACTAAACACTCTTTTCCTATGAATTCTGATCGCCCAAAACGGAAGTGGCTTACCCGCTGGGATGACGTGAAAACAGGCAGCCTGATTTCATCACATTCATACCGGCTGATGAAACCCCGCTCCTGTGCCAGGTCCAGCACGCCCTCCACGTGGCTGTAGAGTCTCCTGACGATGGTGGGCCGGTGACTCTGCAGGTCATGCGCTGGGTGGGGTGAGTGGGGATCCCAGCGGCAGGAAAGCTCTGGAGCCTGACAGCCGGTCTGGGCCTCCCGGACAGCTGCAATGAGCTGTTCACAGCCCCAAGCACCCTTATTCCAGACAGTGTCCAGGAGGCGCCTGGCCAACTGGGAGAGGGGTTGACCCAGGAGGCTGAGGCCCTCGTAGTCTTCCCAGGAGAGGACTTCCCAGGAAAGCAGCCAGTCCAGGATGCTCTCGAAGCCCTCCAGGGACCCCGAGACCAGCAGCTCCACCAGCTGGCTCCTCTGCGCCTGGAGAGCCTCCTGTGTGCACATCTCATAACCTGGGAAGGAGAGTGAGATCAGCACAGGACTCCTTTGGAGGCAGGCAGGGGGCAGTGGAGGGGGCAATTCGGCCCCACCCCAAGTCCGGAGAGGCCACAGATCTACTCGGATATCACCCAGTCCACACTCTCCATTATACAGATGTACAGACTGGGGCCCAGAGAAGGCAAGAAATTGGTCCAAGGTCCCACAGAGAGTTCAAAGCAGCCGGGAGTTAAATCAAGACCCCTGGTTTCCACATCTGCCTTCCTCCCTGCCTTAAGAAGTTTAGTAAGGCTTGCACTAATATTATGAGCAATGTTCCCAAGGAACCTGGAAATGAACACTCTTTGAGATCTTAGGAGAGGGCTATGCCCTGCCGGCTGGATTCAGGCGGACAGCAGCACTCTCTCCAATGACAGCTAATAGCTACTAAGCACAGGCAAAATGCTGGCACCATACTAAATGCTTTCACATGTGAATTCGTCAGCACTCTGAAGTAGATGCTATGTTGGCCCCGTTTTACAGACGAAGAAATCGAGGCGCGGGAAGGCCAAGTGACTTATACAAGAATTCAGACAGATGAGGTGGGGCTGGGGTTTGAACGTAAGCAGTGCAATTCCAGAAAGCATGCCTTCAATCCCCTCCAAATTTGGGTTCCACACAGGGGCCCGAGCCCATGCCTGGTAGGTAACCCACTGCGATTCCAAGGGACGGAACAGAATACTGCCATAAAGATCCCAACCCAGGGACACCTGGGTGGCTCAGTCGGTTAAATGTCCTACTCAATTTCGGCTCAGGTCATGATCTCATGGGTTCGTGAGTTCAAGCCTGGCATCGAGCTCTGTGCTGACAGAGCGGAGCCTGCTCGGGACTCCCTCTCTCTCTGCCCCTCCCCTGCTCACGCATGCATGCTTACTCTGTCTGTCTGTCTCTTTCAAAATAAATAAACTTAAAAAACAATCTCAGGGGCACCTGGGTGGCTCAGTTGGTTAAGTGTCCGACTTCAGCTCAGGTCATTATCTCACACCATTTATGATAAGTTCAAGCCCCGCGTCAGGCTCTGTGCTGACAGCTCGGAGCCTGGAGCCTGCTTCAGATTCTGTGTCCCCCTCTCTCTCTGCCCCTCCCCCACTAGCACTCTGTCTCTTTTTCTCTCTAAAAAATAAATAAACATTAAAAAAAAAATCTCAGCCCCAGGTGAAGCAAAAATCATAGCGCAAACTAAGTCATTTCAAAGCCTAGGAGAGCACGGACCCCACTTACCACCGCCTCCTTCCCAACTGCCCCCAGGCCCTCCCTTCCCTTTCACTCCCGCCACCGCACCACACATTACATGCTGTCATGCCTCTGTCAGTGGCTTGCTCTGGGCTCCGCCTTCAGACTCTGGGTTCTGGGAATCTGAGGGAAAGAGATTTCTCTGAGCTCCAAGCCCTGGGAGGGTCCCCAAGCAGCAGAGAAAATCTCTCAGCGGGCTCCATTGTGCGACTGTCACAGGGACCAGGGACGCGGACTGGTACAGTGCCCAGAGAAAGTGAAAGGGAAAGGGAAAGGGAAAAGGAAGGGCAACACCTCCTTGTTTTTACAAAACAGAGACATTCTGAGATACTCAAGGGAGCAGATGCCAAGGTGCCTAGAGATTTTGCAACTTTCCTCGTTACTGTTTATGTGTCTCCCGTCCTTCTTGGCCCAAGCAGAAGCCTGGGTCTTACTCATCCTGGCATCCATAAGCTTGGCACAGGGCTGAGCCCCGGGGAGGCGCGGGGGACGGTGGGGGGAATGCTTATGAATCAAAACTCCACCGAGGAAGGGGAGGGGCTGGAACATTCTACGCCGGTCCACATATGCCAGCCAAAGGAAGGGACAGGAGACGTCTCCAACCCAGACTGCTGCCAACACTTAGGATGGAAATCCTTGGGCTCCACATGAGGAAACTGAGGCAGCAAGGTTACCTGCAGTTCTGGCAGCTTGCGAGGGCATCGCCCGTGCAGCGGCTGCTGTAAGTCAGGAACTGAAATAGATCTCTCTGGACAAGCAGGCCTCCGCCCTGTGTCCACTGCCAAGCAGAGGAGTCAGGAGGGTAGAGATGGGGCTCGGGGAAAGGAGAGAACAGGACAGGTAGGAAGAGGTCTGGGCTTGGCCCTGGCACAGCTCTCAGCTGTAGAAACGCCAGACCCGCCGCCACACCTGTCCAGGACCTGGGGCAAAGAACCACCTCCCTCTGGGAACAGCCCAGAGATGGGGTGGGCGCTCTCCCTCTGACCCAATGCCTGGCGGGTATGTGTGCAGCCAGGAATCAAAAACAGGAGACCTGACATTCCTTGCTGACATCCTCTTACCCAGAGGATGCGTGGGAATGAACAGCAGCCCACTCCTCTGCATCGGGAGAGCCTGGGCCACCCTCTCCCCCTGCAGAGATCATTAGGCTTGGTGGGCATGGCCAAGTCCCCTGGGGGCAGGCCTTGGGCATGAAGGCAAAGGCTGAGTGACACAAGACCGGCGGGTCTAGATTTCCCCACAGACCCCAGCTCCCAGGGAAATCCAGAAAGGATGGTCTGGAGGCCAGAGCTGGCCAAGCCACTGTGCAGAAGTAGGTAATTTTCATCCATTCTGGTGGAAAGCCCTGTGCGTCCACCATGACCTGCACCGACAGACCCCCTCCCCCCGACCTGAGACACACCCACAACCATGCTCACCCACAAGGGGACAAGCAGGGGCCCTTCCCAAACATACCAAGAATGCTTGAGCCACACACACCCAACTGGTGATATCAAGGATTTGTGGATACCTGCAGGGAGAGACAGGCCCCAGCCCTAAGGGTTGGGGCTCTGGTCCCCCACCAGCAGCTGGAAAGTCCCAACTCTTCCCTGGCCTCCTTCCAGAAACCTCAGAGCAGGCGGAATCCCCAAGGACCAATTTGGTCAGACCCCTGCCTCTGAGCAGGCATTGTTCTCGTAACATCCTTGTAAATATCCGGGGGGGAAAACCTGGCCTTGCTGCCAGCTCAGGAATTTCTTCATCATGTCCAACTTAAGTTTCTCCTGCTTTAGCTTAAATTGGGAGCAAGAGAAAACAGATGACCAGTCAACCCTTATTTCATAAAAACCGTCCCGAAAATCCAGCTTCTTGCCTCCTTATCACCTGTTCAGACTTCCCCTTCAGACGAACTAAATCTCTCTCTACTGTCTTTTCTTCTCTACTTGAGTTACTGCAAGTTTGGAGTCCTTCACAGTCTTCTCTTGAGGAAGGTGAGGCCCATGAAAAGAAAGAGGCATGAAACAGAGTCAAGTAAAAGGGGCAACCCACGTGGGCCTCCCCTGACCCTCCGGCCCGGGGCCCAGGCCCAGGCCCTGACACCTCCTTCCTTCCTGAGACCACAGCCAGCCGACTTTCTCCAGACCTCTGTGCCCGCTGATTTGCTTAAGGGCTGAAATTTCAGCCCCCTGGGCCCATGCAGGCCAGAGAGGGAGGGAGGCCCAGGGAACCTTGGCTCCTTTATCTCAGGGGGGCCCAGGCCTTCCCTGGGGCCTTGGACCCAGCCCCGCCCCTCCTGCAACCCTCTTGTATTCTGCCCCCTTCCCCTAGCTTCTCTCTGGGAGACCATTTCCCTCCCGCACACAGACTGTAGTCTCTCCATCAGGAGAATAAGAGCCCTCTCTTCCTCTGCTGGCTCCCACCCCAATTCTGTGACTCCCTTCAAAGCAGGAGCCCTTGTCTCTTGCCCGTACTGCTCTCCTCCAGTCCTCCCCTCCCATGCCCTCTGGGCACGTCCTCCTGGGCCCCCCAGGTGGCCACCAGTGTCGTGCACATTGCTGGGCTCTCAGCTCTGGACTGGCTAGCTCTGCAAAGGCATCTATCAGAATGCACTCTCTCTCTCTCTCTCTCTCTCTCTCTCTCTCTCTCTCTCTCTCTCTCCTTGAAACACTCCCCCAACTCTGACTTCTCCTCCCATCCTACCGGCTGCTCCTTCTGTCTCCTTGGCTAGTTCCTGATGCTGGGAGCCCCAGAGTTGTGTCTCCCTCCCTAAGTGAGCTCACCTGCTCTTCTGACTTGAAATGCCAGCCCCCAACTTTCTTCCTGGCTCCAACCTCCCCACTAAACTTATCTGACTGCCTAATGGGCATCTCACACTTAAAAAGCATAACACTCCAGATCCCCTAAACAGCCCCCATCTCGGGTGACAGCAGGGCCAAATTTCCATACTCACCAGCCAAAAACCTCCGACCCATCCTTGACTCTACCTTTCGCTCCCATCCAGATCTCCCTGACTCTACCTTCAAACTATACCTCAAATTGGAAAATCTGGTATTTTCCCATGGCCTCTATATCATGGGTACAAGCCCCCAGGGCCTCTTCCCAGAATGACAACAGTGGTCCCCTCGCTGTGCCCCGACTCCACGCTTTCTGCCCTCACCTCTCTACAGTCTGACTTAGTCTGCTAACTCCTGAGTCAGAGCAGGTGACTCCTGCCTTCAAAGTCCTCCAGTGGATCCCAATGCACTCAGAGTAAAAACCAGAGTCCTCACAGTGGCCTTCAAGGCCCCATGCAACAGACACCCACCTCCTCACCCCTTACCTCTCTGTACTCATGTCCTACTAATCCCCCACAGGCACCTCACCCACCCTGCTCCAGCCACACAGACTTCTTCCTTGTTCCCAGAACAAGCTGGACCTGCTCCCACCAGGCATGCCTCTACCTGAGGGCCTTTGCACATGCTCTTCCCTCTACAGGTGAACTGTCCTTCCCGTCAGATATTCACATAGCTCACCCTTCACCTCCTTCAAGGCTTTGCTCAATTGTCACCACCTCAGGGAGGCCCTCCCTGATTATGCTATATAAAATTGCAATACCCAACCCCAGCCCTCATCCCCCATGCCTGCTTTGTTTTTCTCCACAGCACCTCTCACCGCCTGACATATCACGTATGTACTTATTTGATTGCTGTCCTCCTCCTTTCTAGAATACCAACTCCATGAGGGCAGGGAGTTTTGTCTGATTTCTTTTTTTTTTTTTTTTTTTACCACTATAGCCCCACTGTCTTACCCAGGGTATCAATAAAGATCATTTGAATGAATAAAAGAATGAATTTACTCTGGGGCGCCTGGGTGGCTTAGTTGGTTAAGCGTCCAACTCTTGATTTCGGCTCAGGTCATGATCTCGTGGTTCATGGGTTCAAGCCCCGCACAGGGCTCTGCGCTGACAGGGCAGAGTCTGCTTGGGATTCTCTCTTTCCCTCGCTCTCTGCCCCTCCCCAACTCACGCTGTCTCTCTCTCTCTCTCTCTCTCTCTCTCTCTCTCTTTCAAAATAAAAAAGAATGCATTTACTCTGCATGGTTCCAGGAGGCAGAAGTGGAACCAAGCAGGGGAAATCTGCAAGTCATAGATTTTAGCTAATTGTAACAAGAGCCGTAGGACACTGAACGGGCACCTCGTAACTCACTGTCACTGGGCATACCCAGCAGAGGGATCTTGCACTCGGTGGGAGGTGGCTGGGCCAGATAGGGGTCCCTCCCAGCCTCAGATCCCAAATTGGCAAAGAGAATCTGAGAGCAGAGGCAATGGAAATGTCACTCTGGTCTTTACCAAGGGGACAGGACCAGGCAGACAAGACCAGCCCATGGGGAGACAGAGGCCACAAGAGGGACAAGCCTAAGGGCTCAGAAAGAGGGGAAGAAGCTAAGAGCAGACACACAGCCTGGGGTCCAGCTGGGGGAGGCCCTCCCAGAGAAGATTTGGGGAGGCTTTTTAGTTTGCTCAAAAGCAAGTAGGACCAGATGGCTGCTCCCCAACATGAGGACTAAAGGAGAAGGCGGAAGGCACACAGGATGCAAGGCTGGGCAGGCCCTGGTGTGGGGGCCTGGGTGGGAAGGGCTGGGGATGAGCAGGGGTCTCCACACCCACCAAGGGAGGGAAGGAGGCAGAAGGCTCCCCTAAGAGTTTCAAGTCCCCAAGCAGGGTTAGAGATCACCCCGGCCCTCTCTCACCTACACCCACCCCCTCACAGGCATGCTGAAGACGGGGAAACTGAGGCCCGGAGAGAGGGTAGCCTCCTTTAAGACCCGAAATCTGGCCTCCTAATTCCCAGGCCAGCCCTGCGCCTCAGGACTTCTCATCCTGCAAGTTCTCCCTCCACACCCACCAGGAAGGCCAGACACAACTTCTCTCCAGACAGCAAAGGCTCCTGGGCCCGGGGCCCGGAAGTTCTGCTCACGCCCCCCAAACCTCCCTATCCTCTGTAGACACTGCCCGCCAGGGGGATCCCCTACCTCCAGAAGCCCCCTTTCCTTCTACCTCCTATTCAGAGGCCGGGACACCCGAACGGAAAACCAGGGCAAGGCCTCCCCAAGCCCGGCTGGGAAGCCAGATGTCCGAGTCCGAGGGACCGGACTCTGGGCGCCCAGCCCCTCCCCGCGCTCAGGTGCCGGATCCGGGAACACTCACCGCGCAGTCACCTGCGCCCCAATTCCTCCCCGCGGTCTGGCCCAAAACTCCAAGCTCTGACTCGTACACCCCTTCCGCTCGCCCCGCCCCTCCGGTCCGGGTGCCCCACCCCCCTCACTCTCCCTCGCCACCCTACCCGGCGGGCCCCGCCCCTCCAGCCGGGACGCTCCGCCCCTGCGCCCTGCCCACCCACCCTGCCTGGTGGGCCCCGCCCCTCCGGTCCGGACGCCCCGCCCCTGCGCCCTGCCCACCCACCCTGCCTGGGGGGCCCCGCCCCTCCGGTCCAGGCTCTCGCCCCCCCACCCCCCTCCCTCTGGCTCCCACCTCTGAGCGCTCAGAGTTCTACCGGGACTGGGCAGGTGGGCGGACAGGAACGGGACCCCAGCCAAGTGTCTCCTACTGAGTGAGCCGTCTTTCTTTCTTTTTTTTTTCCTTTTTTTAAAATTTTCAATTTAAATCCAAGTTAGTTAACATATAGTGTAATAATGGTTTCAGGAGTAGAATTTAGTGATTCATCACTTATGTGTCACACCCAGTGCTCATCCCCGCAAGTGCCCAGTGAACCAACTTTCTACAACAGGGAACCAGAGAGCTCTCAGGACAAGGCCCCCTCCAGACACACACGCCCCAGATATCCTGTGGCAGGAAAAGCTAAGAAAGCTGTCCCAGCCGGTATGCGCCCTTTGTGTCCACAGTCATCTAAGGCCTTGATATTGGGAAGTCCCAGAAGAGTGTTTTCCAGAGTGTGATGGGTTACCTGTCAGGTGAGCGTGGACAGGACATTTAAATTCCTCTTTTTTCCTTTGTCTTGCCAGCCTTCCGTTTCAGTTGAGGCAAGCCGGCTCTGTTTGGTACTAATGGGGCTTGAGCCTCTCTAACACTGCCCGCTCTACTTGGTTCTGCCACCATACCTAACCAGAATTTAACGGTACTGTTGTTGTTTCCAGTATAGTAAATTTATTTTATTGTATGGTTTCCTATTCGTCTGAGCAGGTGACACTGGTTTTCCATTGAAGGTATTAATATAAACGTTCCTTTTAAAACACTGGTATTTGGACATTTTTTAACGTAAAAGAAAATAACGGACATTCACATGGCGCTTACTGTGTGCCAGGCTTTACACACATTAACCCAAGTCATCCCAGCTATTGGGTATTGGTTGTGATTTCCAATTTATAGGGGGAGAAACTGAGGCACAGAAACGTTAACTAACCTATCCAAGCAGTGACAGAAGAACCAAGATTTGCCCCCCAGGCGTCTGGCACCAAAGTTGTGGCTCTACCCACTGGACCACACTGCCTCCAGGTAAATACCTGCGATGCTGAGAGTTATTAGACAGACTGCCTCTACCCCAGGGAAATCATTCCAGATGGGGCACAGATCTATCTAGAGGAAGGTTCGCCACCATTTTCTCTGTAAGAGTGAAAAGCTGGAAGCTTCCTAATGCCCCGTAATAGCAGATTACTTGAGAAAACTGACAGAGCAACTGAACTTGAAAAACTGAACGGACTCATCTTCTCTCATACCCCATATCCAACCTGGGAGCAAACTTTCCAGCTTGACCTTCAAAATATATTCAGAATGCAGCCACTTCTTACCATATCCACCATGACCACCCAGGTCCAAATCACCATGCTCCCAGCCTTTCTCCATGATTTTCCAGCTACAGTCTTTCTTCAACACGGCAACAGCAGCGAGTCTGTTAAAAAAAATAATAAAAAATAAAAAATAAATTTTTTTAAAGAGTCCAATTATATCACTTCTCTGCTAAAACCCCTGCAATGAGGCCCATTTCAGAGTAAGAGCCAGGAGGCCCTTACAAATGCTGTTTGCACCCAGTGCCCTCTCCAAGCTATCCCCTCATTCATTCTGCACTGACCACACTGGTCTCCTGGCTGTTCCTGGAATATGCAAGGCCTGCAGCCTTTGCATTTGCTGTTCCTTCCACCTGGAATGCTTTTCCTCTAGAAATCTACATGGCTCCCTCCTTCACCTCTTTCAGGCCTTTGCTTATTTTTTTATTTTTATTTCTATTTTTAATTTTTTTTTAAATATGAAATTTATTGTCAAATTGGTTTCCATACAACACCCAGTGCTCATCCCAACAGGTGCCCTCCTCAGTACCCATCACCCCCCCCCCACCCCCCATCAACCCTCAGTTTGTTCTCAGTTTTTAGGAGTCTCTTATGTTTTGGCTCCCTCCCTCTCCAACCTCTTTTTTTTTTTTTTCTCTCCCTTCCCCTCCCCCATGGTCTTCTGTTAAGTTTCTCAGGATCCACATAAGAGTGAAAACATATGGTATCTGTCTTTCTCTGCATGGCTTATTTCACTTAGCATCACCCTCTCCAGTTCCATCCATGTTGCTACAAAGGGCCATATTTCATTCTTCCTCATTGCCATGTAGTACTCCATTGTGTATATAAACCACAATTTCTTTATCTATTGGCCTTTGCTTAAATGAAACTTACCGGGGCACCTGGGTGGTTCAGTCAGTTGAGCGTCCGACTTTGGCTCAGGTCATGATCTCACGGTCCGTGAGTTGGGGCCCTGGGTCGGGCTCTATGCTGACAGCTCAGAGCGTGGAGCCTGCTTCAGATTCTATGTCTCTGTCTCTGTCTTCCCCTCCCCCATTCACACTCTGTCTCTCTCAACAGTAAATAAACGTTAAAAAAAATGTTCAGAGGGGGCGCCTGGGTGGTTCAGTCAGTTAAGCGACTGACTTCGACACGGGTCATGATCTCAACTGCTTGTGAGTTCGAGCCCCTTGTCAGGCTCTGTGCTGACAGCTCAGAGCCTGGAGCCTGCTTCGGATTCTGGGTCTCCCTCTCTCTCTGCCCCTCCCTCGCTCACGTTCAGTCTCTGTCTCTCAGAAATAAATAAAACATTTAAAGAAAAATTTTTTAATTTAAATGGGACTTTCTCAGTGAGGCCTTCCCTGACCATCCTATGTACAACTGTGCCCCTCCCCCGGCATCCTTTTCCCTATTTTATTTTGTATTTTTCTAGAGTGCACTTACCTGTATACCACGTACTGTATATATTTCCTTATTTATTGTCTTTGATGTCAGTCTCTTACCCCAAAGAACACAAGCTCCAAGGCAGCAGAAACCTGTCTTGGCTCCTGTCTTATCCCAGGGCCTAGAACGGGACCCGAAATGCAATAAATATTTGTCAAGTGAGTGTACCAAAAATGACACCATAATTCTAATAAGCAAGGAAAATGAATGAACTACCGTAGTCCACAAGAATCACAGTCTCATAAACATCGTGTTGGGTGAAAGAATCCGGATACAAAAGCTTAATACTGTCTGATGTCATTTGTATAAAGTTCAAAAGCAGGAAAAACTAAGTGCCAGTGACAGGAGCCAGGATAGAGGTTACAACTGGGAAAGAGGTTGGAGGTTGTGACCTGGACAGGGGACAAAGGGGATTTCTAGGGTGCTAGTAATGTTCTAATTTTTTATCTGAGTGGTGGTTACATGGGTGTGAATACTCTGTGAAAACTGATCAAGCTAAACACCTATGATATTTGCATTTTCCTTTACGCTTGTTATATTATCAATAGAAATTTATTTTTTTTTAACGTTTATTTATTTTTGAGACAGACAGAGACAGAGCATGAACAGGGGAGGGGCAGAGAGAGAGGGAGACACAGAATCTGAAACAGGCTCTAGGCTCTGAGCTGTCAGCACAGAGCCCGATGCGGGGCTCGAACTCACTAACCGTGAGATCATGACCTGAGCCGAAGTCGGCCGCTTAACCGACTGAGCCACCCAGGCGTCCCTAGAAATTTATTTTTAAAAGATGCTCCAGAGGTATGCTTTTTAGCCTGGTAAGACCCCGTAATATATGGCTAAATTTCAAAAGTAGGTTGCCTTTCAACAAGGATGCCAAGACAAGTTAAGGGGGAAATGTCTTTTCACCAAATGGCGCTGGGAAAATTGGATAGCCACGTGCAAAAGAATAAATTTGGTACCCTCCCTCATATATACAAAAATTAATTCAAAATGGATCAAAGACCTAAAAATAAGACCTAAAATATAAATCTCTTGCAAGTATAGGCGTGAATCTTCATGATCTGTTATATCTCTGTACAACCACAGCAGTGCCCTCAGCGTATTCTGTCTGTGGCCCCAGTTTTAAAATCCCACAGTGGCGCCTGGGTGGCTCAGTCGGTTAAGCGTCCAACTTCAGCTCAGGTCACGATCTCGCGGCCTGTGAGTTCGAGCCCCGCGTCGGGCTCTGGGCTGATGGCTCAGAGCCTGGAGCCTGCTTCCGATTCTGTGTCTCCCTCTCTCTGCCCCTCCCCTGTTCATGCTCTGTCTCTCTCTGTCTCAAAAAAAAATAAATAAACATTAAAAAAAATTTTTTTTTTAAATCCCACAGTATTGGGGTACCTGGCGGGCTCAGTCAGAGGAGCATGTGACTCCTGATCTCCTAGTCATGAGTTCGAGCCCCACAGTGGATGTAGAGATTACTAAAAAAATAAATAAACTTTAAAATCCCATTAAGAAACTTCGGGAGTTTTTTTTTTAATTTTTTATTTTTTTTATTTATTTTTATTTTTATTTTTATTTTTATTTTTATTTTTGGGACAGAGAGAGACAGAGCATGAACGGGGGAGGGGCAGAGAGAGAGGGAGACACAGAATCGGAAACAGGCTCCAGGCTCCGAGCCATCAGCCCAGAGCCTGACGCGGGGCTCGAACTCACGGACCGCGAGATCGTGACCTGGCTGAAGTCGGACGCTTAACCGACTGCGCCACCCAGGCGCCCCTTTTTTAATTTTTTATATCAAGATTAGTTTCAGGTGTGCAACATAATGATTCAATGCTTGTATATATTATGAAATAATATAATATTTATACATATATAATATGTATATAATATATACATATATATAATATATACCCCAATAAGACCAGTCACAGAACACAATAGTCACAGAACACAAAGACTTGTTTTTCTTGTGATGAGAAACTTTTAAGATCCACTCTCTTAGCCACTTTCAAATATACACTACAGTATTATTTATTACCTGCAGTTGCCAGGCTGTACGTTACAACCTCATGATTTATTTGTGTTATAACTGGAAGTTTGTACCTTCTGGCCCCCTTCACTCATTTCACCCACCCTCCCAACCCCCAGCTCTGGTAACCACCAATCCATTGTCTGTATCCAGGAGCTTTTTTTTTTCCCTTGTTAATTCCACATATAAGCGAGCTCGCGCAGTGTTTGTCTGGCTTATTTCACGTGGCATGTGAAAGGTCCACCCGTATTGTCGCAAATGGCAAGATGTCATTCTTTTCTTGTGGCTGAGTAGTAGTCCATCCTACCTAGACATCACATTTCCTTTACATTCATCCATCGTGGGTACCTAGGCTGTTTCCATGTCTCGGGCGTTGTAGTTAATGCTGCGGTGAACATGGGGGTTCAAATATTTTTTCAAGCCCGTGTTTGCACTGTCTTCAGATAAATACCCAGGAGTGGGCTTGCTAGATCATACCATAGCAGGACCTTTGAGAGTTTTAAAAGGTTTATGTGTGTACCCCCAGCTGTGGAAAAACAAGATCGACAACGACCAGGTTTTGCATCACCTACGATCAAACACACCTCACCAGTTTGGGTTTTCTTTGCCACCCTTGTGGCGACATACCTGTGAGTGATCAATTCTTGAATGTATCACAGGAAGTGTGTCAGCGTTGGAGTCTCAGGCTTGAAAGACACCCAGAGTAGCGGTGAGCGGTCGTTTGCAGCGTTCAGCTATTTGCCTGGGGGTGCTCGGAGGATCCTTGACTTAGTCTCATGTTGCAATTGGGGAAACCAAGATTCAGAGAGGGGCGGCAGCCTGCCCAGGTCACACAGTGAGTCGTGGGCCCAATCGGCACTTCTTCTGCGTTCACCCCCTCACTAGCGCACCACACGATTGCCGAGCACCCGCTCTGGGGCAGGTACGGTGGTAGGCAACGGGGACAGAATGCTGACCCAGGCAAGGTCCCTGTCGTGGCGGCATTTGAGACTGGCAGCGAACAAGTAAACAAGTAAGCAAAACCATGATAGGTGTCAAGAGAGGGGCCGGGGAGGGCCACACCGAGCACAGACAGCCAAGCTGCAGGATGAGAGAGAGCCAGTTGTGGAAAGAACCAAGGGAAGGGTGTTGCTGGTTGAAGAGACTGTGAGCACAGGCCGTGAGGCAGGCGGAGGCATAGAAAGCAGCCCAGGCTGGCAGGCGAGTCCAAGAGTGAGGTGAGGGAGGCAGCAGGCGGCTGGACAGGAGGCCTCCTGAGGGAGTCTAGACTTACTCTGACTGTGCTGGGGGCAGGAGGAGAAGGAGGAAGTCACTGAAAGGTCCCAGCCATTTGAATTCTAGAACAGACACACAGACTCAAAGATGCCAACATTTCCCTTTCTGACTCTCCGAGGCCTCTTGGTGCCCACCACTCACCCTGTGGTTTCAGCCCGGCAACGTAGGGACACCCAGCCTGTGCCTCCCGTGTCAGCGGGGCCTTGCCTGTCCTCGCCTGTTCTCTCCTACCATACACAGCTCTGTGCTGCAAAGAAAAGCCAAGCCCTGGCAGGTGGCCATCCATAGCCACTCTGGTCCATCTAGGTCCTTCCCGCACCAGCTAGACACCCCTGCATGATCGGGGGTTTCCAAAGATCACCTCCTACCCCCAGAAGAGGAAGCAGTAGCTTCCACGTACCCATCCCCCCCATGCGCTGGCTGCTGGGTGAGAGGCATAGAGTCTACACCGCTGTCTCAAAGACTCCAGGCCTAGATAGAGACAGGGAGAAAACTGCAAAGCTGCAGAAGGGACCTAGGGAAAGGATGGAAGGGGGACTTCCAGCCTCGCTCAACATAGAGCCAGCATCTCCAGCCATGCCAGGCCCTCTGCAGGGCAGTGTGGGGTGGAGGTGAATGGGTTATGGGTTCTCACCGGCCGGCAGGCCAGAAGCACACTGTTTGGGGTGTTCCCCTCAAGGTCCCAAGACCCTGACATTCTCTTTTAACAATGACAGCATGACTGTGCCGTGGCATTGGATGACCACTTCAATAAACAAGGCCAGTAGGCAGACACTTAGGGAGAAAACACTGGGTCCCCTACCTCACACCATATGTGAAAATCGACTGTAAGGGCATTAGAGAATCCCAGAGAAGAATGGCAAACTGGAAAGGTGTTGAGAACAGTGGGAACTGCCAGCACTTGTGCAGTGCTTATGAGGGACCAGTGCTGTTCTACGTGTTTTGCACATGTTAACTCAGTTTCAGCCTCACAGTGGCCGGCAAAGTTGTTGCAGAAGCAGCGAGAAAGAACAATAACAGAGAAATCTCTGTGGTCTTAAGGTACGACATGGGCTGTGAAAACCAAGATTGATAGGGTTGACTACTTTAAGCTTGGCAACTTCTATTCATCCAAGCACCCTATTTTTATTTTTTTTTATTTTTTTAAAGTTTATTTACTTTTCAGAGAGACGGAGCATGAGCAGAGGAGGGGCAGAGAGACAGAGGGAGACATAGAATCTCAAGCAGGCTCCAGGTTCTGAGCCATCAGCACAGAGCCCAATGCGGGGCTTGAACTCACGGACTGCAAGATCATGTCCTAAGCTGAAGTCGGGCGCTTAACCGACTGAGCGACCCCAGCGCCCCCGGAACACCCTATTTTTAGGGAGTACAGTGCAAACCGCAGGGTGGGAAAGAATACTGGAAAGCACAAAGACCCAAACGAACTCATGAAGAACACCTACAAACCACTCAGAAAATAAGCCAATCAAAAAAATAAACAAAAAAACAAACAAACAAAAAAACAAGCAATGGACTTGAACGGAGGCTATACGGGTAGAAAATCATCCCATGAAAAGATGCTCCACATCACTTCTCCTTAGGAAATGCAGTGTAAAACCATGAGAGCCCACTCCCCACCCACTGGAATGATGGCAATAAAAATATACCAACCGCATCAAGTGAGTGACAATGGACCTAGGACTCACGCGCCCTGCGGGTGGCGGGTGGGGGCACAAAGAGACACAGCCACTGGGGGCATGTTTGCTATAATCCAGCCCAGATGAAGCTCTTCGGCTGTTCGTTCTCTAAAACCCGGGGATTTCATCTCACGTGCGCGTGTGCACTTGGATGAATGTGCAAGAATATGCCCAGCCGCACGGGCCACAGTGGCCCAAACTAGAAACAACCCTCAATGTGTGTTGACAGATAAAAAAGAGAGAGAGAGAGAGAAACAATGAGGTATTCAAATAATGTAGCAACACAACAGCAAAAAATGAAAAGGCTGCAGCTACACACACACAAATTGATGACTGCGATACACAGACATGTTGAATAAAGGAAGCAAAACACCAAAGCAGACAAACTGCGCGGCGCATGGCTCGATTTACATAAAATTCCAAAGTAGGTAAAATGAAGCTCTATTGTCTTGGGGTCTATTCATAGGTGCTAAATTTGCAAAGAAAAGCAAAGAAGTGACCCTCCTCAGAATTAGGAGTGTGACGATTTCTAATGGGGAAGGAGGGGATCATAGCTGGGAAGAGACACGTGGTGGCCTCCTTGGGGGACTGGTGAGGCTCTATTCTCTTGGTTTTGTCCCCGTCTCTTGCCCTCGAGGCCACAAGTGCTAGTGGCCATGAATCACATCACAGCCACAGGTCTGCCTTCCCCCGTACTTTCTGTCGGGAGTGTCGGATGCAGGTTTGCCCAGAGGAAGGCCCCAGACGGAACTGTGAGTTTACCCCATTTCCCTTCCATGTCAGGCATTGGCCCTGCATCCCACCAGCTCTGTGCTCCAAGCCTCACTTTCCCCATCTGTTAATGGGGCACAGTGGCCCCCACCAGGCCTGGCTCATAGGCTAGAATAAGGAATGTTAATTGGGAAGTGCTGCTTGAATGCCAGAGATTATCTGGGGCTCTGAGGGACAGCCCAGACCGCTGCAAGCTGTGTGAGACCCAGCTAGGTCCCTCAGAAGTAGATCCCTCAGGGCTGGCCCTGCCTCGCCTTGTCCTGCTCGCCCCTTCCCTGCCGGGCTGCCTGTCAGCGGGGTTCAATATACTATCTGTCATCAGCCAATGGGCCGGGGCGACCAGGAGTAGGTCACACAGCCTATTTCCTGTTTTCTAAGGGGGAACTCAGATGCGGCGGCCTCGCTAGAGCCTAGAACAGAGGAGAGCTGAAGGGGACCATGTGACACTCCTCCTGGCCCCCCCCCCCCCCCCGGACCCACACAGGAACCAGAGGCCTCAGGTGAGTGCTTGATCCCCACCTCGGTGGGGCTCTGCCCTCCTGTGGCCTGAGCCCCCTCCTCCTATGGGCCTCCCCCAGTACCTGCTGGGGGCAGTGTGGGGCAGAGCCTCTACGTGTGGGGCTCCCCTTAGCTCGTTGGGGTAGAACAGGAAGCAGATCCCCAGCCCTCCTTCACCCCCATTCTTTTGAGGTACCTCTACAGCCCGTCTTGAGCCTGGAGAATAAGCCACCACACAGAAAGTGGTGCCAGGCGACCTTGGGGACTGGGGCAAAATGCAGAAGCCAGGGCCTACCGCCAAGCCTGCCGGAAGGGACTCTCTGGTGGGAAGAACCAGGAAACCTGCTGTTACAGGCTCCCCGGACCCCCACCCGTCCCCCTGGGAGATTGCCAAATGTGAGTGTGCCCACCCAACGTCCAGGACCTTCTGTCCCCTGGGTCGGGCTTTACCCTGCTGTATTGGAGCCTCAGTCCGATGGAAAGTCCTCTGCAGCTCCTCAGGGAGGCAGCACGGGCTCTGAAGGTGGCCCACTGTAGCCAGCAGAAGAAGTCCTGGATAGGACGGGGCAGCCCTCGGAGGGAGGAGTGGTACTCAGCGCCTGGGAGGGATGCAGGAGAATGGCTGCACACACAGCTGGACGGGGCGGGGGCTTGGAAGCTGTTCTGCCCCCCTCAGCCAAGCACAGGACCCCAAGCCACCGGCATCAGCATTTGCAGGGGTTTCTTATAAAATCGAGAAATCTTTGCTAGACAGGGGATGGGGACGGGAGAGAAGCCCCCAGAGAACCCCATGCGTGGTTGTCCCCACAGAGCTTTGGGAGTGACAGGCTGCTTTCCCCATTTCACAGATGAGGAAACTGAGGCCTGGAGAGGAACTGGGAAGCTGTCCAAGACTCCTTGCACGTGCACCAATGCCTTACTTTCTCCTTCTCACTCCTCTCATAGTGACTCCCAGCCAACCCTATAAGAGAAAACATAAGGGAACTGGCTTTGCCTACTGAATTTGATTTTTATTCAAAGCCCTGGGTTCATGCTCAGCTTTCCCGGGTCTTCATTGACGTGTTCAGCCAAGGCCATTATTTCTGGGCTCTCACAGGGTCTCTGGGCAAATCGTGTCCTGCTTTTGACCTGGTGCCAGCTGCCTGATCAGGACAGCAGGGCTGGAAGGGCTGGAGCCATTGAGGCTTGCCATCACCCGCTTTACAGAGGAGCTGAGGCAGGTACGTAGGAGCGCCCACAGGAAACACTGGGCTTCCCAGGGTGGACCCAGAGTCCACTAAGAAAACATGGAGACCACTCACCACCTTGCCCGGGCACCTGCCAGAATATAGAAAGTCTGTCCTTCACCATTGGTGTTCTTGTCAGCAGGACAGGGCTTGTGGCCACACTTCTGAGGTGGGGAAACTGAGGCCTAGAGATACTAAACAATTTGCATTCAGACCCACAATTGGTCAGGATAGAAGGCCTGTCTCTTTAAGGGGAGAAGAGGAAAATGAGGTGTGCAGGCTCTGGCAGACTCAAGCCATGCCCTTGCTCTGTGCCTCAGTTTCCCACCATATAAGGTAAGGTTGGACAGAGGGTCTTGGGGAGACATTCACTGGGCAACTGCACAGAGCCACCTGGAGAATGGACCAGAATTCCTTCCATCTAACTAGAGAAGAGCTGCCCCCCAAAGGAGGGCCCCCCCCCGCCCCCGGCCCCAGATGACCTCAGGTCTTCCCAGGCCAGGCCTTTCCAGAAGGCCTTCAGCCCTGGAGTCAGGATGGGCTCTGGCCACTTGCGGGGAAAAAGCTGTAACCCCACCCCTCTCTAGGCCATAATCAGTGTGAGGATTCAGACACAGGGCCCGGAACGCAGACTAGAGTCTCGTCCCCATGTGCCCCTTACAGCTCCCTCAGATCTTGGGAAGAAGGAGGTAAGGTTACTTGCACCCTTCTGATTTTGGATCTCTGTGCCAAAGTGGTGGCCCAGCTCCTCGCTCCATCTGAGCTAATGTTTTAGTCATCTTTTTTCTAATTTGTCTCAGACATGTTAAATTCTATTCCAACTTACACTTCAATTTAGAGTCATTGACTTTCCAAACATTTTTCAAAGTATTATCATGTGTCAGATATTAATAACAGGGACTTGGGTGCCTGGCTGGCTCAGTTGGTACAGCGTATGTCTCTTAATCTCAGGGTCATGAGTTCGAGCCCCATGTTGGATGTAGAGATTACTTAAAAATAAAATCTTTAGGGGCACCTGGGTGGCTCAGTTAAGCGTCTGACTTCGGCTCACAGTTCATGAGTTCAGGCCCCCCGTCTGTGCTGACAGCTCAGAGCCTGGAGCCTGCTTCGGATTGTGGTTCCCTCTCTCTCTGCCCCTCCTCCACTCATGCTCTGTCTCTGTCTCTCAAAAATAAATAAATGTTAAAAAAAATTTTTTTTTAATCTTTAAAAAAAAATAGGGGCACCTGGGTGGCTCAGGTGGTTGAGCGGCTGACTCTTGGTTTTGGCTCAGGTCATGATCTCACAGTTTGTGAGCTGGAGCCCCGCATCTGCACGGACCGTGCGGAGCCTGCTTAGGATTCCCTCTCTCCCTCTCTCTGCCCCTCCCCTGCTCACATGTGTGCTCTCTCTCTCTCTCAAATAAATAAACTCTAAAATGATAATCATAATAAATAACAGGGACTATTATACAGGGCCAGGTATGTGGGGAGTCCTGAGCTGTTGACTTAACCCTCACACCAGCATCATGAAGCCAAGCTCCGTTCTTATACCCGATTTATAGGAAACTGAGGCACAGAGAAGTCCAGGCACGAGGTCATCTTGTTCACTGATCTGAGTCACAGATCTTACTGCGTAAACTAGCCCCCAGCACTCCCACTGTCTGCCCGCCCCCACGCCCTGAAGAAGGTGGAGAGGCATCTGGGTCCTGCCCACCACATACTAGCCTTGATCGTAGGCAACTCTCTCAGTTCCTTTATCAGAAAATGCAGCTTAAACTCCTTCTGCACACAGGATCAGTTAAGTGAGAGAGTGGGTGTTGAGTACAGAGCACTCGACCTGGCACGTCACAAAACATTCAGCTTTGCTCGTTGGGTACGCTCACCAGCCGCAGAACCTTGGGCTAAACCTCAGTTTCCTCTTCTGTTACTGGGAGTCACGACAGATTTTTGTGGGCGTTAAATAAGTGGATGTGAAGAAGTTAGGAGCATACGAAGCGTGTTCCGTAAGTCCTAAGTGTCTGTCTAGAGACGGGGGGAGAGAGATGGGAGGGATACATACCAGTATCCCTGCTTTGGACGCTGCAATTCTATTTACAAATGAACAGAAAATGGAGTATGGGGATGTGCTTCCGGACAAGACAACATCTTGCTCCCAAGTAATCCTGACTTTGCTTGAAATCAGATTCAGAGCAACTCGATAATGGAAGCATCGTGACAACAAGAGAGGGCTTGGACCGATCAGTTCAGCAAAGGGGCAGACCCAGGCCTCGCATGTGGCAGCTGGGTGGACAGCTGGGTGGGCAGTGGGGACTATGCCACTGCACCCCAGGGGTGCACTAGGAACCCCGGGGCCCACTAGGGGCACCCCGTAGCACCCTGGGGCCCACTAGGAACCCCAACACAAGTGGGAACTCACTGCCCTCTTTGTCCCCCTAGCAGCCTTGGAGTCATGGCCAGTCCTGAGCACCCTGGAAGCCCTGGATGGATGGGACCCATTGCCCAGTGCGCGACAGGGACCAAGCAGGAAGCAGCAGCCACTGGCCCAGACCTCCCATGTCCAGGACCCGATGAACACTTAGGTGAGCCTGAGGCTTGGGGCTTGATCAGAGATAGAGGTCTGAAGACATCTGAAATACAAATGTGGGCCCTTCAACAGATGCCGCAGGAGAGGGGGCAGCTGTCCTAGGTTGACACAAGAATTTGGTGCCAGTCATCTTTCTGGGAGAAGGTTCCAGGAGTCATAGCAGGGGAGCGGTAAATTGAGGAAAGGAAGGGCAGGAAGCCAGGACAGGATGTCGATGGAGAGATTACATCTCAGAGTCATCCCATCCAAGAGGTGAGGGGACCAGTCCCATCCTTCATCAGCCAAGGAAAGTTCCAGAACATACCACTTTAACTCAAGGAAGCCCTCAGTGTGGGAGTCCTAGGTGCTTCCAGTAGAAGCCAGTGGGACATTCCAGAACAGTGAGTGCCCAGCACTGACAGTGTCTGCTATAGTGTCATGTCCTGGAGCAAATTTATTTACTCATTCGTGCATTCCTTCAGTATGCGCCTATGGACCGTCTGCTCTGTCCTTGGCCTTGTGCGGGGCCCTGGGGAAAACAAGAGCAAATCAAGCACCGCAGGCCCTCCAGTGTGGTAGGGAAACAGATCTGTGAACAATAATTTGAGATGTCACCAAAATAGGCTGTAGGGACGAGGTGGGAGGCTCTTACTCTGATGCAAGGGGACAGTTGAAGTGACACCTGGGCTGGGTCTGGAAGGGCACCGGAGCCCCATATCCCTTGAAATAAAATGCACAGCGATCTGTGCATCTCCGCGGGGAAGGATTCTCATCGTTCCCGAGATCCTCAGAAGGGTTCACCGCCCAAGGGAGGTCGAAGACACACTGTTCGGTTTGCAGGTAGGCAAACAGGAGGGTTGCATGTCAGGCGGAAGGAGTGGCCGGTGCAAGCAAAGGCGGGGAATGTGGGAAGCCAGAGAGGGAAGAGTCTGGAGCGGCCCACCGGGCTGAGCCTGGAGCCCGGCATCCTCAATCGCTCCCTCCGCTGGTCGCCCAGTGTGAGCTCAGGGGCCGGGCAACCGCACGGGCGTCAGCGCTGTAGGGAGTGCAGAAGCCAACAAGCCACCGTCCCTGCTTGTCAGGAGCATGGGCCTCGGGCGCCCGTGGCCAACCTGCAGGCTGGAAGCGGATGGTGCAACGGAAGCGTTCACAACGGAGACACCAGCTGGCGGTGCGGGTAGGGGGAGGAGGAGGGGTGCCATGTCAGGCTGTCGTGGGGGGGGGGGGGGACGGGCTGGACGCAGCCGGGGTGGGCCCGGAGTCTGGGCAGGGTGGGGGCGGGGAGGGGGACGCGCAGGGCTCTTCCGGATTCGGACATCCCTCCCCAGACAGACCCAGCCATCTCCCCACAGTGCACCGAGCCGGTGCAAGTGCTTAAGGGTGCCGTCCCTCCAGGCACCCCCGGCGGCCCCAGCCCCAACTCCAGCATGACCACCGGGGAGCTGCAGGAGTACTGGCGGAAGGAGAAGCGCGGCTGGAGGCGCGTCAAGCTGCTCTTTGAGGTCGCGTCGGCCCGCATCGAGGAGAGAAAAGTCTCCAAGTTCGTGGTAAGTGGGCCTCCGAGATCCGGCAGCGACGGCCCGCCTTTCACCACCTCCTTCCCGGCCCCCGCGCAAGTCGGTGGGGCCTCAACTCTCCCAAGGATGAAATGGGCCCGCGCACTTTGACTCACAGGGTTCTAAGGGGGGCAAAAAGCCAGATCTTGCGCTCAGCATTGTGCTCAGAACTGTGAGAACTGTAGATGTGTGAGTCACGGTTCCTGATCCTGAGGAGGAACTGGCCCAGATAAAGGCCGTGTCGCCCACAACTAACCACCTGTGTCTCTTGGCCACAGTTTTTGCTCCCCACCCCCGTCATTTATGTTATTATTAATAACTAGGCGTATTATTAATAATTATATATCCTATAAAATAATGATATATCATCATCATAATTACTCTATTTTCTTTAAATTGGATTACTTTTTAAAAACACTAAACAAGGGGCGCCTGGGTGGCCCGGCTCTTGATTGCAGCTCAGATCATGATCCAGAGTTCTGGGATCAACCCCCCCCCCCCCCCCCCCCCGTAGGGCTCTGCACTGAGTGTGGAACCTGCTTGGGATTCTCTCCCTCCTTCTCTCTCTGCCCTTCTCTGCTTGCGCTTGCTCTCTCTCTCTCTGTCTCTCTCAAATAAATTTAATGTTTTTTAAAAAACCACTAAATAGCTTTCAAAGGGGAACCAATATCACACAGCATAAAGAAAAGATAATTATAAAAGTAACTACAAGGAGAGCTAAGTGCTATTATTAGATTCTAGCTGGTCATGCCATGGCTGGCGGGCGGCTCTGGGGTTAGGGGTTGTTACTCTTTTTGTTAAAATGGAATTTTAGGGGCGCCTGGGTGGCTCAGTCGGTTAAGTGTCCGACTTTAGCTCGGGTCATGATCTCGAGGTTGCTGAGTTCGACTCCCACATCAGGTTCACTGCTGTCAGTACAGAGCCTGCTTGGGATCCTCTGCCCCCCTCTTTCTGCCCCTCCCCCATTTGCACCTACACACACACACACACACACACACACTCTGTCTCTCTCTCTCAAAAATAAAATAAAACATTAAACTAGATAAATAAGGGGCGCCTGGGTGGCTCAGTCGGTTAAGCGTCCGACTTTGGCTCAGGTCATGATCTCACGGTTCACGAGTTTGAGACCCGCATCAGGCTCTGTGCTGACGGCTCAGAGCCTGGAGCCTGCTTCGGATTCTGTGTCTCCCTCTCTCTCTGCCCCTCCCCCACTCTCGCTCTGTCTCTCTCTGTCTGTCAAAAAATGAATAAACATTAAGAAAAAAACGTTTTAATAGATAAATAAATAAATAAATAAATAAATAAATAAAATGGAGTTTTAGCCTGTGTTGGGGGTTCATTAGTGTCCAAGTAGGAGCCATATTCAACCCTTCTCCCTGCCTTGCCCCCTTAATTGGGACTGGGATAATAACAACGGGGACACTGAGCACTGACCGCGTGTTGAACACAGTCCCCCGTCCCTGCAGTGCATTAACTCTTTTCATCCTCACCCAGCGAGGGAGGCGCTACCACTATCCTTGTTTCATGCACGGGAAAACTGAGGCTTGGAGAGAGAGGGTCAAGTACCTACCTAAGACCACACAGCTAGAGCGCAGTGGAGCTGGATTTGCAACCCAGGCAGCCTGTGCCCTTAATCAGTATGCTCTAGCTGAACAAGAATCGAGAAGCAGTAATTTTCTTACCATATGACATCACCGCCAGCATACCGCCTGAAACCACCTCTCAAGTGGATCTAATCCAGGCTCCCCAGTTTAGGAACCTGGGGCCGGGTTTTGACGATATGGGTGGGGAGCACCCCCAGGCTCCCTGTCCCCTCCCCCCCCCCCCCGTTTCCTGTGCTCTTTGTCCCACGAGACGCCTCCATGCTGCCGTGTTTGTTATTCTCGGGTTGACTCTTGTCATGATTCGCTTTTACAGCTCAGCAGATGCTGATGGCAATTTAAAACAGAATTGCGTATGACGATAATCCATTTTCAGGGTATGCTTGAAATTGTGATCATCATTATTTTTTATTTGCCGGGGCTCACTCTGCCAGTTAAAACCTCCTGTTCGGAGGTAGTCAAACGCTCTCTCTCTTTGCGCCGTAGATGTACCAAATCGTCGTCGTCCAGACAGGGAGTTTTGACAGCAACAAAGCCGTGCTGGAGCGGCGCTATTCAGACTTTGAGACGCTCCAGAAAAACCTCCTCAAGACGTTCAGGGAAGAGATCGAGGATGTCGTCTTCCCCAAGAAGCACCTGATGGGCAACTTCACGGAGGAGATGATCTCCGAGCGCAAGTTGGCCTTCAAGGAGTACCTGAGCCTGCTCTACGCCATCCGCTGTGTGCGGCGGTCCCGCGAGTTCATCGATTTCCTAACCCGGCCGGAGCTCAGGGAGGCCTTTGGCTGCCTGCGAGGCGGCCAGTACACCAGGGCCCTGGACATCCTGGTGCGCGTGGTGCCCCTGCAGGAGAAACTGACGGCCCACTGCCCCGTAATGGTGGTCCCCGCCCTCTGTGCCATGCTGGTGTGCCACCGTGACCTTGAACGCCCTGCTGAAGCCTTTGCGGTGGGTGAGAGGGCCCTCCAGTGCCTGCAAGCCCGGGAGGGCCATCGCTACTACGCCCCCCTGCTGGACGCCATGATCCGCCTGGCCTACACGCTGGGCAGAGACTTCATTTCGCTGCAGAAAAGGCTGCAGGAGAGCCAGCTCCGGAAGCCCACCCCCTGGGGCCTCACCCTGAAGGAACTCACCGTGCGGGAATATCTGTACTGAGCCCCTCTGGCAGGCGGGCTGGAGACTTGGGGTCACCGCTGCTCGGTGAGTGGTTTGGGGTTCACGTTTAGTGGGCAGAGCCACGTTGGACCCTAGGTTGCTGGGTGACCTTGGACAAGTCCTTCCTCTGGCCCTCCGTTTCCCCATCTCTGTTGAACAGAGGTCCCTCGGGGCATCCTTGGGAGCCTCCGCTCGAGTCCTGTGTCCCTTCGATGCCAGGTTCACCTCATCTCAAAACCATGAACCCAGCTGCCAAAATGCCAGAGAGTGAGATCCACCTTTCTGGTGCTTTTGCAGGTAGCTGGAGGGGAGGTTGACATTGCACGCCACAGACAAAGCTTAACCCATCTCGTACAGACAGCTCTCTCCAGCTGTCCTCTCTTTCCTCTCTGCTCCTTCTCCCTTGACCTTGCCTGCAGATATCCCCACCGTTATCCTAAATATTCCAGCTCTTCCCTCTTAGCGTGTAAACCTGACTCGGCAAAACAAAAGCTCATCCACTGCTCCTCAAGGCCAACTTTGTCCCTAAGATGGGGTGTATGGGACCCTTTGAAGGGCGGAGGGACACTGGGCTAGAACATAATCATGTCATAAGATTCTGTGAAACGAGGCATTTTTAGGAAGGGAAGTTGCCCACGATTCTCTGGTTAGGATTACGCAACTCATTGCCAGGTCGGGTTTTCATTTATGGGCAACTGGCCCCCAAATAGGCTCCCTGAGTTACGTAGACACAGCCCTGAAGGGAGGTGGGGTGATACACAGTGGGACCTCTGAGTAGGACACTGATTGGATGCTTAACACCTCCCCATTGAGGAACAATGTTCTTGGAACCTCTGTGCCGGATGGGGATGCCCTTGGCTGAAGTCTGCTTTCAGGAAAGGACACCGAGAGCCCAGAGTGGAGGGGAGTCTGGACCCATAACCCAGGCTCGACACTGGTCCTGAAGCTGATAGTACAGGCTGGTTTGGGCCAATGTGTGTTTGAGGCTAGAAGTCCCTGGAGACCTAAACCATCTGCTTGAACTTACCAGAGCAAAATAAAGAGGCCGTAACCTGGACCCGTAATGTGGGGCACCAGCCTGGCCTGTGCGAGGATCTGGCTCAGCACGGGGATCACAGTGGCCGTGGACGGGCATCCGCCAAGCTGCACCGGCATGTGTTCAACCGCGACACCGTGTGGCGGCATCTGTAGCGGCCCGATCAGGCTCTGGCCTCGAGGCTAGAAACATCTGATGATACCTTGGGACAGAGAAAGCTTCAAGTCCCTCAATTTACGCAGGGAGGACACTTTGAATGGGAGATGCCGGGCTTCTTGAAAACCTGGGCGTGTGGGAAATTACAGTGTTAAGTGGAAATACAAAGGGCCGTGACTCTACTTGTCATGGTGAAGAAGACCGTACTGAGGTCGTGAGTCATTTCGTCCAATGGGAAATGCCATCAACTATAAGGTGCACCAGATATTCACTCAGAAGGAAAATACGGCCAACACGGGGAGTGTGATAGGAGTTTCCAGCAAGAAGCTGGGAGAGCAAAGACTTAGCTCCCAATGTAAGAAACCTGCTAGGGAGAAAGGACGATCAGGAAATGCGAGAATCAAATTTGGCACCAAGTGGGGGGTGGCAGTCTTCCTCCTAGAACTTGAACTGTGAGCGTTAGGGTCTGAACACATACAGTGTGGTCCAAAATACTTCATGCAGAGAGGTCACCGTGAAGTGGCCTCAGAGGCAGGTGCTCTAGGTCCCTGACACCTCAGAAAGCAGGTTCTCTCTGAGGGAAGTCAACATCGAGTCAGGCCAACAGAGAGTGTAAGGTGCCATTGACCAGAGGTGCTGAAATGTGGGATGGGGGGCAGAATGTGTCTCAAAATCACATATATATGTGTGTAGTATAGACGGAGAAATAAAAAAAAAAAAATTTTAACCTTTTATTTATATTTGAGAGACAGAGCGCAATGGGGGAGGGGCAGAGAGAGAGGGAGACGCAGAATCCGAAGCAGGCTCCAGGCTCCAAGCTGTCAGCACAGAGCCCGACGTGGGACTCGAACCCATGAACCGTGAGATCGTGACCGGAGCTGAAGTCGGACCCTTCACCGACTGAGCCACCCAGGTGCCCCGCAAATTTTTCTAAAGCCTATATGGGGTGGAAGGAACTTACAAGACCATGAACCCCACCTGTCTTCCCCCTGGACACAGTCCCAAGACTCAAGGAGCTCCCGGTGGGAGCATCATGCCAGCCTCACCCACACCCAGGAACCCATTCTGGGCACTCGGCCCCTAAGCCTGAGTGGGCTGGGGGCTCATTCCCACGGAAGCCTGCTCCAGCAGCCCCTCCCTCCCATCCGCAGGGGTCAGGCTGCTTAGGAAGGCAGCAGGTGTCTTACCCTGCCCCAAGCCAGGCTGGGAAGATGGCATCTCTAATGGCTGCCTGTGGGCTAAAAACCAGAGCATTTTTGGAGCCCGACTGTGTGTCCAGGGCTTTCCTCAGCACTGCCGGTCCAGCTCTGCCCCGGAGATATTCTTATCCCATTTTACACATAAGCACACAGACACATAGCTTAAGTGACTTGCCCAAGGTCCCACCACTAATGACAGGCACAGCAGGAAATTAAACTCAGGCCTGTTCCCCACTGAGCCCTACTTCAGAGGGGAGCAGTGAGAAGAGACTGTAGGGATATGTCCCTGGTCCTCTTATCCTTAAGGACCCTTAAAGGTCATTTCACTCACCTCTGTTTCTAGGTGGGACACAACCTGGAGAAGAAGCTCACTCAAGGTCACACAGTGAGACAGGGATAGCTCCGGGACCAGACCTGGGGTGTCCACATCAAAGTCATATGGTCTGGCAGGCAGGGCAGAGAGAATGATCCCTTCGAAGAGGCCCTTGGAGGTCACCCAGCTGAACCTGGGGGCGCAGGGCCAGTCTTGAGGCTTGGGCCGGGGGCCGGCCGGCCGGGAGGCTCAGGTCAGAGTAGGCTCTGGTCCACGTGGCCTTGGCTCTGGATGTCCCCTTGGCTGCAACTCTGTCCTGGAGCTGCAAGGCCAGTTCCCATGCCACCTGCTGGTGGGGGAGGGGCACCTGCTCAGGGGCTCTCCAGATGCTTCCTGTCCCTCCTGCAGCAACTGCAAAGAGCTGCCTTCCCAGAATCCTCCTGCTCGGCCCCACACACCCCCCTCTTTGGGGCCCCACAATGCCACCACCTGTTCTAACATTCACTTACCATTTTCCTTTTAGCAGTCTCCTTTTACTTATGTAAATTTGCCTGAAAAAGAAACTTCTTATTACCGCTATAAATGGAAAATCAGAATCGCTTGCTATAATTAGAAAGGTAGCGTAAAAATAAACACAGTGAAACCTATTGCTGTTAATACACTTCACAGGCCTTTGTCTGAGACAGGCCTTGAATGTGAGGCCGCCAGAGGCTCTTTGTGAAAAGAGACAGAGACACCAAGTTGAGACTTCTCTTCGATTTACTCAGAAGGACTGGAAAATCCTGCCAACGGAAAATAAGTTTCCGACCACGTAGGCTGGATCGTTCGACGTTGTCTGTGCATGGTCCCCTACCATCTGGGGTCCTACTCCCCGCTGCCTGGCCCATGGCCTTGGTCCCCCACCCTCAGCCCTGTATTCAGCCCTGCTGGCTCCCCAGCAACTCAGTCGTGGGCCTGGTTTTGACTTTGGTTGACATCCTTGGCTTTCAACACCCCACTTGGGAGGTGGTAGCTAGGCTCCAGGTCCTGGCTTCACACCTGATTTCAGGTAAGACCCTCAATTGGAAGGAAAATTCTAGCTCAGTCAAAACTCAGATCTGCAACACGTCCTCTGGTTCGTGTCGCTGTGCCCTGCCCCCCAGTATGAGCAAGAAAATGCTGCTCCCCCAAAGAGGCCCTGCACAGAGCCCTGGCCTCATCGTCTGCTCCCAGAATAGGTTCCTACCAGCCTTATCCATCTATCTGTGCACATTCTCATTTTCTCAGTAAACAGCGATTGACGATGCTCCCACTATTTGCCAGAACCTGCCAAGACCTGGGGACACAGCAGTGAAGGGCACAGCCCCAGTCTCTAACCACACTGAGGTTAGAAGGGAGTCACTCACAGAGCAAATGGAGCCTGAGACCAAATAGTCTCCCTCAGCCAGCTAGTCAGGGAAGGCTTCTCAGAGGAAGAGGTATTTAAGGGAGCCACAGGAGAAGCTAAGGAGGCACTACAGGGTAGGGAGGGGAGAATTTTAGGCAGAAGAAAAGCAGAAGCACCCTCGAGGCAGGAAACTCCATCCCTGGGGACCCTTGGTTGAGGCCTGGGCCCAGAAAGGGCCCGAGATGCCCTTTCCCCGATGCACCACCCTGGTGGTACCCACTTCGAGGAAGGGCTCCAAGTGCTGACAAAAATGCCTGGCAAGCCACATCTGTGCCATTATCCACCTCCAGTGACTGGCTCATTGCAAAGTGGACAAGCTGGGAGCTTGTGTTTAGGACGCACAGACCCTTTTGGTTACAAGCAACAGAAACCCTGGGTAATTTAGCAGGGGAGGAATTTATTATCCAAAAAATCCAGGAATAGACTAGCTTCAAGCCAAGTTGGATCCCAACAATCAAACCTCGTCATCTGGTCTCTTCTCTAACTTTCACTTTCTGTCTCTCTTCCTTCTGCTTCCCCTGCTTTGCCTCTCCCTCGGGCTCTCCTCCTGGTGACAGGATGGCTGGAGCGACACCAGGCTCATATGCTTCCCTCTGGGCAATCCCAGTGGATCCCCCTCCAGGGCCTTGTGAAGTCCCTGGCTGGTAGGATATGGGCGAAACAGCCACATGTCCTTTCCTGAGGAGCCAGGCAGGGCAGATCCTGTCCCCAAGTGCCGCGACCACAATTAGCTTGCCCAGCCTTCAACAGAAATAAGTCTTAACATATTGTTTTGTAATCTGTTTTCCAAATTTTAAAATAGACTTTGTTTTTTTTTTAGATCAGTTTTCTTTTCACAGCAAAACTGAGTGGCAGATACAGAGATTTTCCATAGAGCCCCTGTCCCCACACACGCAGAGCCTCCCCCGTGGTCACATCCTTCACCAGGGTGGTACATGTGTGACAACTGATGAACCTGCATGAACACATCATGATCACCCAGAGCCCACAGTTTTCATCAGGGCTCACTCTTGGTGTTGCGCTTTCTAGGGGGTGAGACAAATGTAACCACCATGGACATGTATCTATCATTAGAGTATCATACCGAGTATAATAAAATTAAAGCATGGTTGCAGTATGATTAAATTTTGTCGATCTGTCATGAGCATTTTCCTGTAATATATCGTATTCTTCCATGTTATTTTTAATTAATTTTAACCATCTTGTAATGTTCCAAATTTTCCTCACTAAAGGCAATACTGCAGCAAGTGCCCGGGTCCAATGTCTTTTCGTATTTGTATGCTCCTAAGGCAATTTCTGACTGTGGCGTTTCTGAATCATAAGCACTTTTAATGGTTTTGATAATAGTACATTCCCTCCAGGGAGTCTGTGCTAACGCACTCCGCACAGCATTGGGACGTTAGCAGTTTTAAACTATTTCCGGTGTGAAAGATGAGAAGTGGTATCCGTGGCTTAATTGTTCTTAGTAAGTATGAACACTTTTCATGGGCTTATTGGTCACTCGTATTGTACTGGAGGTTATTGAAATGTTCTTTCCCCCCACTTTGCATCACACCCTTCCGGAGGGAGGCGGGACCGAATCCCGCAATTTACAAAGCGGCCGGCAGATGGCGCTGCCACCCTGACGGCTCCGAGAGCTTCCGCGCAGTGCTGGAGAAGAGGAATGAAACCAAAGAGAAATTGAGCGTTTCTCCAAAAAGAAAAAAAAAAAAAAACAAAAAACTTTGAAAAACTGTTCAAAGGGGCTTGAAATAATGCTAAGCAAGTGGTGTGCTGGGAAGGCGCCGACGTTTCGCTGCCTCCTTTACTGCCCCCCCCCCGCCCCACCGATGTTTGTTGGGGGGTCCCCGGAGGGGCCCCCCCACTTGGAGTTCAGGATCTCACTTCTCGTTTCTGTTCCCGCATCCTCTCCCAGCAGCACCGAGACGCATAGGGGCGGAAGGAGGTCTACTTGTAGCCGCATCCCCCCACCCCCCACCCCCCACCTCCAGGGGCTATCAGAAGGAAGCAGGCAAACACAGTAACTGCAAACAAAATAAGGCGCACGAAATAAAGGGCGGGCATGAAGAAGCTCCAGGAGCTGGCGGGCCCAGGGTCCTGCCTCCTGTGGTCAGACCTTTAACCTGCTGGCTTCTGAGGGAGAGGGGGCTGGAGTCAGTCTCCCTCAGTATGGGGGCAGGGCCCTTTCACAAGTATCGAGGGAGGGGGCGCAGGTACCCCCAGGGGCCGGGCCACATGACTTTCCAGGAGCGAGAGTCTAACCCTAACCTTCTGAGGCCCCAGGTGGTGCTGTGGGCTTCTCATCCATCTGCCTACAGAATTGGGGGAGGGGATGCGCCACACACTTTGACTTCTTTTCACCATTAACTGCCTACCCAGGGCCTGGTGAGGGGGCTGTTGATAAAGCATAGGTCAGATGAATAAGGACAATGGAAGGAAGGAAGAGGGAGACAGAGTGGTAGGAAAAAGGAAAGAGAACTCGACCTGGCTTGTTAGAGTGTCAGTTGGTACAACCACTAAGGAAAACATATAGGTATATATTAAAACTTATGTATGTAATATATAATATATATAATATATTATATATATACATACAATATTTATACATTATACATTATATATTATATACATATAATATTTATATCTATAATAGTTATATCTATAAAACATTATATTCATATATATGTGTATATTATATATATATATATATATATTTGTAAATTGGAATACTATACGGCCATGAAAAAGACTACATTGACACACAATAAAGCGGCTGAATCTCACAAGCAGGGCCGAGTGTGAGCAGTCAGACACAAAAGAACACAGCCTGTGTGACTCCAGTGAAGGAAGCTCAAGAAGAGGAGAAAACTGAAGGATAGTGGTTAAGGATGCTTACTTACATGGCAAAAACCCTAAAAGGAAAGAAAATAAAAAGCAGAAGGAGTTAATATGAAAGTCGAGATACTGGCGATTACTTGGGAGGAGGTGGTGGCGAGGATCTCAGTCTGTGGGTAGTGCTCGGTTCGTAGTCTCGTGCAATGGTTACAAGGGTATTTGCTTTGTAATAATTGGTTAAGCTGTGCACTTATATCTATGGATTTTGCGTTATATTTCACAATAAAAGTATTTCAATAAAAGAATGGTTAGATGCAGCAAATAGGAATTCAGGGTTTATTATGCACCACGTGTGGTGGCACTCAGGGCTGGAATTTGAACACAAGGCTCCGGCCCCCAGCCTGTGCTAAACCACTGGGCACGGAGTAGGGGGTGGGGTGATTACTTGAACTTCAGGGCTCCGACTAGTGAACAGTGCAGACTAAGACACTTTACACCCACCCAGCTAGCGTGGCACTCTGACCTTAGGTCCACACTTGCCCGAAACCACAGGAAGGAGTCGTGAAAGGTGGATACTCAGGAATAACAATCAGCCAGGGGGGCAGAGAGGTCCCTACGGGTGCCTCGTTAAAATAATCGTGCTTGATACATTGAGATGGTGCCAGTTCTTCCCCTCTCCCTGTCTCCATGCCATTACCATGTGACATTGCAGCTGTCCTCACTGAAGACACAGGGTCTATTTCCCCAGCCCTTGAGCCTGGGCTGTCTCAGACACTTGCTCTGGCCAATATGATGTGGCACAAGGGACAGTGTGCCAGTTCCAAGCCTTGGCCTCAAGAGACCTTGGGTGTTTCGCTTGTGCTTTTGAGCTTCTGCCATTGTCATTAGAAGAATATGCTTAGGGTATCTTACTGGAGGCTGAGAGATTCAAGATGCAGAGCCAAGGGCAGCCGAGACCAAATGGTGGGCAAACTCAGTCGAGATCAGCCAACCCTCAGACATGTGATTTGTGAACTTGAATAACAAATCGTTGTTTTAAACCACTGAATTTGGGTGCCGTTTGTTACGTAGAAGTAGCTAGCTGATACACTGCCTGTAGATAGCTGGCGGGGGGCTGGGGAGTGGAGGGTTCTGGGGACGTGCTGGAAGAATTTCCTGAAAGGAGAGGCCCGGGCTGGGAAGTGAGCAACGCCAGTCTGCCCCACACCCCGGCCTTTGCTGGATTCCTTTTCAGGTTCCAAGCAGTCTCCACGTCACCGTTGCCACTGAGGCTACTGATGCATAGTTTGCAGACAGCGCTCATGCCAGGCCCTCGGTGTGGCACCTGACACACCTATCCCCTTACACACCTACTCCTTACAACAGCCTTATGCAGTAGGTGCTATTGTCACCCTCGCTTTAGCCCTCTGCTTGCCTCCTCCTCTCCCTCAGGGCCACCCAGTTCCCCAGCCTGAAGACCACGCTCAGTAGCAAGCACGTCCCAGAAGCACATGGTTCCTATGGATGAACAAGATGCCAGACGACAGGAAGCAGTCAGCAGAAGGGATGCTTTGCAATAACTGCTAAACAGAATGAAGTGCATTGGAATAGAGTTTGTCATTTTGACAGAGACTCTTGGAATATTTGGGTTGGAAGGGACTCCAGAGCGAATCCAGTTCAGGTTTCAGAGTCTTTTAAAGCCGCTGAGTCTTGGGGTGCCTGGGTGGCTCAGTTGGTTAAGCGGCCGACTTCGGCTCAGGTCATGATCTTGTGGTCCGTGAGTTCAAGCCCCGCGTCGGGCTCTGTGCTGACAGCTCAGAGCCTGGAGCCTGTTTCAGATTCTGTGTCTCTCTCTCTCTCTGACCCTCCCCCGTTCATGCTTTGTCTCTCTCTGTCTCAAAAATAAATAAACGTTAAAAAAAATTTAAAAAAAAAAAAAAAAAAATAAAGCCGCTGAGTCTTTTTCAGATGAAATTTGATACAGAAACCCAATGCACAGGAAAGACCAGAGCCAAGCTTTTCAGGCCGGGAGGCCAGGGGGCTCTGCCTCAGGTACCTCTTCCGCTAAGGTACCCCTGGGGCTCCAAGGAGCACAATTTGAGAACTGCTTTGCTGAGCCAGTCAGGTCATTTTGCTGATGGGATATAATCTCAAGGTCACAGAGCCGTCACGTAGAAGAGCCAAGCCTTGAACCCAGATCTCCTGCCTCCCATCCCTGGGCTTGCTCAGGGAGTGAAAAAATGAGTAAAAAACTCAGATGAGTAAAAAAACACTCATTCCAAAAAGAAGGCAGAAACCTGGGGCGCCCGGGTGGCTCAGCCAGTTAGTTAACCATCTGACTTTGCCTCAGCTCATGATCTCCCAGTTTGTGGGTTCGGGCCCCACATGGGGCTCTGTGCTGACAGCTCAGAGCCTGAAGCCTGCTTTGGATTCTGTGTCTCCCTCTCTCTCTGTCCCTCCCCCCGCCCATGTTCTGTCTCTGTTCTCTCTCAAAAATAAATAAACACTAAAAAAATTTTTTTAAAAAAGAAGGCATAAACCTGATGTTTTTTAACATCCATTTTTCAAAATGGTGCTCTTGGCTTCTCAACTAGCCACTAGGATAGGATTGTTCAGTCATTAGATTTCCAGACCGTGTTTATCAATTTGCTGTGTTTAGCTGGGGGTCCACTGGGACCCTGGACTCTTTTCCCTGGGATCATCTCCCTTGACTCTTGCCCTCTCACCTCACTGCACAGTCCTCGTGTAGCTAGCTTCCTGCAGAGCTGCTACCCCCTCCTCCCCCCACCCCAGCAGTTTTCCCTGGTGTCTTCACAGCCTCCTCTACCTCCTAGGGTGACAGATGGGATGCAGGTGTCTGCAGATGTGACACGATGCTCCAGAGGGAGCCAGAGAGGTCCAGGCGTGGGAGTCAGGCATTGGGTGTTTCTGGGTTTCGCCTCCTGGCTCCTTCTGGAAACAGCAGCTGGTTCTTCTCCTCTGGGGAGCGGCCCCTCCCGGATTCCAGCCCATGTCGTTGGGATGGGCTGGAGCACCGGCTGCCCTGAGCCCCCTCCTCCATTTACTGGGGTTCAGTTTCTCCTTTTGTAAGTTGTATTCACTTCCTAAGGATGCTATAACAAATCACCACAAACTAGAGGGTAAAAACAACAGAAATTGATTCTCTTGTAGTTCTGGAGGCCAGAAGTCTGAAATCGACATGTCAGCGGGGCCACACTCCCTCTGAGGCTGTAGGGAGGGACCCGCACAATGCCTGTCTCCTGGCTTCCCGTGGCAATCTTTGAGGTTCCTTGGTTTATAGATACGCCACTCCAATCTGTGTCTCCATCCTTCCGTGGCCCTGTCCCTTCCATGTGTGTCTGTGTCCCAATGTCCCCTGTTCTTAGAAGGACACCAGTCATTGGATTCTGGCGCATCCCATCCAGGATATACTCATCTCAGCTTGGTCACATCTGCAAAGACCCAGTTTCTGAACAAGGGCATGTTCCCAGGTACTGGGGCTTAGGACTTGAACAGATCTTTACAGGGGACACAGTTCAACCCCCAGCATGAGTGGACTGTGTGCATACTGGGTGGTGGCAGCCGGGATGTTGTGAAAGAATGTGTCCAGGACTGAACCAAATGATAGTTTATCACCGTCATCCCCTCTGGTCCTATCGCGGAACCCCACAGCACCCTGCATGGGCCCCCCTAAAAGCAGGTTTCTAGTCCTTCACACTGTTCTATTTGGTGGTGGGTCTGTCTCCTCCTTGTCTCCTCCTTGGTCTGTCTCCTCCTTGTCTCACCCTGGGCACCCGCGGCCACTCCTGGGGGGTGAGTGAGCGGACGGCGGGCCTTGAATCTATCTGGGAATCCTTTTGGTTGGCCCTCCAAACATGCCCTGGACCCCACCCCTGCTCTGCCCCCACAATTCCTGCCTGGCCCCAGCAGCCCCCCGACAACTCTGGCACCTTCTGGACTTCTGACTTGCCTCCCCCCACCCACCCCTGCCCCTGCGCTCTCTGCACCCAGCCATTGGAGAGAACTTTCCAAACGGAAACGATCATCTCACCTCCCGGCTCAAAGTCTACCTCTTTGTCTTGAGACCCCACTGATCTACCACTTACTTCTTTAGTGGCCCGTATCCCCTTGGGAAATCATCTTGGAGTCTGCTCACTGTCTCTCTCTCTCCGTTGTGAGACCCTCTGGCACACAGCTCACCAGGCATTTGCCCTTGGTACCTAGAGGACCTGTGTCATAGGTGGCTGACCTCTGCAATCCCACATGCCCCCTACCTAGAAGGGCCCCCGCCTTGGTTCAAGGCTCTGTTCCCACTGTCAGAATTCTCACTAAATTCTCACTAATTGTCTGTCTCAAAAAAAATATTATATATATATATATATATATATATATGTATATACAGTGAGAATTCTCACAGTGGCAACAGAGCTTTGAACCTATATATATATATATATATATATATATTTTTTTTTTTTTTTTTTTTTTTTTTTTTTGAGAGCGAGAGAGAGAGAGAGGGAAAGAATCCCAGGCAGGCTTCATGCTCAACACAGAGCCCCACGTAGGGCCTGACCTTACGACCTTGAGGTCATGACCTGAGTGGAAATCAGGACTTAGAGGCTTAACTGAGCCATGCAGGCACCCCAGAATTCTCAGTACTTTTTGAACAAGGGTCCCATATTTTCATTTTGCACCAGGCCTTATAAATTACATAGTCTCTCCCGGTGTATGGTAGATAGAAGGTGCTCAATAGATAATTATTGAATGGTGTCACAGGCATCCCTTGGTGAAGGGGGGGATGGGTAGAGAGCAGACTTTGTGCCCTGTCCACCCCCCATCTCCTTCTGAGAGGCTGGGCCTAGACCCTACCCGAGCTTAAGCAGAGAAACAGAAAGGGAGAGATTTCTGGGGAGGATGGAGTAGGGAACAGAGAAGGAGACAAACCAACCCTTTGAATCACTGCCTCTGTCCCTGGTCCCCGAAGACACCTGAGAAACAGCAGTAGCAGAGCCCTGCAAGCAGGAGGGGGCTGTGGGGCCAGGGGAGGAGGCGACAGGCTGCGGGAACCTCCCTGATGTTCCCCCTGGCCCCTGAGGAACCGTCAGGACGAACTCACTCGTTCTGCAGGGCACGCCTCGATGGCCAGGCGCCCGCCTGCACAACCAGAGCTGGGAGGGGCCTCCAGCTCATCGGGTCCAGTTTAGCCCAGAGTGGGGTACAGCCCACCCAGTGACTTCATTCCTTAGACCACCTGAACCCCAGAGTGAGATGTCATCCCCTTTCTCTCCTCCTAAGCGTGGCCAGGAGAAAGCCTCCCTGGAAAGCCACCTCCCTCTTGCCGATCTCTGATTTTTACAGAGGGAGCTCTTCTCTTGTCGCTCCCGGAATCGTCAAAACATGATCTAGCTGGAATTTAATGCCATGCTGCTCTCCATGGTGTTTATTTTCATGGTTATCTTTCTTATTACGGACCTGATGTTGCTTCCTTGGTTCCCCATTTATGCTGGTGACATAAATGTTCCTGATTAAATTAAGTCGGGAAAAGGGAATCTTTGTAAATTACGGCAAGGCGGTGGTAGATAGGACGGCAAGGGTAGGGGATCCTGAGAGAAAGGGGGGAATTCTGAACTAGGTCCCGGCCCTCATACAGAAAGGGCACTGAGGCTCCGAGCAGGGAGGGGATGTGTCCGGAGTCCCACACAGGGCCAGTGGTGACGCCAGTTCTCCAGGTCCCCAGGCCAGTGCTCTCCCCCAGCTGACCATTCAGCCTTAACGTCTGTGATTCATGATGAATCAAAGTCTGGCCTCCCACTTTCCTCCCAGAAACCCCCTTCACCAAGTCCCTCGGGGACCCCCGCCCCCGACATCAGGGCTCCTTGGCCCATTTAAAGACCCAGGCTGCGGGCGAATCCTCCTTAGCAATCCTCAGACAAGCAAGTCTGGAGGCTGGAAATCATGTTTCTGCTTTGAAAACTGCCACTGACTGCCTTTCCCACCTTCTGCTCAGCAAATCTTCACAGGCCGTGTTTTAAATACTCTTTCTCCTTTTGCTGTGATCAAAGGACTTGCTTGTTCCCCTGATAGGTGACAAAAGATGTCAGAAAGACTAATGAGAGAATGTGGTTGCCGCCCCCTTCCTTTCTCCGGGAAGAAGGAGGATCACAGGGCAGAGCGTCTTGGGCTGGGTGGCTTTAGGATTTAAGCAGGGGAGAGATAAGGGTAGCGGCTGGGGCAGGGGTGAAGGAGGGGGTCTCAGGCAGGCTGATAATTTGGCGCCAGTGGTTGACATCAGTTGAGTGGGCCTCCCAGCATGCATTTCCCCTTCTGCTGGGCAGAGCATCCCAATCTTGCTTTAGAATAATCACCTTTTCCTCCACCATCATCTGGTTTACCAGGTGTAGCTCTGGGCCCAGCTATGGGCTGTGCATGTGACTCAGACCTGGCCCGGCGGAATCTTACATTCTTTTGGCCATGGTGATTGGTTTTGAGATGGGTACGTGAGCCAATCAGAACCACAGAGAAGGAATCTTGGGGGTCTCCAAATGGACCCAGTGCTAGAAGAGAGGACAGCACTTCTGACTAATCCGGGCTCATTGCACGCCAGCAATGGAAGAGTCCCTGTTGGAGGGCACAGGTTCAGATGGGGAAACGGAGGCCCGCTCCAGTGGGATACCACACAGAGAGTTCCTAGGATAAGTCACACTTCTGGGGTTGTCTCTGCCTGGGTATCTTCCCACCCAAGAGACAGCCTAGAAGGATGGATCAAAAGTCCTCATAGCCCTGTGACTCCTGCAACCGATATCACTCTCCCTGAACTTAACAGTCCCATTTTATAGGCTCAGGGACTGAGGCAGAAGGGACAAGGAACACGTGATATTCCTACTCTCATCTCCTTATTTTGACACACTTCACCTTGCAGCCAGGAGAGAGGGAGACTGAGCACTGACAACATTGATTGTGTTCCTGGATCCAGCCATGCCTGGCCCTAGACCTAGCTCTTGGATCTTTCGAGAGCCAATATCTTCCTTCAAGATTTCTTTCAGGATTTTTCACTTGCAACCAAAGGAATCCTGGTTATATAGCTGCATTCGAGTTTCTGAGGGGCCACGTGTCATGGGACAAAGCAAACAACCATACCCAGTCATCCCCCAGAGGTCAGGAAGATCCGTCAGAGAAAGCTCAGGCATTCCATGGACCTCCTCAGTTATCTAGGTGGGTGAGAGCTCCTGGAAGCCATGGGAGTGAAGGTTGCCAATGTGGAAACAGGGTAGAAACCAGCATGCATTGGACGGACACAAATGCCAGGGCAAAATGCCCCTGGGAGAGGGCCTGGTCTTCCAGGAACAGGGCCATAGATGCCCCAGACCAATGGTTCTCAGAGTGTGGTCTCTGGACCAGCAGCTTCAGGGGTACCTGGGAACTTGTCAGAAATGCATATTCTCAGGCTCTGCCTCAGACTTACTGCATCAGAACCTGGATGGAGGGCCAGAGATCTGTGATTTCACAAGCCTTCCAGGTGATTCTGATGCTGAATAAAATTTGAACACCACTGGTTTAGACATTTAAGTAAGTTAAGTATACTCGGTGAGGAGAGGAGAGTATTTACTCTTAAGCGATGTGGGGATCCCAGAGCCTGGATAGATATCAATCAGTATCTATTGATATTTCCTGTTCACAAGTGTCTCAGGGACTTCAGGAGCTACAGAGGCTGGTACAGTGATCTCCATGCCTCTTCCATGGGCCCACACCAAGCAAGAGAGCCAGGCAAGAGGCGGGCAGAGGTTGACCAGGTGACCTTTACCCTGACAAGCGAGGATCCCATGCCGGCCAGATCCCCGACTGCAGCCCTGCCCTGGACTCAAGTTCAGTAACTCTGCCCCAAGGTAGTCAGTATAAGGCTGTGTTATGCGGCAGTAACAAACTTATCTGACATCTCAGTGGCTTCCCGGCTGTCACGAAGTCCAGAGCAAGCCGGGTGACTTTCCAGGACAACGCGATGTCTCAGCAGACCAGGCCGCTTTGCTCTTGTGGCTCTGCTGTCTCAGTACAAGCCTTCAGGGGCAGAAAGAACTGGAAAGACAAGCAAAGGCTCTTAACACTTCCACCCAAGTCGCTCCCACGTGTAGTCCATTGGCCAAAACTAATCTTGTGGCCCCAAGAAACTTCGAGGGGGCTGGGACCCATGGGAAGCACGTAGAGTGTTGGTGATCGACGGAAGTCTCTCCTGCCTACTTGCTGGATACCCCTGGCAGATGTCCACTCTGCCCCCTCCAGTGGGATCCCTTGTTTCCTCCAAACACCGACTAAGGATTGACAGAGGTAGACACTGTGCTTGGAGTGGGCAGACATGAGCAGGACAGACATGGTCCAGTCCTTCGGGGGCTCATGGACGGAGGGTGGCATGGTGGAAGAACAGGCAGATCCTCCTGAATGTTCTCCAGACCCCCCCTCCTTCCTGACTCACCAACTGAGTTTCGTCAGCTTTCAACCCTTGATTGAGGCTCAGTTTTGCCATCTATGCAATGGGGATAATAAGGGACTAACAGAAATCATCCAACAGCAGTGAGAAGAGTGAGTCTGAGATTGGTGGGTGCTCACAGCTCTGGGCAGTGGGGCTGGGACTCGGATGCCATCTGTCTGATTCTCGTCTTCGAGTCCCCTAAGTGGTTCTTCCTCTTCCTCCCGGGGTCAGCAGCCCCTACAGTTTCTCTCAACCTTTTAAGCTTTCTATAAGAATGAGGGGATCTGACAGCCCACCTCCCTGCCACAGCCAAGGGTAACCGGGCCCGGCCTCCAGCCAACCCGGTCCCCTGAAGACAGCTTGAGCCAGCCCAGCCTGATCTCTGAGGCATCCTTGGAACTGGCTCCCGGCTCAGGTCATTCCAGGAGGGCCCGAGCGACTGTCCCGCCACCCAGGACGCGGACAAGGCCAGCTCCACGCCCCCCCCCACCCCTCCACCACCCTTTCTCCAGACGTAGATGTAGTTGAAAAGCGTACCACGGGACCAGCAAGGCCACCACGGCCACCATTAGGAACCTGATCCCGAGTCGCTGATTAAAACCAGGAGGGGGTTTTAATCAGCCGGGGCCATATGCTATTTAACTGAAGATGAAAGTACCAATGATAAGCATCATCTCGGAAAGGATGTCGTTAAAGGAAGAGCAGAACAGCGAGTGGCATCTTTTATCATTATAGCAGCCCCTCGCAAAGCTCTCGTTAGGGGCTTTGAGGACCATCTGGGCCCTGTCTTTATTATGCAGCACCTACGGCGTCATTGTGTTTGACGATGGCTCCCCAAGCCCACGCCACGCTAAACTTCTAAATATACAATTAATGCCTATTAATTATAGTTTTCAAACCAGCAAAATGATCCTTCATTAACTTAATCGCCTCTTCTATTTTATCAGGAAAGTGTATTCTCGCTTTCCATAATCCTTGCATCTGAAGCGCGCCACCCCCCCCCCCCCAACGTTGGCGGGTTGGCACAGGATACTTGGCCGTTTATGGGAAGGCCTGCCTGTCCTCTGGCCGTCTCGACAGCCCCCCCCCCCCCCACCGCCCACCCCACCTTCCGCCATGATATGGGAAGCCACTGCGGGCTTCCAGAGAATTCCACCGGGTTGTCTGAGGACACCAAGAACGGTGGTGGAAGTGAGCCCGGGACGGCTGGTCAAGCTGGACCCAAGGTCGTATCGGACTGGGTTTAAACCAGTGGGGGCCGGGGGGAGGGGGCGGAGGCGGGGGAGAGAGAGCCTCGGCTTCCTCATCTGTAAAACGGACATGATAGAACACCTGCCCCCCAAAGTTGCCATGAGGATTAAATGAGCAGCGCTTTGCCTCCAGGGGGATTTTGGCACCGCGGCATCTCAGAAGGGCCAGAGCAAGGAGCAGGCTGCTTTCTCACCCCAGCTCCGTGGCCTCCCAAGCTCATCTAGACTCTGCTGAAACCCTATCCCAGCTTTCTATAAATTTGAAGCGTCTTTATACTTGTCCCTCTCTGCTCAGCTTTATTTCCACAGCATTATTTTGAGCTCTGGCGCCTCCTCTCATTTGTGCCTTAAAGTAGTTTGCAGCCAAGCAGGGAGGACAAGTAGCTGTGAGATGATGTGCGGGGAGCCTAGGAGGGGCATCTGTTCCAGCCTTGGGGAGGTCTTCCTGGAGGAGCTGGTCTTCCTGAAGGGCAGAGGCAGCACAGAGCCACGGCCACCTGCTATTTCAGCCTGGCTGCCAGCACGGACCCACCTGGCCCCAGCACAGTTGCATCCCATGCTGTGCTTTGTCGTCCTGCAAGTTCCCCGGGGCCTTCTCCAGGCCCGCAGGGGCCTGCCTGTGAGCACACAGCCTGCGAGGGGTGGGGGGCATCAGCACCCCCCCGAGAAGCACCCCCGAGACGCGGGCCCGGGGGCTGGGAGCGGTGAACGCGTGCTCCGACCTTTCATCCTGCGAGTGGACGCTCTGGGAGTGCTCTCGACGCATCCTCGTGTCGGCTTGTCACCTCCCAGCTCGCTCTCCTGCCCCCTCACGCCTCTTGCTGCCATCATTCTGCCCAAACAGCAATTTGCCCTCAAGCCTGTGTCTCGGGATCCTCGGGGAACGCAGGCTAAGAACCAGGGCGAGTGCAGGCTCAACAGGGTAAGTAGCAGCCGCTTCGGGGACGGAGGGGAGCAGAGGCGTCGGTCATTCAAGGACCACCATGCAGTGGGGCATGGTGGACAGGGGAGTCAGGGTGTGAGGGAAAGTGAGGCAGGAAGTGGGCAGGGGCACCTCGCTGAGGCCTGGTCTGCTGGGCCGGGAGTTAGTTGGACCCTTGTCCAACCTTCACCTGGGTGGGCAAAGCTGGAAGTGGCCTGGTCAGACTCCACTGAAAGAAGCACTTTCCGTCCGCATTTTGGGGACCGACAGGAGAAGGCTGTAAGAGGAGCCGACCAGGCCAGGGGACAGCTGACAGGGGTCTCCGTCCGGCTCAGTGGCTCCGGGATGGAGGGACTTGGGTAGAGGTGACCTCTCTTTAGGATGCAGAACCGGCAAGTCTCAGTGATTGGGTTAGGGGTGAGGGAGAAGGGGTTGAGCAGGCCCAGGCTTCTGGCTTGGGTCACTTGATGGATTGCATTGCCCTTTACTAAGCTTGAAACTCAAGTTTTGGGGTAGGATGGTGAGTTCGTTTGGGGGCGTGTAGCCGGAGGCCCTTCTTAACAGTCTAGAGATGGTCAATCAAGGCCATGGCAGTGGATGAGATCCCAGGAAGTGAGGCCACGCAGAAGAAATGGGACGAGGACCAAGCCCAGCTCAATGCCGTCTTTTAAAAAAACTTTTTATTTTGAAACACTTACAGATTCTGTAGCGATAGTACAGAGAGGTCCCGCGTACCCAGGTTTAATGCAGCAATTTTTAAAGGAGGATTCGGAAGAGGCTACTGCTAAATGTGGTCCAGAGGGGCTAGAGAATATCCAACAGGGCTTGATACCAAGAAACTAATTTCACTCGGGAATTAGTTTGGTTGCAAGAGACAGTGGTTTAAAAAAGTGAAAAGTTGGTTTCTTCCTCATTTAATAGTCTAAATGTAGGTATCCAGGTCTGTAATGGAAGTCCTGTTCCTCAGGGACACAGGCTTCTTCCAGCCACCCCACCATCTCTAGGCTATTGTGCTTGTCCTCATGGTCCAAGGTGGTGGCTGGAATTCCAGCCATCACATCTGCTTTCCAGGAAGCAGAATGGAAGAGGAGATGGAGAAGAAAAATGGACGATGGGAATAAACAAGCTAGCTCTTAAAAAAGATTCCCAGAGCTGCCACATGACACCTCCCTGTGACTAGAATTCAGTTACAAAATTTAGTTGCAAAAGAGTCTGAGAACTGTAGTCTTTATTCTTGAACTCAAAACCAGAGGTTCTACTACCAAATGCACACAGGGGAGCAACAAACAGCCTGTGCACGGAATCCCAGACGAGCGGGAGAATACGAAGGGGAGAGAATATGACCGCCATCATGAAATACAGCCAAGAGGTCAAGAAAGGTAGCTGTTAAAATACCCATGGGATTGAGGAACAACAAAGTCAATGGCAACCTGGTGAGGACAATGACCATTGTCCGCCTGACTCCAGAGCTTTTGATCCTGTTCCCTATTTTTCCCAGAGTTGGTTTTTGTCGGGTGGGTGGGGCAGAAGGACAGAGGTGATGGCGTTGAAGGTATTGTACAGAGAGTGGTGGAAATCCAGACCAGGGGCTACTGTAGAGCAAGCAGGAAGTGGAGACAGAACACTGGTGTGCCGGGAACAACCAAACGGGGCTGTGAGAAGGACAGGCGTAGGACAGAAGGAGGTGGCAGTTTTTGTGGCTTCTGAGGCCCAACCCTTCTGGGTCCACAACGAGGCCCGGGGAAAGCAGAGAGAAAAACGAGGTCTTTGGGAAGACGGTGGGGAGTTACAAAATGTAGGGAGGGGTCCGGGAGAGTGCTGAACGGCCCCCCCCCCCCGCCCCCCAGGATGCTGGTAGAGGCAGACACCCAGGTCCCTTGGAGCAAACCCACGTGCCTCCGACACCACCCCAACTCTTTCACATTCTCGCGGCCATTATGACACCTGTCCCAAACTTCCAACGTTTGCCCATGGGGCCCCAGGAGAGTGTCCCACCCCCTTCTTTCCTCCTTGGAGACCCTCTGTGATCACCTGGCGTGGATTAGGAAAGCCCAAGGAACAGAGGATGCCAGCGCTGGCCCTGAGTCCCCCGTGGGAAGCATTTCTGTGGCTGCCAGTCCATTTCCCAACTGCAGGCACCAGGGAGTCTCTGAGGAGGGTCTGTCTGGACGCCAGAGCTTGCTGGGAACTGTGGGCGGGAGCAGCTGGCTAATGGCTGACAGCAGCGGGGGCATAAATGCCCCGGCTCCCTTGCCGTGCGGGTGCGTCACCCTGAGGGTGTTCTACGTGGGCTCCTGGGCTTCCAGGCAGGAGTAAGCCCCGACCCGCCACGCTGCGTGACTTCCCCAGTCCCGCTTCCGCACTGCCCTACTGGCATTTCCCAGGATTCCCTCAGAATAAACGACTTGATCTCAGGATTTTCTTCTGCGAAAAGCCAAGCAACTGGAGTGCCCATGCTGAGCAGCTGCCAGGTACTGTACGGGTGGTACTCGGTGACATCCTCCGGGACCCAGGCCTGCCTCTCCAGGTGCTCTGCGGTCCTCCCGTGCCAAACAAGATGGCTGCCGCCATGACGTCTCACAAGCCCGTCCACAGACTTCTTTTCAGGTCCCATTGGCCAGCACAGGGTCACATGACGTTTCCTGACCAATCCCTGGCACAGGGGACGGCTTTGCCAAGATGGCGGAGACAAATGATAAAATTAACACAGAAAGCCCGCCGCTGCTATGAAAATGCAGAAAAAGAAGGAGAAAGAAGAAGAGGCAGCAAGAGGGAGAAGAAAAGAAGAAAAGAACAAGAAGAAGCAAAATTTGTAATGCCCAAAGAACAATTTTATAAGCTCAGATCTTCGTATTTGGTTATGTTATAAATATTAAAATATGGAATAGTGAAAAGACAGAGTGGATTCTTCTTTTGGTTGATGCTGCCTGCCATTCATTCATTGATTCATTCAATCATTCACTCCTACAACAAGCATATATTGAGTGTTTACTATGCCCCTGCCCTCACGGAGCTCACGGGCTACTTGCTGGGCATGGAGGTGGGAAGACAGGAGAAGCACAGAGGACTGACTGTGTCAAGGACTGGGTGGCAGAGGCATAACCTGGGATCCCCTGATTCAGCTGTTTCCTCACCTAGTGTGCACCTGCTCCCATCCCAGCCGCCCAGGATCATGCCTGCCCTACACAGCCACTCTCCTCCAGGAAGCCTTTCCGGATTGTCCCAGGCCTCCAGGATCTACCCTGTCCCTGAGCCCCCTTGGACCTTGGATGGACCAGGCACTGGGCTGACACTGCCTTGGCCGTCTCTGAAGGGTCCTTATGTCCGTTTGTCCCATTAAGGGTGAGGGCTCCAAGAGGGAGGGGGCCGTGCCCCCAGAGCTGACCCACAGCCTAGGGTAACTCGCCTTGCCCAGGCCTAGCCCCCACACCTGCCTCTGGGCTCCGCCTCTCCCTGTCTGTCCCATCAATTTCTTATTTCATAAAAATCAATTTCTGTCCCGTTTTTGCCATGTACATAAAAGACTGTGGCATCAATTAGCCTTCGTTCTCTCTCTCTTTCCCCCTCTCGTTTTCTTCCCCGTCTTTTTTGGAAACCTCTTTGTAGGGAAAATCTCATATTTCAGCAATTTGCATTATCCACACACTCAGCTTTGAAGTTCTAAGTTATGGTAAGAAAAGGACCCACTTATCTGCCCATAAAAAATGTTCAAAGCTTATAAATTCCCTGAAACAGATGTACATTATCATTGGATTTGCCTTTCTTTTTGCTAGAGCATGCCTAATAGAGTTTCGGCCGCCCCCTGGCCCCCTTCCCCCGCCCCCGTTAGCATCTTGTCTCCACAGAAGCCCGCTCCCCACTGGGCCAGACTGACTTCAAAGGTCCCAGGCTGTCTGTTAGAAGCAAAGCACAAAGTGGGAACATGGGGGCCTTTTAAATCCCCCGCATTTAAGTCAATATCATGCCTCCGTTCTTCCCCCTCTTCTGGCGGAGGGACATGAGTCAGTCGTTCCTTTTCTGCCTTCAGGAGCGCCAATTCAGCAATTACCAGAGAGAGGAAACGGAGGCCTCTTTCTCTCTCAGCCCCTGTCTTTGCCCTCTTGTTCTTTCCAACTTCACTTTCTGTTCCTTCCCCGACTTAAGAAGCTGTTCAACAGCAGAGAAGGTACCGCTGATCCCCGGCGTGGGCAAACAAGTGGAGCCTTAGCACTTTTGTGGGTAAGAGCGACACAAGCGACGTCTATCTGGCAGGCTGCTGTTGTGTCCTATGAGGAGAGCCTCCTCTCCTGCCTACTGTTCACAGTCTCCACCAAGTGGCCAGAGGGTCACACGCCCTAACCGCCTTTCCCACCCCCGACCTTCTAACTTCTTAATGTGTCCTCATAGTAATGAGGAAACTCTCCACCAGGACTCCCAGGTCATGCCCATCCTGGGCCTCCTCTTTACAATCTGTGTTCAGCCTCCCTGGCTTCCATCAGTTCATCCAATGGCCCACCCTCTCTCCTGCCCCAGGGCCTTTGCACAAGCTTTCCCCGAACTTTTCACGTGGCTATATCCTTCCTATCTTTGAGGTCTCCACCTGAATGTGGCTTCCTGGACAGGCCCTCTCCAACCCTGGTCTCAATCGTGTCCCCTCTGTTATTTCTTCACACGTCCCCCCAGAAATTATCACAGTTGATAACAGTGTCATTTTTATGACTGTTGTTCCCTTTCTAAATTGAAAGGTTTGTGAAGGTAGGGAGAGGGGATGTCTATTTTATTTGGTGCTGAGCAAAGCTCCTGGCACATAGTAGTTGATCAGTAAATATTTGAGAGTGCAGATGGAGAGGGATTTGGGACAGGTGTGGTCCAGGCCAGGTGGGCCTGAGAGAAACCTCTCGGAACAGTGAGTACCCAGTGTGGATCACCCTTTCCTCTGACCAGGCTCGATTCGGGCAGCTCCCTGTCGTCAGGGAGTAGTCAGCCCTCAGAGACAGACTGGCAGCAAGTAAACCACACAGCACGACTGACCGAGGGAGGTACCTGAATGCCAAATTCTCCACAATGAAGGAAGGAAGGATTCAAGAAGGACGGAGGGAGGAAAAAAAAGGTCACAGGGACCACACTGGAATGTTTCAGCTAGGAATTTCTGAACAAATAACAATCAGTTGCTGCTTTTAGAGGATACAGTCAGAGGAAATGAAATCAGGTGACGGTGGCCACCTGGGGAGGATCTGGCCAGGGGACAGAGCCACTCAAAGTCACCCGGGTGCCGCATGCCTGGACTATACTGGGAGCCCACAGGCCAAGCCCAGTGGTGTTACCTCTCTCTTCCCAGCCACCCAGAGCATCCGCAGTACATTCCAGGTTTTCAGTCTGTCCAAACGCTGCTACCCCTCCCTGAGGGCAGGACCAACAAGTTAAAGAACCCGAGCACAACTTTGTGGGAGGGGAGGCTCCCTGCCTACCAGTCTTTATGAATGAATGGATCCGCAGAGACCCGTGGGACACCAGAGCAGGCCCTGTGCTATCGCCCAGGCCGGGTGGGGAGGCCAGGAAGGCACTGTCTTCCAGTTGCTTGGCAGAGATTTAACAAGCACCTATCGGGGCGCCTGGGTGGCGCAGTCGGTTAAGCGTCCGACTTCAGCCAGGTCACGATCTCGCGGTCCGTGAGTTCGAGCCCCGCGTCAGGCTCTGGGCTGATGGCTCGGAGCCTGGAGCCTGTTTCCGACTCTGTGTCTCCCTCTCTCTCTGCCCCTCCCCCGTTCATGCTCTGTCTCTCTCTCTGTCCCAAAAATAAATAAAAAACGTTGAAAAAAAAAATTTTTTTTTTTTTTTTTTTTTTTTTTTTAAAACAAGCACCTATCTTTGCGGGGCCTTTGGGATTACAAAACAATCTTCGGGGAGCAAGAGAGCGCTTTGGTGGAAACAGATGTTAGCTGAATAATCGGAGGCACAAACAAGCATCATACAGCCAATTCTGCTGATTCCGAGTCTTTATTTATGAATTTGCCTACCCTCTGAACTTACTTGTAACCTCCAAATCAATACTCACGGTGCTTTCACAGTCAATCAGAGTCATGTGCCAAGCAGTAAAAAATTTCAGCCGCTTAGATGTGCATGTTTCCAGCTGACGTCAAACAAGGCAATGCTCTGTCTTCGCGTTTCCCGCTCTTATACCACCAAGTGTCCTTTTTGTAGTCTGTTTAGTGTCACACTTTTGTACTCTTGCGCCTTGTATTGGTGACTTAGCCGTTTAAAGTGATCCTCAATCGTGATCTCAATGGTTCGTGAGTTCGAGCCCCGCATCAGGCTCTAGGCTGACAGTGCGGAGCCTGCTTGGGATTCCCTCTCTCTCAGAATAAATAACAAATAAAGTTTTAAAAAATAATTTAAAAAACTAAATAAAGTACCACATGTGGTACTGACGTGCTGTCCTGTGTGCCCGGGCACCAGAAGGCTCTTATGTGCCTTATAGAGAAAATGCACGTTAGATTACCTCCGTTCAGGCATGAGTTACACTGCCATCGGCCTTGAGTTCAAATGTCAATGAACCAGCATTATATAGTGAATCAGGTGTCTTTCAACAGACACACACACAAAACAAGGTTATGTATTGATTGGTGGACAAACGTATTGCAAGCCCAGGCTCACAGGAACCTAACCCTGCATTTCACCTAGGAGCAGTGGTTCGGTATCTGCTGATTTGGGGTCAGCGATGACTTTCCAGAACATAACAAGACTCAAGGGGACGGGCAGGGCGCCATCTTGCCGCAGCTGGGGCCTCAGGCTTGTCCCACCTGCTAGAGCTTGCCTTCATTCACATCCGCCCAGATTTGGCTGAGGGCGATGGTAAAGGAGAGGGTAGGACTGGTCTTTGCTCATCCTTGCCAGTGTCCGAAGGCTCCTGGAAAGGGAGAGTCAAGTGACTAACAGCTGCCCCCCCACCCCCCGCTCAGGTGTCACTCTGTGTTTAACCCTGCCACACATTAACTGTGACCTTGGTAAGTCATTTTGATGAACACACAGTTGCCTTGTTAGTTTCCTCACAAGGCTGGCCTAAGGATGCCAACAAATGCAGACTGAGCATACAGCAGGTGCTCCATAAATGACCGATATGGTGATTTAGACTCCCCAGTGATCCTGCAGCTCAGGGCCTGAGTCCAGGGGCTGAACGAGATGTCCCTCAGGACTACACCCCCTTTCCCATAAGCCCTGCAGGACCAGATCTCGTAACAGCAGTTGTCATTTCTTAAAGGCCTACTCTGTGCCAGGCTCTGAGCTGAGCCCTTCACATCCACTGGATCATTTACTCTGATCCTTACAATGCCCCCAGTGAAGCGGGTCCTCTGATTGGCCCCATGTTACAGAGAAGGAAACTGAGGCCCGGATAAGTTGGACCGCTGGTCCCACAATGGTCTCGCTGGTCACACAGCTCAGAAGTAGCAGACCCAGGTCTCAGTTAGGGTTTGCCTGACCTCAAAGTCCCTACAAGCTGAGCTGAGTCCCCACGCTCTCATTTGGGGGCCTGGCTACTGGACCTCCTCACCACCTCAAACTTCACCCACCAAACCAGATGTCATACGCAGAGGCTCTGGAGCCACATCCTCCCAGATCTGCAGATGGGAGAGTGTCAGACTCCCAACCTGAACAGTGAGAAGCAGTCCAGGGAGGCGGGAGTCACGGCCAATGCCAGGCCTGGACAGGGCCGGGCTGGGCTTCCCTATGTGTCCACCCTGAGAACGCTTCCTCCTCAGCAGCCTTTCTGCTGTCCTTCCAAGAAAGCTGGGGCATGTGGGGATTTGTTCATGGAATTTAAGGTGTAAGAATCTCCTCTTGTATTTCTCAGCTTGCTTACATCTCCGAAGACCTTGGAGCTAAAATAAAGCAGATCTCATCAGGCCCACTCTGCAGAAAGGCAAACTGAGCCTCTGAGAGGTGAAGTCACTGACCCATGGTCAGCTCAAAGGAGCCCAGCTAGATGGAATCAACCAAAGTCTTTTGAGTTGGGGCTCTTTCCACCCACTTTGCCTCTTTAAGCAGTGACGGGCAGGGTCTCACGTGGGCTGGCACCCTCTGCTAAGGGCCCCCAGCCAACCCTGCCTCACTTAAAGAAGGAATGGGGCCATGTGCTGAGGGAGGACTTCTAGAACTGGCCCCAAAGATCTCCCCCATGAAAATCCTCCCATGCCTGAAATACCCCCATTAGCATCTGAAACGCTGCCTTGAGCAGACCCAGGTTTTACTGGCATAGCTGACTCCCCAAAGGAGCTTGAGCATCTTCGGGGTCATGGACTGGGATTCCACGGCGGCAAGCCGAGGAAAGCACACGTGCCCCAGGTTGACCAGGACGACCGGAGAGCACACGTGCTATCTGAAAGGACGTCCCTATAGTTCCTGGGGATTGCTGCCCCATTGGGGATGTGGGCCTGGTGGAATCCCATTTTTTGATCTTTACGAGAAAAGCTAAAAATCCAGATATTCAGGTGAAACCTTCGGATTTGGGAAATTAATTCAAAATCTGTGAAACCCCAGATGGGTCAAACATGACATCCTGGTGGGCCACAGTGGGTATAGCCTGAAGGATCAGACAGTAGAGGAGGACCCAGGAGGCTCCGAGGAGGCAGGGTATGGGAAGGGTGGGAGAGGCCCTCACCACCCCTCCAACATACACCCGGAGGCACAGCTGATGGCTGACCGCTGGACAGGCAGTGACAGGCCTCAAACAGTCTGGCTGTGGCTGAGCTGGGCCAGCCCAAGCAGGATCACCACAACGGCCCCTGCAGAGTCACTGGCCCACGACTGAGGCCTTGGAAACCCTCTCCCCAGATATCACAGATGCCAGCCTAGCCCCATGCCCCCCAGCAGGCAGTGCAGGCCGAAGACCGGAAAGGGGGCCTTGGAGCCGGTCTGGACTCAGCTTTGGGAACAAGTGGCAATTTGGCCTGCACACGCCTCCTCCGGACTCAGTTCTCTTACCTTTAAACTGGGGGCAGTCTCCCACCCAACAACAGCTGGTTGTTCACGAACCCCACGAACCTTCAGCCAAATCTGCACCGGTTTCCAATGGGGAGGGGGGGGATACCAATGCAGTGAGGGGGTTTTTGTTTCAAATAAGGCTAGATTTTGTCCTTTCTTTTTAAAAAATTTTTCTTTGAACAGTAAAAGACTGTGGCTTTCTTTTCTGTTTTGTTTTGTTTTGTTTTACAGTCTTATTTAGCGAAATGAGAAGTTGGTGACGCTGTGTTGCTTTCCCAGACTTTTATTCGAACTGTTACGGCTTTGTAAAACTCCACAGTCGAGGACTCACCGGCAGGAGAATGCCGTGAACCCTCCGGTCAATAAAGGCCGTAAAATCCCCAGTCCCCTCCTTCCGCCTTCCGTTTCCTTTTCCTTCCATCTTTTCCTTTTAGTGACCACCTACTTTGTGCCTGCTCCAGGAACCGGCAGTACAGAGGTCCCCGCCTAGGAGGATGCCAGTAAACCCAGCAAAATGCTCACACACACTGCTGCCCGCCCCTTTGTCTGGGCACCAGCTAAGCTGGCGACAAGAAGCGAGGCCTTGTTGTTATAGAAAAAAAGTCAGCTTCGACGGACTCATCCAGAATTGTGCGACGAGAAATATCTAGAAAAGTGTTACTTCAGTGGAGCAGGAGGAAGTCAAAGCTCGGGATGAGGGCAGGGAGTTGGGGATGGTAATCCTTTTGTAGCACCCACAGTCCCCAAAGGTCTTCATCTGGCTCAGCCTGTCCCTCTGAGATCTGAGCGGTGGCCCAGGGGGTCTGGGACTGCTCTCCTCCTCCAGTGCATCCTCAGACACTGGCAGTTACTTCGTGGCTGGATAAGCCTCCCTGGTCCTTCTTCTAGATCTCTGATGCCCCTCTGTGCATACCTCTCCCGTCCAGACTTGGGGGATCAGGAAGGGTCCAAAGGGCCAGCGCGCACGTGGCCCCCAGTGTAGACCCGAGTCGGGGCGGGGCGGGGCACCATAAGCTTGCCGGTAACCAAGCCTGGGTCTATAGTACTGCAAAGACCGTCAGCCGGCGGTTGCACCACGCCTCTATTCCCCAAGGCTGGCTTTGACCAAGGACACGAGTGCCTCCCCCAGGGAGCAAGGGCCCCCAAACAAAGTGGGAGGATTGAGAAAAGGCCACTTGCGTCTCTGTATACAAAGAGCCAAGAGAGGAAGGAGAACGTGTGGTCCACACGCCAGGGGGCTCTGTGGACCCATCCTGGTTGAAAGATACACCTGGGAATCTCACTACATCTGGCTGCTTTGGGTGCCTGTGGTTTAACCGAGGGAGGGGCGGTGGGTTATCGAGGGCCCAGGCGGCTGGGCAGCTGGGAAAAGAACTCGGTCTGCATCCAGAGGGCCGTGACTGAATTATCCGGTTTTGTCCTCTGGTGCCGTCATGGCCACCTGCTCCAACATCATGAGGCTTTCTGGAGGCTCTTCAGGGTAAAGGCGTCTGGGGAGCTGTCTCTGCCTCATTTACACCTTAGCGCACAAAGTCCTTAAGGTAGGCCCACCACGGTTCCACCCCGCTTGTGCCAAGGCACAGGCCGCTGGGCTTCTCACACTGTGGCCTGTGGGCCCACCTGTAACACCACTCCCCGGGGTAGGAGCTTGTTAACAGCACCGATGATGTCTGCCACCCCCGACCCACATAATCTCACTCTCCAGGGGTATCTGCGTTTAACATGCTCCCTGGGAGATTCTTATGACCCCTGACGTTAGGTATTTCCTTCGAAGGGGCCTTCTGAGGTCATCTGGGGAAAATGCAAGGCTCAGAGCCCTCGCCCTGGCTGCGCCGGAAGTCACCTGAGAGCTCCAAACACCTTGATGCCTGGCCACACCCCCGTCCGGGCGAATCAGCACCATCAGAGGTGGGCCCAGGAAGTGGCATTTTTAAAAAATCTCCCCGGGTGATTCTGAAGCACTCGGGGTGAGACTTACAGGTTGCGAACATTCGACCCTGCCTTCCCCACCCCCACCCCAGCAAGCTGGGCTATGCCAGAGTCACGTCTGGAGCATCTCAGGTCAAGATAGAGATCCTCTTGTTTCCACCAGGCTCACGGGCTGAATGCGCCAGGATTCCTCCCCTTTGTGGGGAGAAGGTGGAGGGAAAGGAAGCCTGCGGGACGGTCAGTGGGAGATGGAAAATCTAGGCCAGGCTCTGTGTGTCATTTCCTCCGCAGGGTCACCCTCTTCTTCTTCTTCTTCTTTTTTTTTTTTTTTTTTAAGTTTATCCATCTGTTTTTGAGAGAGAGCTTGTGCACGTGTAGGGGAAGGGCCGAGAGAGCTAAGAATCCCAAGCAGGCTCTGCACTGTCAGCCCGGAGCCCAATGCAAGGCTCGAACCCATGGACCATGAGACCAGGACCTGAGCGCAACCCGCCCCCCACAGTCGCTAGAGAATGGGTCTCACACTCATCTGCCTTCTCATGCTAAAGGAAGAAAGATGCTGAGCATAGAAAGCCTTTTGCAGAGACATACAATAATCAGTAAAATCATTCAAGGCCACAAGCCCCTGAGAAGAGGGGTCGGGTTCGGAGGTCTGCTGGTTTGGGAGAAGAGGACAAGACCAAAAACCAGATCAGAGCCCCCCACAAGGGTGTAATGACACTTTAATGATAGGGGAAGGGTGCCCTCCCCGCAGCTTTCCGGAGCACTTGACTGTGGGTGCCACCGGTACTGACTCTGCAAAACACAGCCATGTGCGCACGAGAAGGGGTGGAGCCAGGCTGTGCCCACGGGACTTGGGGGGCAAAAGCGGGGCTGCGAAGGTGGAGGTTGAGGCTGGGGCTGGACGGGACAAGGGCAAGGCTGCTGTGGGGGTCTTTTGGAGTGTGCCTCCCCCAGGTACTTCTGCTGGTTGAAGCCCCGCCTTCGATGAGGAGGTGAAGGCGAGGGGGGCTGGTGGGGGGGGGGGGTCACAGTCTGTTTACGCGGAGCACATCTCAGGGGTCCCCTTTCATTCCCGCGAGTGTTGACGGGCCTCACAGAAGCTGGGGTCATTAGTGGCGGCGGCTGACAGGAACCGTACTTGAGGTGCAGGCAGCCTGGCCCTCCTCCTGCCGCCTCCAAGGCTGCCTTCCCTCCGGCTCTGTAATGATTTGACATCTAAACGCTGAGAACAACGAGGGGGAAGCAAAAGAAACCGCTCCCGGCTGTTTCCTTTGCCAAAAAGTGTAATTGGCACGGCTGGGCGGGAAATGCACAAGCCCCCCCCCCCCAGGCTCCCCGACCCCCCCGCCCCGTGCTCCCCAGGAGATGAGAGGGGGGCCCCGGCAGCTGCGAGCCTCACCCCGGCTGTCTGCCCGACACACCAGACTGTCCTCAGGGCCCAGGGACAGGCGAGCAGAAACGCGGCATCCTAGCCACTGGCCAGTGCTTGTGCGCACGCGTGCAAGAGTCCTGCGCAAAGAGTCCCCCCGCAAAGCCGAGTCCTGTTCCCCACCCTCCCCAACTTCTCCAGGCGCCAGGGGAGCTCAGAGCTCAGGGTCCTGGGGAAGCAGCAACAGCTCCTCTGCAAAGGATGTCAGGAGATTTGCAAACAAGACAAAACTCACCCACACCAGCCTGCAGGAACACGTGCTCAGAGCCTCACCAAGAAGTGCGGTTGACCCCTTGTAGTTTCCCAGTTGTTTTTCCCTCCCTCCTTTCTCCCTTCCTCCCTCCCTCCTCTTTCTCTATCTTCTTCCTCCACTTCTAATTATTTGGTACACCTTCTCTCAGAAGTCATTTATAATCCACCCACATCGAAATCACACATGCTCCCGAACTCGGCACTTCTGTGTTGGTCCTGTGGCTCTTGCTTCTGCTGGCGGGCACCGGGTCGAGCTGGGCACAAGGACCCTGAGTGCCGGGATGAGAGATCCACAGGCATGGTAGGGGGGATGGGACAAGTCCGTGTCAGGGCCTCTGAGAACAGAAGGCTGAGCAGCTGTCAGAGCGAAGGGGTCCGAGCTCTATAAACGCTGGGGGGAAGCTCTCCAAATACATTAGGTCACAGAGAAAAGTGCCTGAGTATGAATACTATGTTACTCCTTGGGTAAAAATAAAAGAGTGGGGGCGGGAAGGGGATTAAGCAGCAATGGCAGTGTTTTCTTTCTTAAAAATAGATCTGAAATAAATATTGTAATCTGTCAGCATTTGTAAGATCTGGGTGGTAAGTTTGCAGTTACTGTTACACAGTTTTCTGTTTCAAATCTTGTTTGAAATATTGAATAAAATAACAAAACGGGGCAGGGGAGAGAGGAATGGGAGGAACACAGAGGATTCTTAGGGCCGTGAAAATACTCTGTATGACATTAGAATGATGGATATGTGATTACACATTTGTCCGAATGCACAGAATGTCCAACACCAAAGAGTGACCCCCCCCCACCCCCGCAAGGCAAACTATGGACTTTGGGGTCATTACAGTGTGTCCCCGTAGGTCCATCCTTGGTAAAAAAAAAAAAAAAATGTTACCCTTCTGGTGACAGATGTAGATTATGGGGGAGGCCGTGCATGCATGAGGTAAGCAGTATATGGGAAATCTCTGAACCTTCCCGTCAATTTTGTTGTAAGCCTCAAAGTCCTCCGAAACAAGTAAAGTCTTTTCAAAAAATAAAAATAAAAATAACAAAACTTAAGTGGAGAGATATCTTCTATAAATGCATTTATTCTTGTAAATAATGGCAGCTAACATTTTCATAGTGCTCCCATGGGCCGGGCATATGTTAACTCACTGAATTCTCCCAACAACCCTGTGGGGTAGGTCTCTTATAATCCCCCTGTATAAAGAGGAAACTGAGGCTTGAGAAGTACGGTGTACGACTTAGAACACAACGCTAAGGAAGTCAGAACTTGAACCCAGGCAGCCTGGCCCCAACGTCTATGCTCTCAACCACCAGGCTTCACTCAACAGCCCGGGAAGGTAGAGTCGGGGATGCTGGAGGGAAGTGTACTTTTTACCGAACAGCATTTTGAACTATTCGAATCTTTAACATGTGCACCTGTCACGATTTTTCAAAATGGTATTTTAAATAAATCCCAGTCACTAAGAAATAACAGAATCCTGACAGGCGTGGGGCTCAGAGAGATGGAGTGGGACGTCTTCTCAGAGTCTGAGGAAATGCTCTAAAGCCACTGCAGAGATAGTCCCTGTGTGGACACAATTCCTGCTTCTTTTCCATGTTGCAGCAGTTCTGGTCCTGGGGCCCCGTCAGCGTCTGCCTGCTTAGCACCCTTACTCTCCTTCCTTCTGGCACAGACCCCGCACCCTTGCTGCAGGTTGGACATGTGACCCCAGGTGGGCCACGGGGACCGGCCCAGGAATCGGTTCCGGCTCTAAGCCCGGCCAATCAGCAGCCTGCCCTGGGCTTCCCGAGGCAGAAGATGCTTTTCCACGTGGTAATGGGGCTCAGAGGGCCAGCAGCCCCCTCCCGGTGACCGAGTGGTAGAAGTATGAACTCAGAGAGGGAGGGGTTCATTCAAACCCTGGCTCCTCTCCTCTCCAAGCCAGCTGCTTCCCTGCCTTCCCTGCTTTGGTTACATTCCCACTGAGTTGGATGCTAATAGAAACCCACAACTCAAAACAAGGGAAGCCCTGACCCAGTGGTTAAGCGCTCCAGTGGTTAAAGGGATCATGGGGGGGGTGGGGGGGGAAGGGGAGACTAGAATCCCAGCTCTGCCACCTGCTGTGTGATCTCAAGCAAGTTAGTTAACCTCTCTGAGCCTGATGTGCTCCCCGAGCTCACTATCAAAACCAACTCCTTACCAGCCACATTAAACCAAAACCAGAGGCTCTGGAAGAGGGGGTGCCAGCTGGCAACCAAGCAGCAGAAAGGCAGGCAGCTGGCCACTCCTTTTTTGTGTCCCTTCACTCACTGTCTGCCTTGAAAGAATGTCCATGTGACCCTCAGTAACAGCTCTCTGGCCCCACGGCTCCCAGCGGCTTCAGTCAATGGGATCTCGATAGGATGCAGGGCAGGAAGGAGTGAAGCCAGGATATCCATCATATTTCTCTGTAGGGTCCCCACAGGCTGGCTGCATCCCAGAGTGAGGGTCCCTCACGGCTCCTTCAGGGGGCCCCCCCAGCCCCACCCCTCTGCTGCTGAGGATGATACCCCCCCCCCCCCCGCTCCACTGCAGGGGCAGGAGCCGCCCCACACATTGCTAGCCCCCGATCCTGCACTCTTTCCGGAGGCTCTGCCCACACTTCATAAATATTCCCTCAAATTACCCAGCATGAGTGTGTGTCATCTGTTTTTCATGGGACCCCGACTAGTTGCCAGTGGTCCTTTTCCTAGTCTCTCCGGGCCCTCATCAGATAAAATCCTGCTCTGTGGAGGACACTACTCCAGGGTCCCAGCTCTGGCCACTGTCCTGATTTCCCTCCAAGCTTCTAGACTCCAGCAAGCCTCTCCCAATCTGCCAGACCCCAAACCCCCAAAAAGGACCCGCCAATGAGAAGCAAGTGACCATTCGCATCTGATGGAGAGTGGTCCGAACAGGAGGCACACAGGGTCACATCTGGGCTCAGGAAATGTCTAGAGAAGCAAGCCACTGATCTCTGCACACCAGAACAGGTACCTGAGAGTGTATATTTATCGAAAGATACATAGAAATGGACAGATGGCACCTGGCTGTAGATACAGGAGCTCCGATAGAGAACCGTGTAGGAACGTGTGTATTTGCCAGCGGCAGAACACGAGGTCTCTACATCTTCGGCCACAACCAACAACACACAAGCGCCTGATCTTGGAAAACCACAGTTGTTTCTGTGGTTGGGTTCCCTCTCCAGAGGTTTCCAAAATGAGAAGGCTGGTTTTGGGGGCAGTCTTTAAATATGTGTGTGTATCTTTCTAAAGAAGAGAGAAAAGCGGAAGGGAGGACCAGAAGCGTATTTTCCTGTTGTGCATGGCAGAGAAGAGGGGACCGGTTCTGGGCAAGGATGTGATCCCACTGGAAAGGCGTGAAAGAGAACGCCAGAAAGGACATCTAGGGTTCCTAGGCTGGGACGTAAAAAACCACGACAGCCAGGAAGGTCACGCGTCTGCAGTCCGCTGAAATCCCTTGTAGCACGTTACAATCAGTTAAGGGCAAAATAAAATCAGAATGATACTAAGAGGTAGCAGCTGTTTATCTTCTCGGAGATTTCGAGGGTCTCTGGAAGCGGGCCAGGTAAGGGCATTCTCCTGGAAGAGACTGGGGTAGGGCACCGTTCTGGCCGGGGGCTCCCCCAGAGCTGGGACGGGCGTGGGCCAGCCTGCGTGGAAACCGCAGCTCGGGAGCCCGTGCGAGCCTCCGCCGCTGGCCAGGCCAATTCCAAACCCAGAGTCATTTCTCGGGTAAAGTTATGCAGTCCTCACAACATATAAATAAAAGTTTAGTTCTGTGTTTCCATAGATCTTCTACATGGAGGCTAGCTGCATATTAGTGGAGTAACAATAATTATTAATAACAATAATCATCATCATAACAATAATTAATAGAATAATAATGCCTGGGGGGGCGGGGGAGGGGGTCCTTCATATGGCAGGGCGGGGCTTCCTGGGGAGGGGTCTATGTCTGGTAAAAGTGGTGGTAATGGTGGTGGTGTTCGTGGTGGTGGTGATGTTCGTGTCTCTGCACCGCCTGGCCGGCCGGGCTCTCGTACACCACCACGGCGGGCAGGTCCCTCACGCGGTCCCGCCCCACGACACTGCCGCCCACGGCCAGTGGCACCTGCGGCCCCCGGCACCCCTGCTGGCTCTCCTTGGCTCGGTGCTTGTGCTTCTTGTGCCCGAGGGGTGCCAGAGTGGGGAGGAGGGCCGGGCTGGCGGCCAGCTGGGCGGCCGGGGACACCGCGGGGGCGGCGGGGCCCAGAGGGGGCTTGCTTCTTGCCCCTCTGGCCACGTGGCCCGCACCCACGCTCTTGCCCTGGGCCTTGGGGGACCTCACAAAGTGCTTGCTCCCATCCTGGGTGCCCCGGAGCCGCTGCTGGACCTCCGAGACCTTGGCGAATGGGGCGTCAAGGAAGTGGAAGGAGCCCGGCTCCGCGCCTTGGGGCTTTCGGTGTGGGACGTGGATGGCTTCTGGCTCATGGGAGCGAGACCGAGTGGGGTTGGAGGTGCGGGGGGGCAGCTCTGACTTCTGGGCCACTGACGGGGAGCCTAGGAACCAATTTAACAGATATTTCATGAGCACCTACTGTGTGCGGGAGCCGCACTGTGCCCCCAAAACCACGCCCACGCCCAGTGCTCCCGGAACGCTACCTTCTGACGGTTCCTCCCGCCACCACCCCCGCCCCCCCCAGCCCCGACTGCTCCTCGCTGCCTTGGAGGAACCTCTCTGGAACAGAACTTTGCCATCTGCTAAATGGGAAGAACTGCTTCTTCGTCGGGTCCTTAAAAAGAATTCATTCCCCTTCCAGGAGACGGAGGAGAAAGACAGAGACCCTGCTACGTGTCCGAGGTCATGGGAACACGAAGGAAATTCAGGCATCTTCCTTCACTTACAGAGGTGACTGACACAGGAATTACACGTGGGAGGAAGGGGAGAAGGGGTGGGGGCGTGAAATGAAGTGGGCTGCCTCTTCATTTATTTCAACAAGGCGTCAACACATGTCAACGGCTGAGGAAGACAGAGCAGTATGTTGCTAATCGGACAGGGCAAAGGGCCTGGGGTAGGGGCACAGAACTACTGTGTTCATTGCACTGTAGGCCCCAAGATGCTCTTTGATTTTGTTCAGCTTTGTGCACGTGTTAGTCTTTTAAGTGTTTTTAATGTCATCTCCTCCCAGAGGACTCTGTAACCCGTCCAATCAAAGCTGTACCTGCCCCCAGCCCAGGGGCATGATGAATGCCCCCCACCCCACCCCACCCTGCAGGTGTAGGAGCTCCCTTACCAGGCCCAAACTGGGACGTGTAGTTCTCTATCCCGGCGAGATCTAAGTAGTGGTTTCTCCTCTCAATGTTCTCGTCCACGCAATGGTGGTCGCAACCAGACTGCTCCAGACGGCTGTCCCCCTGGAACCTATGACAAGGAAGCAAGTGAGTGGGTGGGCAGCAGCCCCGCCCCCCCCCCTACCTGGGGAGCCACCAGGAGGAATCCTTCTGAACTTTCCATTCATTTCCTTCTGGGTCTTGGGAAGGGGGTGAGGGGAAGGGAGTGGTCATCTCGGCAATCTGTGTCTCTATTTCCTTCCCTGACGGCAGAGATAAGACCTCTTCCGGCCTCCCTGGGCCTTCTGGGAGGACCAGATAGGTATCTGCTTTGAACAGATCCAAAGTAAAGGTGAGAGGTTACTGGTCAAAGCTTCAGGATGCCCCAAAGTCAGGCTTCAAACCATGTGTGCCCATTGCAGACAAGAGGCCTAACTCCTCTTAGGGCTGGAGCCCCAGAGGGTGTGGACGGAAGCTCCCAAGCCATTGCTGCAGAGGGTGGCAGGCTCTGTACCCGGCCCCAAAGCCCAGAATGGGCCTTACCAGTGTGTGTGTGTGTAAGAAAGGGGGTGGGGACAGAGGTGCCCCCAGAGGCCACATTTCTCCCACTGCAGGAGTCTGGGTTCCCTGCCTCTCCCCTCCAAGGCTCTCTGATCTGCCAGCCCCACCTCCCTCACCCTCCCCACTCCCCAGCACAGCTAGCCTGCATGCCCGGATGCCTGGATTCCCAGCCCCCTCCCCACAACAAGCCTCGGCCCCTGCTTGGACTGCCTTCTCTCTCTTCCCTCTGGGCTCGTGCTTCTCACATTCCGGCCACTTCCTTTCCATTTCACAACAGGTACAGACACCCCGCCCCTGCCTTTCTGGGCCACTGAGGCCTCCTCTCGCCTCCTATACTGCCTGCCTTTCCTCTCTTCTCTTCCCTTCCCTCCCTGCAGTTAACAAAATAACAACAGGCGGAAGAGAACTGCGGCCTTACAATTTCTTAGCCACGATTCTGAAACCCAAAAAGCCCGAAGACCAAGACTGCTCATGACCTGTCAGGCAGCCACGCTGCCCTAAACGGATGTGAAGGTAGCTGTAGCCTTTCCATCACTTCACGCGGACAGTCCCGCGGCTCTGTGCGGAAATGTCAGTGCGCTAAATCCCAAGGTGCTGCCCAGACACCACACAGAATACGTAACTACGCCGAGAACACCTTGTCTCAAACCCGGCGAATGCTGAATGCCAAAACATCTTGAGCCCAAAGCGTTTGGGACAAAGGAATGCGGACCTATATTTAGTTATTTTTAAAACCTCAGCTTGATTTGTGAGCCTGTCCTCTGAAGTCACTGCCCCCCCCCCCCACCCCGCCCCGAAGAGAACACAGTCGGGAGCCCTCCCCGCCACCGCCGCTCAGGCGGCACACAGCTGGCGCTCCATATGTGCTCAGGTGCACTGGGCTGCCCGTCCACCCTCCCGCAACCAGTGTACCTGAGCAGGGCTCGCTGCTTCTTCTCCCAGCTGCGCAGCTCCTCAGCGGGCTTGGTCTCCGCTCTGGGCCTCGTGCTCTGCAGGTCTGAGTCCCGCCCGAGAAAGAGCCGGGTGAACGGTTTGCTCTTGTGCCCGCCAGCTTCCTGGCTCTGCTGGGGTTTTCTAAGCTCCCTGGCATGCAGCCCTTGACAAGTGGCCCAGGGCAGCTCACCGTGGCTCTGTGGAAGGGGTTCGCCAAGCCAGGACCAGACAGGGGGGTCTCGCGGCTACTTGTCCCCTTACCGTCTCCCCGGCTAGACTCCCCTCCTCCCCAGGCTCCTCAGCTGACATTCAAGGCCATGCCCTGCCCAGGCTCATCACAACACAAGCCTTCACTGTAGCTGCAGCTATGCCCACGCACCCCTCCAGGGCTTTGCCTCCACAGGGCCCCCCACCTGTAATCCCTTCCCTATCCAGATCCTGGTCTTTCAAGGACCCGCTCAAATCCCGCCTGTCCACAGAGTCGCTCCCAGTGGAAACCCCCAGGACTCGCTCCCGCTCCTCCCAGGCAGGGGTGTGATCCTTCCGAGAGCTTGCAGTGGACTGGCCCCCTGTGGCCCGGGCGGCCCTCCAACCCCTCACCAGGGTGATTGAGAAGGATGCCCTTCTTGCCCTGGCTTCCATCGGGGGCCACGGTGAGTTTCACCCGCAGGGTCTTGCTCGACGTCGGGGAGTGGTTGACGGAGGAATCAACCACCTCGTAGATGGTGTGCAGCAGGCTGGTGATGTCCTGCAGGGGAGCGAAGCAGAAAGGCACCCGGGGCTTCAGTCTCAGTGTCTTGACAACCCAGGAATCAGAGGGCCAGTGAAGCCCCCCGGCTCCCCCAAGGTCAAGACGAAGGCACAAACTTGCACGTGAGAGGTTCATTTGAGAAGGGGTCCTAGGACACAGAAGCAAGGGGGCAGCAAACAGTGGATGCCCCGAACGAGCAGGTATGGCCGTGGCCAACCAGGCTCAGTCCACTTGGGCCCTCGGAAAGACTATGTGGAACCCACCTCGGCAAACTCCCGTCCCTCGGTGGTTGAGAGTTGCCCCCCCCCACCCCCACCCCAGGGATGCTCTAGCCTCTGGGCTTCCGGTCTGTCTTGCAAAGGCTGAGCCAGCTCCCGGGCACCAGAGAAAGGTCTTATGGCGGGCACTGTCCACCACAGCAGCAGGTCAACCTAGAAGCAGGTCAGCGATCTTGCTGGGAAGAAAGGCACCCACAGCACCTGCTTCAGGTGTGGTGAGCTCCTTCTGAATGCAAATGGAAAAGCAGATGTGTCCCTAAAGATGAAATACCCTGGGAGAACTTGAGCAAATCTCATCTTGTCTCTGGGCCTCAAGCTGTCCCCTCAGCCAGAACACTGGTGTCCAACCCATGCTCCGAGAAACATCTCAGACGCTTCCGACCGGCGAATGCAGGGATAAACGGGGTCTCCCTTTGTTCTGGGCATCCGCTAAGGTCGTTTGTCTGAGGTGGGGCTTCCGGCTTTACATGATGTAGGAAACCTCTGGAAGAGATGTCTGCTCTCTATAGGTCAGGCCCACAGAAGGCCAGTTATCTGCCCTGCGGCTCTTCGTAAACATAGACGGGCTCAGCCGTCGCTTCATTCCGTACCCATCAACGGTGCCTCCCACTCACCACAGCTGACTTGCCCTGTGGCCATGCGAGCTGAGTGAGGGTCACCCCGGAGGTCCAGAATCTCCTGCTAAATCTTTGGACTCTTTGATACTGGATAATTCTCATTTAGTTTTTCTCAGCTCCCCACCTCCCCACCTCCCCAGCCCCTGGCGACCACCATTCTACCCTCCGTCTCTATGACAATCCATTCCGGGTGATCGCACGGTATTTGCCTTTTTGTGACTGGCCTTGTCATTTTAGCGGAAAGTCCTGGAGGTGCGCCCACGTTGCAGCACGTGTTAGAACGTCCTTCCTTCTTAAGGCTGAATAATGCTGCATTGTGTGGATGCGTCTATCCGTTCATCTGTGGACGGACCCTTGGGTGGCTTCTGCTTTTTGGCTGTTGTGAAGAACGCTGCTGTGAACACGGTGCGCAAGGATCTCCTCGAGACCCTGCTTTTGGGTGTGTACTCACAAGGAGAATGGCCGGGTCACGTGGCGATTCTGCGCGTCGTTGTTCGAGGAGCCGCCGTGCTGTTTCCCAACTCCAAGCAGTTACATCGTCTCACGCCCCCACCGACAGCACGCGGGGTTGATCGTGCCCCTTCCTCACTGGCACTTGCTCTTTTTGGTTTGGGGTTTGTTTTCAAACTTTTTAAATGTTTTTTTTTTTTTTTTTAATGTTTATTTATTTTTTAGAGAGAGGGAGAGAGAGAAGAGAGAGAGGCAGAGGAGCCGAAGCAGGCTCCGTGCTGACAGCAGAGAGCCCGACGCGGGGCTCCGACCCACGAACCGTGAGATCACGACCTGAGCCGAAGTCGGACGCTCAACCGACTGAGCCACCCAGGCGCCCCGTTTTTGATGTAGTCAACGTATCTATTTTACTTTCGTTGCCTGCAATAACTTAATTTTTTTTTATGTTTCTTTTTGAGAGAGAGAGAGTGTGTATGTGAGCAGGGGAGGGGCAGAGACAAGTGTGGGACAGAGGATCAGAAGCCAGCTCTCCGTTGACAGCAGCGAGCCCAACACGGAGCTCGAACAAATGAACCGTGAGACCATGACCTGAGCCGAAGTCGGACACTCAACCGACCGAGCCGCCCGGAGCTGATAACTTGATTTTTAACAAAACCTTCTGGGGGGCTGGGCTGGAACATCTGTGGAAGCGGCCAATCTGAGACCCAGGCTTGCTGGCCTGCTCAGCAATCCCACGTCCTCTGGCGAGGCCCACAGGGGACTCCTCCTTTCTTCCCTAGGGCTGCTCTGCACAGCCACGTATGCCCCCTCCCTCTTACCATCTTAGGAAGCCCAAGAAGGAGGCATCAGAATCCCCATTTTACAGAGGAGGAAAGTGACGCCCTCCAACATCATCCCCCCGAGAGTCATCCCAGGCCAGGGGGCCCAGGGATTCGGGCTCTAGGAACCGGCACGCTCTGGCAATCCCAGCTGAAAAATCAACTCTTGCCTGCACGGGGCCCAGCACACAGAAGTAGGTGCCTGCGAATATTTATTGCACAAACGAACAGGCGCTTTCTTCCGAGTTGGGAAGCTGGCCCAGACGCCAGCTCCGGGCTGCAGCCGCGGTGAGGAAGGAGCCCCTCTGCCCTCGCACACAGAAGCACGCATGCAGACAGCCGGAGAGTATGGAGGGGACTGGTATTTATAGCCAGGTTTGAGGAGTGGCCTTGGGGCTAAAAATAGACCAAGGGAAACACTAGGCTGGTTTCTCCCTGGACCGGAAGCCAACCTCCTCGCTCCTCAGCAGAAGGAAGACACGATCCAGCGATGCCTTCTCCAGGCCAGGCGGGAGCACCTTCCTTGGAAACCCTCGCTTCCCTGCTCTTCCTCTGGTTGCCGAGGGTAAAGGAAGGCAAGGCACACAATCAGACAGCAGTGTCTGCCAGCAGGTTCCTGTGAGGCCTCCAAGGTCGGGGGGCCGGGGCGGGGGGAGGCGACCCTTTTACGGTCAGCACGTGAGGCCCCTCGGCATTTCCGAACCGGAAAGGAATGAAGAAGGCAGCGACCAGAGGCAGCATGGCCTTCACCACTGCACATGTCAGACGAGAGGGCGATGCCGCCACACCCCCGAGAAGCCCGGCCTGGCTGTCTGCGTGGCCTTTACGAACAGGTCGGGGCCTCCGCAACTCCGCTCGCTTGACCAGGTTTCCAGATTGCAGGGTGTCCCCCTGCGAGGATAATTACATCACGACTGCCATACATTCCCAAACAGGATGGGGAAGAACGGTGGCTCTGACTCTGGAAAAACCATAACCCCTCACACAAAGAACCACAGCTGGAGGGGACGGGGGTTCACCTGGACCATCCCCAGCCTCCACGAGCAAGGTGTCCAGCCAGGAAGGGTTTTTGCTGCTTCCCAAGTACCCAGGCCCCTCTCGGGGGCTTTGCCTGCCCACAATCCCCTAATAACAGCCCCTTGATTTTATTTCATGAGCCAAACGCACGTTCATGTTCAGTCTGTGTGGCTCATGTATCACATAACTTCCCCTGGGCTCCAGAAGGAGCACCTGACCCAGAATAGGCCATCTGAAATATCACAAACCCATGGCAAAAATGACCGGGTCAGGGCCACTCGTGCGAGGCGATCGGAGCCAGTGAAATTCAGTTCTGGAACTTCCGCATGGGTGGGGGGGTCGCTGAGAGTCTCAGATAGAGGGTAAAATGTCAGCCACCACCTTGCTACTGGCCAGGGGAGAGGCTGCCAGACAATGAAGGAATACAGAGGAAACAGAGCCACGAAGACAGCTAGTCCTGACGACACTGAGCCTCTGGATCCAGCCGTGCCTGAAGTCAGTGCCCTGGACCACACTGCAGTTACATGAACCAATATATTCCTTTATTATTATATTATTATATTTTTTTAACCTATAGCAGTTTGCTGGGATTCTGTCACGTATGTCCCAAGGAGTCCTGAATTATTAAAAGTCACTCATGGCTCCTTCACCCTGTTCTAACATTCCTTAAGCCCCGGCTGAGGAAGAGACACCCTTTTTTCCAGCCAGGTCTCCCCTCTGGCAGCTTCTCCTGCACCACCCACAGAAAAGAAAACCTGTAGCCCTGCACCAGGTAGGGAGACAAGACAGCAAAGCTTCTCTGGGCACACCCCTGATGCCCTGGCGAGCCAGAGGCGGCCAGCCATGCTAATCTCGGACCCCTCTGCAGACCTGTAACGGGTCACACGTCTGGAAACCAGAGCTTCATGAGGAGGGAGACGATGTCACAGAGGAACAGTAAGAAAAGAAATAAGGAGGCCAAAGGGGTGATGCCAAGGTCCAGGGTAAAAGGGAGGCAGGGACTGCAAGAATTCAGACCAGGTCATGCTCTTGCTTAAACTAACCCACCAGTGGCCTCCCTCAGCACCAGGGCTCAAAGCCAGGGCCTGCCCTGCCAGCTCCGGCCGCAGCCGTGTCTCCTGGTGAGCCCACCGGTCTCCTCCGGTTCCTTAAACACCCGGAGCACTCCTGCTGGGTCCAAGCCCGGGACTCTGTCCCCACAGGCAGGCCTCCCTAGACACACTGGTCCCTCTCTGTCGCACTGTTTACTTCCTTCACTGAACACGTCACAGCCTACGGTTGCCCTGTGATTGCTTGGGGTCTGCCTCCCGAAGCAGCTGCCAGAGCCACAGGCTGGGAACTCTGTCTGCACTGTCCCCCCTGACCTTGTCCTCACACCTAGGGCACAGTGGATGCACACAGTGGGTGCTCAATATTCAGACGGAGGCGCGGGAGAAGGGTGAGAGGCACACAGGGAAGGAGACAGGTGTGGCAGGAGGGCCGAGGGGAGAGACACAGGTGTTCAGAGGGAGACGGGTGTTGAAGAACAGGCCCGGGACACGGCCGCGCACAGAGCCGCTGACACAGCCCTCGGGGCTGGGGGTGCTCGTTCCTGTATGGGCACAGGGAGGCCCCACCTGGCCTCTGTGTGCCCCCCTGGCCCCAGCGTCCGGGCAGACCGGCTGAGGAGGGAGGTGGCCTGGGGTGGTCCCAGCTCTGGGACTACAGACGGGAGGAGGCAGGACCTCAGGCACCTGCCTCCTGACCTTCCCCTTCTCTAGTGGGAGCAGCGCCTGGCCTGAGTCCCAGGGAGCCGGCCACCCCTTCCTGTCACCTCTGCCCACTCACCAGGCAGCTCTGGGACATTGCTCCCCTCCCCACGCCCCACCACTGCCCGTCAGGCTGCCCGTGGGAGCAGGACCGGCCTTAGGAGAAGGAGAAGGGGCAGGAGTGTTCGAGGGCATGGCCAATGGCCCCGTGCCTGCCACGTGCACTCACCTCACGCGTGACCTTGCCATTATTGTCAAAGTCGTACAGGGTGAAGGTCCACTCCTGCCGGCTGTCCTCTTCCACAGACACGTCACATTGTAGCTCCTGGGCACAAACAGACAACACACGGGCGTGGCTGGAGCGCCCAGGGGCCAGGTTCTGGGGCTGCCACCTCCCTGCTGCTCTCCCCAGACCTTGTGTGAAGGAAGAGCAAAATGACCGAGACATGAGGGGTCAGAGGGGAGGCCAGGCTGGGCACCGGAGGTCTGGCCCAGGGAGGCATGCCCACAGGGGTGCCAGACAGCATCTGGGTCTTTGGAGGCAAAGGAAACACCAGGGGTGTGAGTCAGGGGTGTGAGACGAGGCTTCTTTGTGGCCTCAGGGAAACTAAACCTGGACCAAGGGACAGAAGTTATTGGAAGACACAGGGCCCAGTAATGAGAGGCTATGGCAGGACTCCCAGGGTGGACACCTGACCTGGAAGGCAGGAGAGGGTGAGCATTAAAAGGTAAAGCTCCAGGTCAGCCCCAGATGCCAGCCAGTGCTTAGCCCTCCACAACGGTGTGACCCTGGGCATGGCTTCTCTGTGCCTCAGTTTCCCCTCATATAAATCATGGAAAAGGACAGTACTGTTCTCCTAAGGCTGTTGGGAACATGAAGTGCCCCGCCCCACATCCCCTCGGCTTTCCCCTGCAGCCATGGTGGACAGTTCCCTGACCTCCCACCCCAAGCGTCCAGCTTCTGTGTCTGAGTCCCGGCTGCCCTGGCGGGGATCCACCCATCAACCCACTGGTATTGGCTTCCCTCCATTCCTGCTCCCTGGGATCACCTCCCAAGTCCTTGCCTCAGGGTCCACCGTGATGGAACTGGAAAAGCGTGGAACTGCTTGGCACATAGAGAAGTCCAATTAATGGTAGTAGCCGCTGTGATCTTTGCTGTAGTGCTAACATAGGATGTACGTAATGTTAACAATGACTTCGTTATCATCGCTCACACAGCCCAGCGTGTCTAACCACAGGGACCTGAGCTGGGAGGTGGTGAGCTTGGTCACTGGCAGCGCGTATACAGGGGCCAGTGGAACACCACATAGAAAGTTCTAGAAAGGCGGGCCATTTTGGAAAAGAGAGCCACAACGTTCCATAAAAACAAGCGACGATGCTCCCAGACCACTCTGTGCCACGTCCTGCCTGCGCTCCCCTGTCCTTTTGCAGGAAGACAGGCTCGGCGCCCCCAGAGAGGGGTGGTACCTGGCCTCTGAACGCAGGCAGGAATGTGCCCGAGCACGGCGTCCCTGCCCCCAGCCTCTGCAGCTCGAAGCCAGTTCCCTCCAGCAGTCCTCGGGCGGCCCACGCTGAGTTCAAAGTCGGCCTTCCCTCAGTTGTGACATGCCCGTCTGATACCTGCCAAGTGGCCACTCTGCTCTGCGAGGCACCGTTTCATGTAGCACAGCACTTGCCCTGCACACACGCACACACACGCACACACACACGGCGGTTACCCGATTCCTCCTCCCTGGCCCTTGTGCTCAGCTCCGAAGACAGCTCAGGGCTGAGTGACTATCCCTACCCCCACCTCCCTCAAGCTCTGTCATGTGCATTGTTTGTCCCCGTGCCCCCACTACTGGGACTTCTCAGGTGAATCCTCCTCAATGGGCCCTGGCTGAGTCCCAGGCAGTCGACCCGGCCCTTTCCAGAAACGGGCCTCCAGGCAAGCGAGACATCTAGGTCTGAGCCTGCCCTCTGAGCTGCCGACCACCCCCGGAAGACACTAGGGACGCCGGTGGGCCCCGGGGAGGAAGCTGGCAACCTCAGCTCCCCGACCAGGTTGTGCTCACCCGCCTCAGCTCCTGCGTTCGGCGCCCGCTGTGACCTGTCTTTCACCCTCTCCCGTGTCATCCCCCCTGAGTCCCCACCGTCACCGCTCAGTACAACGCAGCTTGTTATTCCCACACAACGTGTGGCACCGGCGGGCCTCTGGGCCTTTGCTCCTGCTATTCCCTCGGCCTCAAGTGCTCTCCTTACCCCAAAGGCTCCGTGTCATGACCTCTCGCGACTCCTACTCCTGCACTCAGAGGCTCCACTCAGACGCCCGTCCTCTCCAACCCGTGCTTGCAGCCACCGCTGCGCAAAAAGTCTGTCACACCACATCCCTCCAGCCTGACTCAGGTGACCACCCCCTCCGCGTGCTCCTAGGTCCCCATCACATCACCGGCTGTGCAGTTACTGGGTCTGTCCCCTGTGAGGGCAGGAGCCCTGCCCAGTTCACTGCTGGGTCCCCTAGTAACCAGCAGCTGTCAATCAAGCTTGGTCAGAAGGAAGAAGGAAAGTGCTTCTGTGAGACTGGACACCCTTTTAAGCACGTTAGATGCATTAACTCACCATACTTACAATACCCCGATAAGATGGATACTGCTCCTACCCCCCATTTCAGAGGTGAGGCCAGTGGGGCAGTGGCAGAGCTAGGATGGGAACCCTAGCCTCCTGGTTCCAGAGCTATTTGTGGTCTCGTGGAGGAAAGTAGAGAAGGAAGAAGGGAGGGGGAAAGGAGGGCAGAGAGAAGCTTCTGGAAAGCGTCGTGCCGATAGGCCTGGGTTTTGCTCTCCAAGCACCTGGCCCTGCTCGGTGCAAAGAAGGAGCTTAATACCCTGTTTGGGATGGGGCAGGACAGACAGACTGCAAGCTCTGGGAGGGCATGTTCCTTGTGCTGTTCACCACACAGGGAAACTGAGTCCCAGATAGGGTCAGGGACCTGCCTAAGGCCTCCTGCCCCCTGGGCACCAGCCCATGATGAGAACAGGCCCCAGGAGTTGGACAGGAATTGTTTCTCTCACTGGTGAGGAAATCTGAGGCCCAGAGAGGGAGGTGGTCACCTTGTATAGTAATGGCTGCACCCCCGTCCATGCTCGTGTCCTTCCCCCAGACCACTGGGCCACAGCCCAGTGGGGCCCTCTGGCCACCACCCCACGCTGCACGGCTAGGGGTCAGGGCCGAGTGGGGTGGCAGCGGGCAGTCCTCAGGGCCTGTGCTGAGCTGGGGCAGCCCCTGACGTGGCAGGACAAACCTCCTACAGAGGACCGCTGTTCACACAGGAGGTGAAGGGCCTTCACATCTGGAAGGGCCGCAGCCTCCCTCCTCAAAATGTACCACTGAGAGGAGAAAACCCTTCTCTCCAGAGTCCGCGCCAGGAAAGGAAACTTACTTCAAATTTCAGCTGCTTCTTGGGACCCGGGCAAGATTCACTCGCCTTCTCCCTCCTCTTCTCATCTCCACTGGCCAGTCCGTCTGTCTTCTCGGGAGGCAGGGCCACTGCGGGGACGGCAGGGGAAAAAGCATGAGGACAGTCCCCAGCAGGGCCGTGGGGCCCCTGTACCCACCGCGGCTTTGTTCCGGGGACCGTGTGCAGGACCGCCAGGGTGCCGGGCCCCTCCTGTCCCGCCTGTGTGGAGGCCAAATGACTTTGTGCTCTCTCGGCTCTGATAACATCCAGGGCTTCCTGAGGGCAGATCGCTCCCAGGATGCATCTGTGCCAGCCTCTCAGATCACCCAGTGGGCCTCTCAGACCTCCATGCCCTGCCCCAACTTTACAGCTCAGAGAAGCAGCCTGCAGCCGGCCAGGGCAGTGCCAGACCACAGAGGGGGGTCGCAGACAAGGGCCGCTTTCCACACAGTCCCGCTGCCTTCCCTGCTGACATCCTGGCCTCCTCAAAGACGCCGCCTGCCTGCGCCCAGCACACCGGTGCGTGGTCAGGAGGAGTGAGGGAAACGGGGAGCGCGGTGCCTCTCTCAGCCAGTCCGGGGAGGTTAGTCTCTGCTTGGGCCCAGATCCTTCTGACACTATGTGTGACCCAGGGCGGGTCACAGAACTTGTCCAGACATCTCAGCTAGTCTCCCCTGCTGTAACACGGGGATCATAACAGTCCCCTCCCCAGAGGATCCCTGTGTGGACTGAATGAGCTGTGACTGTGAAAGGCCAAGGGCCTAGGGCCAGCACACAGGGTCCTAGTGATTAGTGATGGAGGAATGATCTCCCCCCACCGCCCCCCCCCCCCCCCCGCTCCGACTCAATCTCTTGGGAATCAGCACAGCTGTTAGTGAAGTTTTCTCAAAACTGAGGCTTCTGGAATACAAAAGGACACAGAAGCATCCTATCAAACACAGGCAGCCTGGGATGGGGAGCAGGACAGGGAGGGAGGAGCGGACGATAAGGACGCTCGGGTCACCCGTCCAGACAGGCGGGGACAGGAAGGCCGTGGCGGCAACCGACTGACCTGGCCCCATCCATAGCTCCCCTCCCGCCTGGGCCTGAGCGCCCCCTTCTTTCTGTTCACTCCGGGCACACCCAGAGAGACGCGGGGAGCCCCCCGGCCGCGATGCCCCCACAGCATGGCAACCATTCTCTAGGGCTGTCGGGGCAACCATTCCCCAGTTGCAGTCGCAGACCCCAGCTCCCTTCTGGTGCTTTCACAGAATGCAGCCAAGGAGGACATAGGGAGCACTTGATGGGGGGAAGGCGACCGACGCTGGCTGCTTCTGATATAGTGGGTAAGACCAGGCCCTGCCCTCCCTGCTCCTCCAAAAGCAGAGACCGCAATGGCCAGGAGGTGTGCCACTCCAGTGTGACCCGAGCCCCGGGACAGTCACGTGGGCAACCAGCCAGTGACCCGAGGACAGCCGAGCACACGGCCTAGGCCACCCTGACTCCCCCGTACTGGCGTCCCGCTGGGCCAGAGCAGCCGCCACCATGGAACCAGACAGGGTACAAGGCAGAGGCGCTTCTACGAGGCCACAAATAAGTAGGCACTGCTGTCACCTCTATTTAAAAGAAGGCAAAGAGGTCGAGAGGCTTGTCTGAGCGAGTCGGGGAGCTGGGTCTCTCTCCATGCCCAGCCGTCTGCTCTAGGAGCCCCCCAGCACCTCCAGGGGGTGCCAGTGAGCTCGGCGGGAGTGTCCTGGTTGTGAGGACCGATGTCCTGGGCCCATGTCCTGACCCTGCAGCTGACTGGCCTGGGCAACTTTGGGGTAAGGCGCTGGACTTCTCCGGATCTCGGTCTCCTCGTGTGTAAAATGGGGATGAGATGGTTTCCTCCCCACAGAGTTATGGGGAGGAGGGGGGCACGGTGAGAAAAGTGCCTACTTAGCACAGCAGCTTACGGGCGATAGGTGCTCAGTAAACGCTGGCTTTTGCAAATGATGGAGATGACCCATGAGCCCTGCGGATAGCCCAGATCCCAGTGCCCCCCCTCAGCCCAAAACCGCCCCACTGGAGAAACCACGGTGCTCTCCTGACCTGCAACATCTTCTTTTCAGCCCCCCTGCAGGGCGGGGAGAAGAAAGAAAAACAAAGGCCAGCCCCATCTTCAAAGCTGCAGCTCCCTCCACAGAGGTCCCGACTGGAGATGTAAGCCAGCCAAGCTTATCGAAGCCAAACTTCAAGTTCAAAGAGAAGTTATCAGAAAACCACCTTCAGGTTCAACATTGCCTTTCAAGTTCCACTTGATAAAACCCAAAGAAAAGAAACCTCTGTCCCTGCTCTCTCCTTTTCTGGAGCACCCCTCCCCAGATACAGGCCCTCCTCCCTTCCCCTCCCCTCCTCTCTCCTCACCCGGGGCGGGGGAGGGGGGGGGATGTGGGAAAAACGTCCCCTCCACCGCTCACCCTCTTTATGTGTCTTCTCCAAGGACGAGCGTGGTCTGGATTGCCTTCTCTTCACCAGGGGGTCCCTTATCCCACCCCAGCTCAGAAAACCACCCGGGCACCCATGGGGCTGGCCACCGACGGGCGGGGGGAGATTGGGAGCCACCCTGCCCCAGAGCCCTAGGGGCCGGGAACAAGGACAGTCAGCACCCTTTGTCCCCACCAAAGGCCCTTCACCTGGTCACTGTCCCCTGCCCAATGGCCAGAGGAGGTACCAGAGAGCTGGTCAGAAAGCCTGGCAGACCCCAGTGTCAGAGGGAGGGACTGGAACTCCTGTGAGTTCTACACCCGCAAGTGAACCCTCTCAAACCAAACAGCATCAACTAGCCCCCGGCCCCACCTGCCGTGTGCAGAACAAACCGCCCTCTATCCATCAACCCCGAGGCTCATGGGCAGGCACAGGAAGGGTAAAAGGTGCCCACCTCAGGCTGCCCAGGTCCCACCAACCAGCAAAGAGAATGGCATTTTTGTCGAGATGGACTTTGGCTCCAGATTTCGAGCCCTTTCTCTGTCTCTTACTCCTGTTCAGCCCAGCGGATTTTTCCCCCCAGAGATGATCTTTTGGGGGGCATAATTTCAGAGGCACTCTGATCACTCTTTAATCATTCACAGTAACAGCAGGCCATCCGGCTAATTTCAAAGAAGAAAGGAGGGCTGGAGGAGAGGTAGGAGAAGAAGGAAGGAAAGGGATAGACTAAGGAGGAAAGCAAAGCCTTCCAGTTCAAAGACTCATATTCTGGGTTCATATTCTGGGCTCACAGTGTCTGTGAAGTACTTTGGATGAGAGAGCAGGACGCCCTGGGAGCCAAACCCACCCAACGCCTATTTTTGTAAATAAAGTTTGAGTGGCACACAGACACGCTCATGTGCACCGTGTGTGGGTGCTTCACTCTACAACGCAAAGTTCAGGAGTCACGACAGAGACCGTATGGCCCATAAAGCTTAAAAGATGTACTCTCCCGGCCCTTTATAGAAAAGATTGCGGGGGCGCCTGGGTGGCTCAATCGGTTAAGTGTCTGACTCTTGACTTCAGCTCAGGTCACAATCCCACAGTTCGTGAGATCAAGCCCTGTGTCAGGCTCTGTGCTGACAACGAGAAGCCTGCTTGAGATTCTCTCTCTCCCTCTCTCTCTCTGCCTCCCCCTCAACAATCAATCAATAATCTTTTTTTAAAAAAAGAAAAGATGGTGAACTGTACTTAGGTAAATGCAGCCCTCCCTCCCCGCTAGGGTACCCTGATAAGCAGGGTGCAGGCTGGATTTCACCTGCTGGTCACCTGCTTAACTGGAAACTCTTGTGCAGTACACAACCTGCCCAACCATACACAGCAGGCATGGAAGAGAGAAAATGTCAACTCTGCTTTCTTAAAACCAATTCTCAGCTCAGATGAGTCTGGGGGGCAGTGTGTAAGCTCCTTCTCCTCGGAAACTACTCCCTGTCCTTCCTCACACCATGGCTGCGAGGAGCCTGCTGGCTGTGTTTACCAGATGATGGCTCTCTCCCACATTAGCTCCCAACCTGGCATCTCTCCACCCCCAGCAACTGCCAGATTAAATGCATTACTTGACCATCTTCACCCGGCTCCCTTTGATGTTCCCTTCTCAAGCTTCAAAATACCTTTTGGAGGGAGATCAGACAGCATTAAACAGAATTACTAATTAATTAAGCAAAGTTAAATTTTAAACACTGTTTGTTGTGTTAGCCAAAAGCCTGAACAGAACAGACTTTTTTCCTCCACTGAGATCAAAGACAGTCTCTTCCCTGTCCCTCCCCCAGTTTAAAAAGAAGAGGGGGCTGGGGAGGAAGAGAGGGAAAGAAGAGAGTGCAGGGGAGCGTCAGTAAGCAAGGAAAGACCCAAGTGGGGGCGATCTTTGGGGGTGGCCGTGGGGTCTAGACTCCCAGCCCTCACCCTGCACCCCCAGTCCCAATGGGAGGCATCAACAGCTCATTTGGGACTGCATGCTGGGAGAGCCACGGTCACTTTCTCAAGACTGTTTAGCCTGGCAAATAGCAGTGACCCAGGGAGCCGGATGGCACAGCCCACCCAGCCAGAGCTGCTGACAGCCGGTGCCACCCAAACAGTGTGAGACTCAGGCTGTGAAATAAAACAGACCCGCCCTCCCGCAGCCCCACCCTCCCTGGCACCCAGGTAGGACCAGCACCTCAGCGTTCTTCCCCAAGGGGCCTGGGCTCATCCGAGAAGCAGGTTGTGCACTGCACAACTCTAGGGGATTCCGTTCACAGGCTGGACCCCAGATGCCTGTGTACTGCTGGTGACAGTTTTCAGACAGACGGCAGAAAGGTGTCTTGAGGGGGGCTCCTTTCTCCAATGTGCACAAATGCATTTGTTACGCGCAGAGCACGGTCTGTCCCCACCTGGACTAGCCCTTCATTCTGCACAATCTGATCTGGGGTCTCTTGACAGCTTCACAGGAGCCTGCCACATGCCGGCAGGCAGACTGCAGGTCTCATGGGAGCCAGGGTCCTGCTGGCTAGTGCCCCTGGGATGCCCAGAGCACACAACACGTACCACCCATGCACAGGGCAACCATCCCACCCCAGTGTGCTAAACTGCACCAAATCCCATAGGCAGACACAAGGAAGGCTGCATAACAAACACGCCATAAATTCTGGCCTGATTGAGACTAGGAACCGGAGTGAGGAAGGGGGTGGTTGAAAGAGGTAGGTCTGATCCTGAATCCCATACTTAGGCTAAAATCCCAACCCTGGACGATATCAGCAAATGCCAGCTTGCTTTAACACAATCCGGAAAGGCCTGGTTGATAATAAACTTTGGAAGTAGGGGACAAGTCTGAAACACAGTTATGACTACATCAACCCTACCAAAGACCAGAAATTACTAACACTCAAAGGCATGGCTCTCTTAGCCCGGTTACCTGCCACGTTCTTCCCAGTTGATACGACGTAAAGATTTAACGCAAGCCAGCGCTTCCTTGCCGGAGGTTGGACCCCCGCCCTGATGTCCCCACAGGCCCTTCCCAATTGTCCATGTACAGATTATCTGCCGCAAATATTTTAGTCTCAGGGTGGCTCGCCAGGATGTTTCTGACTCCCCAGCCCTCCGCCAGCAGCTGCGAGAGGGAATGCAGAGGAATTTTAATATTAGCCTATGCCAAATATAATTAGGCGCGTAAATCTGTTGCCAGTAAAAAGAGAAAGGTATCATATGTACATTCCAGGCCAAATGGTTTCTTGTGTTATCTGCACGAGGCTCTCCTTAGGGAGCAAGGATCCCAGAGACACACAAATCTGTCTGTCAACGAGCGCAGCCGCGGGCTGGTGGAGTTAGTGGGTGTGTGCGTTACTCCATCAGGGCCTCTAAGTAACACCAGGCAGGATAGGTTACTGTTTGCATCTTACCAAAGAGGAAACTAAACTCAAAAAGCAAAGTGGATCAAGCCATTTCCCTGCCGAGATCGATCTGCCCGCCACTGTCTCTCAGCCCTGTCTCCCCACGGAATCGCTTTCCAGTTTTTGACCCGGCCGTGCTCTCACACTGTTATCCCTGCCAAGAACGCCTGTCCTGGCTCTCCAGCTCCTGCTCACCCTTCAGGTCCTCAGCTTAGGCCTTCCAACCTGGGAGATGGTGCCTGCATGCCCCCGGGGGCTAGGTTAGGGTTCCCTGCTCAGTGACACTCTCTTACACCGCTGTTATCATTACTTAGTTCATCCTAGCTTCGCGCTGTGGCCCCAGAATAAGGTACAGTGCCTGTCGCACCACATCAGGTCCGCCAACACCATCATCATCATCAAAACGACAGTAAGTGGCAGCACCAGGATTTGAACCCAGAAGGGATAGAAACAGAAGAACTAAAAGCCTGGTTTCCTGACTCCCCAGCCGCTGGTCTCTCCACTCTGTCACACAACCGTTGACACCTGTTCCTGCCTGTCTCGCAACCATGCTCCTCCTTCTGAGCATCTGGGTTTCTTCCGGTGGCCGCCCCCCTCCCATCCCAATCCACATGGTTTACAGAGGGCTGATTCGACTCCAGCTTCGGGGGTGCACCCAGCGCCCAGACCCGACATGGTATATGTCATCCCGATGGCCACTGTGGCCGCTCCTTGGTCAGTATAAAGGGAGAGTTCGTCCTGAAGCCAATGGAGTGAAAGCTTGCGGGCCCCTCACTTGCGTGGGACAGGCCCTAAGCAATGTGTTCACATGCTCACTTGGTTTTCTGACACTTTCCAATTAGGTATCTTAACCTCAGTCAGCTACGACCCCTGTCTCTTCCCATTCTGACTTCTGTACATCCTCTTGTGTCACACAGTTGGGGTGAACACAGGCATTTCTGGAATCGAGCTAAGGGAGGGCTGAGGTGGAGATACAGGTATTTAGGTTTAACAGGACACATATATAATCTGGTTCAAAGTTATAAAAGGATCATACAAAAAAATAAATCCATGAAAGAATCATGTGTTTCTTTTCTTAAAGAAGGCCCCCAAGCCGAGTTAAGTTCGGGTCCCACAAAACCTAGATCCACCTGCGCCAGCAAAGTGAGAATCACACTTTTGCAAGACGTAGTGAGACTTCGGGGCTCTCTTTCACCTGTGATGGCTGAGTTCATAGAATGTGAGCACCTTAGCAGGACAGACCAACAAAGGGGCGGAGGGCACCGGTGATGGAGAGGGAGGGAGAGAGGACGGGAGGAAGGCAGGGAGAGTATGTGCGTGTTGGATGACACGGTTTGAGCTCCCAGATCCAGCTGGCCCTTTTTGGGCAAAATCCACCCTAGAATTTTTCAATATCGTGAGCCAAAGCTTCAGCAAATTTGGGCTGAATGTCAAAAGAAGCCAAAGAATCCTGACTTAACTATCCACCACTCTGAGCCCCCGCTTGTCAGGAAAAAACACCACCAAAACAGGAATTGACATGATGAGTATTCTCCAAGGTGGCTTCTGGCACTTTCCACCAGCGGGTGTCTACCCCTTCCTGAGACCTGAAATGCCAGCCAGGGTGTTTCTCTTCACAATCCTGCCTCCCCAGGGTGCACTTTACCGTAGGGAGAATTTCTTTAAGGACCGGTTGTGACTAAGGGGAAAGAGGAGAGGAAAAAAGAAAACAAAGGAAACAACCCTTCCCAACAAATAGCATTCTGGCCTTTTCCCTCATCAGAGCGTAAGGTTGATGGCCACTCTGCTTTGAGGTTTGTATAGGCTTGAGACGAAACATCTGTTCAGGGAGGGAGGGGGGGGAAAGCCGGGAGAGAGAGCAGGAAAGAGAAAAAAGCCTTTTGGGGCTAAAAATACCATGTCCCTTCCACTCTCCCTTGGTCCCCGCCCAAGTTAAAACATGTGATGAAATCCAACTTTTAGAATCTAACCCCGAGCTACTTGAAACTACTAAAGCCTCTTCGGTATCTGACACAAGTCAGAATTTCCACTGTTCCAGCTGAGCTTTTGTGAAGAACAGACTTGAGAGAAGCTGCTGTCACCGCCGACACCCGGGCTTCTGGGGGGACTGCCGCAGAGTGGAGTCGGGCCTCGCTGACACTCGCAGGAGCACAGGCTCTGAACTGAGACACGGCAGCCAGCGGGGTGTGGCCCGCCTGCCCTCCGTCGGGGGGGCCCCCGCTGCTCACCAGTCGTGTCTTCTTCGTCTTGGGCTTCCAGGGAACCACCGGCCAGCCCCGCCGATTGACCGGCCCTGCCAGGGAGTGGTGCGGAGCCGCCTGTGGTGACGTCCTTAGAAGTCCCCTCCCTCCCTCCCTCTCTTTCTCCCCCCAGCTGCTCCCTGACCTCCAGACTCAGTGTCCCACTGTCTACTTGGCCTCTCTACCTGGATGTCCAACAGCCATCTTGAACCCAATGTGCCCCCAACAAAAAGCCTCCACTGTCACCCGCCTAAGCCTCCACGTCAGAAGCGGCACCACCACTGCCTTCCGTCCTTAAGCCGGACGTCGAAGGTGAACCCGGGATCCCTTCTTTCCTTCACCGACCTCCCCTCTCTCACCTCTACCCCCAGGGCCACCCACTGCCCTCCAGCCCCCCAGCCCCGACGCTGGGCGACGTCATCACCTCTCACCTGCACTACTGTGACCGTGCCCCGTCTCCATGGCCTCCTTCCTCCCCACACGCGGCCCATCACGCTTTCCAGAAGGATCTTGTTAAAACGGAAGTCAGAAGCTGGCACTCGCCTACGCCTTCTCTTCAAAAGCAGCGTAAAACCCAAGCGTGTGGTCCCACCCCTGCCCGCTGGCCCACCCTTGGCCCCAGCGGCTCCTCCTACCACATAGGCCTCCCTTTTGTTCTTCCCTAAACCCCAAGTTCCTTCCACCTTGGGGTTCCGCTTGCTCCTCCTGGCTGCTCTCCCTTCACATCCTCCCAAGGCTGGTCCTTCCTCAGCTGAGATGTCACCTCCTCCGAGAGGCCTTGCCACAATCTACCCCTCACGGCGTTTTACCACTACCAGAAATTTGCACGGCCGTTCTCTGGATTATTCAGTCACTACCTGCCTCCCTCAGGCGAGCACCCTGCCAGTAAGGCCCACCTACCTGGTTCATGGTCGAGCACCCAGGACTCAGCAGGGCCCCACGCCTGCAGGAGATGCTCAGCTAAATACTCCCTGAATGAGCAAGAGTCAGAGGCCTGAGCTCCATTCTCACTCTGCTGTGTTACCTTAGACGGCTCACGTCCCCTCTCTGGGCCTCAGCTCGCCAACTACAAATGAAGGGGGCTAGAGGCCTTCCCAGGGCTCCTCGGGTCTGTGAGTGGTTGACACATCACACCTGGGGGCCGAGACAGACGGACCTGGGCCGCAAGGGGGAGTACACAGGACCTGCCTGGGTGGCCCGAGGGAGGGGACTGTCTGACTTCACGCTGTTGACTTCATTCTTCCAGTGAGTATTTATTGAGCACTTACAGCATGCCAGACTCTATGTCAGGCACTGGGAGAAGAAGGAGACATTCAGAGATGCTAATAGGATTAAAGAAACTTTGAAAATAGGTCTTCTTTGATCTGGACTGGTAAATAATTATAAACACCAGTTGGCTCCCTTTCAAGAAAAGACCCATAAAACAATAAGACTCATGACAGCTCACAGACACCGGGCACTTACTCTGCACCAGGGCCGTTCTCTGGGCTTACATAAATGACCTCACGGTCTTCACGGGAGCCCTGAGGAAGAGGTGCTAATGATTACCCCCCCCCCCCCACAAGGAAAATGCAGAACAGAGAAGTGAAGGGATTCACCCCAGGTCACCCAGTGAGTTGTGGTTTAAAGCCCGGCTGCTCTGGGGCCCGACTTGCAAATTCCCAAAAGGTCCAAATAAAGATAGGAAGGTACTTCCCCTGGGTTCCGAGGGGGTGGGGATGAGACAAACTTCGGGGCCCATCCAGAGTCAGGCAGGTCCTAAGCTCACAGTGGGGCCACTCAGACCCCAGGGCCTCAATCCCAACACCACAGCCCTGCCGGGCAGGACTAGCTACTCTACCACAGCCTGAGGCTGGGGAAGTGGGGATCCCATAGGCCCCGTCAGGCCAGACCCAGGCTGCACGGAGGGAGGCCTGCCCTCCCCCCCAGCAGCCCTGGGTCCTGGAGGGAGGACCTGGGCCCCAAGGGGAGGGGCCTCCTGACTTCACTCATCCTGAGGGTTCCTTGATGGGCGTTCTGTGAAGTCAGCTCTCCATAGATGCCAGGCAGGTTACTCTTTGCCTGCTTTCATCCCCAAGTGGAGGTCAGAAGACGGGAAACAGACTCGGTGTTAGACTCAACGGGCAGATACTAGAGGGGGAGGGGCAGAAGTGAGTCAAGGCTCGGGGAGGGAGGGGGACAGCCCCAGGTGGAAGGGAGAGAGGGGACCTAGAGAGGAAGCTGCATCCTATGCAGAGTGGAGAGGACACCCCCAAACACAGCTCTTCCGGGGGCCATTCAGGGTGACACAGGTCAGCCAAACAATGGTGGCACCCGTTTGCACCTCAGGCCACAAGCCACAGGCCGCCACCGCCTGTCCTACGGCCCAGCTGGGGAGGTGGGGAAGCCAGGTGGGTACTGGAGTGACGAGTGGGGCTGGCCGCCCATGCTCAGACCCCAGCCGGGCCAGCAGAGGGAGGGTCCCTCTCCCCTTCTCCCCTGGAAAGCCAGCCTCGTGTCCGCCCCTGCCACGCCCAGCCAGCTCTCCTGGCTTGGGACTTTTGATGTTTACTTTGTTCTCTCCACAGTTCAAAAGGAGCTCGGAAGCCTCGCACCAAGCCCAGACTTAATCTGCCATCCCGCGAGCTCCCAGCTGGCCAGTTAAGGCGGTTAAGATGCTGGATTAGGGCCGGCTTTACATAACAACGCAGGAGCTAAAGCCGTCCTCTCCTGGGATGGCTAAAAGACTTCTTTTTATCTTCACGCCTCAGATGGCCTTTTTTCTCCCTTAAACAGCCCTCCAGCCCGCCAAGAGGCAATGAACTTGGCCAACAGGAAGACAAAAGAGAGAGTCAGGATTCGGCGTGCTCTCCCTTGGCCGGGTAGCACAGAGGGATGTCCCCAGGCCAGGTGGATGCTTCTCGGGGACTCAGCAGCACCTGCTCTTACTGTGGCCACGTCCCCCCATTCTGGGGGGTGCGGCCTCAGGCCTCTGCGCCGAGGGCGACCGTGGCACCACAGGCAGTCACGGGCCCAGCATCCTCCCAAGGAGTCCCAGGGCCACGCGGGCAGCCCAGGCGCACACCAGAACAGTCTCGCTCTTGACTGCTTCATCTACACAGTGCTCTCGCTTTTTAATGCTGTGGCTCGTCTCTCAATCCATCCTCCTTGTGAAAGTTTGAACATTCATCACTATCGTCCTCTTTGTGCCCACTTTCTGATTTTAGTATCCTCCTCCCACGCCCAAGAGGAGCTACTGTCTTTGTGTGTCGAGGCCTCCAGCCACCCCGTAATATGCACGCGGTACACACGCATATGTGCAAGGAAATACGGAGTGCTGTGTCGTGCCCTTTTTCACACAAAACATACCGTGACATGCTGCATCTTTCTGCAACCTGATGTGTTTTGTATTTTCTGCTTCCGCGTCAGCTTTGGTTTGAAGAAAGAGGCCGAAAAGCTTGACCGCCGACAACTTAGTCCGACCCCTAGTTGGGAAACTGAGGCAGGAGAGTGGCCTGAGCCCCCTCCCTCATCAGTGGTGGCACCAATGTGCCTAGACATCATCAGTAATGAGCAAGGTGCCCAGGCTGCCCTTCAAGGCCAGGAATGCAGCTGGGGCAGGGGGCGGGGGCGGGGGGGCATGGGGTCAGACTGAATGATGCCAACCTCACACCCTTTCCCCCAACGGGAGCTGGGACCCCCAGGCACCTCATATTCATCCCCCATCCATCAACCGGTGTTTGTAAGTGCCGCCCTCCCCGTGTCTCAGGGGTTCGTTCTCCCTGCAAGGAGCCCACAGCCTCCGTGCACCCACAGAGTCCGGTTCCACATCCCCACTCATCATGTTACAGAGGGCAAGGGGGGCCCAGAGCGGAGGGACCTGGCCACGATCCACAGCAGGCCACTACCAGAGCTGGGAGGGGAGCCAGGGCCAACGTTCCTTCTACTTCATTATAACAGCACGCACACTCTGAATGCAGACATCAGAGGGAAGTGGATTCCATGGGCGGCCCATTTCTTGTCTGATTGAAGGCAAAGACACTTCACTTGAAATCAGTTACATGGTTTCAAACTGAGCCTCAATGGACAGAGAACTGCCTTGTTTTGAGCGGTAACTAGAGGCTCAACAAATGATGGATAGAAAGACAGATAGATGATGACTGGAGGATGATGGTTCCGTGGATGAAGGGATGATTGAATCCATCCACGGGTGGAGGATGGATTATGGGTGGCTGAGCTGGCTGGCTGGTGGGCGGGTGACAGGAGAGTAGAGAGGAGAATGAAAAGGCAATGGATGGATGGATGGATGGATGGATGGATGGATGGGGCGTGACCAGTGGGTGGGTGAGTGACAGGGGAACGAAGGGACAGACAGATGAGTGGTGGTTGGATGGGTAGTGAATGGGCGATGGATGGAACAGGTGGAGGGATAGATGAACAAGAGAATGAACTTGCTAATGAGTTATGGTGTGAATGAGCAAATGAATACCTAACAGGAATGAGGGCTGATGCCCATGTAATCAATGTCCGGGATCAGCTCAATCCCTAAGGGCTTACACCCTGCACACCCTTATCTGACTCCCCAGATCTCTCGGCATCAACTCCTGACATCTCTCTCCATGGAACCAAAGATGACAGCTGAGGCTTGAGGGGAGCCAGGGCATGACAGAATCAGAGCTGCAGAGCCCCTGCGTGCAGCCACCAGATCTGCAAGCAAGCACGCTCAAGGGAAACACCCCCAAGCCTTCACAAAGCCTTCCATCCATGGGACTCCCCACCCTTGGTTCAGGACCTGCTCATATTTGAGTCTGATAGATACCTGGGTCCCAGCCTGCCTCCAGCTCCTGGGCAACTGGGTGGACCTCTTAAAACAGTGCTTCTCAAAGTGCACAAGTCACCTGGGGAGTCTCTTACAGTGCAGATTGGATGCAGCAGGCCTGGGGCTGAGCAGGGGGACCCTATGCTTATGACAGCTGTCAAGCTGGATGTGGCCACAGTCCTCAGGCCTGGCCCAGGCTCCCCTTGAGAAACCCTTGGCACTGTCTGCTCTCCTCTCAAGGCTCTACAGGGGCCCAAGGCCTAGATCCCCCTAAGACCCTCAGCTCTCCTACAAGTTGCCTGTCCCCCTACCATCCTAAGGCTTCCCCAGTGCAGTGATTCTCTTCTCGGATTCTGAGCGTAAAACGGAAATGCTATCCCGCTTCGCAAATGCTTTCCAATCAATGCCACCTATGCTTTGCATCAACTCAGGGAGTCCAGCAGGGAGAAGGCTTTCATTCCTGTTCTGTGTGTGTGGAAACTAAGGCTCAGAAAGGTGGCGTGCCTTGCCCAAAGTCAAGTCGGTGCTCCAGTGTCCGCCTCCTTTCCCCAACAGGTGCTTCCCCTTGAACAAAGACAGGAGTGAGCGGAGAGCGGCCAGTGGGGTGCCATTGGTATGTGCTCCAGCTGAGCGACGTGAATGACAAATGGGGAAACAGATCAGCTACGTGCCGAACACAGTTTGAGGGGCCAATGAGCCGCTACTGTGATCACCCCCCAATGGGAAAGCTGAGCTCCAACAACCTGTCCAAGGCTCCACAGCCAATACAGAGCAGAGCCAGGATGTGAGCCTCGGGAGCCTGGCTCCACTCTGGGCTTGGACCTGTGAAGGGCGATATTCCCTTCTTGCCTCTCACCCCCACTCACCCCCACTGACAGGGTCCAGTCCTCCGCCTGGTCTGCAGATTTTCCAGAGGGCACACAGGGCACACGGTAGACTAGATGACCCCTTCCCCATCTCACTGCACCCTGGGAAGAAGAGAGCAATGGATTCCAGTACCTTCTAGCCGAAAGCCTTCCTCTTCCTCCTCACTGAGCGTTTCTCTGAAAATTTCACCCACGAGCTCCTAGAGGAAGACAAAGCAGGGACATTAAGCAAGAATTGGACAGAGTCAGGTAGGAGCCTGGTGTTGGGACGTCATGAAGGTGTGCCCAGCTGGTCACAAGGAAGCGGGGATCCTGCTCTAATTCTTCCAATGGGAATTTAGGTCAACTGAGGTGGATCCTATCACACTTGAAAAGTGAATTATCACCATGCTTTTCAGGAAGTAACTTTTTCTCAGCTCACTATAAAATACTATACCCGACCACACTTCTCCCTCAGAAAGGAAGTTCCACCCTCCACCCCGGAAAAAGACAGAGATAAGATGAGAAAATGTCTCTCATCTACACCTTGGAGTCAACTCGACTCCAGCAAGCCGACCCTGTGGGCCCCGAGAAGGGATCTCAGTTTGAACCCTTCTCCAGCAGAGGGTCCCGGGCGGGCCGTCTCCATGGGTTTACAAAGAGGGCCTGGAGTGCCCAAGGGGAGGTCTCTACTACCCTTAACATAAACCCCAACTCTTCAGCGTCACATTCAGAAACCTTCATGCTTTGGCTCGGGCTGATCTTCAGACAGGCCTGCCACATCTCCCCCGTGCACACACCTGCCAGAAACCAGCCTGATCCTGGCACATGCCTTGCCTGGTGGCATCCTTGAGGATGCCTGGCGGCTTATCCCATATGGCAGAGTTGGTCCCAACCAGCCTGCTCAGGCTGTCATTCAGATGTGGTCAAGTTGGCCAGGGGACTTTGGTTGGTCCACAGGCTGGGAAATTTCTGGGATGTCGACAAAGGTACGACCTATCTCACCCCACCCCTGCAGGACGACTCTAGATACGGAAGAAGCAGGGCCGGCATTTGCCAGACTGTCTTCTGCATTTTTTGGTATTCTGCCCATAAGAGTTCTGTGATCTAAAAAGATTGTTCTAAAGTTATGCAAGATCCCGTACTGAAGAATTTACGACGGTAATGGACACTGTGAGTATCCAAGTAGTAACTGAGGCTACGTTCCCCAATTTTCCTCCTATTTAGACCGTGGAGTTTTGTTTTACACAAGCATCACATGGGATTCGTGTTCCGAGGAACCCACTTTGGGAAATGCTCCTCTTCTGGGGGAGAGACAAGGTTTGAGAAGTTATACCGCCTTATCTCTTTAGATGCCACAACAATGCTACGGCAGCATTTCTCGAACCACAAAATGACAAGCAATAAAAAAGCCCAAACTCAGCAGCTGTCACCAACTTCTCTTTTTGAAAAAAAAAAATGGGGGGCAGGCAAAGAGAAAGAAAAAGAGAACATACCCTTCTCGTTGAAAAATTAGAAGGAAAAAAAAAAATCCTGCACCTCAGATCCTTAACAGAAAAACCAGGGCTTGCTTTGATTAACCAAACAAAAATAATGCTTTGTATATCTGATCTTATCAACTGGACACAGCTGGAGCTAAGTCTCTTTTCTTTTCTTTTCTTTTCTTTTTTTTTTTAAAGGATCAACAGCTGACATTTTATGGATCAGGGCCGGTGTTCTCCTCTCTCTCCTTTCAGATCGTTCGGGGGCGTCACACACTCTTTCCTACGGGTTGTGAAAATGTGGCCACTCAGACTCCCGGGGTCCCACTGACTTCAAAACCAGGCTGCTTGATTCCTGGAGAGAGGATGGCTTCTCCCCCCTCCTCCGCCAATTATCATAATCACCGAACACTTCCCGGGCTTGTAAACTGGCTGTTTGTGTTAACGGCGCTGGAGTTGACAGGGAAGCAGGGAGCTGGTGACAGGGAAGGGACGCACTCAGGTGGCATCATTAGACAGCTGGGACGCTCCGGCAGCCAATTAGAGCCCATCTTTCATGCCAGAGGAAGACGGATGCCATCTCCCCATAAAGGAGCACTTCCTCACAGGAGCAGCTGATGGTCTTCAAGGGAGTCAACAGCCCGCTTCACGCTCGGCTCTTCTGGAAAGCGGGGTGCTCAGTGCTGACCTTGGCCCGCCACCCTGACCGCTGCAGGCAAGGCAGACAGGACCTGCCAGACCCATACTTTTGAGCGCACGTGTCTTCTTATTGGCAGACTTGGAGGAGTTTAAGGACTCCGAACGTCACTCCCAACAAAGCAGCCGTCTGGAACCCCGATAACGATGCCTCACAGTGTGTATCACGCACTCTGAGAACTGTCTGCTGTGAGGACGAAGCTCTCTGACACAGTAAAGACACATCTCTGCATATTAAAGCAGGCTTCTGGCAAGCTCCGGGGTCGGCCTCTTCCTGCTAAACCTTACCCTGCTCTGTATAACCCTGTGAGAGCTCCTCTGCACCACGGTCCACTGACATACTGTGCAGTTACAGAAGCTCGACATTGGCAAATGTTCATTTCATCCGCTGAGCCAGGCGGCCCGGGGCCAGTGCCGTGCAGTGTCTGTGGTCTTCAAGCTTTGAATCGCTAAGCTAGAGGCAATGCAGTGTGGAGCCAGACACAGGATCACGTCCTGGCTCCCTTGCCTCCCTCGCCCTTGGACCGGGCTGGCATTGGCCAGCCACTGCCTTCTTGGGACCTCAGTCTGTTTCTCTGTAAAATGGGCACAATGATGAACCACAGCAACGATAGGACAGCTGACCTTCTCGCACGTCTCCTAAGTGCCAGGCACCGTGCGAGGCACCTTATGAGTGTATCATCTCCCTCGATCTTTGCCACGGCTCCGCGCTTTCTATCTCTCAGGGAATAAACACTCATAAAAATGATCTGCAATTTGTAAACTCAGAGTTATAACTGTTATTATTATTTTTTCTACGAAGAAAGCACCCTCAACCCTCCAGGGACATAGGAGACAGGACATAATGGTAATGACAGCCACTTGCATCATTTACCAAGTGCTCCTGGTGTATGAGGCACTGACTGACAGACTCCTCACAAGAACCTCCAGAGAATGGGGTTCCCAATAGCCTTGGATTTAAGTGAGGAGGCCCCAAGGGGCCAGGCGAGTGGCTCTAGATCATCAGCTAAGACTGGAGCCACGCCTGGCTTGGGCTTATGCAGTGGAATCAGGGCTCCTGTGGGCACGGGGACGGAGGCAGCCAAGAGTCTGGGCACTTGCCAGGGACCACGGATCACACTTAAAGAAGTGTAAGAAAAACAGGCTGGCTAGTGGCTCCGTGGGTGGTGAACAAGTACTCCTGTTTGTCCTGAGCGACTAGAAGGGCCCACGGCTCCTCCCCGCCAGGTCTGGGACTTGGCAGGGCCCTGGCTGGGAGGCCCGCCTGCGAGGTTTGGGGCCAGGCCCTCAGGACCACCCTTCAGGAAGGCGCTCAGACCCCTCGACGGCCGCGAGCCCCGCTGGGAGCCCCAGTGCAGCAGGTGCAAGGCACAGTACTGGAATGGGTCAGACCCTGGTTCAAATCCCAGCTCTGCTTCACACAAGATGCATCATTTGGGTGAGGGAACTTTCTTGGCCTCCCCACGTGTACACAGGGATGATAGCACTCATGATGCCTCAGGGCGGGTTGTGAGGGTTAAGTAAGCCACGGCAGGTAAAGTGTTTCACGTGCAGGTAAAGTGTTTCACGTTACATCGGATACGATTGAGGCTCATGAGACCAGTAGTTACTGTTTCCTACTTCTTCTACTCTGATTGTCAAATGGCTACCAGAACTTTGCTCAGAGAAGCTCAAAGTCTCACCAAACCCAACGTGCCCTCAAAGACACTGGGAAACACCCTCCTACCCGGCATAATGTTTTTAACGCTTCGCATTTAATCCTCAGGGCAATCCTTTGAGCTAATACCATTATTGTCCCCACTTCGCAGGTGAGAAAACTGAGGCACAGAGAGGTTAAGTGACTTGCCTAAGGTCACACAGCTAGTCAGTGTCAGAGCCGGGATGGAAGGCAGGCTGCCTGGCTCCAGAGCCCACACCCTTCACTGCCCCGCCCCCCCCCGTAAGAAGCCCCAGTATGGGGCTTGGGATGCAGTGATTTCTCTTCACTGCTGCTTTGTCTACTCAGCCATCATTCTGGCTCCTGGTCCCAGGCCCTTTCTCCTCTGACCCTCAGGACAGTCGGCCTCAGACGAGGCTCTAAGTTCTGATCAAAGGCCTCTCTGGACCCCAAGGCCTCCTGTCGCACCTAGCCTGATGCCAGGCTGCCCCCTGCTCAGCGGTCAGGCTTGGTGGCCTTTCAGGCCACAGGACCCAGAGCCCCCTCCCCCTCCCATGTCCCAGCACCGCTGTTCCTCTGCCCCACGCCGGGCCCCAGGAAGAGAGGCCAGCTCCTCCGGGTGCTAAGTGCAGCCAACACCAACCCAGAGTCCAGAATTGCAGGCATGAGGCCTTATAAGGCCTCCGGGGACGGGAAACCACATCAAAGCAGGGCTTGGGAGCGGGCTGGAGTTCGGTTAGGGTTTTTCCTCTTTGTCTTTGAGACTCATACTCCTGAGCTTAATATCTTCCCCCACCGCCTGCCCCAGCAGTCCTTTGCCAATCTTTCTGTTCTCTAAGAGCTAACAGATGTTGGTGCCACGGGTTTCAAAGAAAACTCCTGGTGCCCACAGAACACGGCACAACTTATAGATTCCAAGAATGCACAGGGTTGGGACATGCCAGGGGAAGAGAAGGGTGGGGGGCACGACCCAGCCACCCAGTAACCCTTAGATCCAAGTAGTCCGCCCTGGAGCTGCCCCAGGAAATTTCTGGCAAGCTGCCTCTTCCCAGCACACCGTACAGACGCAGGCCGGCCAGGCGTGCCTGGGGAACCGGCGCCGCCGCGGGCAGGCAGGCCATCCAGGGCAGGGATGCTCTGTCCCCGGAACCTGGCCGAACCTGGGAGCCCGGGCCCCTGCCGGCCCACCCTCAGCAGCTGAGTGGCCGCAGACGCCTTGCTTAACCACTCCGGCTCCCACTTTGCTCTTCTGTAAAATGGGGATTTAGATGTAAAGAAAGTCAACGAGAAAAGGGAGACAAAATACACATAGCGGGATACACTACACATGAGCTTTTCTTCTCCTTCTGTAGTGCCCTTCTTTTGCCACGTGCTTGGAACATCCTTACATTTTATTCCTGCAAAAACCTAACGTCCAGTGGTTCAACGCCCCAGGGTCCACCCCCGGATGACATTCTCATGAGAGCAGCAAGGAGGCACGTTTAAGTTCAGTAGTGTTAAGGGTATAATGCACCTGTACATCTAAGAAAATACCAGACCAAACGTCCACGTATCCCCATGGTTACCCCCAGGAGGGAGGGACAAGAGAGATGGAGAATGAGAAACTTCAACTTTCTCAGAAGCAGTCTAATTTTTGAGATGAGTATATTCAGGTATCACTTGCACCACTAAAATCTAATTTAATAAAACCCCACACAATAACCCACTTTACAAGAAGGACTTGGAGCTCAGCCAGGAAATTAAGGGACTGGTCCAAGGTCACTTAAGGAGAGAAAGTGGCAGAGCTGGGGTTAGAACCCTCCCGGCCCCGGGCCCCTTGTCTCTAGAATGGGGTGGGGGTGGGGGGTGCCGGATGATGCTCATGGTCCCCTTGAGAAGAGATCTTCTGGGGCTCCAGTCCCCCTACCCAGCAGGAATCAGGAGTGGAAGGAAAGCCATGGCCATCCACTTTCGGGGCCTCAATGTCCCCATCTCCAACGTGCACTTTAACCTGTGGACCTTTGTTACTTCTGTCCCTGAGAGTCACTCTACCCACCAGAATGGCAGGTCAAAACTTGGGGGAATTCCCCACTCCACCCCAACCTACGCAACGTGCAACCCAGGGCTGAAAGGTAACCACTGGTGAAGGGCCGGGGTTGGGAAGGTTCCTGGGGCCCCGGCTCCGGTGACAGGCCAGGAGGGACTGGGGGTTCCCTCCTCCCCGAGGATGGGAGGGAAACAGACTTATTCCTCCTTCCAGAAAGACACAGCACCTCTTTTCAAACAAATGACATGTGGGGCAGAGCCCTCCGACATTCCCCTGAGGACAATGCAGCCTCCCATGGCCATGTAGCCCCCACTGGGGGCTCCGGGCTCCACCTGCCCAGCACCTGTCCCCCAGCTAAGCGAACTCAGAGCCCTCCCCCTGGGGATGCTTCTCACAACGGCTGGCGGGAAAGAAGTCTTCTCCGGTGCCAAGGCTGTGTATAATCTCATCTCCAGCTGCTTGCGACAGCGTACCCCAGAAGCGAACTCACAAAGGGACAGAGAGAGAGACCAGTGCCCAGGGGAGGGCACTTGGTCCAAGGCCCTAGGCCAAGTCGTTTCTAGAAGTCAGCTCCCCAAGGGCAGGCAACTGGGTCTAGAACAGTGCCTGATATATAGTAAACAGCAAGTATCTGTGGGATGAACCTTGGGGCCAGATACACCCTCGCCTGTGCTTCCTGGGGGAGGGGACAGTTACAGAAGCCACTGAGCTGCCCTTGTCGCTTACGGCAATTCACGGTGGGCTTCTGCTGCTTGGCCATTGAAAGCTCTGACCCCCGGAGCCTTCAGAACCACATTACAGCCCCCCTAAAATCAGAGCCCAAGATCCCGGCCAAGCTCGGAGGCCAGAGGGAGGAAGCTGCCGCCACCTGCTAAGCAGGGGGGCACCTCCACGCGTACCCCCAGCTGGAGAAGGGCGGGGAGGCTGAGCAGAAGTGGCCTGCCTCAATTCCCAGAGCTGGCCTGCATGTCTGGCCTACAAGGACCAGGCCTTCAAGACTCCGAAGATGTGCAGCGGTAATTAAAATTCCTTGGACTTCTCCCCGACTGTTTTTATCTGCTCAAGATATAATCCCTCTGTTCCCATTGGCACATCCCAGCCTCTGCCCCCCACATCCCAGGGACTCCAGCCTGAGCCGGCTTTCTGGACTTGAGGGAACACTTATCAGGAAGGTGGACGGTGGTGGGCAGGGGCTGGGATGGCAGAGCCGAGCAGGAAGGACTTCCAACCCGGGGCCTGGCCCTGGGGCCACCACATCCCTACTTCCTCCGAGCCTCAGGCCCTAGACGCTACAGGGTGCAAATAACCTCCGAAGATGGCTTTGCCCAGTCCCATGTCCTGGAGACACAGCTGGCCATAGGCGGCAACGGGCCAGCAAGGTCCACTTCCTGGGCTGTCACCCCAGCAAGCTGCCAGCCTCCACCTGCCGTCATCCCAAATGCCCCCGGAACTGGGTCCCACCTGGGCGACCAAGAGTACTTCACATTTTTCTTTAAATTGGCCCTCTCTCTCTCTCTCTTTAAAACCTAGTGTTACTAATAAGATCCGTGAAATCGTGGGTGTGATCTCCGAGTTATGGTAGGGGTCGTCAAAAATAGAATCCACGTGAAACAATGCAGAACCATGAAAATACAAGCCGTCTGCCGACCTGTCTCAAGCCCCATCCCCCCAGCAGAACGCAGATCACACCTGGGGAACTACAAGGTTTCAAGAGCCCAGAGCTGAAGTCCTCTGCCCCCTCCCCCACCCCCAGTGATCAGGCTGGTTCCCTGGACAGGTGGGAGGGGGTGGGGGAGGGGGGGAAGAGACACCACATAAGACAAGCACCAGACGAGGACAGAAGCAGGAATGCTCTCACGGCCCAGCGGCCGCTCCTCCCGCCCGGGACAGGCCCTCCTCTAGAGCGGGTGTCCGGGGACCATGAATCCTAGGCACAGATTAAAATAACTGATGCCAAGAGAAGACAGCAGAGCTTGGCATGACCCAGGACCTGCCTTGATCTCCAGTCTTTGGGACTTCAGAGCTCTCAGGAGGAGGTGACCCAACGCGAGGCAGACTGTCCGGGGCTGGGCGGGACGTGGGGCCTCAAGGGTCTGCTGTTGGTGTGACGGGAATTTTCCTACTAGATGGCAGTTCAAAGGAGTTTCTACAGTGGAAACCAGGATCCGATGGGCTTGTCAGGGCGTGGGAGTAACTGAGGTCAGGAACATAAAGGACTCAATGATAATAATTACCAGCATTTCTTTCGCAAGCGCCTGACATGTGCCAAGAGGTCTGTTCTGCCAGCACATCAGGGGCCTCGCTAACCGCTCCCAAAGGCCCTGAGAGCCGGGTGCCATTGTTACCCACTGCGGCCAGGAGGTTGGAGAAGTCAAGTGACTCACAGGAGGGTCCGACTTGAGCCCTGGCCCCTCTGCTTTATACCGTGTGACCTCATACAAACGATTTCCCCGTCAGTGCCTCGGTTTCTCCATCTCAACAGGGAAGTGACAGCAGCCGCCCAGCAGGACCACTTAGAAGGGGAGAGGAGACTGCGTGTGTAAAGGGCCCGGCACACCCACCCGGTGGCCAGCGTGCCATCACGCAGCTGTTCCCTCTCTGCTCTCAGGGGCCCCTGTTCTTCACTCCCCACCCTCCCATCCTCTTGTCTACCCCCCCACCCGCCGCCTTCAGGGAGGCCCCACAGCTGATCAAAGCCGGACCCGGGAGCACCTCAGCCACCCACGGGCCTCCAGCTCCAGCTGGCGGCTGACACTCAGCGCTTCTCAGTCTCTGCCTCCCTCCGCCCCCCGCCCGGCCCACGGCCAGCCACGCTGCTGACCCTGCTACGCCACGGAGGTGCCCGCCACTGGCCTGCCACACGGCCGGCCTGCCACACCACGCAGCGGAGCGCTGATAACAGGAGAGGCCGAGGGGGCTGTGGGGCGCCTTGGATCGCTGAGCAGCTGGGGCAATCTCTGCCAGCGGCTCCTGGCCCTGGGACAGGGCCCGGGTCTGCTGCCAGGGGCCAGCGGGTGCGCCCTGCTGAGCAGGGTGGCCGCGAGCCAGGCTGCTGGTGACTGACAGCACTGTCATCTGTCGCCCGGAGAGCGGCGCCCCCATAGACGGGGGGGTCACCTTGTTGCGGGAAAGGATGTGCACCCCGCCCGGGGGAGAGGTCGGCCCGGCCAGGAGCCCTGTGTGGCCTGGGGACCTGGGGAAGCGTGTTTCTCTCAGCCTCAGGAGTGAGGGGCTTTGGCTTCTCGTTTCTCCTCTCTTGGACACATGCACACGCATGGACACACTCAGGCCACCCCGTCTGCCCTAAAGCTCTTGCAGAAGCCGTCGTTCTGCCCCTCCGATGTCTGCCCCTGCCAGGCCTCCCTCTCCTGCCACAGCCCTGCTCCCAGGGCCCCTCACAGGCTGGACCCCACCTTGGGGTCTCCCGACCCCTGTCTGGGCTGTTTCTGCGGCCTGGGGAGCCCTCTACCCTCAACTGCTGACTGCCCGCTCGTGAAGTCCTGTCCCCGGGGCCCCAACCAGCATGACTGCTGACCCCCAACCGCCCCCCCCATGTCGCTCTTGGGCAGAATCAAGGGTCGCACGTCTGGTCTCCCCGAGGACTCAGTTCATTTGGAATCTTAACTGTTCATGTGCCACCAGATCTGTGCCTGTCAGTCTCCAAGTCCGTACCTATAAAATAGGCCTATGACACAGACGTGCCTTGAATGTCCCATAAGAAGGTGGGCATGGAAGAAAGGGTTAGCGGCACTGCTCGGGAACCCAGGCTCCCAGGGTCCCAGGCGCCGGCCGGTGGGAGAGCAGGTGAGGACCGCCGAGGGGCCAATCCTGTTGTGCTCCGAAACAAAAGAGGCATATTCTCCAGAACACTTCTGGAAGGACATGCTATGCTTTGCATGTAACAGTGGCTACCCTTGGGGAGCAGGCATGGGCAGCCGGGGAGCCGTCCCCTTCAGTTGCCCAGCTTTCTGGACTCTCTGGGTTTGTCCTGTCTCTCCCCCGCTCCTGTCCCCTCCCCTCCTCTTTCTCTCTTTTTTAACCAAGAACGCGCAATAGTCTTATACTCAAAAGACACTGAGCTTTCTAAAGCTGTTGCGCTAAAGGGAACGATGTGGCTTCACCGCCCACGCCACACTCACCAAGCTGTTCCACAGGCATCTCCGACTTCACGCTTCCAAACTGACTCCCGCCGGCCTCCCTGATTTCCTCCCTGCACCCAACCAGGGCATCACCCTCCTTCCTGTTCCTCAGGCCAGCAGCGCAGGGGTCAGCCTGCCGCTGCCCTTTCAACCCTTCCGCCAAGTCCCCACAACATCCTGCCGGCTCTGCCTGCAAAACGTACCTCGAACCCAACGTGCCCTCACCTCCTCCACACCTAAGGTGCACGCCAAGCCAGGGAGAGAGGTCATCCTCTCTCACTGGGACGATGGCCACCGTTTCTTAGTCTCTGCCCTTCCCCCTCCATTCTCCAAAGTCCTCCTAATGCCCTACAAAGCCCCACCCAGCCTGTCTGCCCCATCATCTACCTGACCTGCTGTTACTCCTTTTCATGCATTCTGCCCCAGCCACCCTTACCTCCTTGCTGCAGATCTGTCGGGCACACTCCCACCTCAGGACCTTTGTACATGCCGTTCCCACCGCCTGAAACTCTTTTCCCACATATCCTCTCCTCCTCCCCTCCTTCAGGTTTTGGCTCACCTCATCACCTGGGTGAGGTCTCCCAAACGCCTCTATTTAAATGGCAGCCCCACCCCACCCCCCGCCGCCTTCCCTCACCCCTTCTCTGCCTTAGTTTCCTCTGGGGCACTTATCACCATCTGGCGTACCAAGTACTGCCCGACAGAGGAGGCGCTCCACGAATACGTGTCAAACAACTAAATGCGGTTCTAAGTTTACGGACCCAGAAAAACACTCCCCGCATCTTCCTGAGAGAGGCAAGCAGTCGCCACAGAGCGGAGAGAACACGATCGCATCCACGAAGATTATCCGCATGCGTTTTCCACGCACCGCGGTCACACAGGCGCATTTGGAAAGAGCGGCAGCAAATGGTCCCAGAGGTTGGGCCTGGGCGCCGGACGCAACATAGTCCAATTGCTTGCTGTGAACGTGCATGACCACTTCTACAATCAGAAATGACAGGAAGCGTTTTGAAGAAGACACACGCAAGCAAACGGAACCGGGGGCCCACGGCGGTTCGAGAAGGATTCGCAAACAGAAGTCTGCCGCCAGGTGGTGTGGTCTGAAACTTTCCAGTGAAATGGGTGGTTTCCAGATCCCATCTGGGAGGGAAGGAGGAGGACCAGGCTTCTCTGCACCCCAGATCCCACGGCCCCCTCCCACGGCCCCACCACGTGCACAGCCCACGAAGAGAACCCTCCGGGAACCCGACTGCTTCCCAGTGGTCTTGGCTGTGGGTGCGTAGGAAGCCGGGGGCGCTGGCCAGACCCTTCTTTGTGGTCATGTAATGCAGACAGGCTTTGATTCCAGAAATGGCAAGAGGCCAGCTGAGCATATAAAACTGGGCTGTCGCTGGGAGCGGGGGAGGGCAGCTCTCTCTCTCCCGACCCCGATGGCTGCACATCAAATTCTACTATTTCCATTCTCAGGCAAGCCAAATCTTTTTTTTTTTTTTTTAAGGTGGGGAGGGGTTGTAGGAATCCGAAAGGTGGCTGTCTGCTCCTACGGGTCATACCAGGGACCCCTGCCGCCACAGTGGTCCCGCCGGAAGCCCAGGGAAGCCTAGGAGGTGCTAAGCCTTGGCTGGCATCCAAGTTCTAAGGATGCACTTCGACCTGGGGACAAGAGGGCATTCACAGCAGTGACTGTGTCCATCGCACCTTGTCCCACTGCAGTCCCCGGGTCGTCTGACTCACCCTGTACCCTAAGAGGTCAAGAAGGAGCGCTCACCCCCTTATAGACGAGAAGGCTTTTAGGCTGTGAAAGGGGAGGCAGGAACACGCAGTACAGTCGGGAGGAACCTAGACCCCCGAGAGGAAGGCCAGGGCTCCTGACGCACGACATCTGGCGTGTTCCTGGACGCAGAGGAAGAGTGGCCTGCAGACGTGTACAGGCAGCCCCTCAGACCGCAGGCATCCGGGCCACACCCGAGCCCTCGTGCGGGGGTTCTGACCTGAGGGAAGGTCCAGACCCCCTGAAGACTGGCCCCCCAGGAAAATGCCACACAAACAAAACTGCACGCTGAACCTTTCTGCGAACGTTTCAGGTTAAGAACCTCTCAGAGGACACATGGGGAAACTCAGGCCTCAAAAGGAGATAGCGCTTGCCCCCAGTCAGCCACAATCAGGATCCGAACACTCAAAGCGGGCCGCAAGAGCCAACAAAAGTCAGTCCCCCCCACAGGGGCCAGAAACAAAAAGCAGAGCCCCTCCACTCCACCAGAAGGCAGGGAGCGGGTGCCCCGGGTCAGCAAGTGCAGACTCAGACCAGTGTCCCCACAGGCAGGGTTCTATGGCTCGTGCAGTTTGGGGAGGATCCCAGGTTCCTCACTGCGGGATTTCTCAAACGTCACAGCCGATTCGCATCGGGAGCCCCTTGAAGTGCTCGCAGTGCACAGGTTTCTCCAACTTCTCGAGACACTTTGACTATGGCCCCTATTTCGATCCCTTGCCATTTCCGCAGGCTACCCACACCCACCTTCAGGAAGCTTTCCCCACCGGCGGCCCACACCTGAGAGGCGTCTTCAGAGGACTTCAGAGAACTGCCCCCCCTCCCCCCGCCGCAATCCCGCCTTCCGCCAGGTGGCCCTGAGCCCCGCTTCCTCACCTCCAGTGCGGGCCAACTCTGAGCCAGAAGTTACCTTCCAGAGCTCCTTGCAGGTTAAGGCTCAGACCAAGATTTTTCCTGAAATTGCACATAGCTTGCCTTCCCTTTGCCGTGCTTTCTCCCCTTCCTTCCTGATCTGCCCTGGGAGAACATCCTTCATGAATCACTTGCACATGATCCTCGTCTCAGGCTCTGCTTCTGTGGTACCTGATGGCTCTTCACTGAACTACCAGTTGATTGCAGGAATCTGGACACGTTTGGTGAATTCACAGGGAGCAGACAGGCCGACCAGCAGGTTGGTTAGTCTCAGACAAAGAGATCACCCCACAGCCAGTCCAGCAACATGAGGAGCCAGGCATCCCATGCCGGGACTCAGGTCTCACTGGCAGACAGAAACAGACATTTTCTCCCACCCACCACTCACCCCACCCCCATTTCAATATACGCCTCTCTCCATCTCTGGGGCCTAACTCAAGTACAGGGAGCCCTTCCTGAGCACTTCATCCTCCAGGGACTTCTCTCACTGAACGTCCATAGCTCTTGGGGCTGGATTCACAGATGTACCTTCGGGAGAAATCCAAGGCTGAAGGAAAGCTTTTTATCCCTCTCTTTGTCTCCGTAGTGAGCACCTGTGATTTGGACAAACAACTCCCCGCCCCATCCCCCCAACATCCATTTCTCCTTCTTCTGGTAACACCTTGATTTTCCCTGGAGAGCCACCCCTCCACAGGCTTGCCAGACTTCACAAATAAAAACATGGGACACTCAAATCTGAATCTCAGATGCACTCATGCAGCATTTGGGATATACTTATGGAAAAAAATGGTGTTTATCTGAAATTCATAAAACTAGCTGTTTAGAAATCCTAGCCCTCCACCACTTTCACTCATGAGGTATGGACAGGGTTGATTTGTCCCCCTAACCAGAAGGGTGGGCATATGTTCCAGGACCGATCAGTGAGAACTCTGCACATCCCTGGTCATAGCGATTGGTCAAGGCCAGACACATGACCCGAGCTTGGGTCAAAGAGATGCTTCTCTTTGACAGCTTCTCTTTTTCTGCTGACATTAATGAGATGTGAGGGTGGGAACCTGACCCTGAAGAAAACATTTTACCTCTTTACAGAGAGATTCTGTCTAAGAAAAAAGCCAACACAAAAGAAAACAGAACCAGGAGGTGAAATAATGGAAAATGGGTCCTGACAACACTGAGTGCCTGGATCAAACTATGCCTGAAGCTAGTCCTCTCCCTCAACTTTTCAATTACATGAACCACTAAATCACCCCTTTTTACTTAGACCAGTTTGAGCTTGTTTTCCGTCACAGGCCCCTGAATGAGTGCTGCTCAATCCGGCCTCCTCTGACGCCATCCACCAACCCTGGCACGATGCTGTGTGGAGTCACGCTCAGCAAATATTTCAGTTGCTTGTGTCTCTAACTTTACACTTCACTGTGGCAGGTGGCATGGGATTATGGGAAAGCCTGGGCTTTCAAGTCAGACAGGCCCTGATCCCATCCCAGCTCTGTCCCATTCCAGGGCCTTGCCCTACTTCCTCGAGCCTCTGGGACCCTCAGTTTCCTCGTCTGTAAAACGAGGATACTAGTAACTGTATCTGTGTCCATAGCCATACAATTTTCTGCCCAAACCAGGTCACTTTTGAGAGTGAATGGGGGAGCTATTAATAACCAGGCCAGGACAACAGGAGTGACTAGGAGTGTCATGGGTAAATGGGCCGGCAGTAGCCCTACCTACAACTGACCTTGCCCACCAGCACCCACCCCCGTGGTCAATGCCTTCCACCCTGTCTCCCCATCACTGCTCTCTGCCCAGGCCACTCCCACTATTCTCTCCTCCTAGCTGCCACCTCGTTCCTTCTCTTCCAGCTCAGCTTTAAGGTTCCCTCCTGGAGAGGCCAGCCCAGGACCCCCAGACTCGGCATGGCCCCCCACTCTGTGTCTCCCCCCACCACCTGGGATGCCCTCATTGCAGCCCTTGGCGCTCTGTACAACTACTTGTGGATCGCCAGTCTCCCCACATGGCTAGACAAGCGCATGGAGGACGGGGACCCCACATTTCTTCACTACTGAAGGCCCTACTGACCTGGCACAGTGCCTGGAAGGCGTAAAACATAAGCCAAAAAAGTAAACAGCTAACTTTCCTTTTGCCTCCTGTCTGCAGGTCTCGTGTTTCTTCCGTGTGTCGACGGGACCGTCGTGGGTGAGATGGCAAGCAGGGATGAACGGGGCTATGAATCACGGAGCAGGGAGGGCATGGGGCAGGGGTGGGACCCGCCCCCGCCCCCGCCCCCGCCCCCGCCCCCGCCCCCGCCCCCGCCCCCTGGCAGGCCAGGACACGCTGATAATGTTCTCAGAGCCGAAGGCCCTGGGGACCGCAGCCCTGGGAGGCCCCGCCCAGCCCAGCGGCTCGCAGGCGGTGACGGCGGCAATGTGCTGGCCCTACGACAGTTTTCATTGATCAGGGGCCAGTGTGGACTGGACCTGGGCCGGCTGCCTGTTCCAGAATCCAGCCCTGGCTCCTGCTCAAAACACAGGCCCGGCGTCTCCCTGCAGCCTCAGCCAGCTGTCCTCAGCGGCGGCCAAGTCGCTGCCCAGAATGCAAATTGGGCAGGTGCAAAGGGCCTCTCCAACCCGAAACTGAGGCCATGACATCCCACACACAGCCCGGGTTGTTCTACTCGTGAGCAGACAGCGTCCCCTTGGGTTGCCGGGCCCCCGCCCACACAGCTCTCCCGGCCTACCCCAGGGCGGCCTCGCCCGCCTCATTTCTTGGTTCGGCCGGGCTCCTAGGCTGAGGTCAGCTACCTGGAAAATGTTTTGCCGACTAGCTCCTTGGCTCACACCCTAATCCGGATGGCACACTACTTCTTTATTTCCACGGGATCCCTCCCCTGCTCTGCAGCCTTCAATGGCTCCCTCTTTCCAACCAACTCAGATCCCTGTTGTTTTGCCCTACTTTCCCAGTCCTGCTCACCGGGACACAAACGATTATGGCAGGAAAAAAAACGCTGGCCTGGGAACGTCATATTCTGCCTCAGTTTCCCCATTTGTATAAAGAGAGGAGTCAAGAGGGTGTCTCCAAAGGCTTTCCTGCCTCATTCCATGGCCTCATGGTAGGGTCAATTCAGCGAGGCCCGGACCTCCATCCTTCCTCTGCTCTTTTTAGGCCACTTCATAGGACCGTCACCACTCACAAAGCCACCAGTCAGGTCAGTCTCTCAGGACTGTCTGTCTCAGGAGCAAAGGAAAGATTTATGAGATTTGAACATGTCCCTCAATCAGATTCTGGATCAGTCTCACAGGTCAGTCTCTCAGCCCCAACACCCTGCTCAGTGCTGCGGTGACCCCAGACAGAAAGTGATGTGTGGCTCGAAGACTGAGAAACAGCAGACACATACCTGCATGAAACACCCCAGGAAGGACCCCAGCAGCCTCAGCTTGACAATGTGCATCTCCAAAAATAATGAATAGCGGGCTAATTTTACAACAGGTTGAGTCCTAATGGCCGTGAGCTCATAACTGTACCACAAGGAGCCTGAAGCATCGCTGAGTGGGGTGGGGCCCAGCTTCTGCCCCAGACCACCTGGTTCTGTCACCTTCCAGCTGTTAACTCCTCTGTGCCTCAGTTTCCTCCTTTGTATTGCAGGGAAATGATATTATCAACCTCCTGGAGTTGCTGTGATGATTAAAGCAATATTTGCAAAGCACTTAGTGCCTGGCTTATCAGAAGCCCCACATAAATGTTTGCTTAATAAATAAAAATAAGCACAGAAGGATTGATATGGGAGACGAAGTTGAGCCCAAGAGTCCTGGAAAGGACTGGGCCTCTTCTGAGGCCGCACTGGACCTCTCATGCCAAAGGCGGATATTCCACCGGGCCAGTGGAATGAGCTGGGAGTGCTGGCCACACGGGACTTCCATACGGAGCATGCTGGACCTCAGAAACACAAACCCAAACAAAAAAAAAAAAAAACCCTGAGTTTCTTGTAGGCAGCACATAATCCGGTTATTTTCTTAAATCCATTTAGCCACTCTGGGTCTTTTGATTGGGGAATTTAATCCATTTGCCTTTAATTCTTGACAGGGAAGGATTCGCTAGTGCCATTTTTTTCATTGTCGTCTGTTAATTTTTATAGCTCTTCTGTCCATCTTTCCCCCTCTTGCTGTCTTCCTCTGTGTTTTGTGATTTTTTTTGGACTGACGTGCTTTGATTCCTTTCTGTTTCTCTTTTGTGCCATTTTAAAATTTTCTCTGTGATTGCCATGGGGCTTACATAAAGTATCTCATAGTCCTAACAGTGTAGTTTGAGCTGCTAACAGCTTGAGTTCAATTTCATGAAGAAATTCAACACCTACTTCTCCCTCCCAGCCAAACTTTAGGTGACTGTTGTCACAATTTACATCTGTTTACACAAATTACACCTATTTACATCTATTGTCTATCTATTAACACATTTTTATAGCTATTTTTCATATTTTTGTGTTATAACTTTCATAGAATTCAAAATGATTTACCCACTGCCATTACAGTATTCTGTATTTGTACATTTTTACTACGGAGTTTTATACTTTCTTATGCTATTGCATTGCTATTGAATGCAACTTGAAGAACTCCTCTTCCGCGTTCCTATAAGGCAGGTCTGGTGTCCCCCCGATCCCAGCTATTGTTTGTTTGGGAAAGACTTTATCTCTCTTTCATTTCTAAAGGACAATTTTGCTGGGTATAGTAATCTTGGTTGGCAGTTTTCTTTTCTGAGCACTTTATTTTATTTTTTTTTTTCTTCTTTTTTTAGAGAGAGAGCATGTGTGAGTAGGGGAAAGGGGCAGAAGAAGAGAGAGAGAGAATCTTAAGCAGGCTCTATGCTCAGCGCAGAGCCCAACGTGGGGCTAGATCCCATGACCCGGGATCATGACCTGAAGAGTCCGACGCTCAACTAACTGAGCCACCCAGGCACCCCATCTTCTTTGAGCATTTTAAATATATGAGGATACTGAAGATATATTAGCACTCCCATTTTCACTGCAACACTATGCACAATAGCCAACATATAGAAACAACCTAAATTTCCATCAATAAATGAATGGATAAAGAAAACATAGTATACACATACAATAGAATATTATTCAGCCTTAAAAAGGAAGGAAATTCTGCAATATCCAGCAACATGGATGAATCTCGAGGACATGATGCTATGTGAAATAAGCCAGTTACAGAAGGACAAATACTGCATGATTCCCCTTACGTGAGGTATCTAAAATGGGCAAATTCATGGACTCGAAGAGCAGAATGGTGGTTGCCAGGGACTGGGGGAAAAAGTTATAGGAAGTTGCCATTCAACTGGCATAAAGTGTCAGTTAAGTCAGTGAATTAGCCTACAGATCTGTTGTACAACATTGGATCGATAGTCAACAATATTGTATTGTATGCTTGAAATTTTGTTATGGCAGGGGGTGGGGAGGGAGGGTGCCTGGGTGGCTCAGTCAGGTAAGCATCTGACTTCGGCTCAGGTCATGATCTCACGGTTCGTGGGTTCGAGCCCCATGTCGGGCTCTGTGCTGACAGTTCAGAGCTGGAGCCTGCTTCGGATCCTGTGTGTCTCTCTCTCTCTGCCCCTACCACTTATGCTCTGTCTCTCTCTCTCTCTAAACTAAATAAACGTTTAAAAAAATTTTTTTAATTTGTTAAGAAGGTATACCTTATATTAACTGTTCTTACCACAATAAAATAAAAATTAAAAAAAATTTTTTTAAGTTTAAATAAGTAAGAAAACCTAAGAGGACGACATAGGCTTAAAAAGCTCTATGATGCCACAAGTGAAGTTTAACACTTAAAAAAGATGTCAAGAGGGGTGCCTGCGTGGTTCAGTTGGTTGAGCACCCAACTCTTGATTTGGGCTCAGGCAATGACCTCAGGGTTGCAGGATCAAGACCCGCGTCGAGCTCCATGCTGAACAGAGATTCGCCCCCCTCTTTCCATCTCTGCCCCTCTCCCCCACTTGTGCTCTCTCTCTCTCTCTCTCTCTCTCTCTCTCTCTCTTTCTCTAATAAAAAAAAGTCAAGAAAGTTGATTAGTTGTTCTATCTGGCTAATTGTTTCAAGGGAATTCATTTCCATATTGTCTATACTTTTGTATACGATGGAAATTTTCTACAGTAAGTACTTTTCTAAGTAGTGGGGGGAGGGGGGAAGGCAGCTTAGCTGGAAGAACAAGAGCTTGACTTTGAATCATCTTGGCAAAAGCCGCCAGACCCAAGACTCACCAGGAATAAGCTAGTCAACAATCCAGATCCTGTGATGTCAGGTTCTGGGAAATGCTAGATTTCACCACAATGAGATCACAACGTAACAGGAGGACACCAAACATTGTGCGGCACCATGGGCCAGACACCATCCGAAGCACTTTGCGTTTATGAGCTCCTTTCATGGTGACAACAACTACGAGGCAGACGTTGGTATTGTCCCCGTTCTACAGATGAGGAAACTGAGGCACAAAGCAGTTAAGAAATGTGACCAAGTGGCTAAGAAATGGCAGCGCTGGGATTCAAACCCAAGCCACCTGGTGCCCCAGGCTGTGATGGATCTAACCACCAGGCTGGACTGCCACTTCCTTTCGGCCCAGAGCAGATCACAGTCCAGAAGAGTCAGATAAGGCACCAAGAAACACAGGTTAAAGTTACAGTACCACCACAGCTTTGGAAGGAGTTGAATGGTATGTGCACTGATAAGTTGATAACCAATGTATCTGCTGTTAGGGGATCTGGTCTGCTATTCTAAAGTTGTATTCTCTGTCCCACTTGTTTATGGGAATTCAACTTGAAATCAGCATTTAAAGCTTTAAGAAAAATCGGTTTCTCTATTATGGAAGTTGAATGAACTGAGCAGTGAAACTACAAAGAGGTGTAGGTGGTCCTCTCCGTGTGCGGAAGTTACCAGGACGTTCTGGAATCCCATTAGCAGCAGGGCACCGACCCATCACCCACACCAGGATGCTTCACTCATGACCCGCCTGAGCCGGCCACCCCTGTCGTGAGGAGCTCTGCTCTACGGGACCCTGAGAAACTCCCTTCACTGACCAGCTTTGGCTAGTCAGACGATATGTCCCAGGTTCAGGAGCAGAGAGAATTCCAGAGGTGGGGCACATCCCTCAAAGATCCTCAGGTTCCTTCAGATCCATGAAGGATAAATGCAAACCACAGGACAATTTTTCCATAAATCACTGGTTCAGACTGGAAGCCAGAGGACAAATGTTACCTTGTTATCCAACATGGTACTCTCCCCCCCTCTAAGTAATACAACGTTAGGTTGCGTTACTACAAGTATTGCATCTATATCACGGGAGGTGATGATTCCGGCATCACTGGAACAGGGTATCTAGTTTTCCTACCTGGAAAATGAAGTTGCATTCATAAAGAAGACGTGACTACACTAGCCTTGCTATTCAAAGAGTGGGCTGAGGGCCAGCAGTCTCCACACAGTCTGGGAAGTTGTCAGGCAGAGTCTCGGGCCTCGCCTGACCTACTAAATCAGAATCTGCACGCTTACATGAAACCCACGTAATTCATATACGCATTCAAGTTTGAGAAGGCTTGGTCTGGGGACGACCAGAAAGATGACTGCATAATTAGAGCCGATATTTATTTACTCAGCAAGCCCTGTATGAAGTACTTTATATGCATAAACTCATTTACCACGGCCAAGAAGTCTAAGGTAAGGACTCTGACTATTTTATATTAAGATAAAATCTCGCAGACTGTGAGACGTAGACTCAGACTCAGAGACGCTAAGTAACTTACTCCAGGGCACACAGCTTCAGAGCAGTAGAACTGATAACACAATGGGAGAGGTTAAGAACTCAAGGAGCAGCTGAGGGCTCTAGATGACCTGTGAGAGATGGTGGGAGAGGCCAGCTTCCTGCCTTCACACCCTTCAGCAGACGAAGAAGGCCAATTCTGGGTGTCTCCTGAAGGCACAGCAGGACTCACAGCCGGGAGGGCCGAGAGTCTCTATCCTTCCAGGAGCTGAAGCCTTCCAACAAAGGAAGAGGCGACTCAGGATAATGAGCTCCCTGTCACAGGAGGTAGTCAAGCGGAGGCTGGGTGGCCTTCTGTACGGGATGTACTGGAGAGGATTCCTACTTTATGAAGGAGTCAGGCTTGACAGGTGGGACTTTCCTCTTTAATCCCAGGGTTCTAGGCAGACCAGAATGTCCCCCTTTCCCACCAAGGGCTGGGTATAGATAACAGTGGCCCCTGGGAGACTGAGAAGTCTCTGGCTTTAAGAGTCTGAACAGAGGATACGGCCTATTTTCAACCCTCTGGCCCAAAGATCTCCATCCTGGATCTGACGTGTGGCATGGGTGGTCCTCAGAGACTAAGCAGAACTAACTGACCCCTGGCTGGGGATGGGTGGGGAGGCGGGCAGACACCCCTCACTCCCTCTGAAGCAAGGAGATACCTCTGTGGCTCCGTGACCTGAGCTTTGGCAAACAGGAAAAAACCCTTGAAGAAGATCCTTATTTGTTCGCCCATGGCCCAACGCATTGGCTAACCAGACTCTACTCACAAGCGTCTTCAACTAACTGCAATCTGTACCCAGCTTGTCACGGAACGGAGTGAAAATGGAAAACTCTTATGGGGACCTGTCTCTGAAAATGTCAGACCATGGAAATCTTTTCTGAGGTACACAGCATGGCCGAGGGTCAGAGCCTGCCCGCTGGAGCTGAAATCCCAGGTCCACCCATGAACTGACCACTCCGTGCCTCGGATCCTTGTCTGGAACACGCAGAGAGGAACAGCACCTAACTCCGGACACATACCTAGAACTGCACCAGGCACACAGCGAGCACATCCGATGAATAAACACAAGAAGCGGACAGAAACGTCCTTGTAACTCCAAAGAAGGGCCAGCTTTACCGGCTACGTTCATTAAGTAGCACAAAGACTCAATGAAATAACGACCGTAGCACCCCTGGCATGTCCGTGGCAGACAAAAGTCTCTCGAGAAATGGTAGTTGTTATCACTGGTGATCCTGCTGCTATCATTTTTATTACTTTAACCAGATTCTAGGTGGAGAGAAGAGAAGAAAATCAGCACAGGCCACACTGTGCAGCCCTGGCGGGGGGGGGGGGGGGGTTGCTGAGGCACGGAGCAAGGCCGAAGAGGGCAGCGCTGGGGAGGAGGGGAAGGCACCGCCTGGGCAGAAGCTTGGCGGCTGGATCTTGGAGGCAGCTAGGCCTCTGGAGAGCCAGCTCCACAAGCCTCAGAAGTCAGGCCAGCTTTCGGTTCCTGGCATTCCGGCCCCAAGTCCCCAGTCGGGCCTGCTGCCCAGGGTGCTCGGATTCTTCCAGGGCCCGGGATGTGCTTCCAATGCAGCCTCATCCCCGACTCAGACCCAGCATTCCTTGGCCGGCGGGGACCACGTCTCCACGAGGCTGACAGAGCCCAGCTGCTGGGACACTTTCTCCTACACTCCCACCAAGGCCCCGTCCAGCCCCTGAGTGGACCGAACTGGAATTGCCAGTGTCCCCAGGCCCTGTGCCAGCCACATGTGTGGTACAGTGAGGGGCTGTGGCCACCCCTCTTGGTCCCCTTGGTGCCTGAGTGGTGGCAGGCACTGCGTGGTCAAAATCGGAATCTAATGACAGGTTTCCCCTGGAACGAAATGCCAGAACAGGCCAAGTTTTGAGGAAACAAAGGAGAGCAGCATATCCTGAATCTGGGAGCCTCCTCGATTCTTATGGGGGGGGTGCGGCTGGGGAAAATGCCACGGCCTGGGCCCCCCCCCCCCCCCCCAGCAGATCACTTCATCAGGAGGCTCTGTGCAGTCAGCCTGGGCACCCTTGTTCCTGATGTCTGGGACTTGCTACCATCTACAGAACAGCCTGGAGCCTTCGGGGACACAGGTGCTACAGGAGAGGCTCTGGGGTGTCACAAGGCCTTCCTGCCCATAGTTAGGGAAAGATGGGCTCAGCAGGCGCCATTCTAGATAGAACCGACCCCTAGTTTATCCTCAGAGGCCAAAGAAGACAAACCAATCAGCCCCAGTAGCTACCAATTGCCATGTGCCTGTGACACAGGGTCACTTATAAGTTGGCAGATAATTATAATCATTGCTGGCTTTTACCCTGTGCTAGACATTGTGGCACACGCTTTACATGTATCTTCTTTTTAAACCCTCGCAACATTCCTTCTATTATTATGCCCATTCTACAGATGAGAAAACCAAGACACAGGCTGAGTAATGACTAAATCACCTATTTGGAGAGTAGCAGCTCTGGGACCTGTGGGCAGGAAAAAAGATCCCTCGGCCCAGTTGCATCGAGCCGATGTACTAATGGTCCCGATTTGTCCACCCTTCCCTTCAACCCACAACCCTTCGGTGGTGTCCTCCCACCCCGAATCGGGGCTTAGCCGTGTGACTTGCTTTGGCCAATGGGACTGCAGCCAACGTGATGCAAGCAGAGACTTGATAAGGCATTTGGGAACTCCACTTCCTGCCTTAGACCTCTGTCCCTACGACGCGATGTGCCCGGGCTCACTTGCTGGAGGAATGCGAAATGCTGGGGAAGGAGAGTCACCTTGTCCCAGTCCATGCTTTTCCAGACCAGGCAGCTGCCAGTTGACCTGCCAACTGTCCTCAGAAGCATGAGCAAGCCCAACCCAGCTCAGCCCAGCCTGGCCCAGACCAATGAAACTGCTACAACCAAAGCATACTTGCGTGAGGAGTAAGTCACGGTTAAGTCACTAAGTCTTAGGGTGGTTTGTTACACGGCAAGAGCTAACCATATACATACAGTTATTTATATACATGCTTACGTATATACTTATACAGAGCACATAGTTATACATTAACACACACACACACAGACATATATATATATACACTATCTCACTGCCCAATCTCTCTCTTTTTCTTAATGTTTATTTGTTTTGAGAGAGAGAGAAAAAGAGAGAGAGCACGAGCAGGGGAGGGGCAGAGAGAGAGAGAGAGGAGAGAGAGAAGCCCAAGCAGGTTCCGCACCACCAGCACAAAACCTGATGCAGGGCTCGATCCCACGAACCATGAGCTCACGACCTGAGTCGGAAATCAAGACGCTTAACCGACTCAGCCACCCAGGCTCCCCTGCCCGTTCTCTTTTGACATAGGAAATAAACCTCAGGAGAGGCACAGGGTGAACAGTGATACTATTTTGAGTGAGAAACGCATTAAATCAAGGGGTTTCCTTTAAATGAGGGATTCTCAAAGGGTTTCTGCATTTAGAGGCGGCTTTGAATCCTACAACTCTTGACAAGACCCGTGAAGGGATCGAGCCACGTCTGCCATCGTGACCCTGGTCACTGTGCCATACCTGTGCGCTGTGTCCCCCAAGCGAAACCACTTACTGTCCTGCCCTTCTCTCTCCCACCAGGAGACACATCATCTTTCTTCCACGCAAGCCGACACGAAGCTACCCGTCCGTTTTGATCTTCTGCTGTCGTGGAGCAAACCACCCCCTAACTTGGTGGCGTAAAACCACCGCCGTCTAATGTCTCACGATGCTGTGGATTGATTGGGCTCAGCCGGGCAGCTCTGCTCGTTGGCCCCGAATGTCTCGTGTGGCTGCCAGAGGCCGGAGCTTCCACGGAGCTGCCAGTGCGGTCATTGAGGGCACGTCTGGGCTGGACACCCCAAAAGTTGTGCCCCAGACGTGGCTCTGGGATAAACAGCAAGGTGAAAGCAGCGGCCTTGGGACCGCAGAATCCCTGCTGGGTCACCAGGAGGCCCAGAGGCCCCTTCCAGACTGAACGTGTGACATGACTAGCGAGGGCCACTGTTCCTGTTTCCTGCACATACCCAGGGATGTCCGGGAGGTGTGAGGCCACCATACTGTTTGCAAAGACCTCGGTCTGGAATTGAGCCCCTGCAAGAGCCAGTCTCCCTTGGGCCCTGGGTGGGGAGGTTCTCTCCCAGGACAAAAAAGAATTGCATCTTGGCAAGGGCTCTAGGCAGAGGCCTGAGGGACTGCTATAGGGAGGGCAGCCCGGGGGGAGCCCTTAACCGTTTAACTAAAATCACATTCAAGGCATAATTAGCAGAAAGCTCCAAATTCATGATCTGAGGCCCATCGGCTCTAATGGACTAATTAGTTGAGACATCCTTGGGCAGGCAACACACTCTGGCCTTCCCACAAACAGCCCAGGGAGCTCCACAGATCAAGGCTGGCATCTGGTCCCGGAGCTGCCTTACTATGGCCGGGCAAAGAGACGAATGCGTCATCGGGCAAGAAATACACCTTACGGCACACGCGGCTCAGCGAGATCAACCGGGTGATCTCCCCACACCCGACTCCACCCTCCCCAGATCCCACTCGTCGAGCCCTCGTGGACTCACGGTGACTAAGAGCTGTTGCAAAATAGCCCGACGTCATCCTGGAGCAGAAAACAACCACCAGCTCTGTGGAAGCCCACAAAAGACCCAGAGCTACAAACCGACCACAGGGAGTGGGCAGTAGCCATTCAGACAGCTCTTCACTCCAAGTTGCCTCTAAGCAAGTGGCAGGGGCCCCACACAGCAAGAAGGACTCAAAATCTCGGTAGGGAGTTGGCAGAAGACCAAAAGCAAAGTTTGTATCCTTGGGAGGCCCTCCGTGCGTCCAGCGTAAGAGCAGGTACATGCAGGGGATACGCAGTACACAAGGCTGGGTGAATGTAAGAGACCTCACTTAACAGTGTGAGAGCACTCAAACCCGACCGCTCTGCTTCCCAAAGGGCTCCTGGCCAGAGGAGATGGGGAAGCGGGCCACCAACCTGAAAGGACACCAGGTTATATTAAAACCCCATTTTGAGGTCCGTCGTGTACCTCGGCACAATAAAGGCACTGAGAATTCCCGCAGCAAAGAAACTTACTAATTGGTTATTAGATCTACTGTTTCCCAAACCTATTTGAGCATAGCATCTTTTACCCCCACAGAATTCCCAGCGGGATACTGCAGTGAGGAAACACTGTCCTATTGGAAGCAGTCCTGGGGGTAGGTTATTTAAATGAATGAAGTGGGCCACATTTAATACTCACATGGGAAACATACAGAACCTTTCATCACCAGGAAGCAATACGTTGTCATTTTTCTGAGAACCATCTTGGTTCATCTTCCCCCCTCCATCGTTGATAGCAACTTTTTTTCTTTGCAAGCACTAGAAAAACTGATTAAAGAGAAACCTATGTGTATAAGAAAACACGGGCAAGAGCAATGATGAGGGGCCACAGAGAGAGAAACAGGGTTGGCGGGTGCCATGGGGCTCTGGGAGGCGTACACCATGTCCAAAGGCACAGCCACACTCAGCTCCAGCTCAACAGTGCCAGGTTAAGAAGCTGATGCTTGTATGACCGGCTTTTCCAACTTTCAAGAAGTCAGAAATCCGGGCTTGTAAATGAAAACCTCCATTTGTAAGCCATTGATCCATTTTTTTTCTAATTGAGCCAGTCAAGTAAAATATTCCCAGGGACGAGATTCAGGCCACCCAGTTGCAATCTCTGCCAAAAGGAAGGGAGTCAAACATTAACCAAACGGGTGTCAGCAGGCAGAACTGTGGGATGAGAGCACTCTTGCTATCTTGGGTACTGTGTCTTACATTCACCCAGCACGGGTACTATGCTTCCTGTGTGGACCTGTGCTTACATCAGACGTACCGAGGGCCTCCCGAAATTGCAGGCTTTGCCTTTGCGAAGGCTCCACCCCAAGCAACAGGCCCCGTCCTCTGCGTGGGCTCGCCCTGGTTACACACAGGAAGGGGTGAGCTGTGAGCTGGCACACAATGAGAGGCCAAGGCCACCAAGAAGACCTGGGGGTGCCTGGGTGGCTCAGTCAGCTGAGTGTCCGACTCTTGATTTCAGCTCAGGTCATGATCCCAGGGTTGTGGGATCAAGCCCCATGTCAGGCTCCATGAGTGTGGAGCCTGCTTGAGATACTCTTTTTTCTCTCTCTCTCTCCTCCCCTCCCCTGCATGTGTGTGTGCTCTCTCTCTGTCTCTGTTAAAGAAAGAAAGAGAGAAAAAGAAAGAAAGAAAGAAAGAAAGAAAGAAAGAAAGAAAGAAAGAAAGAAAGAAAGAAAGAGAGAGAGAGAGAGAGAGAGAAAGAAAGAAAGAAAGAAAGAAAGAAAGAAAGAAAGAAAGAAAGAAAGAAAGAAAGAAAGAAAGAAAGAAAGACCCATCGTGGTGCCATAACACTCAGGTCTGTTTTTAAAAATACGCTATGTTCTCAAGCCAAAAATAAAAACAGAAAACCAACTTGGAGAGACCAACAAAGGAGTGGCCCATGGGACAGATTGAAGGCACGTGTGTGTAGCAGGTTAGACTACACAGTGAGGGACTCAGTAGACCCTCGGAGTGGCCCATGTCATGGGCAGCCAGGGTTTTATTTGAGTATGTGTTGATTTCATTCTCACAGATGAGGCCCATGGACAGACTTTAACGTCTCCAGGGTGACCTAGCAACACATGCATCCCCAGAGACACTTGATAAGACGAGGCATCATGAAAGCCATGACCCAGTCACAGCCTAGTCTTGTACCCCAACCGGATCCCCGGATGCCCAGGACCACAGGCCTGCAGAAGGCCTCCTGGGCATCCTCAGAACCATGAGGAATGGTTCTCAGAATCCGACCAACAGCCACAGCAGTGCAAGAAGTGCATGCAGGGTGGCCATCCAATCGGAACCTGGGCGTGACCCTCCTAGCAACGCACCAGCAGCCCTCCAGGGGACATGCCACTCCACGTGGACACAGGGGCAGAAGTTCCTGGAACATGGAGCTAGACGTGGCCAGCTGAGGAAATCCGCAGAAAAGGAGGCCCAGGCACCGAGAGACCCTGCAAAGGATACAAGGGTGCGAGCGGGGCTGGAGAGATAGACACCTGCCCCCAAAGTGTCATGCTCCCTTTCCACGGTGTGCGCTTGTCACTGGGAGGTGGCTGGCCGGACAGGACTGTATTTCCCAGCACCCACTGTATTGGGGCAGGGCCATGTGATTTCATGCCACGGGCCATCTCACAGTCAGGGATCTTAAGGAGTGGGTAGTTTTTGTTTCATTCTTTCATGAATGAAAGAATTCATGCCAGAATTTTCCCAGCTAGAAGCAAAGGATTTAGAGAGCCTGAGCTATGAGATGGAAAGAGCCTGGGCCACTAAATCACTGCCCGGGCAAGAGTCACCTTCCAAACAAGATACCTGGCACATGCACGATAAATAAAATCCTAGCACAATGAGCCACCCCAACATCAGAGTCTATTTGCTACAACAACTAGGATCACCCCATCTAAAATGGGAGAGGAAAAAAAAAATGCCATGGGTCAAGAAAACAGGTCCTCACCAGAGTGAGCAGCTCAAGGCAACGACCAAAGTAGGAAAAATTCGCCTTGTTAAGTCATATCAGCTACCACCTCCTACATGCAGCCCACCTGAATGCCCCCAGATAGAGGTGAACTTTGAGACCATTGGGTGCTCAGTTATGCCTACCACCTTGATCAAGAGTGACTTGGGGTGCCTGGGTGGCTCAGTCAGTTGAGCATCCGACTTCAGCTCAGGTCATGATCTCGCGGTCTGTGAGTTCAAGCCCCACTTCGGGCTTTGTGCTGACAGCTCGGAGTCTGGAGCCTGCTTCGGATTCTGTGTGTGTCTCTCTCTCTGCCCCTCCCCTGCTCAGGCTCTGTCTCTCTCACTCTCAAAAATAAATAAATGTTTTAAAAATTTTTTTTCAATGACTTATGAGAACTTATTTTGAAAAAAAAAAAGTTACTTACCAAGTGTATTCTGCCTACTCAACAACCTGCCAGAAAGGCATTCCCTATGTCCACTGACAAGCAAGGGCCACAGGATGAAGAGATTCAGTGACTGGTCCAGGGTCACACAGCAGGGAGAGGCGGACTGGGTTTTGATTTAAGCTCCTGTTTTTTCCACCACCTCCTCCTGCTCTGGAATAGTTTACACCTTTTCCCACGAATCCCTTTCTGCACCTCCCACTACACTGGGCTCTTCCTGAAGCGGGTGCTGACGCTGTCCCTCCCACAGCTCAGGGTGCCCCTCTGGAGACCCCTTTACACGAATTGCAGGGAATCACACACCAACCAGCAGCCTCTCTCAGGCCGACTTCCAGTGTCTCAAACTGAGCTCTCCAATCCAGCCCTGTCCACAAAAGACACCCAGAAGCATGATGACGGATGGACAGGCACCGCTTCCGCTCCAGACCACCGCTTGATCGCAGGAATTTAGCTGTGGATCGATGAGCATATTAATCACTAGTTACTGGCATTGAAACCAGGAATCGCTACCACTGAGGGGTCTGCATCTTTGCTGCCTGGGGAAGAAGGGGGGAAGGAGGGGCCGAACACCTTCAGGGGTAGCTACTCCTGTACATTCTGTTCTGAGGCTTGCCTAGTGGTCATTCCACACGCCAAGCACCCATCTGTCTGGGGACCCAGGCAGGGCCCCGGGAGGAGTGAGGGCACACCAGCATCCAGTCCCAACTCTGAACAAAAGATCAAAAGATGGGAATAAGCTGTGAAGCCAGCAACCAATCTCAGGAACTCAGAACCTTCTAGAAGCCAGGAGTGGAGTTGGCGGGCTTTGCAGATGCTGCCCCATAGCAGGGTTTGTCAGCCTTGGTACTGTGGGGGCCAGATAATTTTGTCGTGCGGCTGTCCCGTGCACTGTTCGATACTTACCAGCACCCCTGGCCTCTCTACTCACCAGATGCCCCCCGCCCCCACCCCCCTGTCTGACAACCGAGAATGTCCGCAGACCTTGCCAAACGCCTCTGCTCCCACTAGATGCCCCGCTCTAACTGGTGTAACACGTGGTGACCACACCAAAATTCAGTCCTCTCATATCTGGACTTTTAAGTGAGATGTCCTGATTTTTAGATTTTGGCAACTAATTAAAATAATTGTTTTAGGCTATCAGAGCCAAAAAAAACATGTGTGCGGGGCTCCAGCCGAGCTTCTGCTAAGTCCAGATGGAAGATGAGAAAGGACACAACCCCCTTCCCAACACCAGAGCCCCGGGGCTCCCTAAAAGCCAAACTCGGACCCCGCAGCCCTCGGGAAGGAGCCCTCAGACGTGAGACCCATACCACTGAGGCAGAGGCGGATCCGGAATCTGACTTCTTTTCTCGGGGAACACTGTCACGACACCGCTGGCTTGTCAAATGCCCCCTCCCAGAAATGCAGGCCGGCAAACCCATCCGTCCCCAGAAACCCAGAGCGGATTCCCTTTGCAGGAGAGCTGACTTTCCTCACCAACATCCCACCCACCCCCACACTTCACCCCTTCTCCCCGAAATACAATTACCCTCCTGCTGATGCTCTTAAAGCTGGGGCCCTGAGCGGTTCTGGTCTGTGAAGCAAATACCTGTGAACCGCCTGCCTATAAAAACAGCCGGCCTCTGGGCACTGCTGAATGTTTCAGTGCCAACGTTTCCCCCAGAGGACTGGTCGCACATCTTCTAGCCCCTAGTTAAAGAACTTGTTCTGAGCAAGGTTCCTTTACTTCTAGCAAAAATCTGGGTTACTAGGGGGAGGGCAGTGGAGAATCTAATAAATCTTAGAATATACTTCTTGGCTAAAGGAGAAAAAAAAAAAAAGCCTACTTACTGGTGTCATGAAACACCTTTCCTCCTCTCTGAAGAGAGCCGGGTTCAGAAGTTACTATTGTATTCAAGCTGTATTAAATCAAGCTGTGAGCGGCACCAGGGTTATGCTTTTAAAGAATGCCCTGAGCCAATTCTGATGTTTAAAGGGAAAAGGAAAAGTTTCCAAGGCTTCCATAAATTCCGAAGAGAGGAAGTTTCAAACTTGGGTGTTCACAGTCCGTGGCCCCCACATGGAAACAGCTTGGTTTCATGTATTTGCTTTTACTGCTCAAACTTGAGGGTCTTTTAACTTGTTATTTTTACAGGGCTCAGAAGAAAAGGGAGAGGGAGGCATCTGCTCACCAAGTGCCAAAGAAAAGCCCAGAGCCTCCCTCAGAGGGCCTCTGCCTGAGGCGGCGGTGAGTAGGGGTGTGGGGAGGGGACCCCCTGGCTCCTGGCACACCCTTAGCACAGCCCCTCCTGCCCGCTGGAGGCCAGGCCTGTAAGGCCAGCCACTAATTAACTCCGACAAGATCAATTGAGGCCAGAGAGTGAGTGGAGAGCAGGCAGGACAGTCATTTGGCCGTGGCTGGGCTTCGGCCGCCCGCAGGCAGCAGGAGGAACAAAATGGAGACTTTCCAAAAACAAGAGGAGGCCCAGCCAAGAGCCGAGGAATCCTAAATTTAGTCCCTGGGGGGAGACGGCTGTGTCTGCTCAGCCAGGGCACCAGTGAGGCCCAGCATCTCTCGGAAATGTCAACGAAACCAAACAGGCCCTCCCAGGCCACCTCAGCCCCAAGCCCTGACTCCAAGGAGCTCCCCCTCAGTCAGGAGGGGTGACTCACACACACCCGGTTCCCCATGGCCGGTCCCGCTCTCCAAGTGCTGTCTACCACCAGGAGGTGGTCAAGGCAAGTGGAGTGTTTCCATTTGACAGGCAGGAACACTGAGTCCTAAGAGAGGCAGTGATGGGGCACAACAGCCCGGAGTTTGCATCCGATACCGAGCTTAATTTTCGATACTGACCTGGAAGAAGGCCCCCTGTCACTCCAAACCTCAGTTTTACCATCTAGAACATGAAAGTGAGAGTGCCTACGCCAAGCAAAATTTAGACATCCGTTATGTACCGATATGCCCGTATCATACATACGCACACATGTGTGTGTGTTTTAAAAAGAGACTCCTGGGCTGCACCCCAGACATATATAGTCAACAGCTGTCGCTCGTGCGGCCAGGCACCCCACCCCCAGCTGTGCCAACAACACCCTGATGTTCCTTGGGCCGCTGCCCCTCCCCCTTTCAGACCCTGTGGCTGATCAGCGCCTGACCTGTTTCCACAGGGGTCCTCAAACGCCTACTGAGTAAGACTTGCCGGGGGTTGAACCCAGAAGTTATTTACTTGTTGAATTTCCCCAGGTTAGTCTGATGCACACAGGGCCAGCTGCCAGAAAAACCCCAGAGGGCTCAGAGGCTACATTCAGAGAGGGTGTTAATCCCCCCCCAACCCCCCAGGAAACTGCACATCTGCAAGGGGTCTCGGATTCCAAAAGGCCGTCAGGACAGGACCCTCTCCTAGACCTGAGCCAAGATGAGCTCCCATAGGGCAGAGAGCAGGCAGAACGCCGATCTGACCCCAGAAAGCACCCGCTGGCCCTTCCCCCAACAGCATCCGCCTTCGAGCTGCACGGCAAGGATGATGCCCAGAGTCTCCAAACCGGGCCTCCCCTTGTCCCCTTGGCCATCACCCTTCCGCCCTAGGCCAGGATCACCGGATGTCCACCCAGCCACAGGGCAATTTCGGCATAAGGAAGTCTCCATAGCAACCCTCCAGCTGGAGTAACTAATGAGTCACCTGGTGACCAGACCGGGTGCAGGGGGACCGTGGAGGGACGGGGACAGGGTGATGCTGAGTGTGTAGGGGTGAGGGTTTTCCAGCTAGGACGAAAATACCAAAGACCTTTCCATGGGTGAAAGAAATTTCTAGAAAGACGTTTCCTTCTGCTGTTTCCTTCTCCCTCGCAAAAAGCGATCTTTAAGGGAATATTTATTAGTCATAACAAAAGGAGCTTTTACTGAGCACCTTGCCTCTGCCAGGCACAGACACATCTGTGTCCCTCAACTGTGATTTCATGTGCAAGATCTTCACTGAACTCATACACCCTGGTGAGCAGACACAACTGGTAGTCCCATTTTACAGACAGGGAGACTGAGGCCCCGGAAGGATCAGGAAAGCTGCCTCAGGCCACATAACTGGTAGGAAGCAGACCCAGGATTCAAATTCCTCTGAACCCCAGAGCCCATTCTTTGTACCCTCTTCCGCACAGCCCATCGGCACCCCTTCTAGCCTCAGTGTTCGCTGGGCGGGCCAGAGACTGGCTCTGGATCCGCTTCTGCCCGACTCAGGGTTCGCTCAAGCCCCGACGCCACGCTGCCTCTAAGCTGTGAAGCAGCAGCATGATGGTGGTAGTGAGCGCCCATTTTCATGGATGCACTAGTTGGCACAGAGGATGTCTCTTTTTCCCAGGGTGCCGCGGTAGACCCCCTGAGCCCCAGCCTGGCTACAGCACAAAGGAAGGGGGTGGGGCACATGACCTGTAACAGCCAGCCTTCCAGCCAGCCCAAAGTAACATATGGGGTCAAAGAAGAAGCACCAGTTAATTCCAAAAAATATCCAAGATGGAAACAAGTTAGAAGTGACTGAGCCCAGCTACCCCTCTCCACTACTTACAGACGGGGTAGTTAAAGCCCAGCAGGGAAGGACTGTGTCCAAAGTACACAGCAAAGCAATTCCATTCTGCATGTATTAATGGGTGCCTACGATGTGTCAGGCGCTGTGCTAGGCCTAGAGCTACAGGGGTTGAGGGTAACTGCCCTGGACACCACACAGCTGATGTTCCTGCGGGAGGTGAGCAGAAACTCAATCATCACGTGAATAAATCGCTAATGACCAATGGTGATAAGCACCCGAAGACGTGGAAGGAGCTGGGTGTCATGAGAAGGAGCAGCAGTGAGGAAGGAAACTCATTTCGAGTGGGGCCTCAAGGGAGGCTGCTCTGCGGCAGTGATGTGAAAGTCGAGTCCTAAATGGTAAGGAAGGAAGACCCAGGCAAACTGTATCGGGAAGAACATCTCAAGTAGAGGGGCCAGCATGGGCAAAGGCCCTGAGGTCAGAGTGTGATGGGTGTGTTCCAAAAGGACCAGGGTGGCTGAGACCGAGGGAGCGAGGGGAAGGCAGTAGGAGGCAAGAAGGGGGAAAGGGGCAAATGGTACTTAGTCTTGTCCACTATGGGAAGGATGTGACATTCTTCTAAAGGCTTCAGGCAGGCGTGGTAGGGATTTAAGGAGGGGCATGATTCTGTAAAATCCCAATGTGTCCTGGGTGAAATACAGAAGGTAACATCACGGGCTGTTGGAACTTTCCAGGTGAGATACGAGGGTGGCCTCGACCAGACCGGGATAGTGGCGAGCAGCAAATCTGAGATGCATTTAAGTCACAGAATTGACAAAAGTGACCATCTGTCAGCTATGCAGTGTGGAGCTGAGAGGAAGAGTTGGGAATGACCTCCAGCTTCCAAATGGAGCAGCAGGTGAATGGAGGGCCGGTGGTGGGTTTCCCAGGAAGATGAAGGGAGCCAGTTTGGACAGGTTATGTTCAGTGTGTGAGTGGCATCTGGGGGGGGGGGGTGTCAAGCAGTGGGTACCCAAGATCTCCAGACCACCTGAAACTCCCAAGGCCCCCACTCGCCCCCCAAGGCCATCATGTGCGGGAAGCCCGGGGCATCTAGCAGGGGGAGCAGCCAACAGGTCTCCCCCACCCCCACCGTGCTGCTGACCGGCCCCTCTCACCACCTCCTCGCACAGAAGGCAGAGCCTTGGCATCTGTGTCTCTCAACTGTGATTTCAGAAGACGGAATTTGGTTTTACTATGGAAGGGCAGCGGTCCCCAGGCCAGGGTCCATGTCACTAACAACTTGCGAGGCCTTGAAAGGGAATTTTAATCCAATTGTCAGTGTCAGTGGTCAGCCCCTCTTACCCCTCCACCTTCCTCCCGGCTCTCCCTTTGCAGGTGGCCCCAGGGAGGAGATGTCCAGCACCGCCCTGGCCCGGCCCTGACAGCTGGACACCCACCTGCCCAGGAGAGGCGGCCATGAGCCTCTGCCACAAGCCCGGCAAAGGTCACTGATGAACAGCCCCCAGTGTGAACCCCCCAGTGCCCGGCACGGTGTTGGTATGGCTGGGGGTGGGAGTGACCAGCGCTCAAGTACCCCCCAAGCCACATGCTGGGCTCAGTGCAAAGTGCTGTGCATATGTTAAGGTCTGCCCAGCAACACATTTCCAGACGGGAAAACAGGAGAACAGACATTATGGTCACTCCGTAAGTTCTAGAAGGAGAAATCCCGCCGCGCCCCAGGCCCCTGCCCTCGGTTCTGCCTCCAGAAGTCTCGCTTATCACATATGAGTAAGAATTAACAATAACTTCCCTATTTATTGGGTACTGAGCAAAGGGCTTCACATTTAATCTACACAATAGCTCTGTGGGGTAAGTACCATCTCTCCTCCCATTTTACAGATGAGGAAACAGAGGCACAGAGAGGTTAAGGAACTCACCCAAGGTCACACAGCTAACAAGAGGCAGAGCCAGCATGTGACTCAGGTCTGGCTGTCCCTGTAGCAAGGTTTCTCAGGCTTCATTATCTGCCCCCTGCCCCATACAGAGCCTACTTAAGACTTTTTTCCCTAATCACTTGAAATTTTAATACCACAAATACACTGTGTTACTATTTATGTAGATCTATATGTATATTTGTGCTTCATACCTATAAAGAGTATCAAGTTTTTGCCCCCGCCCCAAGAACCAAGTTTTGCCTACTTGGAGGCAGTATCATCAAGAATGGTCTAGAATCTAGACCAATGCTGCTTGATAGGAATCAAATGCAAGCCATATATATATATATATATATATATATATATATATATATACACACACATACATATAGTTTTAAATTTTTCTAGTAGCCACATTAAAGAAAAAGAAACCGATGAAATTAATTTTAATGATGAAATTTCATCAGGGTGCCTGGGTGGCTCAGTTGGTTGGGTGTCCAACTTCGGCTCAGGTCATGATCTCGCGGTTCGTGGGTTCGAGTCCTGCGTCAGGCTCTGTGCTGACATCTCAGAGTCTGGAGCCTGCTTTGGATTCTGTGTCTCCCTGTCTCTCTGCCCTTCCCCCACTCATGCTCTGTCTCTCTCTCTCTCTCAAAAATAAATAAACATTAAAAAATATTTTTTTAATAATGAAATTTCGTCAATGTAGCTAAAATACTGTCATTTCAAAGTATTATCATTATATGTAATCAATGTAAAAATTGTTGACAAATTCTACATCCTTTGTTATCATACTAAGCCTTTGAAATCTGCTAAGCATTTGCGATCCAGCCCAGCCATATCTCACATTCTCAATAACTGTGTGGAGCTTGCGGTTACCATGGTGGACAGAGTTCTAATCACCCTGCTAAAGCAATATTGTTTCCCTTGAGAGGCAGGGATTCTGGGCGCTCAGATGCCTCAGCGCGTAGCCCGTGCGCGGGGCATTGTATGAAAAGGGTCCGGGTCCAATCATCCGGCCGTGGAAAAGCACCCACTGCCCAACCCATGGGCCATAATGCCAGCGGAATCCAGCTTCCCAAAATATTTACCAGAAGGCACTGGGCACCAGACTCCATTCTGTAAACTTGGATGCCATTCCAAAGCTGAAGCGATACATCTCCCGGAGAACAAGATAAACTCTCCCTCACATTCTAAATACTGAAAGGGAGGTAAGGAAGAGAACGAAATAAATCAACCGTCTCCAACCGCCCAACTTAAAAGGGATTTTGGTCAGAAGCAAGAAGGGGGCAAGGATGCTGCCTCCTTATCAGGCACATGGCAGCTCCAGGCACAAACACAACTTCTGGCAGGCATTCTTCTTCTATACCAAGGGGGGAAGGGGAGAACCAAGTCTTAGTCCACGAAGGTCGAACCCATCCCCCTCGGGTCCAACCAAGCCAGTATCTTTTCCCCTGATTTCTGGGAGAGAACAGTCCCTTCCGTGAACTGAAATCCTGACCAGCTCCAGGAATGAGGCCCGTAAGTCTCCAACCGGCTGGGGTGGCCCAGATTTCGGACGCCTCGCTGCGGGCGTTATCAGACCAGAAGTCTTCGGGACTCAGGAAACACGCCCGCTGCACTGGACAGCACCAGCCAAAGAAGTGGCAGGATGAGATGGTTCTGGAATGTGGGCGGAAGGAAGGCCAGTCTGCCTGCCTCCAGTAATCACTGCGGATGCTACGGATTGAGTAAACGAGTAAATGCCGGACGTGGGTCCTCTCGCTTTATCCTCCCGGGCCCGAGTGCCGGATAACTGGGGAGGCCCCACGTTGCGCCTGGAAAAAGGACACTCCGATCGCTGTGGACCCAGAGTCACACACCTGATAAATGGCAGACAGCTCTGACGCGGGCGTGCGTTCTCACCAGCCGGGGGTCTCACACACTGGCACGCCACCCCACCTTCTTCCCCTCTCTGCCTCGCGCCCCCAGGCCAAAGCCCACCTCTGCCACATCCCTTCCCTGCTCTGTGACCTTAGGCTTCCTTCCATCTGCGTAACAAAGCCCCCAAACGCCCGGGGAGGGGTGAGAGAAGGTGGGTGCTTGCCCAGCAGCACCCCTCCCCGCCCCGGACCCCCATCTGGTGTCACCCACTCCCGATTCCAGAAATGCGGCCCAGCCTCTCCAAGGGCCCATCCAAGAAGCGGGCTTCCTAGCATAATATTTTCCTCCCACGGAACGTGAGAATAAAGGGCTCTTTGCTTGTCTCCTGAAATAACCAGCTCTCACCATAAAGCAATCTTCTGCCCAGTAAAAATATTTCTGTAAAACTTGGTAACTCTATCTGCGGTTCCTTTTCTGAAAGTCAAAAATCTTGGAGAGTGAAACATGGCAGCGGCAGACTTTACGACAGGCTCGTGAAGTCATGTCTACCCAGACCTTCCCTCCTTAATACTGTGATTAATTTGCTGTTAACCACAGGGACTTTGTGTCTTAATACTCTCAAAGCAAAGCACCAGTTCGCATTTCTGCAGAACAATACCCGCCAGCCCAGACCTGGTGTTCAGCCAGGCAGGCGGTGGAGCCACGGACTGGGGCGCTGCTGAGATCAGAGAGCTCCTTCAAGTCCCGTAATGCACAGCTAAGCCGTCACCTGCGGCCTGACCTTGGCGGGCAGGAGACACAGTTTTTAAAATAAGCGAGGGGTGTCCTGAGATTAGAATGTAACGGCACTCACAGCGAACCCAAACCAGCCGCAAGACACCTGGATGAGCCACGGAGGCCTCCTAGGCCTTAGTTTTCCCAAACGGACACAGAGGTGATCGGCCCCCAGCGACTCCTCAGCAGAGATGTTCTCTCTGAACCTCTTCATCCACCAAACAGCAACCAAGCCCCTTCCAGCTCTTGTGCTGGACCCCCGAGAGACGGAGTGGGGCTTCCCGGGAATCTTCCAGAACCTACCAGCAGCCCTGGCGGCCTTACTGGGTTGGAGAGCATGGTTACGGAGGGCTTACTGCAAGCCAAGCCTTAAGTTGCTACGTGCATTATTTCATTTCATCCTCAAAACGACTCCAAGGGGTGGGTACTTTTATCCGCCTCTCATTTTACAGGTGAGAAAATGAAGACCCAACGTCAATACGGTCACACAGCTGCCTATGAACCCAGATCCAAAACCCAGATCCAAAGCTCTGTGGTCCCTGGAATTAGGAGAAGAACCACGTAAGAAAAAAAATACATAAATAATGAGGTGAAAAACAAAAAAGCCATACAAACTTAGGCAGAGATTCTTAACTGGGAGGTTACGGGTGCCCTGAAATTGGAATTAAAGGTGTATAAGAGCATTTCTGTGAAGCGAATGACACCATCAGATTTTGCAGACTCTCAAAAGGGTCTCTCAAAAGAGAAGCTAGGGGTTTGAAAGAAAGGCCCGTGTGGGCTGCATGGAGGAGGTGGCAAACTACCAGGGCCCAGGAGCAGCTCTCCCCAGATAGGCAGCTAATCGTCGTCTGCTCTGTCCCCACCCACACTCGCCAGCTGCTGACAGGAGCAGCAATCAGTGAGTTTTACTCCCGGGACCAGGCGGTGCACAGATGTTGTTGGTTTCGCCCATCCGGTGTGCTTTTTCCTCACAGGTGCACCAGTGAGGCATTTCTTTAGGGAACCGCCCACCGCCCCCCCCCCCCCCCCCCCCGCCCTTGAGGTTTGGGGCTGATCCCAGCCCCCACTCCAGGATGACCACGTGACCCAGGACCATCAGAGGCAGAGGCATGGTTCTGTGATAGGCTTGTGAGCCAAGTCAAAACAAAGGGAGCCCAGCTTGGGCTTTAGCTGAAACATTCTCTTCCAGCCTGGAACAGCAGCCCGGACCACTGGGTGCCAAACTGCCACCACCTGGGGACAGTCTGCCTGAGAACAAAGCCGAGCCCAAGAAAAGCAGAGCAAGGCATAGACCACAGACCCGGGACAGAGTTGGAGCTCTCTGGAGTTGGAGTTGGAGTTAACACAGGCCAATAACACGCCTCTATATGAAACAGTGGAGTAGGTTTAAAACCCAAGGGATCCTGACTAAGCCACCCCAAGGAAGGTTATACTGACTTAACCACAACAACCCCCCGCCCCCACCCCTGAAGCTGCTGTCCCCCTGAATTTTGAAAATATTAGCCCAGGGGAGAAACTCTGGCTTTGCCAGAAAAATGGTAGAGTCGTACCTGGAAATCACATTGGGGTGTGTATGTCGAGGCAGAGGGTGTGTGTACAGAAGCAAAGCCGCAGAAATGCACAAAGCCCATAAGCAACCTAGCTGCCCAACGATAGAGAATCAGTGCAACAAATTATGGTCCATCCTTAGAACGGAAGGCTTGAGAGCCATGAGGAGCAGTAAGATTAAATGTACTGATAAGGACTGATTTCCAAGATACACTGTTAACAAAGCAAGATTACCGACAGGCAACTGAAGTTAAAACAAAGTCTTCTCTATCACTTTTTCATGATTTCCCACCTCAACTCCATTTTCCAATCAACCTGCAAACACCAGTGCTTCCCAGTCCTGTTGGCCAAGAGGGCTGGTGCTATCTGCAAGGGAAAAGGGCGCATCCGCACAGAATGAGGCGAGAAGCTCCTCCAGGAACTGGAACCAGATGCCTGGAAAGAGGGCGCTGGTAGGACAGTGGTGGAGATGGCAAGGAGGCTTCCTTTTTATTACATAACTTTACTACTTTGAATTTCTTTTTCTTTCTTTCTTTTCTTTTCGTTTTACACTGCTTCATTTATGAAAAGGAAAAAGATGAGGACCCTCTCTGAGGGGCAGGGGAGACGTGAGCAGAGGCTCCCTTCAAGGGCTCAGAGCAGCACGGCTCTGTGCAAGGAGGTGTGGACCGGACCCGAACTCCTGCCCCTCTGGGGCCGTGCACCCCCTGACCAAGCCGCGAGCCCGTCTGAGCCTCATCCACCTGGCAGACGCTTCTGGAGCAAAAGGCCCTGAGACATGGTGCCGGGCCACGCAAAACCTGCCCCGTGGACTCTGCAGTCTGGCTTCAGTTTCCTCCGTTCTGGAAACATTAAATACCTGACAAATGACTGCAAGGAAGGCTTTGCAGACCATAAGGGTCTGGCCCTTCCTCCTGGAGAAAAGATGGCCCCTCTTGGCACCTGCCCCAGGAGTGGGTTTTTCCTCCCAGCTCCGCACACCAGAGCCAAGCAGGCAAGTCCTCTCCTAAGAGCCCCGGAAGCAAGATGTCAAAAAGGCCCTTGCGGATTAAGAAGGCCAGGAAGGCCTGATCTGTGACACCAAGAGAAGATGCTCCAACCCACCCACCTGGAAGGACCCTACGATCTCTCCCATCCCCCACGCAGCAGCGGCCAAGCAGTGGCCCTCCGAGGCTGAGGGAAGCCATGCCTCCAAGGAGCAGGGTCTGGAAAGACCCCAAGAAGGGTTTCAGCAGAGCAGCACTTTCTGGGGGCAGAGCTCTCTTTCCACCACCACCTGCTGCGAATAACCCCTTTGACCCTCCCCCCTTAGGATGGGGTCAGCCTGATGTGCTGGAGCACAGGATTTTCTCCATTGGTCCAGAGCTGTGCTGTCCATGAGGAAGCTGCTAGCCTTATGTGGCTATTTACATTTACATTTAAATTAATTCCAATACGATATAGTTAAAATTCCGTTCCTTAGCCACAGAAGCCACATCCCCAATGCTCAACGGCCACAGGTGGCTAATGATTCCTCTGCAGACACAGAGTATCACCATCATCACAGAAAGTTCTACCGGACGGCATTAGTCTTGAGGTCCTTTTAACATCTCCTTCCTTCCAGTTATAAATCGAGGGTCCTGGCAGGTCTTGAAAGAAAGGCCAGGTATCATAACTGCCAGTAAAGCGCTAAGCCCACATATAGGTTTACAGAGCCACAGCCGTGGGGAAATGAACAGAGAGAAACAGAACCATTGACTGAGCTCGTCAGGAGTCAGGGACTGTGCCCCCTTCTCCACCCCTCCAGCCCTCCAGATGGGCAGTGCCCTCCCCACCTCAGCCCTCCCCCTTCAGCCCTTCCCCAGCTGCCCTTCCTACAGGGTCCAGCCAGGACAGGTGTCGGCCAATACAGAGAGGCTTGGATTCAGAGAGCCTCCAGGGGGAGGGAGACCCAAGTTCTCCGCATCTCAGACTGCACTCGGGAGTTCTGATGCAGATGGTCCTCGACTGTGCCCTGCGCCCTTCCCAACCCCACATCCCCCCCTCCCCCCACCATCTTCCCTCTCCACCCTCTCCAGCAAAGCTTCTCCACAGAGTTCCCGCACATGTGATCCGTTTCTCATCTCTCATTCTCTTCTAAAATGTATTGGCTTTTTGAAAAATACAAAAGTAGCCCATGCTCATTGGACCAAAAAAAAAAATCAAACAATGTAGAAACGTATAACGTGAAAAGTGAAATTCCTTCTCTCCTCACCACCCCCCACCACCCCAATCCTTAGGGAAGCAGCCTTTGGCACTGTATCCTTCCAGATCCTTCTCTGTACACCTGTAAACAGACAGACACAGGCCTGAATAGATTTTTGCATCCCGCAAAAACAGGACCCCGTTATACTTATGTTTTGCTCTTGCTTTGCTCATTCAGGAGCCTTTCAGGGCTTCCTTCCCGTCAGCCCACTGCCCACCCTAACTCACCCTGGTTTTACCACTTGCAGAGAAATCCGTGACCCAGCTACCCCATTGTCTGTTGTTAGCCTGTCTCCTGGTGATGGATACCTGAGTCATTACACATTTTTCACTCTTGCAAATAACGCAGCCCAGGATGTTCTCACGAGTATGTGCTCGGCTCACGTGCAAGGCTTCCCCAGTCCCCTCATGACCCAGGCCTGTCCTGCCTCTGCTGTCATTCTGCCAAGACAAACTCCCGCCACACCCGGCTGTGAGCAGCAGGTTCCTAAGTCCAATGGACACCTTGAAGTCCTTTTTCCTCCTCAGCCACTGGGCAGTTTCTCTCCAGAAGACACATCCTCTCTGCAAGACTACCTTCGTGGCCCCCAAGAAATCCCACCTCCCAGTATTTTTGCCCCTTCTCCTAAACCTGGGCTAAACCCATGACCTGCTTTAACAAGGAGAACGTGGGGTCACCAGTTCCGGGCCCAAACCTTCAGAAGGCCTGGCAGTTCCCACTTCTGCACTCCCGGGAAGGCCGCCACCATGTAGGGAGGCAGATTACCCTGGGACCGCCATACTCTGAGGGAGCCCAAGCTAACCACGTGGTGAGGCCACGTGGAAGGGAGCTAAGGCCCCGGACATATGACCCAAGTGGAATTCTTGGCCCCTTGCTGCCTGAGCCACCCCAACTATGCCACGTGGAGCCACAGACAAGCTGCCCCTGCCTGGTCCATCCCAAAGTGCATAATGTTAAGCAAATCGTACAACACAGTACTCTGTCCAGACCCTAAAGATTCAGCCACGTGTTCTTGCAGGATGCAGCTGCTGCTCAGAGGTTGGTTTCTCAGGAGGAGGACGTGGGGGCCCGCACAGGACGCCTCGTTCTCTTCATGCCCTAAGCAAAGGGAGTAGGTGGGCAAGAGAGCACCCCTGGCAATCCTGGGAGAATCTGTTGTGACCAGAAAGTCAGCAAACCGAAAGACCCTGAAGCTGAGACAGAAAACTTTGGTGCAGAGAGGTTAGGGAACTTGCCCAAGGTCACACAGCTAGTAAGAAGCTGACCTAGGGTATCCAGGCTCAGAATCTGTACCAGCGACCAAACATCAGTGTCTTCTAACACCTCAACCCACAGTAAGAATTACATTTTAGAATGGGCCTCCCTATGTATGGATTTGAGTATAGATGTGTATGTAGATATACACAGACCTAGATTGACCTAGCTATCCATCTATTATCAATAGACATGAATATCCACGCCTACAAACTAAACACAAAGTTACACAAAGCAGTATTCCCTCTCACTTTGGTCATTGTTCTCTCTTGTTTTTATTCTTTTTTTTTTTTTTTTTTTTTTAATGCTGGTCACTAAATTGATTTCATGAGCCACGAAGGGGATTATCACATATAGCTTAAGGGGGGAAAAAAATCTCCTCTATAATGATTTAAGGCAGTTCTAAAACCAGATTAACCTGAATTTGAATCTTGCTGGAGCAAGATTCCACTTCCACATCGAGTGACTTTGGGCAAGGAGGGAGACTCCTTTCGAGCCTCAGTTTTTCCAGCAGTAAAATGGGGACGATCCCAGTACCTGCCTTACAATGGCGCTGTGAGAACTGAGTGGTAAGAACAGCGCCTGGCTCAGGGCCTGACCTACAGCAGATGGTTCAGCATGGGGTGCAGAATATACTGAGCACTTAGTAGCCCCATTGAGGCTACAGCCACAGAACACTGAAAACGAAGGCACGTGCCAAGACCAACCGAGGCACCAGGCTCTTCGGAATTTCCAGGGCAAAGGAACAAGAAGGGAGTCCCCAGTGCCCACTGAAAAGGCAACTTCATTCCTGGTCTGTAGTTTTCTTACATCCTCTTTTTGCTTTTGAAGTCGCTCTAGATCACTGGGGGGGGGGGGGAGGGAGAAGGGTAAAATAACAGAGTTTAGGTCAAAAACTGCCCTGTAACCGGGCTCCCTCGAGAAGCCAGGTGTAGACTGGCCGTGGCATCCCTCAGCAGCACCCCCAGACCCACTCAGGGTTGCTGCTGGAAGCCAAAGCCTCTGTGTGAGGGGCCTGCCAGCATGCGTGGCCTTCTGGAATTAGAAAAACATCCTTGGGCCTGAGTCCACTTGGGAGGCTCCGGTCTTCCCCAGCCCTTACCTGTGGCCTGAAGGTAACAGGGGCCCTTTATGCTCTACCCCAGCCTCTCCAGGGCCCCAGAGCAGTACTCAAGGCCAGGGGCCCCGGGCAGCACACAGCAGGCCAGCCAATCAGCTCCAGAGGCTTCCCCCCTACCTCCCATCCAGCCAGAAAGGCGAGATCAACAAAAAAACAAAATCAGGGCGCCTGGGTGGCTCAGTCGGTTAAGCGTCCGACTCTTGGTTTCGGCTCAGGTCACGATCTCACGGTTTGTGAGTTCGAGCCCCACACTGGGCTCCGTGCTGACAGTGCAGAGCCTGCTTGGGAGTCTCTCTCTCTCTCCCTCTCACGCTATACCCCTCCCCCGCTCCTTATTGGCCCACCACGGCCTGCTCTTTTCCGCACCACGTGCAGCACACATGCGGGCGATCAACAGCAAGCGACACCGGAAAGCTGTAAGAGAAGAGACACCTGCTTTCCTCTCCCTGATTTGCCAAGAGGAACTAACTCATCTCGCTCTTAGAACAACTCCATGAGCTAGGAGCCAGGACTCTCCCCATCCCACGGATGTGAAAACTGAGGACCAGAGACGAGCCACCCGGCTAGGGAGACACGCAGCTAGGACTTGGACCCAGAGAGTCTGATTCCGAAAGTCACACCTCCGACACCTATTCTGCGCACATGCCGGGCCTCAGCACAAAGGGGCCCGAACCGGACGGCGGGTCTAACGGAGGTCAGGAGAACCAAAGCAAGCTTGAAATATGGACTAGAGCTGTCCACCAAGCGGCCCAAACCACATCTCTCTGTGCTCACCCCCTCCTGCTCCTCCCAGAGCGTTCGGCCAAACTGAAACATACTGTCCCCGACTCCCCAGCACCCAG